>NC_068431.1:50852006-51523221 GCF_023373465.1 Oncorhynchus keta | reverse complement strand
ATAAAAAGATTAAGTACTGGCACAATACTAAAGGAAAACCTGGTTCAGTCTGCTTTCCAACAGACACTGGGAGACAATCACCTTTCGGACAATAACCTAAAACACGAGTTGCTTACCAAGAGGACATACAATGTTCCTGAGTGGCTTAGTTACAGATTTGACTTAAATCGGAATGACAATCTACGGCAAGACTTGAAAATGGCAATGATCAACAACCAATTTGATAGAGCTTGAGGACTTATATGGGCAAATATTGTACAATCCCGGTGTGCAAAGCTCTTAGAGACTTCAGTTGTAATCACTGGCAAAAATGAGTCTAACATGTATTGACTCAGAGGTATAATATTTCTGTATTTCATTTTCAATTCATTTGCAAAAAATGTCTAAAAACATGTTTTCACTTTGTCATTGTGTGTAGAAAGGTGAGATTTAATTATACTTTTTTAAAACCAATTTGAATTCAGGCTGTAACAACAAAATGTGTAATAAGTCAAGGGGTATGAATACTTTGTGAAGGCACTGTATCTGTAATGTGCTTCAGAGAGTAAAATAGAAGCCACTTACTACAGTTAGGTTTAGACTACAGTCTGTTTTATTGCTTGGGCATTAGTTTACTTCAATCTCAATAAAAGTGAGATACCAAATAGAGAATTAATCACATGTGTTACAAGATGATAAATTACCCCCCTATTTCCTCTTTCCTCCAGAGATATGTCATAGATAGTGCAGACAAGAAGCGGTTTGAAGAAACTGGACTGGTGAGTCCAACTGAAATAGCAGTCATTCTCTATTCCAAACATTGTCGTGTAAAACTTTAATGTTAACAGTAGGCCTTGTATTATAACAGTGGATAAGCAAACCAGTAATTGCAGACAACACAGAGATGTTTTCCACACACTATGCTCCTCTCTGAAATAACACTGCTGACCCCTCAGGAGCTGTCAGAGCTGATCGTTGCCGAAAACCTGAAGGGGGTTCCAGTGCTCAGCTTTGCCAACAAGCAGGACCTGGCCACGGCCACGGCCTCGCCTGCCAGCGGAAATTGCAGAGGGCCTGAGCCTGGACACGTACCGCGACCGCGAATGGCAGATCCAGGCCTGCTCCCCTTTCTCTGGAGAGGAAGTACAGGTAGGCCACAACAGCTCTGAAAATAGGACAGATCATGTCCCAGCTAAGATTCAATGAAGTTAAAGGGACACCATATCACAATATAAAATAACTGTACAACACAAGACATATTAAAGGCAACATCAAGTGCCAATTCAGTGGACTCAGTGGGTGTTCATGTTCTGTTCCTCCTCATGTAGTAAAAGGGGAGTGCTGTGTGTACTCCAGAACACATCCTCTTCTCACTGTTCATGTAGTAAAATAAATGGAGCCCACAGGAGAATAAGTTCTTCTCTGTTAGCCACCATATCATTAGTAGGATCTTTTCAGAACCTATAACTGGGTTCCACATAGTGTGCAGCAGATTATGTCATTACAGTTTACAGCAGGGTTGTCAGGGCAACATCTCAGTAGGGGTGAAAAGGAAGAGCTTAAACAAACTATTGGAAGGCAAGACTAATGCTTTTGCCTCATCGTCATAACACAACACGAACGCTGTGTAAAGCTTCAGATTAGCATCTGCCCGAGTACTGTCCTAGAGGATCAGGTCAGGAGGTCAGACCCCAACATAACACCTGACTATATGTCCAATGAAATGCGTAACACTGTAGCTGCAATATACTGTACATCTACGACCGGTACAGTATATGCTGTAACTGCTTTGTAATTTTTAAAATGTCATGTGTAATCTTTTTGTTCTCACAGGACGGCCTGAACTGGATTCCCAACACCATTGTGAATAGGAAGAAAGCTGACTAAACCCTGAATATCCAACATGCTGCTTTGTGGACACATACTTTTGTGTGTTTCATGAAAACTCTGTACAAATGTTGACATCCAATGCAATGGTGACAGGTTTTATAGATGAAGCCAGCTCTCTGAAGATGCCCGAAAACATTTGAGATCTTTCTGGCTTCTCAAATCCAGCCACAGAACAATGGATTGAAGGAGGGGGTCACAACAGAAACCATCAAGAAGAGAAAAAAAACACTTATTTTCCCAGTCCCATGAAGGGTTAATGCTCTGTAATGATACTTTCTTTGATATAAGTCTATGGAAGAAAAAAATATTCTGGAAGAGCACAAGTACTCCAAGGGACAGAGCATTTCATGGGCAAATAGTCCCACTAAAATGAATGTTTAGTAGAACATCAATTCCAGCAATAGGCAAGCACTCTTCCATCCCCTTCCTGTTTGTCACTGCTGTCAGACAGTAAGTCAGTGCTGCCACACAGTGGGGGACTGTCATCCTTACACCTGTGCCAGGAATGGCAAACTCACAAAATACAATCCATGGGCTGTGTCAAATACATTGCAAGTAAATGTACATTCCTGTCACACACACGATGAGGGCTCAGCGAACAACTGAACGAGAAGTATCTGTTTAGCTATAGACTATGCTCATTCAAATCCAATCTGGCCCGAAGCCGGTTCCACTGCTCCCCCCCCAGGCTTCAAACATAAAGATATAAAACTGTATTTTTTTGTGAAGAATCAACAAGTGGGACACAATCATGAAGTGGAACGACATTTATTGGATATTTCAAACTTTTTAACAAATCAAAAACTGAAAAATTGGGCGTGCAAAATTATTCAGCCCCTTTACTTTCAGTGCAGCAAACTCTCTCCAGAAGTTCAGTGAGGATCTCTGAATGAACCAATGTTGACCTAAATGACTAATGATGATAAATACAATCCACCTGTGTGTAATCAAGTCTCTGTATAAATGCACCTGCACTGTGATAGTCTCAGAGGTCCGTTAAAAGCGCAGAGAGCATCATGAAGAACAAGGAACACACTAGGCAGGTCCGAGATACTGTTGTGAAGAAGTTTAAAGCCGGATTTGGATACAAAAAGATTTCCCAAGCTTTAAACATCCCAAGGAGCACTGTGCAAGCGATAATATTGAAATGGAAGGAGTATCAGACCACTGCAAATCTACCAAGACCTGGCCGTCCCTCTAAACTTTCAGCTCATACAAGGAGAAGACTGATCAGAGATGCAGCCAAGTGGCCCATGATCAGTCTGGATGAACTGCAGAGATCTACAGCTGAGGTGGGAGACTCTGTCCATAGGACAACAATCAGTTGTATATTGTACAAATCTGGCCTTTATGGAAGAGTGGCAAGAAGAAAGCCATTTCTTAAAGATATCCATAAAAAGTGTTGTTTAAAGTTTGCCAAAAGCCACCTGGGAGACACACCAAACATGTGGAAGGTGCTCTGGTCAGATTAAACCAAAATTGAACTTTTTGGCAACAATGCAAAACGTTATGTTTGGCGTAAAAGCAACACAGCTCATCACCCTGAACACACCATCCCCACTGTCAAACATGGTGGTGGCAGCATCATGGTTTGGGCCTGCTTTTCTTAAAAAAAAAAAAAATGACAATACATTTTAGTAGGCTGTAACGTAACACAATGTGGAAAAAGGGGTCTGAATACTTTCCGAAGGCACTGTATGTATGTGTGTGTGTGTGTGTGTGTGCGTATTTAAAATCAGCAAAAAAAATAAACATCCTCTCACTGTCAACTGCGTTTATTTTCAGCAAACTTAACATGTGTAAATATTTGTATGAACATAAGATTCAACAACTGAGACATAAACTGAACAGGTTCCACAGACATGTGACTAACAGAAATGGAATAAAGTGTCCCTGAACAAAGGGGGGGTCAAAATAAAAAGTAACAGTCAGTATCTGGTGTGGCCACTAGCTGCATTAAGTACTGCAGTGCATCTCCTCCTCATGGACGGCACCAAATTTGCCAGTTTTGCTGTGAGATGTTACCCCACTCTTCCAACAAGGTACCTACAAGTTCCCGGACATTTCTGGGCGGAATGGCCCTAGCCCTCACCCTCCAATCCAACAGGTCCCAGACGTGCTCAATGGGATTGAGATCCGGGCTCTTCGCTGGCCATGGCAGAACACTGACTTTCCTGTCTTGCAGGAAATCACACACAGTATGAGCAGTATGGCTGGTGGCATTGTCATGCTGGAGGGTCATGTCAGGATGAACCTGCAGGAAGGGTACCACATGAGGGAGGAAGATGTCATCCCTGTAACGCACAGCATTGAGATTGCCAACAATAACACAAAGCTCAGTCCGATGATGCTGTGGCACACCGCCCCAGACCCTGACAAACCCTCCACCTCCAAATCGATCCCGCTCCAGAGTACAGGCCTCGGTGTAACGCTCATTCCTTCAATGATAACCGCGAATCCGTCCACCACCCCTGGTGAGACAAAACCGCGACTCATCAGTGAAGAACATTTTTTTGCCAGTCCTGTCTGGTCCAGCGATGGTAGGTTTGTGCCCATAGGTGACATGGTTGCCGGTGATGTCTGGTGAGGACCTGCTTTATAACAGGCCTACCATCCCTCAGTCCAGCCTCTCAGCCTATTGCAGACAGCCTGAGCACTGATGGAGGGATTGTGCGTTCTTGGTGGAACTTGGGCAGTTGTTGTTGCCATCCTGTACCTGTCCCGCAGGTGTGATGTTCGGATGTACTAATCCTGTGCAGGTGTTGTTACACATGGTCTGCCACTGCGAGGACGATCAGCTGTCTTAGGCGCACTGTCTTAGGCGTCTCACAGTATGGACATTGCAATTTATTGCCTTTGGCCACATTTGTAGTCCTCATGCCTCCTTGCAGCACACCAAAGGCACGTTCACGCAGATGAGCAGGGACCCTTGGCATCTTCATTTTGGTGTTTTTCCAGAGTCAGTAGAAAGGCCTCTTTAGTGTCCTACATTTTCATAACTGACCTTAATTGCCTACCGTCTGTAAGCTGTTAGTTTCTTAATAACTGTTCTGCAGGTACATGTTCATTAATTGTTTATGGTTCAGCATGGGAAACAGTGTTTAAAGCCGTTACAATGAAGATCTGTGAAGTTATTTGGATTTTTACTAATTATCTTTGAAAGATAAGGTCCTGAAAAAGGAATGTTTCTTTTTATTCCTTTGTGTGTGTGTGAATGATTGTATATATATATATATATATAGAGACCGCTATATATATATATATATATACACACACACATTATGCAGATGTTATTGCGGGTGTAGCGAATATAGTGCTTGTGTTCCTACCTCCAACAGTGCAGTAATATCTAACAATTCACAACAATACACACATCTAAAGTAAAAGATTGGAATTAAAAAAAATACATAAATATTAGGACGAGCAATGTCGGAGTGTGTGTGTTTTTACACACATTACACACACTGTGTGTGTGTATATTTATACACACTCACATTACACACACACACTTGTGTGTGTATGTATAAATATACACACACACAGTGTGTGTAATCATGACGGGCTACTCAAAAAGAAAGCCACATTGCACTTTATTAGAGAATTCGATCATCTTTGGATTCAATCCTATTTGATTACAAAAAGTTAATATATTCCATATCTACTGGGGCATAGAAATGTTTTTTTGACTTGATTGTAGTAATCAAACATTCTTGAAGTAATCATCCTCGTTGATGATCGGGAAAAAAGTATGATGTGCCTGTCTCAGACACTGTTACAAACAGTGAGAGGCTAGCTACATGATTAGTGTCTGCAATTCAGTCATGCACAGTTAGAGCCAGTCGGTCATATTCTATGGAACACAGAAGACATACGGAACATTGAACGTTGGCTGTAGGCCTACGTGTCGGAGAAAAAAAAAAACACACACTCCAGCTTGTGACAGTGGCTTCACACCATGCTACCAAGACCCACTCACCCACTCACTAGAGGGCTTTTGAGGAAAAAAAGGAGGGCAAATTTAATATATAATAATAAACATGGTTATACTTAGTAATTCAAATCCTGAGACCCATTTATTTCTGTAAGAGCCCCAATGCAATTTGGAGGGACAGCAGGTTGTGTGTGGATGTTCCCCCTGCCTGGGTTTGAGCTTCTGTAGGCCAGTGCTGAGCCCAGTCTGACCTGGGAGAGCATGTGTGACCGGCGCAACTTCAACTGCACCCCCAGGGGCTGGGCCACCCAATACGCTGATAAAATTAAGACTTCATACCGGTGACACCAAGACCGCTGTAGAATTTAGACGACAAAATGATTTGCAGAGGACTTATATTTGTACTCTTCCATACATAAACTGAGAGTCCAAATAGTGGATAGTTACTGTGTTTCTTGAGAAAATGTTGTTCGCTCCCCTGTGTTTTTCTGCCACAACTAATGAGATCAAGAATGCCTTAAACCAGGTAATTCTTTATCAAGGACAGAACTTGGTAAACTATGTACAGAACTTTTCAAATGAAATGATAATATTCATGAAGCTAAAATGTGACAACCATACACTTCACAGTTCTATTAAAACATAGACATTTACAATTCTACAGACATGGACAACTTCAGCAATATTTAGATAATAGTGCCAACAATTGGAATTTCTGAAGACCGTTAAAGCTGTAATACTTGATGAAATTGCCATGTCCGTTTGGGATATTACAACAACAAAAAATACAGAAAACAATGAATACTCCCCCCCCCCTTTGACACTGTTGCACACACAATAGAGCAGAATATGTACTGCATAAAAATAATTCCCACAATGCTCACCTCCATTTCATCAACAACAACAAAATAAATAAAGGAGCTGTTTGCCCTAATGAGGACTCCATCTTTAACATGACAATTCTGCACAAACTTCATGATATAAAATAATTTTGTACGGAGGGAAATAGTTTGACATTTTCTTGTATAAGAAATGTTTTGTACAATATGCACATTTTGCAAACATAAACCTCCCTCCTTTCAAATCTACAAGCCATCAGAGTTAGAACCAAGGGTTGGAATATAAATAATTTGACAATCGTTTCATTTTTTAACAGAACCATTCTTTTTTTTCCATCCCGTTTCACTGTTCTGACCAGCAAAATAAAGTGCTGAACCGGTTCCAACATATAGCTGCCTTCATATTCCTTTTTAAACCTCTGAAAAATACATTTTTGTTTATATTTAGCTCACCAATCAGTGCGGATAGAGCAGCTTGCTGTGGAGCGAGTAAGCGACTTAATCTGTATAGGAAAGTTGTTAAGCGCAAATAGTGTTTTGCCATAACAGCATGGTTTAGTCATAATGAAAGACAAACACACACACACTGTGTGCATTGCGTGAAATGCAACAGAACATTTGAGGGTGAGAGAGGATGGAGGAAGCTTGCCTTCAAGCCCTGGGCATCTTGTTAAGACATGCATTATCTGAATTAGGTCAACAGAATTATACCTACGGAGGAATGACTTCTATGGAGAAACGTTGAATGTCATTGAACTGCCGAGTTGGTTTAATGTTGGACCATATCAAACATTAGCTAACAAGCTAATGTGTGTGCAGAGCAGCACAAGAATGAAAAACACATCTTACCTTTTTGTAGTTAATAAATCCAATGTGAGGTGTGAAAACAATAGTATCCTTAACTATCATTGAAAAAGTAAATTCATTCTTTAAATAAACATATCTCCCTAATTTCTGAATGATGCGTGTAACGTTGTCAGTAGACTACAGTAACCTATGATTCAGAGGGGAGGGGCAAGTAGCCAACACACACACCCACTGGCAAAGATTTCCACATGGAAGGCAGACGCTGGAATAAGTTTGAGTGACAGAGGGCTTTGCATAAGTGCTTCGTTGCGATGTTTGTGGACTGTTCCGGACCACTATAGATCACGGTTTCAAGTTTGGGGTTCTTTTCCTCAAATAATTTATTTTCGGTTCTGCTCCCTGAACCGGTTCCAACCCTTAGTTAGAACATAGGTTCAAATGGGGGAAGGTTTAAGGAACCATTAAAAATTACACTGTTCAGAACTCACTTTTCCTAACCAGCGAGACCTTGCTGGGTGCACAAACAGAGGTCATCCTCTATAACGCTTAGAACACGGATCTCACATCGGTGAAACATGTCTACAGTCACTGTGCCTGGTTTGTTTATAGGGTGGAATTGGTCATTTGGTAAGGAATTGGTATAAGACTAAATCAAAATGTCATTAAAAACAGCAATCGCTATAACCAGTAGGCCCTAGGAGCCTCCGTGACGACTGGCGTGTGCACCCATGCGCTGTGGATCCTGGGAGGGGTAGTGGACATGGCCAGGAGGCCTCATCCCAATGGGATGGGGTATCGCCATGGGGTCCATCGAGTGGAACATAGGTGGGCCAAAGCCTGTCGGGATGGAAGCACCACAAGTTATAAGTGCTGCTGATCTGCTTTCGAGGTTAAACAAAGAGTCTTATACAGATAGATGGGGGTACATTAGGACTCAGGATAACAAAACACTCATTTCAAATGTGGTCCTCTACAGGGGGGGAAAGTATGGGAAAAGGTGGGAGAAGTATTCACGGGACTCTTGTTTACCTGGAGGGGGCATAGCCACGCCGGGGGGTGGGGGTAGACTGATGTTCATGACAGGAGGGGCTGAGTTAGGGCCCAGGTTGAAATAGTTGGTAGGGGCGTCTTCATCCACAGGTGGCGGAGGTAGCGCTGCAGGACAGAGGGTCAGTATTGACAACCACATTATTGAAGTGTATGGTAAAAATGTGAGAGTTTGACTACTAAAAGATAAAAGTATAGCTCTAGTGTGTCCCGTGCTTCTACATCTGCATTGCTAGCTTTTTGGAGTTTTAGGCTTTTTCCCCCCTGGTATCTGTATAGCACTGTAACAACTACTAACGTTAAAAAGTCTTTATAAAATAAATGTGATTAATTGCCCTCACCTCCAGGCAGTCCAGGTACCGGCTCCAACTTCATCCCCATCTCAGTCACCCCTTCCCTCTCCCTTCCCTCCTTCCCCCGCGCTCCCTGGGACCTGGGACAGAACACATATCAATCAATTAATGTCACACTGTGGGCATTTATACTGGGTTGAAAACGCACAGCTTGTAATATCTATGATAACAGAGCAATCAGTCAACAGACGAATGGGCACCTGCTGGCACAGCCATATGTCACTAGTATTACAAACCACAGGTGTAAGTGTATGAGATTGTCATATCAGAGGGTGGGACTTTACCTGCCCCACTTGACGTTGAGTCTGCGACCTTTGATAATGAGCTTGTTGAAGGATTTCTCAGCAGCCAACTCTGCAGCCTGACGGGTGGCAAACTGGATGAAGGCACACTGCTGCCTCTGAACGATGGTGGTGGTCCGGATCTCCCCAAACTGGTAGAAATGGTTTCTGTTTGGAGGCACGCGGTTACAGAATGACTGCTGCACCCAACCATTGTAAACATTCAGCAAAGCACACGTGACAAAATTTTATATGCTTCATTTGGGGTAAAATGTACTACATTAATTCCCGAGCAGACACTCACCTGAGCTCTGAGTCAGTGATTGAATCTCCGAGCCCCCCCACATACAGCGTAGTGATGGACTTGTCCTCTGGCGTATCCAGTCTAGGCATGGTGGAGGCCCTCTTCAGCAGCTTGTCAGCCACAGGGTCATTGATACCATAGTAACGGTCCTTAATGTTCTGGTCTGCCAGGGGATCGTCAGGATCAGTTGGCTTCTCATGCCTGGAGTTCAGTGATTCACAGTTAATGAAAGTTAAAGCAAAACATATGTCAACATCCTTGGAAACAATCTTATCTTGGACAAAGTAGATAATCAGACCTTAAGTTTACTTTTTCCATTGGCTCATAAGTCAACAACTGCCTGATGTTTAACACGTGTGTCAAGTCTCTCTTTGCACCTTTGTTTTCTTGATGTTGACAGTTGCTCACCTGTAGGGACACTCTTCTCCTCTCTTACATTCTCCCTTCACCCAGAAGGAGCAGATGTGTGGTCTGTTCCTCTTGTAGTAAGGCGTGGTGCGGGCTAGCTTCAGCAGCATGTCACTAGAGCTGGGAGCCTTACCCAGGAGACCCACTGGCCGTGTACCATCAGAGTTCCCTATCTGCGGTCAGGAAAGAGCTACTGTCAAGAGGGTGCATTTTGGTTCCATTAAAACTAAAGCCCTACCGATATTGGTATTTTGGGTCTGATACCAATTCTGATTTTTGGGGAGACAACTTAGACAACATCTGCAGAAGAAATGAAAAGGCAAGATTTTTACACAGCAAGTTCTCATAAATTGTCAACCAAAAGAGCAATTGTAGAAGTCCTAGGTTTCAAATGTTGAATTATTACATTGTGACAGTAATGACACATCATGAATGGTCAAAAGTGATCAGATCGGTTTCCGGTTCGATCCATGGAAACGCATGGCATTTGCATGGCTTTCTTTTGCAAATTACTATGAATTCATTAATTAATTTCTTAAAACTTGGCAATACTAAAAAAAATATTAAGGTGTGGGACATTTATTGTGCGACAAGAAATAACTAGCAGGTCTATTTCGCTCCAGCAGCTAGAATCTGTCCGTCCACAATTAAACTGTGGGAAGCACCAGACAACAGAAAGACCTGTCCGCTACTATAAAAGAGATTGTTTGTGAGGAGATCACCTCTGCCCCCGACATACAATTCAAACCCATGAATTAATAATTGGCAGTGCTCACTGCTAATGTGGATACCTATTCAACAAGTACTCAGATAAGCATGATATTTCCTATCGGTATCGGGCTGATAATATCGGTGAAACTATTTATTCGTCGACCTCTAATTAAAACCAGGGTGTTCGATTTAACAGGAAAACCTCATGAAGAATGAAATAATGATGAATGACCTGGACATGAAGGTACACAACTCAGACCATAGGTCCAAAGAGCAAATATTTTTGGGTGGAACTCAAATCAGTGAGTAAACATTGTCTGGAATCTTTCCAATGGAAAATGAGAAGGGTCAAAGGGTGCTATCTGAACCTTCTTGGCATGAACATGCTGTAAGGGTATTTACGAAGCAAGCCAAGTTATATGACAGAATGTAAACGTAGATCTGTCTGACAACATTAATGACACAATTAGAAGTTTACTCACGGGACTCAGATCTTAATGTTAGGACTGACCTTTTATCTTAAATAAGGGAAAATACATCACCTCTCTTTCCATGTTCTGAGTGTAGTATTCCTTGTTCACATCGGATTTTGGCACGTCGTCCTTGATTGACAGCCCAGTGTCTCGGACCTGTATTGGCAAGCCTAGATGAAGGAGTAATGCCAATTTAGACAACAGCCACCCTGAACATGTCTGAAGTGCAATATCTCTCTTTTATACCCGTACAACTATGTGTATGGTCATTCTCTGGATGGTAACAGGCATAACCTGGCCAGAGGATGAGTGTTCCAAAATTTTGTCTTTGTTGACTCACCATACTCTAGATCCAGCAGGCACGTCTGACAGACATTCTTCATCTTACTGCAGGTCTGGCACACCTCTGTCTTTTTGAATCGCATGCGGGTCCCAGGACACCATCGGAACACTGTGAAGGGCCTGGCACATATCTAAGCAGGACACAGCGGTAGCAGTGTGTCAGTCTGTTTAGATTGCACAGTTTCATACTCTGTACTTTAGTATGGTTCTTTAACTCCAGTGTTGGAGAGCTGATGTATGTGCAGGCTCTCTTTCCAGCCTGGCAGTAGCTCATACAAATACATCAGCTAGTCATAGATTGCACACACAGTATCTCCTCAGAACCTAAGTTAGAGAACTCTGCTATATGAGTAAACAGTGACTGATTATTCAACTAAGAATTAATTAACTTAATTTCTTACCTTGCACTCCTTGCCATATTTCTCCTTGGTCTATCAAACATAAAGTGTGATACAGGGCGAGTTTTTTAAAAACAACCATAACTAGAAGAACATGTAAAACAAAATAACAGGTTTCAGCCATAGAGAGATGGTTTCATATGAAATTTAGCATAACATTGTTAACAGTTAACCCCTACAGAACAATAACCAAAAGACAATTGATTAAACTTACCATTCGAATATAAGGATTCTCTCCAAGACATGTCTGGCAGAGAATAGGAAAATCCTGTGCAAGGGAAGATTAGTACATTACAGCAACAAACAAAACAATTAATGTCAGTTAGCAAACTTACTAAGGTTAGCTCGAACCAATTTATGTTCACATGTTTAGCTAGCTACGTAGCTGTGAATGTTTTATTTTGCTAGCGCAACGACTTGGTAAACTAGCTAGAAACCATATCTGATTTGCACTGTTAATATTGGGCGATTCCATGCCAGTTACCTATGAGCTAACATTAGCTAGCTAAGCGAGCTCAAATGACAACACTTGCCTAGTACAATGCTACCACCGCTTATTGACACAGTCAATGTCACGGAATTACAATGACATGTTCCTTTCAAATAATTCTGATTAACTGAAAATGTCATTTCAAACATACCGCGTCTTCCCAATTTTGTCTGTTGTAAATATTAGCTCCTAAAGATGTCGCCATTTTCAAAAAGTTTGCTTCCCAGCATGCAATGCAGCACAAAAGCATCTCACGTGATCAGACCCAAAAACACGCACACGCGTTCACACACACTTTTTAATAAAAGTGTATAACTATTATTTCACAGTCGAAACAACATCTACAACAATTATTTGGATAATTTTAATGTGTGGATAATTTTAATGTGTAACGTGAATACTTCTACCAGCACGGTTGTGCGTATATAGCGGTTGCTCATTGAGGAAAGGGGTAAGTAATTTACCCCCAGTCTCTCATGTGTTTTTTTTGTTTTTTTGTTAAATTATCTGATCGGATTTCGGTAATCAGATGGGATTAAATGTTAGAATTGGGTTTTTAAAACATAAAACATATATATTATTATAAGGATTTGGTAACCCATTCTGACCTTTAAACAGGATTATATGTTGTTGTTGCGTTTTTCAAAGAAATTGATTAGGAAAATGTTGATGCGAAAATGTTGATTATTTTGATCCCACTGGAAGGGTGGATTTAGAAAGGTGAAATGCCCTAAAACCAATAAATATTAATGTAATATTAAAAGGTGAGGAGTTTTAAGAAGTTCTTACATCTGAAAACCAAAGGTTAATTATGTTAAATGAACTGCGGTATAGGTAGGCTATGTGGTCAGTTATTTTGAGAAGTGTCTAGTAAATGCAAGTATGTGCGTTCTATACTTATTTTATCCTTGGGACATCCGTACCCCATTGAAGTTGACATTTTAAATTCTTAAGTAAAGGTTATGGTTATGGCTAGGCTAAGGGTTTAGGGCAGGGATGTCCCAAGGACCCCGGATAGCACTAACCATACATTTATTCATGTAGTTTAGTCATTTCTGTTTTCCTATGAAAGTGTAGACAAAGTAGCCTACCTGTCCAGTAGATGGCAAAGTGTAGGCCTGTTCAAAGCACTGAAAATCCAGATTTTGTGATCTTGATATTGTGGTATCTAGATCAGACCCTATCTGATTATTTTCTGGGGGAAAATGGCTAAAAAAAAAACAGCTAGATCGATCTGATCCTGAATAGCAAAAAAGACGATTACAAATACGGATAATTCTGATCCAGATAAAAAGTTTTGAAAAACTGGGCCATGACCGTGATGATTAACGGCATGTCCTGAGCAGAGGTCAAAGATACTACTATTTATCTGTAAAGCCGTAAGAATAACCAGGATTAGGGATTAACACATTTATGCATTTTAGTGATTTCATAAATGCATTATAGCAAGGCACAGGTGTAAAGAGGTATGTTTATGTTGAAGAGCAATGGATCAACTCTCTCAGAAGACTTCGGATCCCTGCCCCATTCGTGTCATAATCACAATACTATATAGTATGAAACCCATGCCTTCAGAGAGAGAGGAGAGGCCGAGATGGAGCGAGTGAGAGAAGAGATAGAGATGATTGTGATTCTTATCCCATCGTGAATGTTCAGTGGAATGTGGAATTTTTAATAACAGCCTGTATTCAATAAAACAACAATATAATATTGTTGTTTTATTATATATATATATAATCCCAAACTAATGTTGCAATGAGCCTCAGCAGCTTGTTGACGTTTTGTTTTTAGGGGGGGAATCAGTCGAGGTATTCTTACGTCATCGATCGACCATTCGCAACTTTCCGAGAAGGCGACCAGGGGTGTGTGTATTCATTGCGTATTGAAACGTAAACCGTTCACATTTTAAGAACCAAACAGAACAAATGGAACAAAACGTTGCGGGGCCTACCTGCATTTGTCCAATATAAACTCTCGTTTTCGTTGCAAAGCATTTCCAGTTTGGAGGAAACGGGGTCTGTTACAAAACGTTTAACAACAGACAAAAGGTTTTGCAACAGAATCGGCTTAATGAATACTCCCAAGTAGAAGGAGTGAGGCGAGCTCACTCGTGTTTCTCTCTCACCCTAGGAGTAGTCTAAATCTAAACCGGGACGCCCCATTTCTGTTAAAGCTACTGCCTAAAGCCGAATACCAAATCCAGCTTTTATACACCAAGCTTTGGTCGTGTCGATGAAACAATCAAGTGGGTAAGTTAAATGGGTTTGTGTAGTAAGCGTGCTGCAGGGAGCACACGCGTTCCCGGAGAACGCTACTGTACTTAAGGTTAGCCTCTGAAAGTCTCCGCTTCTCCAAATTCTCGAATTTGGAGAAGCGGGGAGTCAGCTACTGTAGCTACAACGACAGATAAACGAGGACATCGTTAGTTAGATATGTATACCCTTTTAAACGGTTGTTCAAAATCATAAATACCTATATTTATAACAATAAAACAAAGACTACAGTTTTTTTTTTTGCCTGGTAAACTGCAATGCTAATGCATATGATGATAGCTAGCTTATCTGGTAACGTTAGCTTCACACTGAATCAGCTAGCCTGCGAACTAACGTTAGTTCTGTTAGCCAGCCAAACTATGAGTTGAAAACAGCCAGCTATTTTCGGTGTACAGAATCGATCAAGCTAACTAACTAGCCAGGGAGGATAGCATTTAACGTTACAGCTTTTGTGTCCGTGCACAGTTGCCGAGTGAATGTTTTATCTCCAGAAGACTCACTTTGCGGTGATGAATATAATACAACATAGTAACATGGGTATTAATGTTGAATGCATCTTATTATGCCAGTGCTTAATAAATGTAACCATTTAAGAACCCCAGTGATGGAGCCTACTACTGCAATGCAATGCACACGTAAACAGCAGCATGTCCTGTTTTGTCTATACTTGACCCTAGCTAGCTAACAATGTTGCCAAATTGTGCACACAGTTTGAGTGTTATAATAGATGTGAAGCCAACTACAAATACATTTATGGATGGCGTGTGTAAGCTCCTTTATTTAAATTGTATTTTTTTTATTTATTTAACTAGGCAAGTCAGTTAAGAACAAATTCTTATTTACAATGACTGCATACCCCAGCCTAACCCGGACGACCCTTGGCCAATTGTGCGCCGCCTTATGGGACTCTCAATCACGGCTGGTTGTGATAGCCTGGAATCGAACCAGGGTCGCTTCTAGCACTGAGATGCAGTGTCTTAGACCGCTGCGCCACTCGGGAGCCCCATTTTCTTTGCACTCATATTCTCAGAGGATCTGCAATATGTTTTTGCCTTGGTCACTCTCCCTCTTGAAATTGTTTTAGCAGAGCAGTTCTGACCATATTGTATTCCTTTCTTGTGTCGAGATTCAGGCATATGCCATTTCCTATAGCAATATGCTTTGTCTACTTCTTTCTGTTCCTGTTGGTCAGTTGTCAGTGCACTGGGTCAGATTGCTTTTTGCTGAACACTTTCAGGAGTGATCACTTCATATGGCTGTATTCAGGAATGTTTTAAACCTTAGAACACACTTTATTTGGAAATAAAATAAACCTATATTTTTTAAATATATGTTTTATTTTATACATAGAAACATCAAGAGGTTCCCTTTGCATACGTATACAGGTTCCCTTTGAATACTTATGTATACAATGTGTTTTTCTTCATGTTGTGAGACAGTTTAGCTTCCTCCGCTGTCCCTGTCCCCATACCAGGCTCAAACCAGTGATCCTCTGCTTGCAGACACACGTGACCAACATCCTTGACAACTTACCAACTGTTTGAGCTATTATTCGATAGCTCCATCAGTGAGGGCTTATCATAAGTTACACTGCACATGCAACACAGAAAATGTTCCCTCGCCGTGTCAGGTTAAGCTTTCCTTTATCACGGGATTGGACCCAGTCAACCTTCCAATCCTTGGACCTCTAGTCTAAACCTCCCTCACCGAGCACTTGCTGTGCTACTCCACAGGGTGCTTCCCTCTCTACTATAGTGGGTCACAGTCCACCACCAGCACTTAGGCAAATTAATCAGAATCTGCTCATAGCCCTATTTCTACCCCCCCCTCCACCTCCCCGGGAGATGGCTTATTTGTAGAGTGATGATGACTAGGGCTACATAAATAAAATTGAAATGCAAACATTTGGTTCTGATGTTACGTAAGTCTATTCAAAAGGGTGTTGACATTACATTTATTAAAATAATGTTTTAGGGTGCACCTGACCTGATTAGTGTCTTACATAATGATATTTATTCTGTTTTAGACTTTAATTTTTTTTTTTTTTGACAGATTTATCTAAAGGTACATTTTTCAAATGGATCTCATTTCATCTATTTTATGTCAATCTGCCATCACTCATATCTCATGCCATAACATTAGACAATGGTACCGTTCATGCACACATATTATGTTATTGTAAACCACTATGTGGAATTGGTATTTTACTGCATTCAACAGATGTTGGTTTCCAGTTTTTGCAGTAGCCTATGCTCTGAATCTCCTAAAACCCAAACCCCACCCTCTGCCCTCCCAAGTCCATGATGTATGCTCCCCTCTCACAAGGCACTTTGTTTGCCTGACATGACGCACTGACATGAATTAATTGCTCGTCTGTGATGAAACACATCATTGTATGGAGAGAGAGTCCCTTCGCTCTGCCAACTTTCTGCCTCTAGACTTCACTGTGATGTTAGGTTGGTGAACACATGTGCTGCTGGATGTTACAGGCCTGAAGTTGACTGGCCACAGTCATTGTACAGCAGTTCGAGCGCCCCACTAATGATGTGTTTGTAACTTTTCGTCATGGTTGCCAGGACTCAGGCTACACTAGTTTTAACATTTTTATCCAGGGCGAATGGAGATCGAAAATATCACTCATCTATTTCACTTATTGACTGTAACCACGGAAAGGCTTCACCTACATGATTGATTGTAATGGATGGTAAATAATATCCAAGACTCTCCTTTAAGCCGCCATTAGTGACTTTTTGGTCATAAGCAATTATGTTTTGGCCCATCTTGTGGTGGTATAATCTGTGAAATGGACTTTTAGCAAAATGAAGACCAGATGTTTTTACACTATTAATCTTTTAATATGTTTTATGGACCGGACTGTAGATTTTGTTAGTGTACTTGAATTATACCTCGGCTTTGAAATGCTCTTAAAAAGCCTACTTTTTGCAGGTATGATCAAGATCATCCTCCACTTGTGCAGTATCCATTAGTATATTCCATTAAACTGTTACCATAGATGGTTATGTAATAGTGTACTGCAGATTGATTATGCCCCTCATTAATGGCATCTAGTCCCTGCTCCCATGACCTGTCAGTGTCCGGTTGCAATATTGGTCAACTGAGTTCGAATGTATCCCTAATTGATGGTGAAACAATCTACTGAAAGGTGCAATATGCAGAAATTGCGCCACCATTTCATGGTTGCAAAAATACTAAAAGTTCACCTATTTTCGGTTTATGACAAAAGAAGCAATGTATAGTGTAGAGCATCATTGTACCATCTAAACTGCTTTCAAATATATTTTTTATTCAGCAGTATGAAGTTGATATGCAAAACCAGAAGTAAAAGATGCGAAAAATGGAACTTTAGAATTGGAAGCATAGAAATAGAGCACATAGAACAGATCTGCCACTTCTTAGACTTGCTTCCAATGAGTGACATCTATAACATACACTTCTCTGTTACATTTTGAGCTTTGAAGAACCCCTGGGGCTGTGAAGCATGACCTTGGTTGCTCATCAAGCCATCTATTGTTTGATCGTGCAGTAATATTACAAATTATTGGAACGTATGATGAATACAAGTTAAGTACCTCCCCTCCATTCAGATTGGCTCAGTAGAACAGTAGACTGTTTGCATCAGGGTGTGTTCTACATGGTCCATGAGTGAAAAAGTAGTACTGGTAAGATGATGTACTCTAGTCATGATATTCCACTATTGGGTCTGTAGGCCCAACTATATTTGTACACATGCAATACTCATTGCCGCTTAACTCAATTCCATACATTCCTTCTAAGGCAAAACAATTTACCAAAACAATTAAATGGCCACGAACTTAACCACATAACTGCCACTTGTGGTGGTCAGGAGGAGGGTTGGTTGTCCCCGTCTTGTGGTTTTGGTAATCAGGAGTAAAGGAACCGGACCACATAATGCCTATGGCCCTGTGTGCCTGTCACTGGTCCTCTCCCCAGTCCCCATGCTGCCAGCCAGCCAGTGCCTCTCCTCCAGCTCTGATTCTGTTCGACACGGAGGAAAGAGTAATTAATCTCCAGGAGGAGCGTGCCAAATCTAGGGACTGCATAACAATTTGTCTTCTTCGCAGGGGCACTGCCAAGTTCTGCCTGGCCCAGTATCTCCCTCCACCCTCCCTGCTGGAACCGACACTGAGCAAGCTGTCACTTTGCCTCTCTGTCAACACAGGGATATTTGTGTTCAACTCACCCAAGTATCAACTCCTTCTCATTCGCGGCAGAATACATCAGCAGCTGGCCTCTTTATCTCTTGGCACAGTGAGCCGCTTGACTTCATTAATAAGGTGCATGTGTTGTTCTGGAAGTGTGTGGGGTCAAAGTTCAGACAGTGAAGGATAACGATATGATGTCTAACTGCTCTGAAGTAAGGCATAGGGCAAATGATAGGCCTAGTTTGCCACAGTTTGCTTTTAGGTAGATAAAAGGCCTAGCCCCCATCTGTTGTTAAACCTTCCAAGTCAGACATACTGTATTCAAAGTCCTGGTTCTGTGTGTGTCTGCGCGTGTACACGAGCCAACTAGCTGATTCTCTGTAATGACTGGGATTACTCTGTTGATCCATCATCTTAGACTAATGATTATCCAGGGGTCCTTGCTACTATTGTAAACCACACTAATGTAATTTGTTTGACAGAGATCAGTTCCTTAGGTTTACACTACTGGATTATTTTGACTGGTTAAACTGAAATTAGAATTGATTGAGAGTAGCGTGATAGAACAATGGGGACTCACTGTCTGCTTGCATGTTTGGAATGCAGTTCATGGTAGTATGACAAAGAGTGACACTAAATGCTCTAAGAATGTGCTACTGTTTCATACTTGTGAGTCACTTATTCGTCTGTGGAGACTATAGTTAATGAAGTTTGTTGACCGTATGGTTCTGCTCTTTTATCCAACAGTGTTTGTGCCAGTCTGTCTTCTGATTTAGTCCTGTTTGACCCGGCAGAGCATCAGGCATGCAGGTCCAGATTGATTTCATGAGAATAGATCAGAGAAGATTCTCACCAACAAATCAGTGCGCCGAGTTAGATCTGGCTGAAAAAATGTCTCTACATTTCCTGACAGATGGGCAGCATTTGGGAAAACATCCAATCACCCCCCCCACCCCCACCCCCCCTCTCATATCCACATTGCCATTGTTGTTGTCACAGCTGATGTGAACAGCGTTGTTGACTAAGTAAAGAGCCTCTGACACATGAGCCACCATGTTTCAGTGTGTGCCAAATTAGCACAGCTAGGCTAGATGGGCTGCTGTTTACTCGATTGGCCATTGCCAGCTTGCACTCACAGTTGCAACAACAATGCTCTCATAAACACACTATGTTCAATGCATGCTCTCTCAATACCTATGTACATTTTCACACTGTAAGGATAATTAAATGGCAATAGCAACAACACATACTGGCATGTCAATAGCAACAACCGGTATTTACCAGCAAGTCAAATCCACTGATCTGACAAACCAGTGAGGTCTAAAATGCACATGTTAGTGTCATGGTCATTGCCCAGGCCAGCAGTGAAAATGTCACAGGAATAATGCTGAGTATGATGTTAATCTGAGTATGATCCGATAATCCCGTGGGCATGAGCCTTGCAGCTCGACCACTGCAGGTGGTTGTATTAGCCCTGCATCTGTAATCACATGGATCCAGATAAACACATCTCCACGCAACAAGCGTGAATTACATGTCCTTGACTCTGTAAATGTCGCCACACACACACACACACAGTGGCATACAATCCCCTGGGTATCAGGCTGCCATTCCTTTCATTTTCAGTCAGCTGTGATACAGTAGGAAATCTGCTGCTTGTTAATTTACCCCAATGTGAGATTGGCATGATGGTACCAGTCTGCAGTAGAGCTTAGCGATGTATTTTCTGATCCAAGGTGTTGTAGCAGTCGGACGCGTGTGTTTGTCTTTGTTTTCTTTGCTATCTTTGCTATTCACACAGGATATCTTAATCTCACTTTCTATCTAGGAACTAAATATAATTTTCTGCTACCCGCCTCACCTAATGTGGTATGGATCTGCTATTTTTATTCCTGGTGGAACTTCCACCAGGAGCTAGCAAGCTAACTAGATACATTGTTAGCCACGGCTGGCGGTCTTCACCTTTTTTCTCAGTCATCAGCCAGCCTTAGCTCGGAAAATACCTGCCAGTCTGCACAGCAAGATATCAACCCAGAGCGTATCGGGCTGCTTCTCTCTACCACATCACCGGATTCCTGCCGCTCTGGATCATTACACCGTATCATCTCAGCTAGCTAGCTGCAAACGAGTGGCTACTGTTAGCTAATGCCTCTGTCCCGAAGCAAACACCAGCTAGCCTCGACCTAGGCCCATATAACAGCTAATTCTAGGGCTACAGTACTTCCTTTGCCAATTGGCCTGGACCCTTTATTGTTGACACGGAGCCCCGCCGATCCATCACAACTGGACTGCCGACGTGATCGCCCGATGTGGTTTCAACAGGCTATTCTGTCACGATGTCGCCGAAGAACCTTCTACTAGCCCCGGCCCGCTAACTGTTCTGAACGCTGTGTCCCCTGCTCGTCTAGCATAGAAGTGACCGAACGGCACCCTGACTCACCTATTGCTGCTCTTTTGACCCTATGATCACTCGGCTACACAGCTGGTACCCCCTGGACTGTTTCAATAACACGGTTCCTCATTTTGTTTACCTGTTGGCCCCATCCTCGAACTCAGGTCCTGTATGTACCTAACTGACCCGCTCTACCCATTCATCGCCATTTACCTGTTGTTGTCAACACCTGTGATTTTCTTTATGCCTCTTTCTGTCAATATGTCTTGTCTACTGCTGTCTTGGCAAGTTCTCATTGTTTTATTTCACTGTAGAGCCCTCAGTCCCGCTCAACATGCCTTAGATAGCTCTTTTGTCCCACCCCACATGCATGCAGAGATCTCACCTGGATTAACTGGTGCCTCCAGAGACGAGACCTCTCATCGCCACTCAACGCCTAGGTTTACCTCCACATTATGTACATTATGCCCTGAATCTATTCTACCACGCCCAGAAATCTGCTCCTTTTATTCTCTGTTCCCAAAGCAGTAGACGACCAGTTCTCAAAGCCTTTAGCCGTACCCATACCCTACTCATCCTCTGTTCCTCTGGTGATGTAGAGGTTAACCCAGGCTCTGGAGCCCCCAGTTCCACACCTATTCCCCAGGCGCTATCATTTGTTGACTTCTGTAACCGTAAAAGCCTTGGTTTCATGTTAACATTAGAAACCTCCTCCCTAAGTTTGTTTTATTCACTGCTTTAGCACACACTGCCAACCCAGATGTCCTAGCCGTGTCTGAATCCTGGCTTAGGAAGGCCACCAAATTCCAGGATTTTTCCATCCCTAACTATAACATTTTCCAACAAGATACAACTGTCAAAGGGGGCGGAGTCTTACTATACAAGTCTGTCCCCAAACAATTTGAGCTTCTACTTCTAAATCCACCTTTCCAGAAACAAGTCTCTCACCGTTGCCGTTTGTTCGAGACCCCCTCAGCCCCCAGCTGTGCCTTGGACACCATATGTGAATTAATTCCACCCCCATTTATCTTCAGAGTTCATACTGTTAGGTGACCTAAACTGGGATATGCTAACACCCCGGCCGTCCTACAATCTAAGATAGATGCCCTCAATCTCACACAAATTATCAAGGAACCTACCAGGTACAACCCTAAATCCATGAACACGGCACCTTCATAGATATCATCCTGACCACCCTGCCCTCTAAATACACATCTGCTGTCTTCAACCAGGATCTCAGCGATCACTGCCTCATTGCCTGTGTCCGTAATGGGTCCGCGGTCAAACGACCACCCTTCGTCACTGTCAACACTCCCTAAAACACTTCAGCAAGCAGGCCTTTCTAATCAACCTGGCCCGGGTATCCTGGAAGGATATTGACCTCATCCCATCAATAGAGGATGTCTGGTTATTCTTTAAAAGTGCTTTCCTCACCATCTTAAATAAGCATGCCCCATTCAAAAACAATTGAACTAAGAACAGATATAGCCCTTTGTTCACTCCAGACTTGACTGCCCTTGATCATCACGAAAACATATTGTGGCGTACTGCATTAGCATCGAATAGCCTCCGCGATATGCAACTTTTCAGGGAAGTTAGGAACCAATATACGCAGGCAGGTAGGAAAACAAAGTCTAGCTTTTTCAAACAGAAATTTGCATCCTGTAGCACAAACTCCAACAAGTTCTGGGACACTAAAGTCCAAGGAGAACCTCCTCACAGCTGCCCACTGCACTGAGTCTAGGAAACACTGTCACCTCTGATAAATCCACGATAATTGAGAATTTCAATAAGCATTTCTCTATGGCTACCCTGTTCTACAGCTCTGCACCCCCCCACAGCAACTTGCCCAAGCCTCCCCACTTCTTCTTCACCCAAATCCAGATAGCTGATGTTCTGAAAGAGCTGCAAAATCTGGACCCCTACAAATCACCTGGGCTAGACGATCTGGACCCTCTCTTTCTAAAATTATCCGCCACAATTGTTGCAACCCTATTACTAGCCTGTTCAACCTCTTTAGGGATCTCAGACGATACAAAAGATTGGAAAGCTGCCGTGGTCATCCCCCTCTTCAAAGGGGGTGACACTCTAGACCCAAACTTTTACAGACCTATATCCACCCTGCCCTGCCCTTCTAAAGTCTTTGAAAGCCAAGTTAACAAACGGATCACCGACCATTTCGAATCCCACCGTACCTTCTCCACTATGCAGTCTGGTTTCCGAGCTGGTCATGGGTGCACCTCAGCCACGCTCAAGGTCCTAAACGATATCATAACCGCCATCGATAAAAGACAATACTGTGCAGCCGTCTTCATCGACCCGGCCAAGGCTTTCGACTCTGTCAATCACTGCATTCTTTTCGGCAGACTCAGCAGCCTTGGTTTCTCAAATGACTGCCTCGCCTGGTTCATCAACTACTTCTCAGACAGAGTTCAGTGTCTCAAATTGGAGGGCCTGTTGTCCGGACCTCTGGCAGTCTCTATGGGGGTGCCACAGGGTTAAATTCTCGTGCGACTCTTTTCTCTATATACTTCAATGATGTCGCTCTTGCTGCCGGTGATTCTCTGATCCACCTCTATGCAGACGACACCATTCTGTATACTTCTTGCCCTTCTTTGGACACAGTGAACTAATCTCCAGACAAGCTTCAATGCCATACAACTCTCCTTCTGTGTCCTTCAACTGCTCTTAAATGCAAGTAAAACTAAATGCATGCTCTTCAACCGATCGCTTCCCGCACCTGCTCGCCCGTCTAACATCACTACTCTGGATGGTTCTGAATATGTGGACAACTACAAATACCTAGGTGTCTGGTTAGATTGTAAACTCTCCTTCCAGACTCACATTAAGCATCTCCAATCCAAAATGATATCTATAATCGGCTTCCTATTTTGCCACAAATCATCCTTCACTCATGCTGCCAACATACCCTCGTAAAACGAACTATCCTACCGATCCTTGACTTCGGCGATGTCATTTACAAAATATCCTCCAACACTCTAGTCAGACTGCATCCAATTTCCTATCACAGTGCCATCCGTTTTGTCACCACCACTGCGACCTGTATACTCTCGTTGGCTGGCCCTCGCTTCATATTCATCGCCAAACCCACTGGCTCCAGGTCATCTATAAGTCTATGCTAGGTAAAGCCCTGCCTTATCTCAGCTCACTGGTCACCTTAGCAGCACCCATCCGTAGCATGCGCTCCAGCAGGTATATTTCACTGGTCTCCTCCTTTGGCTGCCTTTCCTTCCAGTTCTCTGCTGCCAATGACTGGAACGAATTGCAACAAATAAAAATCACTGAAGTTGGAGACTTAAATCTCCCTCACTAACTTTTTGCATCAGCTGTCAGAGCAGCTTACCGATCATTGTACCTGTACACAGCCCATCTGTAAATCGCCCACTCAACTACCTCATCCCCATATCGTTATTTATTTTTGGTTTCTTTGCACCCCAGTATCTCTACTTGCACATCTATCACTCCAGTGTTATTGCTAAAATGTAATTGTTTCACCACTATGGCCTATTTTATTGCCTTACCTCCCTAATCTTACTCCATTTGCACACACTGTATATAGATTTTTCTATTGTGTTATTGACTGTACGTTTGTTTATCCCATGTAACTCTGTTTGTGTCGCTTTGCTTTATCTTGGCCAGGTTGCTGTTGTAACTGGCCTACCTGGTTAAATCAAGGTGAAATAGAAAATGTATTAGGTTTGTGTGATTTCAGTGTTGTATGATATTACCGTTACATTCACATTTACACCATGCTATCTATTCTAAACACAATGCCTCTGCAGTTCCATATTCTATTGATATGATGTTTTGGGGATTTTGGTCCATATCAACCAGCCTTACTCTTTAGTTTCCCGTTGTTACATCAGTCTCCCAGGCCAGGCTTCCACCTCTCTCTTGTATCAGACTATGGAACTGTCACAATGAGTGACCGCTTCAAGCTAGTTTTAGATTTGTTTTAGCAGTCAGGGAAATTATGTAATGGCTTTTTCTGAAACTGTGAATAATTGAAAAGCATTCAGGTAGCTGTAGTGTTCAGTCAGACTGTAGGACCGGTCTCTCCCAGCAGGAATAGACTGTATTCCCACATGGCTGTAGAGCTGCCTCCTGTCCCCTTGTGTCTTAGGTGCAGTCAGTCACTCTATTGGTATGCAGCCCTGTCCGCGCCAGTAAATGGATTCTCCATTGAAATGGAAATTGAAAGTTGCCTTACGTCGATTGTGCAGTAAGTAGCTTTATGTCTTAACAAGCAGCTCAACTCATCCCTAATGATGAGCCATTCAGGCACTAGTGACTTCATGGGTATTAGCTGCAGAAAGCAGATGTGGCTGAGCATGTTGTTCTGCATTCCACAGTGGTCCACTTAAATACAATTAAATAAAAACTGAAGTGATTTGTCATTCACAGTTTTACAATTTATACCCCTTTCGAACCAAGATGAAAAGCTGGCAACTTTAGCATGACGCTTTTTGCTTTCTTTATTTCTGAAAGTAATTGCCCGCAAACAAAGCCTGTACTTACACCTTACTAACATTAAGTTTCACCCCCGCTTTGCCCTCAGAACAGCCTCAATTTGTCGGGGCGTGGACTCTACAAGGTGTCGAGAGCGTTCCACAGGGATGCTGGCCCATGTTGACTCCAACGAGAATACCTCGTTCAAAGGAACTTTGAAAGTGTTGTCTTGTCCATTCCATTCACCCTCCGAATGGCACACACAATCCATGTCTCAATTGTCTCGAGGCTTAAAAATCCATCTTTAACCAGTGTCACCTAATGTTTTTTCTTTACACTCCGTGTATATTTCTGGCAACCGACGTAGTCCAATTTCATTTGTCACATGAGCCGAATACAACAGGTGTAAACTTTACTGTGAAATCCTTACTAACGAGTCCTTCTCAACAATGCAGAGTTCTGAAAAGTTTTTTTTAAATGGGGGGGGGGGCATAAAAAAGGAAATGCACAGCACCCTCTGTAGTGCCTTGCGGTTGGATGCCAAGCAGTTGCCACACCAAGTAGTGATGCAGCTTTCAAGATGCTCTCAATGGTGCGACTGTAGAAACAGCTTTGGCCCGCATCAAGTCAAGAACATTATTTTGTCGTTGTCCGACATCAAACGTTTCCTCAAACAGCAACTAATACGAGGAACTTTCCAGTCAATGTTTTAGCTAGCTAGCTATCAACTGTCTGGCTAGCCAGCGCATATAATTACCAGAACATATCTGAAAACGTTTTTAGTGTAACTGGAGCCAACTTCTTCTTCACCATAACAGGAAAGTTTACACATTATACAAGGGAATTATTTACAAGTATGGCCAGCTTCTCACACGCTGTTGTGAAGAAATGAAAGCAGTGCGCTCTGAGGATATTGAGCACTTGATACTGCTTGCTGTCATGTCAGGGTACCATGATAACGATTGCAACAACAGGGTCAAACTCGAATGTCTCTTTGCTCAGATGCCGGCAAAGCAATGGCTCTATAGACGGTGAATGCCAACAAGAAAGGTAACAATGGGGCTGTTTTGAAAAGGGGTTCATGACAATATTGCCCAATTGTTTTTAGAGGCAACATATCGTGAGTTAGGTATTACATAGCAATTGCTCCTCTTAGTGGAATTTAATGAAATCATTTGATTATTCAGCCTGTGTACTTGTTCCATTCCAGTTGGTGCCCTGTGAGATTGTGTCAATGTGTTTGCACAGGGCTGAGGGAAGAGTGCAGACAGAGAAAACAATGGGAGCAAGCAGAGAAAGGTCACTGCATCACATAGCGTATGCCTGGAAGAAATATTCATTCCAGACAGGGGTCAAGGCCAGAATTGGCACTTTGTCGCAGAAAAATCGGTTTTCAAAACGAGTTTCTCTAACTTGCTCAGACGCACAACGTGTGCTTGGATAACTGATATTGCTCATCTCAATGCTTGCACACGGCGCGCAGATGGCTATTTCTGTCGCTTGCTTCCCCCCCCTTTGTCAGCCCAAGTGTGATACACTTGTCTCTTCCAGCCAGGCAAGCAAGCTGTTTGAATTACATTGCTGCTGGATGGAAGAAATTGGGTTCAAATGTCGAGCGGTGACAAAATGACTGACTTGTTTTTGCTTCCTTGTCTGTGTTATTTCACCTGGAGAGCTGACAAAGGTGGCGTTGTCATGGGGAGGAAAGGCTGATGCAACAGAGGAGAGACTAGACTGTGGTAGCCTCTCAGCCCCTCGAACGCCAGAGACGATTCCCCACATGATGTAATTCCACTGCTATGGCTGGCGCGGAGCCTAAGACCTTTGGTTGTACCAGAGCCCCTCCGCCCTGCGACACACCCATCCCACATGGACATCTGATCCATTTTCTTATTAAATTGTGCTGGAATGTCCTATCCAATCTTCCGTCTTCTGGGAAAGACAGATTTGAGCTTTCTATTCCAGGACATTTTTTGTGTGCCCCCCTTCTCTCTCAGAAGTACTGTCAGAAGGGAGAGTCTAGATGGAAGGAATTCTGCGCCAGCCTCCTTTTTCTAGTTCATTTAACATGGCTTAATTATTTCCCTTTACATCTCTGGAGACTCAATGGTCTTGCAATCGAAAAGTTGATGTTCTGTTTTATTCCCAAAAGCAAAACATGATCAGCATGTGCTTGTGCACCGCAAATGTGCCTAAGCAGTTGTCCTGTGCCTTTCTGCAGACCCACATGCTTCCCTCAGTCTTGTGTGTGTGTATAAATAAGCCCAGGATCTCAGCCCTGATTGTTAGCATGTTCTGTGCAGCATAACTGCTGACTCAAGGACGGTTGTCTTTCCCTCATCTGAATTTAAGTTGTCTGCCTTTTGTTGCTCTAGTTTTCCACTCTCACCCATGGGCACATCCGATATGGAGCGACACTGGTGCTGTGTGTGTGTGTGTGTGTGTGTGTGTGTGTGTGTGTGTGTGTGTGTGTGTGTGTGTGTGTGTGTGTGTGTGTGTGTGTGTGTGTGTGTGTGTGTGTGTGTGTGTGTGTGTGTGTGTGTGTGTGTGTAATTTCTCCTGCTTCCCTCTGTTGTCTGGCACTACATGGGGAAGAGATTGAATGTGCCATCTGGAAGATACTGTATTTTCCTCATTTGCCTCTGGGCCTTCAGGTGGGAGACGAGCTCCACTTATCAGTTACAAACATGAGGCTGCTTCCTTTTGATAGTCTTAAAATATATGTTTACTTTGGAATGTAATTTGTGTTAATATTTCATGACTTACTACTTAGAATGTGTTATATAAATTCAAATGTGAAAACCGGTAAAAAAAGAAAGCAGACTAGCTCTCTTGTGAGAACAGGGCGATCAAGGTTCTGTGGGAGTTGTGTAATAGGCTTTGTGGCCAAGCTTACATTATGTTTAGCTGACATAGCATGGGGCACTAAATGTGAGCCGCAATCAATGGATGTCGACATGCCTCATTATAGGACACTGTTTTTAGCCGCTCTGAGCTGGTGAAGCTCTTCTACATTTTCTGAGATTCGATTGGAACATGGCTCTTTGGCTCAGGGGAACGCACACAGATATGGGTTAGAGCTTGTTTGTTTTTGGGGCCGTACATGTAAATGATGAGCTCCACTCCTGTAAATTTTTGACTCTTTTAATCTTGAGCATCTAGGCCAGTTGTCAGTAAACTTGTCACACATGCATATGACCTCCTTCCGGAATCTGTTTTTTTGTTGTTGAATTTTACCCCTTTTTCTCCCCAATTTTTTATTTTTTTTTTTAATATTTTTTTTTTTTTTTTTTTTTTTTTTTTTGTATCCAATTGTTAGTAGCTACTATCTTGTCTCATCGCTACAACTCCCGTACGGGCTCGGGAGAGACTAAGGTTGAAAGTCATGCGACCACCGATACACAACCCAGCCAAGCCGCACTGCTTCTTAGCGCCCCCATAGGTTGAAGAGGTTATGTCATTATTGGATAAAAAACCGTGCCCGTTTTAAGCGCAATATTTTGTCACGAAAAGATGCTCGACTATGCATATAATTGCCAGCTTTGGAAAGAAAACACACTGACGTTTTCACAACTGCAAAGATATTATCTGTGATTGCCCCAGAACTGATTTTACAGGCGAAACCAAGATGAAACTTCAAACAGGAAATGAGCAGGATTTTTGACGCTCTGTTTTACTCTGGTCTCCTTATATGGCTGTGAATATGCTGTATTTGTAGGCATATCATTGGAAGATTGGCCATAAGAGACTACATTTGCCAGGGGGCCGTCCGGTGTCCTTTGTCTAATTTGGTGCGTAATTCCCAGTGGCAATTATTTTACCATGCGATACAGAAGGAGACTCATACTTCCAGGAACGATACATCATTGAAGAGATATGTGAAAAACACATTGAGGATTGGTTCTAAACAACGTTTGCCATGTTTCAGTCGATATTATGGAGTTAATTTGGAAAAAAAGTTTGGTGTTTGGATAACTGAATTTTCGGGATTTTTTTGGTAGCCAAACGTGACGCACCAAACGGACCGATTTCTCCAGCCCAAAAAATCTTTCATGAAAAACTGAACATTTGCTATCTAACTGAGAGTCTCCTCTTTGAAAACATCCGAAGTTCTTCAAAGGTAAATGATTTATTGAATGTTTTTGCGAAAATGTTGTATGCTAGTTTGCTATGGTAGAGAAGCATATTTTTGAAAATCTGAAATGACAGTGTTGTTAACAAAAGGCTAAGCATGAGAGCTAGCATATTGATTTCATTTCATTTGCGATCTTCATGAATAGTTAACGTTGCATTATGGTAATGGGCTTGAGGCTGTAGTCATGATACCGGATCCGGGTTGGCTCGACGCAAGAAGTTAACACAGCGCGCATCCAACCCAGAAGCCAGCCGCACCAATGTGTCGGAGGAAACACTGTGCACCTGGCAACCTTGGTTAGCGTGCACTGCGCCCAGCCCGCCACAGGAGTCGCTGGTGCGCAATGAGACAAGGATATCCCTACCGGCCAAACCCTCCCTAAACACGGACGACGCCAGGCCAATTGTGCGTCGCCCCACGGACCTCCCGGTCACGGCCAGTTACGACAGAGCCTGGGCGCGAACCCAGAGTCTCTGGTGGCACAGCTGGCGCTGCAGTACAGCGCCCTTAACCACTGCGTCACCTGGAATGCCAGCGGAATCTGCTTTTGATGAAGCTCCTCGTCCATGCGTGAGTTTAGTTCTAGGTTGCTTTTGCGTCAGCTGCTGCCTCAGTCTTGACCTATTCAGGATAAACTAGCACTGTGGGGGTACTGCTAAATTTTCACACAAACCATTGTTTTTCTCATTAAGTCTAAGCCCTCATTCATGCAGCACAGGAATGTTGTTTTAAAGGAGCCCTAAGCTTTTCTACCGTTTCTGGTGAGGTTGCCAGGAGAGGTTCTCTTGGTTTTGTTTTCCAGAGAAACTGATGTGGGTTTAGTTTCTTTTGGTGGGTGTAGGAATTGAGCTGTCATATACACCTGCTATGCTTACTTACCTGCCTTTTACTTCAACATTTACTTACTAATTAACACTTGATTAGGCCTATAAACCAATTACAATTTTTTTTTTTTGTATCTTGATTTGATTACATGTTTATACCCCAGTCCACCTGGGGAAGGTGAGCTTCATTGAACTGTGAGGTAGAGGCACTATGTAGCTGAAATGCCGAAAACTGCCCGCCTGGCTCATCCTACATATTAATATATGCCATTTAAGCAGAGGCTGTTGTTCAAGCGACTTGGTCATGCGTGCATACATTTTACGTATGGGTGGCCCCGGGAGTCGAATCCTCTATCCTGGCAATGCAAGTGACATGCTCTACTAACTGTGCTACGGAGGACAATGCCACATGTTCCCAGTTGTATCAGCACTAACAGCTGCTAAAGGATAGGCCTAGAGGTGGCTCAGAACTGTGCTTGTATTAAGCTTTTGGTAAAAAAATATATAATTGCATTTAATGAATGACCTTTTTTCATAAATACATTTTGTTATAGCAGAGTAGAATTAGGCTAATGCCTTGCCGTGGCTAAAGCAAATGAATGGCTATTATCATAATAACAACATGCTAGTGTTTTTGGTGGGAAATTAGAGACACAACAAAGAAAGCACATGATGATCCAAAAGGCAAAGAAAAGAAAGGACTGAAGCCCAATTACAATTTGTACTCACCTCAGCGTTTTTGTGTTCTTTGTGGGCCATTGTCATGGTTACAAAATGTCATGAAATGATTGGCCTGTCGGTTGTTGAGGTCTATGGAAAACTTGTGTGCGTTACCTGAGCCTGCGACCAAACCTTGGCGTTGCTCTAGCTGAGAACGTGGGTGACTCTAGAGCCCGACCGTTATGGGATTTTCTTGATCCGATTTTTAGAGTGGAAATATTCACAGATAACCGATATACACCACGGTTCAAAATTTTGGGGTCACTTAGAAATGTCCTTGTTTTCCATGAAAACATACATGAAACGAGTTGCAAAATGAATAGGAAATATGGTCAAGATGTTGACAAGGTTATAAATAATGATTTTTAATTTAAATAATAATTGTCCTTCAAACTTTGCTTTCACCAAAGAATCCTCAATTTGCAACATACAGCCTTGCAGACCTTTGGCATTCTAGTAGTCAATTTGTTGAGGTAATCTGAAGAGATTTCACCCCATGCTTCCTGAAGCACCTTCCACAAGTTGGATTGGCTTGATGGGCACTTCTTAGATACCATACGGTCAAGCTGCTCCCACAACAGCTCAATAGGGTTGAGATCCGGTGACTGTGCTGACCACTCTATTATAGACTGAATACCAGCAGACTGCTTCATCCCTAAATAGTTATTGCATAGTTTGGAGCTGTGCTTTGGGCCATTGTCCTGTGGTAGGAGGAAATTGGCTCCAATTAAGTGTCATCCAAAGGGTATGGCATGGTGTTGCAAAATGGAGTGATAGCCTTCCTTCTTCAAGATCTCTTTTACCATGTACAAATCTCCCACTTTACCACCACCAAAGCACCCCCAGACCATCACATTGCCTCCACCATGCTTGACAGATGGCGTCAAGCACTCCTCCCAGCATCTTTACATTTTTTTTCTGCGTCTCACAAATTTTCTTCTTTGTGAGCCGAAACACCTCAAACTTAGATTTGTCTGTCCATAACACTTTTTTTCCAATCTTCCTCTGTCCAGTGTCTGTGTGCTTTTGCCTATCCTAGTCTTTTCTTTTACTTGGCCAGTCTGGGATATGGCTTTTTCTTTGCAACTCTGCCTAGAAAGCCAGCATCCCGGAGTCGCCTTTTCACTGTTGAGATTGGTGTTTTGTGGATACTATTTAATGAAGCTTCCAGTTGAGAACTTGAGGCGTCTGTTTCTCAAACTAGACACTAATGTACTTGTCCTCTTGCTCAGTTGTGCACCGGGGCCTCCCACTCCTCTTTCTATTCTGGTAAGAGCCAGTTTGCGCTGTTCTGTGAAGGGAGTAGTAAACGGTGTTGTACGAGATCTTCAGTTTCTTCGCAATTTCTCGCATGGAATAGCCTTGGTTTCTCAAAACAAGAATCGACTGATGAGTTTCAGAAGAGTTTTGTTTCTGGCCATTTTGAGCCTGTAATCAAACCCACAAATGCTGATACTCCAGATACTCAACTAGTCTAAAGAAGGCCAGTTGTATTGCTTCTTTAATCAGGACAACTGTTTTCAGCTGTGCTAACATTATTGCAAAAGGGGTTTCTAATGATCATTTAGCCTTTTAAAATGATAAACTTGGATTAGCTAACACAACGTGCCATTGGAACACAAGAGTGATGGTTGCTGATAATGGGCCTCTGTACACCTTTGTAGATATTCCATAAAAAAGTCTGCTGTTTCCAGCTACAATAGTCATTTACAACATTAACAATGTCAACACTGTATTTCTGATCAATTTGATGTTGTTTTAATGGACAAAAAAATGATTTTCTTTCAAAAACAGGGACATTCCTATGTGACCCCAAACTTTTGAATGGCAGTGTATAAACTGGTTTCTTAAATTTGAGGAAAGAGAGAGAGGGGGGCGACTGTGTGTTACTCTAAGCTGCACTAAATTCCAGCAAAACATTTGTCTGAACTCTGAAAACTGAGCTTTCTCATGCTAGCCATCTGGGAAAACAATGACATGGGACACATTTTCAATGTATTGGTATTTAGTTATGTTTTCATCTCTTGTACAATCTGTACCTGCTTTACGTTACAGATTCAGACAGTGGTCAAGTAAGCTACTGTGGCTATTTGGTCATAATGTAGAGTGGCCTACAAAAAAATGGATAAAATGCATCTCATAACATTTTAACATGGAAATAGAACAGCTATCGTTGAGCCTACAGTAGCAGCCAATGTGTTCACCGTAGGCCTTTGTAATTGACATGGCTTAACATTAACGTGTTTATCCACTTGTCCTTCAGACCAGGTGAATGAAAATGTTGTTTGACGCAAGAAACATCTTTCCAATATCAAATGTATTATTCCGAGACGACAAATTATGTAATTCTCTGCCTATTGGCTACTTAGCTTCGTCAAGCCTGTCTCAAAATACAACACTGCCTTTACCAGACTCGCTTTTCAAAGATATCTAGACATGTACACATTTTATGCTCTTGTAGGAAGCAATGACTTTCCCCATTTCTGACTACAAATTGTCTAACTGGCCTTGACTCACTAGCTAGCAAAGGATAGGAACAAATGTGCACACCTGGTGACATGCAGCTCTCGCTTTGATGTCAAAACAAGCACATCTACTGCTCATGCTGTAAACACAGCCCAGTTCAAAGTCAATGGCACAGATCCATGAATGGCAATGGTATATTTGCATATAGGCCTATTGCAGCTCTGATTAGTTATGCCGCACCGGTCTGTGCGGCATAACCAATCAGAGTATGGCTGTTGTGCATGTCAATGCAATAGAATCCTACTCCAATGCATTCTGCCAACAGAAGTTTTGTTTGTGTGTTGCATTGAAAGTGGATAATATTGCGTTGATTCCATCACAATTCCAATAGTAAAGGGAAACGTTGATAGTGTTAATAACTAAGGGGGAAAATTCTCCCTCTGAGCTTTGAATATGCTTCTCTGTGCGGGTTGATATTTCTTCTGCCCGGCAGTCCCAGGGGAGCTGTGTGCGGCTGCAGCTTAGAGGGAACATTGGTTCTCACTTGAAAGGAAAAACATCAATCACAAAATTTGCCCAAAGCGTTGCCTCAGTGAATGGTCTTTGCTATCCGGCATCCTTGGGACGTCCCTACCCAATTGAAGTAGAAATGTAAAATGACTACGGTAAGGGTTATGGATAGGGTAGGGGTTAAAGTTAGGGTTTAGCATAGGGCAGTGGCGGTCAGTGCTGTGTAAGATTAGGGAGGGCGAGTAAAAAAACTAACTTAAAAAAAAAAAAGATCAGCGTGGTCTTATTTCTATTACACCATATTGGATGACTGTCATTCATATTCCATTCACCCAGTTCAATGTAACATCAATAGGTTTAGGCTACTACATGATACTTGAATTTTCCTTATACCCATTATGAGGTTGCCTACAAATGAAAGTTTATAACGTAGGTGCACACATTTGAGAAACAAATTGAAGTAATCAAGGTGACGGACAGACTGTGACACATTCAATACCGTCTTGCACGCATTTGCCTTCATCTTGCTGATTTGGGGTGTAATCATTAGTCCAAACAGTTGCAAATTCGAGTTTTCATATGGACAAATTCAGTTAGGTTTATCCCTGCTTCCGTTTAAGAAATGCTTTTCAACAGAATCGGAGGAATGAATACACCCTGATCACCCGCACACACAGTTCACTTTCATAGCAGCCACATACAAACAGCATGCTCACCTTGTTTGTTCTATAATTCCGTCTCGCATCTACACGCTCACCTCCCACCTTTTCGCTTGTGGACTTCAGTGCACAACACACCTGCTGTATGTGACCTTCCCAAGCCAAATCTGCATACCTTAACTGCTAACTGCTACATAGCCTACATCGTGGTCACCATATTGGCTAACATCATAGTTCTAGTAGCTATGTAACCCGCTACAGTCAACAAGCAGTTTAGCGGGCCCCAGTTGCAATAAATTTAACAAAAATGAAAGCTTACCTTGACTTGGAAGAGTGCCAGTGTTGGATAACCTTAGCCAGTTAGCTAACATAAATAGCATTCCTGTCTATTTTAGCCCGGGTGTTTGTGTAGGCTAAATTAGCTAGCTGCATTAGCTTACTCTGAAAGTGAACAAAAATCCAATTCAATCTCTCTGCTGCTCCTCAAATTTTTTTTTAAACTGTTCAATTATTGTGTTTTTCTTTTGAGTCAACTACTCACCACATTGTATACACCGCAGTGCTAGCTAGCTGTTGGTTATTCTTTCAGTACTAGATTAATTCTCTGACCCTTTGATTGGGTGGACACCATGTCAGTTCATGCTGCAAGAGTTCTGATAGGTTGGAGCACGTCCTCCGGAACTCTTCATAATTATTGTGTAAGTCTATGGAAGGGTGTGAGAACCATGAGCCATATTTAAATATCTTGAGTTTTGTTTGCGTGTTCTACAGTATTGTAAAGATATGGGGGTGACTGAGACAGGCAATGTAACATCCACAAATAAATATGAATCTTATGAATTTTTTTATTTATTTTTTACATGCAGCGTACTTCGTACCATAACTTTATCTGTAAAGCTTATTTAGTCTATATTTGGTTTCTCTCTCTTCATTGCGAGTGTCCTTTTTTTCCCGGCACTATGATATCTGTAGCATCCATACCTGTTGTGGATGTGATGGATATAGTTGTGTTAAATCTTAGCTTTTGAATTTAGCGGACCTGGTCCAACCATCCTACCAAACACAAATAAATGCAGTCTTCTAAATGTGGGTATTCAGATGATGAAATGTAGCTAGCAAGCTAGCTAACTAACTATACTGAACAAAAAATATAAACTCAACATGTAAAGTGTTGGTCCCATGTTTCATGAGCAGAAATAAAAGATCCCAGAAATGTTCCATATGCACAAAATGTTTACTTCTCGCATGTTGTGAAAAAAATGTTTACATCCCTATTAGTGAGCCTTGGTCCTTGGCCAAGATCATCCATTCACCTGACAGGTGTGGCATATCAAGCGGCTGATTAATAATGATCATGATTTTAATTAATTTTTTAAAACAAGGGCACCTTGTGCTGGGGTACAATAAAAGGCCACTCTAAAATGTGCAGTTTTGTCACACAGTTTTGAGGGAGCGTGCATTTGCCATGCTGACTGGAGGAATGTACACCAAAGCTGTTGCCATAGAATTGAATGTTAATCTACCTTGCCAAAGAAAACGATACCAATATTTAAAATTCTAGCGGCCTTTTTAAGCATTCTAGTACAGGTAAATGGTTACGCGGACACAGCGGTCTAAGGCACTGCATCTCAGTGCCAGAGGCGAGACTTACAGTCCATTTGAATACAGGGTGTATCATATACGGTCGTGATTGGGAGTCCCATCGCGCGGCGCACAATTGACACAGCGTTGTCTGGGTTTGGCCGGAGTAGGCCATCATTGTAAATAAGAATTTGTTCTTAACTGACTTGCCTAGTTAAATAAAGGTTACACACCACACTAACCAAAAAGTAATTTTGTTGGCATTTACGGATGTCCCCGTTACCAGAAGAACTTAATCAAAACCTATTTATTTCACTTAATTGCTGTGCTGTTTTATCGTTTCATTCTCAACCAGGATTTCATCATACATGTCAAGCAGTGAATTTTCAGCTTTGTCTGTCCGTGGCCTCTTCCTCGGTGCGCACAGTGTCTGTTTCCATCTTATCCAGCTGTGTATGTAATATTTCGCATAAACTCTGTTTCTTGTCTGCATCGAAGTAGAGGTCCTCGTACCTAGCATCGAGCTTGGTGGCGACACAGTAAAGAGAGAGTGCCACCGAGTTGCTTGTTCACAACCTGTGTCGGTAGTTCCGTTGAGCAGCTGTTTCAATGCCATGACAGAGGGTATCACGTCTGCTGCAGGCGCAGTCGATGAGCTTATTTCTCCAGTCAGTTGTTAGAATGGAGCTAGCTAGTGTGTTCATGTTTCAAACATGTTCTCAAATGACATTGAAATGGCAGCAGCGGTATGACAACCAGCACATTCATGAGTATGAAATACGACTTTCCTCAGTACGAAAGCCGCGACGACCCGCTGTGCTGTCAGACTCAGCATGCTCATGGGGCTGATATTGCTGGTCCAAATGTCAGTCGTGAAGCTAATAGCAGTGACGCTTTTACTGTGTATCTCCGGTAGGGAAACATCTGAAAAATAGCGCACTTGGTTGTGTGTACCGGTGCTCGACCAGTCGGCAAAAGCCAACATCACCCACGACGGAGAACAGTTGATTGTCAAGGGCAATGAATTCCATTATCTTGGCATTAATGGATTTCGCCTTTGAGTTGTCTCGCTGAAATGTTCTTTCTCTTTCAAATGGCTTGCTCGACTTGTTGACTGCTCGGTCCACGCAGCAGACATTGTGGGCTAGGTTAGGAATGCTGTGTGGCACGTGTAGTGCAAAATTTTACGTGGCGTCATGTACCTACGTTTTATATAGGTATGCACTTCAAGTTTCACATTGGTTTTGGCATTTTTTTTTTTTAGCTGATATCGTCCGTTTCGGATATATCGTGCATCCCTCATTTCTCCACCATAAGCTGTCTCCAACCTTGTTTTAGAGAATTTGGCAGTATATCCTGCCGGCCTCACAACCGCAGACCACATGTAACCACGTAAGCCCAGGACGTCCACATCCGGGCTTCTTCACCTGCGGGGATCGTTTGAGACCAGCCATCCAGACAGCTGATAAAACTGTGGAGTATTTCTGTCTGTAATAAAGCGCTTTTGTGGGAAAACATTCTGATTGCCTGGGCCTGGCTCCTCAGTAGGTGGGCCTATGCCCTCCCAGGCCCACCCATGGCTGTGCCCCTGCACAGTTATTTGAAATCCACAGATCAGGGGCTAATACATTTTTTCCCTATTGTCTGATTTCCTGTAACTCAGTAAAATCGTTACTTTTTTTGTCCCCAACCCTAAACGGTTAAAGATGCTCAGTCTGCCCTATGGCTCAGCCCAGCTGGCCACACACACACAGACACAGACACAGACACAGACACAGACACAGACAGACAGAGACACTCAGTTTAGAGAATTCATCTCAGCCAGATCCAGCTCCTGAGCTCCCATCAGCAGATATTAATGGAAAATGAATGTGTTCATGCAAAAAATGTGAGTATCGAACCGGCATCAATTGAGCCCAAAAATGGTTTTCCATATGTGCTTTATTTCTCCAACATGCCAATATTTAGAAGTCTGCTTTCTTCAGTATACATTCCCCCAGAGATACTATAGACACACATCAAAAGTCAAATGTATATTTTGTTTGTCCATTCTGTGAGACATTAATGACCATGACGCTGGAATCGCCCACATTATAATGCATGGTTTCAACTCAACGATATTCCTCTTCTTGGTAGTTAAACAGAGCAGTGAAATATATTTTTCTACTTCTTGCCTTAAGTGCATTTATCTGTTCTGGCTTTGTGTGTGCGTGCGTGTGAAAGAGAAAAAATTAGGGAAGAAAATTTTAAATTAGTAGCCTTCCACGAAGGTGATTTGCGTTTATTGTCATACAGGTCGGATTCTCTTGCCGTTTTCTTTTCCATATGCCTTTCTCGCTCGCTCGCTCACTCACGCCACACCTTTCCCAAACAACATGCTTCCTTGCTGTGAATAGTGATCCCATACAGTACGTCTTTCCATATGTGCTGAAGGATTTAGGTTACCTCGTACAAAATAGGAAATCCTATATATATTTGACTATAAATAACCAACTTAGAAGTACACTATATATATTACACACACACACACATACGTATGTAGACACCCTTTCAAATTTGTGGATTTGGCTATTTCAGCCACACCCTTTGCTGACAGGTGTATACAATCGAGGACGCAGCCATGCAATCACCAGAGAGAAACGCAGTACAGGCCATTCAACTGCCTAAAGAGCTCAGTGACTTTCAACGTGGCACCGTCATAGGATGCCACCTTTCCAACAAGTCAGTTTAATAGTAGTCTAATTTCTGCCCTGCTAGAGCTGCCCCAGTCATCTGTACGTGCTGTTATTGTGAAGTTGAAACGTCTAGGAGCAACAGCGACTTACCCGCGAAGTGGTAGGCCACACAAGCTCACAGAATGGTACTGCCGAGTGCTGCCGAGTCTCTTATTTGTTTCATAGATAAATGCCTCATCCTGAAACCAAGGACAAAACAATCAGACATTACCATCAGAGCTGGAGACAGATGGCGTCAGCTGTGAGTTCTGACTGCTGTCCAGACTGGTTTTGTTATTGTTGGCTGTTCCCCTTCTCTCACCTCCGAAGTGTTACGTTACTCTAAAAATGACAGATGCCAACCCAAAATAAAGGGGTCCTAGCCCTGAACAGCTGAAATAACCTTCGGCATGCTACCCGTACCCCCCCTCTCCCCATGGAATATAAGTATGTTTTTAATCTGCTCACGCTCACTGTCATATGGTATGTTCGATGGAAAGTTGTCTCTATGGGGAGGCATGCTGGCTGTCAGCAGGTCAGGCAGATGAGACCTTGTGGTCCCAGTAAATTGCCAGGGACGTGGACCATCCCATAACCTTTTCACTGGGACAAGCGTGGTCTTTGGCAAATACTGTTTGTTCCAAGACTGGAGTTTTGAAGTGATGGATGTTATCATTTTAAATAGAACCCATCCCATATGGGTTTCTATCATAACAGGAAAATGGCACGTTTTACTTCAAAACCTAGTTTACAGATTGGGGTTTTTGGTTACCCAGTTAGCCCTTTCAAACCCCGTATTGTGATCTGCCCAGTAACCATTAACCACATGTCCAACACGAGTGTGTGTTGGTAGTGTTATGTAAGTGAGCAGTATTGTTCTAGAGCGAGAGGGCCATTAGCCAGCAGCATCTGTGATGTTGCCATTAGTTTGTGCTAATTTAGCATTCTGATAAGAGACCCAATGGACTTGCATTTTTAGCGCCCCCTTGTGTGCTATGTAGGTAATACCGTAAATCCTGGGATGAGAGGACATGAACAATATGAAAATATGGATACCGCCCAAGCCTATTTAACAGAATTTTAAGGCAGAATTGCAATGTTGCAATGCTGTTAGTGGAAAATAAATACACCACATGACCAAAAATATGTGGACACCTGCTTGTCATTCCAAAATCATAAGCATTAATATGGAGTTGGTCCCCCCTTTTCTGTTATAACATGCTTAAACAGAAATGGGCCTTTCACAAACTTACCTCAAAGTTGTAAGCGCAGAATCGCCTAGAATGTCATTGAATGCTGTAGTGGTAAGATTTCCCTTCACTGGACCAAGGGGCCAAGCCCAAACCATGAAAAACAGACCCAGACCATTATTCCTCCTCCACCAAACTTTACAGCAGGCACTATATATTTGGGCAGGTAGCCCTCTCCTGGCTTCCGCCAAACCCAGATTTGTCCGTTGCACTGCCAGATAGTGAAGCATGATCCATCACTTGGCTTTGCGCATGGTGATATTAGGAATGTGCTGCTGCCCGACCATGGAAACCCATTTCATGATGCTCCTGACGAACAGCTCTTGTGTTGACGTTGCTCCAGAGGCAGTTTGGAACTCGGTAGTGAATGTTGCAACCGAGGACAGATCATGTTTACGAGCTACGGGCTTCAACACTCGGCAGTCCTGTTTTGTGTCTTAACACTTCATGGTTGGGCCGTTGTTGCTCCTAGAAATTTGACGTACTGACTTGTTGGAAAGGTGGCATCCTATGACGGTGCCACTTTGAAAGTCCCTGAACTCTTCAGCATGAGCCATTCTACTGCCAAAGTTTGTCTTTGGACATTGCATGTCTGTGTGCTTGAATTTTATACATCTGTCAGCAATGGGTGTGGCTGAAATAGCCAAATACACTCATTTGAAGGGGTGTCCACATACTTTTGTATATAGTTTACCATGCCCAGGTCATTCACTCGCCCGCAACTGTTCTCCAATCTGGCGGCATCAAATCAAATGTATTCATATAGCCCTTCGTACATCAGCTAATATCTCAAAGCGCTGTACAGAAACCCAGCCTAAAACCCCAAACAGCAAGCAATGCTGGTGTAGAAGCACGATGGCTAGGAAAAAATCCCTAGAAAGGCCAAAACCTAGGAAGGAACCTAGAGAGGAACCAGGCTATGTGGGGTGGCCAGTCCTCTTCTGGCTGTGCCGGGTGGAGATTATAACAGAACATGGCCAAGATGTTCAAATGTTCATAAATGACCAGCATGGTCAAATAATAATAACCACAGGCAGAACAGTTGAAACTGGAGCAGCAGCACGGCCAGGTGGACTGGGGACAGCAAGGAGTCATCATGTCAGGTAGTCCTGAGGCATGGTCCTAGGGCTCAGGTCCTCCGAGAGAAAGAAAGAAAGAGAGAATTGGAGAGAGCATACTTAAATTCACACAGGACACCGGATAGGACAGGAGAAGTACTCCAGATAAACTGACCCTAGCCCCCCGACACAAACTACTGCAGCATAAATACTGGATGCTGAGACAGGAGGGGTCAGGAGACACTGTGGCCCCATCCGATAACACCCCCGGACAGGGCCAAACAGGAAGGATATAACCCCACCCACTTTGCCAAAGCACAAATCATTGATAAGGCACACGCTCTGGCTGCTCTCCCGGTGGTACAATCTCCTTGTAGAAAAATGGGCAATATTTGGAGCCACAGATTCAAACAAGACCAAATGCCACATTTCCACAGGAGAAAGGGCGGCAGGTAGCCTTGTGGTTAGAGCGTTGGGCCAGTAACCGAAAGGATGCTGCATCGAATCCCCAAGCTGGCAAGGTAAAAATCTGTCGTTCTGTCCCTGAAGGTAGGTAGTTAACCCACTGCTCTCTCTCTTTCCATGAGACTGACGAGGTGAATCCAGGTGAAAGCTATGATCCCTTATTGATGTCAATTGTTAAATCCACTTCAAATCAGTGTAGATGAAGGGTAGGATAGGTTAAAGAAGGATTTTTAAGCCTTGAGACAGCGTTCAACACCATAGTGCCCTCAAAGCTCATCACTAAGCTAAGGTTCCTGGGACTAAACACCTCCCTCTGCAACTGGTTCCTGGACATCCAGATGGGCCGCCCCCTAGGTGGTAAAAGTAGGTAAAAACACGTCCGCCACACTGATCCTCAACACGGGGTGTGTGTGTGTGTGCTCAGTCCCCTCCACTACTCCCTGTTCACTCATGACTGCACGACTACAACACCATCATTAAGTTTGATGACACAACACTGGTAGGCCTGATCACCAACAACGATGAGCCTGTAGGGAGGAGGTCAGAGACCTGGCTGTGTGGTACCAGGACAACAATCTTTCCCTCAACGTGATCAAGACATGGTTGTGGACGTCAGTAAAAGGAGGACCGAGCATGCCCCCATTCTTATCGACGGGGCTGCAGTTGAGGAGAGTAAAAGCTTTAAGTTCCTTGGTTCCCACATCACCAACAAAATATCATGGTCCAAGCACACCAAGAAGAGGGCGCGACAAAACCTATTCTCTCTCAAGAGGCTGAAAAGATTTGACATGGGTCATCAGATCCTCAAAAGGTTCTACAGCTGCACCATCGAGTGAATCCTGACTGGTTGCATCACTGCCTGGTATGGCAACTGCTTGGCCTCCGACCGCACTACAGAGGGTAGTGCGTACGGCCCAGTACATCACTGAAGCCAAGCTTCCCGCCATCCAGGACCTCTATACAAGGCCCTAAAAACTGTTAGTTATAGACTGTTCTCTCTGCTACCGCACGGCAAGTGGTTTCAGAGCGACAAGTCTAGGTCCAAAGGGCCACAGGAGATGCTAGAGCGTGATGGGACAAGGACATCCCTGCCAGCCAAACCCTCCCCTAACCCGGATGCTGCTGGGACAATTATGCGCTGCCCCGTAGGTCTCCCGGTCGCGGCCGGCTGCGACAGAGCCTGGACTCGAACCAGGATCTCTAGCTACCAACTGCGATGCAGTGTCTCAGACCACTGCGCCACTCGGGAGGCCCCTTAACTTCTTAAAGCATTGTTGGTTAACCTCTTAGAGCCGCCCCCCTACTTTTTTTCAATTTCCACCTGAAGACATACCCAAATCTAACTGCCTGTAGCTCAGGCTCAGAACCAAGGGATATGCATGTTCTTTATTTCATTTGAAAGAAAACACTCTGAAGTTTGTGTAAATGTGAATTGAATGTAGGAGAATGTAACACAATAGATCTGGTTTAGATGATACAATGAAAAAACATACGTTTTTTCATTGAAACAGGATGATGGGGACAATTCCAGTGAAAAACATAAGAGGGCAACAGTACTTGTGCAAAGTTTCAGAATGATAACTTCCAAAATGAGTGTGCTACATGACATTTATCATGAAGTCACCCAGGTGTCCCACACAAGTAGCCCAAATGTACCCAAGTGGCCAAATTGGTGATGTTATACATTTTGAATGGAATAACTACATACAAAATACCAAAATTCTATTCTATTCATAGTTGAAGTGTACCTATGAGGAAAATGACAGGCCTCATCTTTTTAAGTGGGAGAACTTGCACAATTGGTGGCTGACTAAATACTTTTTTGCCCCACTGTATATACATTTACAAAATAACACTTTCAATATTTGGAAGACCCTCCAGTCCCCTACACAATATTGTGCTGCTGATGCCAGGTGCCATAGCAGTCTCTTTCTGCTGTAAAGCAGAGGGTCACCAAGCATGTGGTACAGGTGATGAGGGACTTCATTTTGCAATTAACACAGCGACGCCTCCATGCTGTGCTCTTTTGGCCCTGAGGCACATCCATGCCTGCAGCAATACATTTGGGCAGATGAACACCACTTGTGGCAGGAGCTGGATGAACCAGCTTCAGTGGGGGATGGACATCTTGGCACTAGGGAAAGAAAATGTTCAGTTAATAGTTTCACATGAGCCCTGTATAATAAACAGATATATATATAGAGCACAGGGAACATAAGGTTGAATATATATTATTATAGACCTGCTAGATCTACTGTCTATTTTATATTATGACATTTCAGCTAGATCTACTGTCTATTTTATATTATGACATTTCAGCTAGATCTACTGTCTTTATTATATTACAACAGACCAGCTGTATCTACTGTCTCCATTTCACTTTCGCCATTGTTGTGGGCCTGCCCTCCCCTCAACAGCCTCAAATAGGCTATTTCATTTCACAAATAATATTTTATATTATTAATTTCAAACAACGGCATTGGCATGAGAAACTTACCAGTCCAAAACGATGTCCTCTACCCAAAGGACAACCAGCGAACTTGACACAACTGTGGTAGTCATTGGAGTCAACATGGGCCATTATCCCTGTGGAACGCTTCCGACACCTTGAAGAGTCCATGCCCAGACGAATTTAGGTTATTCTAAGCTCGAAAGGGGGGAGATGCAACTCCATGTTATTAAGGTGTTCTTAATGTTTTGTACACTTGGTGTATATGTTGAGTTAATATCAGATTGATTGGTTCCAGCAAACTACTAGCTAGCACTATCAGACCACTACTTATGACAGAACTTCGACCCTTTTGACATGGCTGTGGGAGTCCACTGAAAACTTTAGAAACGTCTTGGTTTTTGGGGCGAGGCTGAAACCATGATTTGGTCTGGCAGTAAAGTGCATTATCCCCATGATTCCTTTAATGAACGTGTCTGCCCTGCCCCTGGGCCCGTTTCGCTGGGGCCTGCTGCTGTGAGGGAGCAATCTGCTTAATGTGCACTCTGGAGAGAGGGGGGAAAAAAGCTTCTGATTCTATAACATTTCAAAATCCAATTGCGGGAAATGCACGTCTTTTGGAAGACACTGTTCTCAGTTTTCTATGGGTATATACTTTTCTATTTGTAATTTATTCATATTGTTCGCCTCAATGGCAACTATTTTTAAAACCAAGATATTTGACACTGCTTTAAGATATGAAATGCGCAATTGCACATCGGCCATTGCGATTGCACGTTGACCATTAAATGTACTGTTAAATTCAATTAAGACATGATTACTAGCAGTGGGTGTTTATATTTAGTGTTAGCGATCTAGCTAATGTATTTCGAGTTTTCACTTCCTCGTGGTGAATTGGCCACAAAATAACTTTGCCTATGATATTACTGCACATAAAGATGTATGCAAATTCATCACTATTGAACAACAAAATCTAGAAAATTCTGGAGACTTATTTCAACAGTCAAATATAATAACAATGCCCTATTGTCAACCCACAATTCATGGCAACCACTGGATTCGGTTGCACATCAAAATATGTTGAGTCATGCATGTTGGATGAAATGGCTTATTTCATGAATAGCCTACGGTCTCAATCTTACACAATCTAAAGCACTGTGAATTACTTTGTAAGGTGAACGATCACAATTTTTTTTCTATTGCGTGATGCCGTGGAAAAAAAGTTGGTGTGACCAAATCGTGGGCTGGTGCCACCAACTGAAAGTTTGTGACATGAGGGGAAAATGTTAGTCTGGAGCCTGTCAATAAGTTTTGTGGGGAAGACTAGGCTGTGTATGTTTGTGCACATGGAACTCCGTGATTTATGTTTAAAAATGTGACTCATTAAATGTCATTTAGTTTACTAAAATGGCCAACTTTCTTTCATCGTTTTGACACTAACTAGACTAAATCACTATTCAACTAACAAAAATGTGACTAAGACATTTTTTTGTTGTCAAAATGACTAAGATTAGACAATCTATTTTAAAAAATGTAAGCGCCAAAATTAACACTGCTTTATTCCCGATTCCGCTTTCATTCTTGTTATTGCACTGGTATATGCACAGAAGACGGAGCGATTTGAGTAGACCCAATTGTAATCCGACGGCTGCTGCAACTGCTGTTTATAATGGTACTCTTTCCTCTATCTTAAGGGGGGTTTAGGTCATTAAACCGTCGAGAACACTATATCAGCAGGGTTGATTTGCAGGAAGCTGTACAGTGTTAATATTGACAATGATAATCACTTTGGTATATACCAGTGCAATCAAATGTGTTATTCAATTGATTTGAATGTACGTCCGCTTGATAAATATTTTTCATGAAAGCAACAACAATATAGTTACATCTGATATAAGCTATGCCATGTTGTCCCAACCCACATAACTGTTGTTGTGTAACCCCACCTATGTCATAATTATCTGCAATGGAGCTTTTTTCCCAATACTCTTGTTGCTCTGTGTCCTCCATACAGCCTCTTCTCATGCGTAGGCTACATGCTTTGCAAGGGCGGTCCTCTGTAGCTCAGTTCGGTAGAGCAGGGCGCTTGCAATGCCAGGATAGTGGGATTGATTCCCGGGACAAAAAAAAGAAGAACCATGCATCACTTTAAGTCTCTTTTGATGAAAGTGTCTGCTAAATGGCTTATATTATTATTGTTTGTATATTACATCTCATTTAATGAATGTCTTCTCCTTGTGTTTTTCCTCTTAGTGCCTGACTGTGGTGTGTCCCAGAGGAACATTAGTCCACATCACCAAGGTCCCCTGACTAGACTTGAAGCGTGTTTTTATATCTGATGCTCTTCCAGAAGACAGAGTACCACTGCACCGTGGCTGGGGACTTCTAGGGAAGATACATCCACTCCACTGTTTGGAAAAGGGTAAGAACTTTCATCCTGACTAGCGTCCTGTCCAGGGGGTGGTAGGCTACATCAAGCTCCCTCACTCTACATAAACAGGAGAGAGGGTCCTGCCCTATGGGCCACTCTGGTCTCAGACAAGGCTTAGTTTCATCCTGAGATCAGTTCAATGGGAATGAGGGTGTCGTCATGGAGAAACTAATGAACTAAGGGATTTTTGTACAATGAGTACATGGTGTGTTCCTAAGTAGAAATGTAGAAGCATGCAAATCTAGGACAACGATGACTAAACGTTTTGTGAATTAAAGTTTTGGGGAATGATCCATGCTCAATCAAGCACAATCATTAGGTGAGACCAATATACTATCACTTGATAGTATATAATGAATGATGCCCAGCATAAGAAACAATGCCTTTTTTTTTGCGACTTGTACAAATCATACTCGCACACCTCATGTAGCCTAGCCCATAGGCATATATGTTTTGATTAGGTTAGTATCACAACTAAAGTGGTCAAATTGCTTAATTTTAAGAAGTTCTTTATCCACGTTACGCTTTTCGCCATAAAATGCACCTTTATAATAAAAGCAAATGCATAATTGCATTTGCGGTTACTTTTGATAATGGTGTTTTCCCCTAATGGAACATTTGCTCTTATAGCCTATAACCATTCACAATTTGACAAGCACTTGATAATGCCTTGCATTTCAAGCCAGCATCCCCTTGTGGCCGTAATGCACCCTAAAAAAAACCATGCCTTTTGCGTCCAGGAGAGTTGCATTGTGCCCTACTCCCTGAGTGTGCTGCACAATCCGAAGCGTCTCTCACTCACACGGCTCTCTATCACGTGATCGGGTCTCTCTCACAGGCTACAAGTGAAGACCGACACAACTACGTGCGTCCTTATCCAATTCCGAGGTGCATATTGAAGACATTGGATGCACTGTTCACATTAACCATTTGTCAGCCAACAAGATGAGTAGGCCTAACAAACAGCAAAAATCTACTATCCCCCATATTACAAAAGTCGACCTATTCTGTGCGAGAAATACATTTTCCAAACAGCCTGGGATGCGATAGATCCCAAATGAATACAACCACTAGCATAAAAAAACTACCTTTTGATGCAATGTGGCTGATGCTACAGATCAGAACTTTTAGCTTAAAATGTTGATGAACCTTTAGGCTATTTCTTCACATTATAAGCGCAGCAATGCGCACATGGTTATAGGCTATAAGAGCAAATGTTCCATTAGGGGAAAACACCATTACCAAAAGTAACCGCAAATGCAATTATGCATGTAATGCTTTTATTATAAAGGTGCATTTTATGGTGAAAAACGTAATGTGGATAAAGAACTTCTTACAATTAAGCAATTTGACCACTTTAGCTGCGATACTAACCTAATCAAAACATATATGCCTATGGGCTAGGCTACATGAGGTGTGCGAGTATGATTTGTACAAGTCGCAAAAAAAAAGGCATTGTTTCTTATGCTGGGCATCATTCATTATATACTATCAAGTGATAGCCTATCAATTGTGAATGATATACTAATATTGTCACCCATCAGACTATTCTTGATTCAATCTTTACATATATTATTTAGTATATGTGTGACATTTGTTATGATTTTTAATGGACTGTTATCATGCACCTGTATCGAAACAACACGGGCAGCGGGAGAAAATACATGTCATCTATGCACGTAAATAGCAAATGGAGGACGCTTTTCCCGTGGTTGATTTTCATGCCCTCCAGGTAGACTATACTCCTGTTGTAAATATAAGAAATGTGCTTAATATTAGTACATTTAAAAAATTTTAATATAGTAGGCCTAGCCTATAGAAAGCTGATTACATCCTCCCCTATTTAGTAGAAGCCATCGCTCTTGTTTTCTCCCACAATTGCATAGCCTTTATAAATGTTGCGCAACATGAGCTCATGGGCTCTCATGAAGCGTTTGATTTGAATTTTGCATACATTTGCATATAATTATTATTCGGGACAAGGCATAGATTTTTTTTTAGGGGCTATTACTGCCACGCAAGGGGACATTGATGGGCATGGCCGTCGATGCCGCTGGGAAATTCAAGGCCTGTTATATTCAAGTCCTCTTTTCAGCATAATCCATTTGCTTTCCAACCTGTTTCCCCTGCGATTGTATTTGAAATATTGTCAAATGCCTGTTTTGAGTTCACTGACAGATTTGATGCACATTCCCATCTGTAGCCATACCTTGTGATTGAGCTACACACAATCCAAGGCCATTTTTTGAAAAATAAGTTACTGATATACTGTGGCTAAATTATAGTCCTACTCCTAGTGTAGTATTCTGAAATCTTTCATTTATTTCTGAACAGACCACAGTAATTCTATAACTTTGGCAAATGTATTTAAATTTATCCGGGGTGCTGCGGCATCTCCGGCACACTTCCCACGGTTATGATTCTATAAGGAAATAAATGAAGAAGTGCAATGCTGGTGAGGTGACAGTTTCAGGCTCATGTCTGTCATACCAGACAGGGGGGGAGCGAAATCATAGAAAGTGAATCTCATTCTAGTTCTGTTAGATACAAGCACGCTTCTCTCTCTCTCTCTCTCTCAAAACCACAATGTTGTGCCAACCATAAACTCGGGCCAGTCTAACGCAAAACAATTCTAAGAATATCAGGTTTTCACATTGTATTTTTTATGAGGCAGGAGAATTACAGAGGATTTAACTCTGATTTCATTAGAATTTTTACATTGCAAACAAGTGAAAAAGAGTTTTCATGCTAAGAGAGGTACTGGATCCTGGCAAATGGGTTCCGGAACAAAACAGTTAAAAATTGAGAGGTGCTGGATTCTATTCCGGCAGGATCCAGCACAAATGAAGCACTACGACCAGCTATCTAAACTTTTAGTTATCATGGTCAACTTACCAATCAGGGGTGCCCTCATTTGATTTTTTTTTGTCCCTATCAGTCATATCATATTAAAAACGACAAGCATTTCTCTCCACCCTTTTAGCAAAATGTGTAGAATTTCAGAAAATATGCTGTAAAACTGCACATTTTTCTCTCAGCCCCATGGCAAAATGCATGAAATTAAATTAAACTGCAAAATGTAAATGTGTAGAATTGCAGGAAATTCACTCTAAAAATGCACATTTTCCTTGGGGCCCCCCAAAAGGCTAGGGCTGTCTGACTGCATGTGTGGGTATGGATGTGGATATGCAGACCCGCGAGCAATTGTGCAATTTTCGTGGCCTTCACCCCCATCACTTGTTGTCCATCCATGATCTAGCTGCTTTGAGTTTATTAGTTCTCATAGAGAAGTTTATTTAATCGTAGCCTGTTGTTGGGTTGACGTTATAACCCAGTCTGTTTATATCCTCTTAGGAACACAATTTCTAAATGTCTGGTGTTAACAAATACAAAGTTATTGTTGTACGACACCACAGGTAAGTTCTACGACTATTCATGTGTACTGCATTAATGAAAGAAATTGCATTTTGGCTCATAGATAGACATTTTATCTCAACAACTTGAAATGTTCTTCACCTTCTATAGGGAAGTGATGGCGGAGGATGAATTATGAACTTTCATGAATAATTGAAAGCGATTGGCAGGTTTGAATAATTAATGTGAGAAAGGCATCTCCTGGAGCCGGTTGCTGTGCTGGGATTAACTCGCAACTCTGCCAGATCCTGCAAGGTTTCTTCAGGCTGGAGATTAGCCAGTCTGGACAGACATAACTTTGTCAGATGATGCATATTCAAGACCTCTTGATGTCATTTTTGATCGTAATTGGACCAGTAACTCTGTAGAGGGCACAGGCAAAACTCACCTACTCCACCACAGAATAGCTGCAGACGGAGATGTGCTTAGTGGACTCGAATGCGGAGACTTGTTTTCCCAGTCATAACAACCTCTGAGGCCGTCACTATCACGATTGCACATGAATAATGAATGAGCAGTCTCAGAAAAAAACATATGCAAGCACACTACCGATACATGGGCTAAATGCATATCCAAACAGACATGGTGCACCTTCTACACTCTTTGTTTTCACTCATTCTTTCACCCAGACTGCAATCCATAAACATTTTAACGGCGATTCTTTGGACTTGGCCCAGAGCAGGGGTACTGACGGCTGCTGTCTGTCTGGCCGTAGCCTGGCCGCCTCGCCTCAGTCCCTTTCCCTGACTCGGTACCTGTGGCTCTCGGGCCTCGTTCCAAAGCACCAGCCCAGAGCTTTGACCCCCAGGGGGGTACTTTAAAACACAAATGCTCACACAGGAGAAAAGATGCTGAGGACATCCACTAAACTGATGGGACCCAGGTGGCACTAAACTGCAGAGTGCAGTGTGATAGTTCATACTGACAAGCCAGTCAGAAGGTTGGCATTTACGTGCACAAAGGCTTGATAGAGCCGAGGAGACAAGAGATCAGCAGCAGCACTCTAGTGTGAGTTTTACTTGCCTTTGGCTTTACCCCTTAAAATGGGCCTATACTCGCACAGAATACATAAACGCCTTGAGAGAAGAGTGGGAGCACATTGTGATAACCATAAGTTTTTCTAGTGTTTTCCAATAACTATCCTAAATGTCCATGAATCATTGAACTGTCTTACACTATGGCTATTTGGTGTGTATCAGAATGTGTTGGGGAAATACTAAATTACTAAGCTAAGGACCCTTGGACTAAACACCTCCCTCTTGCAACTGGATCCTGGACTTCCTGACGGGCTGCCCCCAGGTGGTAAGGGTAGGTAACGACACATCCGCCACTCTGATCCTCATCACGGCGGGCCCCTCACGCGAGCATTGCAAAATAAATTTAGAGATTTAGATTATGCAATTATTTCACCCCCACTGCTCGCGCGTGGCAACGAGCGTCTGCGTTGCCAAGGGATAAAATAGAAGGCAGTTCTCTTTCTGATGCAGATCGCGCTGCAAGTCCTTCCTCTCCCATCTCCTCATTGGTTTATAGAAGCAGGTACTCGCATGCCATCTCCTCATTGGTTATACCCATGTGGGTGACTGAAAGACATGCGAGGTCAGTGGCGGTAATGCCCCTAATTTATGAAAGTTGTCAATCGCAATATAAAGTCGAGAAGAAAAAGCCTGGAAGGATGAGAGACGACGCGAAACGACGACAGTAAAAGGTGGGCTGAGCATGCCCCCATTCTCATTGACGGGGCTGGAGGGGAGCAGGTTGAGAGCTTCAAGTTCCTTGACGTCCACATCAACAAATAACATGGTCCAAGCACACCAAGACAGTTGTGAAGAGGGCACGACAAAACCACCTATTCCCCTCAGGAGATTGAAAAGATTTGGCATGGGTCCTCAGATCCTCAAAGTTTTACAGCTGCACCATCGAGAGCATCCTGGTTAACTGCCTTGTTGGTTAAGGGCTGTATCTGGAGCATGTGCCAAATACAATTAGATTTGGAATAGGCATGACGGCTCTGACTTGGCACCACCAGGCTCACTCTCGGAGGGAGCTGTGTCCGTTTAAGTAGTGGGCTGGCGCTAAATCACAGCCATGCAACTTTGGCACATAATTAAAGAGAAGACAGTCAATCAATCGGGTCTCCTACAAAATATTAGTGTCTTTGACACTGGATGCAATGACACTTGGTTAGGGTTTTTTGAGATCAGCAGGGAGACAAACGACAAAAACGCCTTTAAGCAGGTTATTCTGAGCATCGCCAGCAGTCTGGTGTGGCGTTCTTTAGATCCATGCCCCCTCGACAGACCGCGAGCTGGCAGATGGTCTCTGTGCTGGGCGCGTGTGTGTGTGTTGCTCTGCTGTGCCCTCTACCTCACCCCAGACGGCCAGCCTTTGATGTCATCCCTGTTCTCCCTTGTTTGCCCTGATTGATCAATTGTGTTCTGAATGGCCTGGTTCTTCTGCAGGTAGGGTATGTGCTGCAGCACCTGTTACAATATGACCGCATGTCGTCCCCACCAGCCGTCCTTAAATTTGACCTGAATGTGTTCCACGAGAGGTTGCTTTGCTGCCCAAACATCAGAACTGGTTTAGCTGTTGTTAATGAGAGCACAGCAGAGTTCCCCAGTGGACAGACAGTGGTTGTAGCTTGTTGGGGAAAGGGTTGGCTACCCATTGGGAAGAGATGCAGGTATTGCTGAGTGATTTAGTGCTTTTTGAGGTCTGTTTCAGTTCAACTATTACAAAATAATCACAGACTTCGGTTTATTAAAAACAATTAATGGAACTCCTATGATGGTAATGACTGCATTACTGCTTATCACTTAAACCATAGTTTATTCACATTACTTTAATAAAATATTCGTTGTATATATTACATTTGTTTTATTTGATGACTTTATTATTTCATTCCAAGTCATCTCATCTCTGTAGAGCTGCTGCCTATGCTATACGACAAAATCACAGTTTTAGTAGTTCTTCAATACTTGCGATCACTTAGATCATGTATTTTCAGGCAGAGATATATTGCGAAGCAGTCAAGCAACTGCTCTCTCCCTCTCGATCACATGATCACCGAGTCTACAAAACATTAAGAACAACTTCCTAACATTGAGTGTGTCCCTCTTTGCCCTCAGAATAGGCTCAATTTGTCATGGCATGGACTCTACAAGGTATCAAGCGTTCCACAGGGATGCTGGCCCATGTTGACTCCAATGCTTCCCACAGTTGTCAATTTGACTGGATGGCCTTTGGGTGGTGGACCATTCTTGATTCACACGGGAAACTTCAAACTCAGAAGCGTTGCAGTTCTTGACACATACCGGTACGTCTGGCACCTACTACTATACCCTATTAAAAGGCTCTTAAATCCTTTATCTTGCCTACTCACCCTCTGAATGGCACACATACACAATCAATTTTTTCTCGTCCCAGTAATTTAGGTACTCCTAAATAAAAATTCCAGGTCGCACAGCAAAATATTTAGCAACAAATATGAGTAAAATGGTTGCACTGTAGTGCCATGTCTGAGAGAGACTGCGCATTGAGCTCAGAGAGAAACCCTGAACGAAATGGAATTCAAATAATTGAACCAATGACGGTCAATTACTTGTTTATAAAATGAAAAATAAAATGTTCAATTGCTCAGCACTAAATGCAAGAAAGTGAGAATGAAAGGAGGGCCCCTTTCAGAGAGTGAGATGATGATGCTGCTGATTATTGGCCTAGTACCTGCTTGCTTCACCCTGAAAGGTAGTCTTCCACGTTGTTTCAGTGTGCATGCCTTTTCTTTTAGAATACACACACACACAGACACACACACACACACAGACACTCCGACGGAGAGATACAGACAATTCTACTTTTGCAAGGCCCTGCTTTTTATCACCAGCTCTTTGGGTTCCATCTCTGTTCCCCGAGCATTAAGGCAGTCTTCACATCATTGAATATTTTATTGTACGCTCCGAGCCAAATACTGACACGTAAGAGATTAGTTCCATATCCGTAACGCACTCGGAGAAGAAAAAGCAGGAACACAAGTCCATGAACGTCGTCGGTTATGCTGTGAAAGAGAGAGAGTGGAAATGTTTCCATCGCCTCCCCTCCCTCCCTCCACCCCTACCCCCACGGCACTGCTCGAACAAGACCCCATCGCCATTCTCTTCAGCTGCTGTTCAACTCAATTATCTGAATGGCTGAGTACTAGCCTGTACCCTTTTAATAATGGCATGTTGTGTTTAGGAGTTCTCTGCAAGCTGGCAATTACAATGGTGGGGGAGGAGGGGGCCACATTAAACTACCCCCCTCCCTCACCTGCCTTCCTCTGCACCAAGCCAAATTAAATAGTAAAGGTGACTCACTCTCACCTCCTTTCTCTTGCTCTCCCTTTCCCCTCTCAAGCTCCCTCTATACTCTTGCTCGGAGTCAAGCTTCTATTCTCCTTTTTATTTAGTTTTGGTTGTATTTTATATGTCTGGTATTATTTTTACAGAACGATGTGCATATGGTAGTTTATGTAAGATATTTTGTGTGGTAATCCTGCTTTAGTCACATATGCTCAAATTGGTGGCTCAAGCTGTCATGTCTGAACAATTGCTTGTTTTCTCTTAATCGTTTTGTATTTTTTTTTTTATATATACAGTGGGGCAAAAAAGTATTTAGTCAGCCACCAATTGTGCAAGTTCGTCCACTTAAAAAGATGAAAGGCCTGTAATCATAGGTACACTTCAACTATGACAGACAAAATGAGGGGGAAAAAATCCAGAAAATCACATTGTAGGATTTTTAATTTATTTGCAAATTATGGTGGAAAATAATTATTTGGTCAATAACAACAGTGAGGATCTCTGAATGATCCAATGTTGACCTAAATGACTAATGATGATAAATACAATCCACCTGTGTGTAATCAAGTCTCCGTATATATGCACCTGCACTGTGATAGTCTCAGAGGTCCGTTAAAAGCGCAGAGAGCATCATGAAGAACAAGGAACACACCAGGCAGGTCCGAGATACTGTTGTGAAGAAGTTTAAAGCTGGATTTGGATACAAAAAGATTTCCCAAGCTTTAAACATCCCAAGGAGCACTGTGCAAGCGATAATATTGAAATGGAAGGAGTATCAGACCACTGCAAATCTACCAAGACCTGGCCGTCCCTCTAAACGTTCAGCTCATACAAGGAGAAGACTGATCAGAGATGCAGCCAAGAGGCCCATGATCAGTCTGGATGAACTGCAGAGATCTACAGCTGAGGTGGGACACTCTGTCAATAGGACAACAGTCAGTCGTATATTGCACAAATCTGGCCTTATGGAAGAGTGGCAAGAAGAAAGCCATTTCTTAAAGATATCCATAAAAGGTGTCGTTTAAAGTTTGCCACAAGCCACCTGGGAGACACACCAAACATGTGGAAGAAGGTGCTCTGGTCAGATGAAACCAAAACGGAACATTTTGGCAACAATGCAAAATGTTATGTTTGGCGTAAAAGCAACACAGCTCATCACCCTGAACACACCATCCCCATTGTCAAACATGGTGGTGGCAGCATCATGGTTTGGGCCTGCTTTTCTTCAGCAGGGACACGGAAGATGGGAAGATGGATGGAGTCAAATACAGGACCATTCTGGAAGAACCTAATGGAGTCTGCAAAAGACCTGAGACTGGGACAGAGATTTGTCTTCCAACAAGACAATGATCCAAAACATAAAGCAAAATCTACAATGGAATAGTTAAAAAATAAACAGACCTGAATCCAATCGAGAATCTGTGAAAAGAACTGAAAACTGCTGTTCACAAATGCTCTCCATCCAACCTCACTGAGCTCGAGCTGTTTTGCAAGGAGGAATGGGAAAAAATGTCAGTCTCTCGATGTGCAAAACTGATAAGACTTACAGCTGTAATCGCAGCAAAAGGTGGCGCTACAAAGTATTAACTTAAGGGGGCTGAATAATTTAGCACGCCCAATTTTTCAGTTTGATTTGTTAAAAAAGTTCGAAATATCCAATAAATGTCGTTCCACTTCATGATTGTGTCCCACTTGTTGTTGATTCTTCACAAAAACACAGTTTTATATCTTTATGTTTTAAGCCTGAAATGTGGCAAAAGGTCGCAAAGTTCAAGGGGGCCCGAATACTTTCGCAAGGCACTGTATGTACCTGTTCTTTCAGGATGAAAATAGCAGTCATGTTATTTGTCTGTGTTTCTGCTGTTCCTGTAATACCAACAGATTGTGTTGTCGTGAGAGTATTGTTCATAGAAATTCAAATCTCCCGACTTGGAAAAATATCAATGTTCATTGGGGCGGCAGGGTAGCCTAGTGGTTAGAGCGTTGGACCAGTAACCGAAAGGTTGTTGGATCGAATCCTCGTGCTGACAAGGTAAAAATCTGTCGTTCTGCCCCCCAGTTAACACAGTGTTCCCCGGTAGGCCGTCATTGTAAATAAGAATATGTTTTTAACTGACTTGGTTAAATAAATAAAATATGTATCAAGGGATACAGACTGCGTTTTCCTATTTCAATGTGTTTTTTACACCACTGGTGAAAGGGGATCGTGTAGTGGAAAAAAATAATATTTTTAGGTTCTGAGGAAAATGCCCTCTTCCACTTAGTCTTCTCCCTGTGGTGTGCTCCAGTCAGCTACCTCTGAACATGCCTCACCCACCGAAGTGTTATTGCAGGCCCCCCTCCCTCCCCACCAGACTGGACTCCCTGTGCGTTTTTTGAGTCCTTCGCCCCACCCTTCGTCTCCTCTTCTCCCCAACTGGGACACCATTGGAGCAGGGGGAATGTGATGGCCTTAAAGTGGATGAACTTCAGGCTGAAATGACCCCATTTTAGTCAGATGCTGTTGCCATGATGCCAATTGCTCCCAAGTGCATTGACGCTCCGTTTCTCCAGTCGCAGCGCCTTGTCATCTTAACCTTAACAGTGGTGTAACTTTGTATCCCCTGTGAAACTTGATAGTGAGGTCACACGGTACAGTCAAGGCCTCTAATCGCTGTGAGTATTTAACGCCACAGATATAATGCACGGAATGCCCTCTCCCTTTGTTTCCTTTGGATTGCTCTGGGAGCTGGCATTATTTTTCAATAGAATACGTAGTAAAACCGTAAAACCTCCATTGTGAAATGTACTGTGTCTGTCTGTAAAATGCATGTATAATCTATAAGTAGAAGCCTAAGTGTTGTTGTTCATTAGTTTGCTCCAATTAGACGAGGAATGGTAGGGCTAGGGGAAAATATAATTTCAAAAGTTTGGACACCTACTCATTCAAGGGTTTATGTTGTAGAATAGTAGTGAAGACATCAAAACTATGAAATGACACATACGGAATCATGTAGTAACCAAAAAAGTGTTAAACAAATGAACATATATTTTAGATTTTAAGATTCTTCAAAGTGGCCACCCTTTGCCTTGATGACAGCTTTGCACACTCTTCACATTCTCTCAACCAGCTTCATGATGTAGTCACCTGGGATGCATTTCAATTAACAGGTGTGCCTTGTTAAAAGTTAATTTGTGGAATTTCTTTCCTTAATATGTTTGAGCTAATCCGATTCATGAGGAATGTTTTTCAATCAGTCTTGAAGGAGTTCAAACTGATGCTGAGCACTTGTTGGTGGCTTTTTCTTCACTTTGCTATCCAACTCATCCCAAGCCATCTCAATTGGGTTGAGGTCGGGGAATTGTGGAGGCCAGGTCATATGATGCAACACTCAATCACTCTCCTTCTTGGTTAAATAGCCCTTACACAGCATGGAGGTGTGTTTTGGGTCATTGTCCTGTTGGAAAACAAATGATCGTCCCACTAAGTGCAAACCAGATGGGATGGCGCATCGCTGCGAAATGCTGTGTTAGCCATGCTGGTTAAATGTGCCTTGTTGTAAATAGATCACAGACAGTGTCACCAGCAAAGCACCATCACACCACCACCTCCATGTTTCACAATGGGAACCACACATGCGGAGATCATCCATTCACCTTCTCTGCGTCTCACAAAGACACATCGGTTCAAACCAAAACTCAAAAATTGACTCATCAGACCAAAGGACAGATTTCCACCGGTCTAATGTCCATTGCTAATTTTTCTTGGCCCAAGCAAGTCTCTTCTTATTGGTGTCCTTTTAGTAGTGGTTTCTTAGTAAAAATTTGACCATTAAGACCTGATTCATACAGTCTCTTATGAACAGTTGATGTGTCTGTTACTTGAACTCTGAAGCATTTATTTGGGCTGCAATTGGTGAGGCTAGTAACTCTTATGGACCTGTCCTCTGCAGCAGAGGTACTCTGGGACTCCCTTTTCTGTTGTAGTACTCATGAGAGCCACTTTCATCATAGCGCTTGATGGTTTTTGCGACTGCACTTGAAGAAACTTTCAAAGTTCTTGACGTTTTCCACATTGACTGACCTTAATGTCTGAAAATAGTGATGGACTGTAATTTCTCTTTACTTATTTGCACTGTTCTTGCCATAATATCGACTTGGTCTTTTACCAAATAGGGCTATCTTCTGTATACCACCCCTACCTTGTTACAACACAACTGATTGGCTCAAACGCATTAAGAAGGAAAGACCATTCCACATTAACTTTTAACAAGGCACACTTGTTGAAATGCATTCCAGGTGACTACCTCATGAAGCTGGTTGAGAGAATGCCAATAGTGTGTAAAGCTGGCATCAAGGCAAAGGGTGGCAACTTTGAAGAATCTCAAATATAAAATATATTTTGTTTTGTTTTACACTTTGGATACTACTTGATTCCATACGTGTTATTTCGTAGTGTTGATGTCTTCACTATTATTTTACAATGTAGAAAATTAGTAAAAAAATAAAGAAAAACCCTTGGAACTTTTGACTGGTACTGTATATTTTACAAAATAAATATGGGGGATTGGAAATTATGCAGACAACAACAACAACATTGATTGAAGCCACAATCTAGCTGCAATTTTCAAGCTGATCTACCCCCTAAAAAATAAAAATAAATACTTAGTTTGAAAAACCTAGGGCATGTTTAGTATCATGGTGGACACACAATCGGAGAGGAAATGGGGTTTAGTAGTATTCAGTATAACAGCACATTGCTGTTCTCCGTTAAGGGAAATAGACTGGTGACTACAAGTGGCTCTAAAATGTCAATTCGCTCTGCGCCTACTGGCTAGGCAAGGTTTGCACATTCTGAATGACTCATAATTATTTCTTCAGGGTCGAAATATGTAGTAGCTATTGAGTTTTTGATCTGATCTGTCTAATTTGTAAGCCAATCTCAGTCATTTAAGATAAGGGACCCGGCAAAGTGGAAGATATTGGTTGTGTTTGCTCATGGTTAGAGAGGAAGAGAAAAGGTGCGGCAGTCTCCCTGCGTTTCTGATTTGAGGAGCCAGCGAGTGAGTGTCATTGATCTGGATGTTTTTAAGATGCGTGCTGCAGCCCGAGCCATCCCTCGTGTTTCATAACGGCATCGCTGATTCAAGAAGACGTGCAATCACAAATCTCACCGCTGTCCATCTCCCGCTCAGAGTTCTGAGAAAGGGCTGACATGCAATCGACACGTTTCCGCTGTGCACCTTCAATTGACTCTTGCAGCCCTATTTTTCCTACTTTGTTCTTATTGACTGTGCTCCATTTTATAGTGAGAGTATATTTATTTTCGCCTCAGTTTGTTACAAAACAGTCTAGACTTGTTGCGGTTTGACTGAGCCAAAAGTCAAAGCCAGTAGTGTAAAGATTGGCCTAATGGATAGTTAAGGAAACACTCAATTTGCCCTTCCACCCCATGAGGCTTTGCCAGAGAGGGTTGGAGGTGAGAACCGGGTTATGGGAGAAACAACCCTCTCAACCACAGCCTTAAGAATGTATGGCATCTGGTATGTAATAAAGTACCGGTATGTCGTCTCCACAGGGAACCCTGCTAATGGATATGATAAATGGTTAGTGGTGAAGCCCATGCCTGTGGTTCTAAATGCACGTTCATGAGTTTCAAACAGGACACTGTGACTACAAGTGCCATTGAGGATGAGCAAGTCCGCATGCTTCGATCATAGACTTAAACAATGGGCCCCGAAAGAGCTGTTTGGGGATGTTGATAACGCCCCTTTTCCGTCTTATTGTCCACTGTAAATTGAGATGCGCACCACTTATTTTTCAGCCATTTAAGATAACAAATGCAGCTGTATAGATCCCTCAAACTCAACTCTGGACCTCCAAAGCCAGTTCCGCTGTATTTAAAATATGTAAAAAAAGATTCCCCTCTCATCGGGGACTGCTTTAGTCACGGAACACCAGGTGGGTTAAATTAATTATCAGGTAGGACAGAAAACCAGCAGGCTCCAGACCACGTCGGGTCAGAGTTGAATACTGCTGGTATAGACTACAGAGGAAGCTCATGTTTTGGCAAGTGGTTATGATCAGGGCTGTGTGAGTAGTGCGTACTATGGTGCCTTGTCTCTCTTGAGTGTCAGTAAATGTCGTCAGGGCAGACAGGGTACAAACCACTTAGAGCAATACAGAGAAGAAAGCAGGTAGGTATGCCAGCACTTGGCCTACCATCTGTTAGCTGGTGATTATTTAATTGCTTCTTAAGTCTGTGTTTGTTGAACCGATGCCACAGATGGGCCGATTCTAATAACCTCTCAACTCATCTTAATTAATCTGTGTTGCTGTGCTTTTCAGCACAAATGGGTTTTCCACTGTTGCAAATCTACAGGCGCAGTGTGAGTGCTATTGGCGCTCAATGTGCCACTTTTTTTTTTTAGGGGGTGGCGGTGTGTGCGAGTGTGACGGCATTTTCAGAGAACTGAGCCGAGGTTTCAAGGAGGCCAAACTGCCATATATGTATCTCTATACAATGGTGGACTAAGAGTTGTCTGCAGTTGTTTGTTTCCCCCAGCTACATTTTAAAATGTATTTTTTACGTTTTTTACGTTATTCTAAAATGAATTAAATGTTTTGCTCATTTATAAAAAAATAAATAAACATGTCATATTTACGTAAGTATTCAGACCCTTTACTAAATACTTTGTTAAAGCGACTTTGGCAGGGATTACAACCTCGGTCTTCTTGGGCATGGCGCTACAAGCTTAGCACGTCTGTATTTGCAGTTTCTCCCATTATTCTCTGCAGATCCTCTCGAGCACTGTCAGGTTGGGCGGAGAACGTCACTGCACAGCTATTTTCAGGTCACTCCAGAGATGTTAGATCTGCTTCAATTCTGGGCTCTGGCTGGGCCGCTCAAGGACATTCAGAGACTTGTCCCGAAGCCACTCCTGCATTGTCTTGACTGTGTGCTTAGGGTCGTTGTCCTGTTGGAAGGTGAACCTTTGCCTCAGACTGAGGTCCTGAGTGCTCTGGAGCACGTTTTCCTCCAATGATCTCTCGGTACTTTGCTCTATTCATCTTTCCCTCGATCCTGACTAGTCTCCCAGTCCCTGCCGCTGAAAAACATCCCCATGGCATGATGCTGCCACCACCATGCTTCACCGATGCTGCCGGGTTTCCTCCAGACCAAAGAGTTCAATCTTGGTTTCATCAGACCAGAGAATCTTGTTTCTCATAGTCAGAGTCATTTAGGTGCCTTTTGGCAAACTCCAACTAGGCTGTCATGTGCCTTTTTACTGGGGAGTGGCTTCCATCTAGTCACTCTACCATAAAGGCCTGATTGGTGGAGTGCTGCAGAGATGGTTGTCCTTCTGGAAGGTTCTCCCATCTCCACAGAGGACCTCTAGAGCTCTTTTCAGAGTGACAATCGGGTTCTTGGTCACCTCCCTGACCAAGGCCCTTCTCCTCCGATTGCTCAGTTTGGCTGGGGGGTCAGCTCTAGGAAGAGTCTTGGTGTTTCCAAACTTCTTCCATTTAAGAATGATGAAGGCCACTGTGTTCTTGGGGACCTTCAATGATGCAGACATGTTTTGATACCCTTCCCTAGATCTGTGCCTCGACACAATCCTGTCTCGGAGCTCTACAGACAATTCGTTTGACCTCATTGCTTGGTTTTTGCTCTGACATGCACTGTCAACTGTGGGACCTTGTATAGACAGGTGTTTGCCTTTCCAAATCATGACCAATAAATAGAATTTACCACAGGTGGACTCCAATCAAGTTGTAGAAACATCTCAAGGATGATCAATGGAAACAGGATGCACCTGATGCACTCAATTTCGAGTCTCATAGCAAAGGGTCTGAATACTTATGTAATTCAGGTATTTGTTTTTTGTTTGTAATACATTCGTCATTATGGGATATCGTGTGTAGATCGAGGATTTTTATTTTTATTTAATCAATTGTAGAATAAGGCTGTAGCATAACAAAATGTGGAAAGTCAATGGGTCTGAACACTTCCTGAATTCACTATGCATCAATGAAGGTGTAACAAAAGATTTCTCCTGTAAAAGATCAATGACTGTGAGAGCTCCTGACGTTTTAATTGGTAGTGCTCGTGATACATCTCTGGGAAGGCAAATCCTATTGTTTTCCTTTACAATCCATTTGCGTAAACTCTGCCTCCTATACGCATGGATCACGACGAGCCGATGTGTCAATCTTGCCATTCCTTAGCTTATTTCCCTTTCTCTTAAACCTTTACCAACCTCTGTCTTCTGGTCCTAGTATAGTATACTTCCTCCTCACGCTCTCTCGTCTGTTCACTGCCTGTTCATTGTTTACAGCTAATGGGGATATGGAAGCTGACAAACACTAGTGCTGTGGATGTTTTCCTGTAGCAGGACCCTCGATAGAGGTGCGCACATACACCCTCTTTTCATTTTAAAATGGATATTAAAATGTATATTAATATCCTGCCCTGGTTAAATAATGCACACGTTCTTCTAGAATGAATTGAGTGTCATCTTGGAACATATTTTTGTATTTGTCTGCTGTTTTTCATGGCTGGGTAACAAGGTTACCAGTATCTGGTGATGTCTGTTCTTCCACCTCTCTGAAATTAAGATTAATGAGGAAGTGCGGGTGCCAGCTGGGACCAAAATAGATTTTGTAAATTGGCTCTCTGCTGAAGTTTAGAGGGGGGGACAGTGGGATGAGCAACATGCTTTCTGTAATTCTCACCTTCTAGCCTTACAACGGACACACATCCAAGCTAGTATGGGTGAGTTCTCCGGACTGCATTCCTTCCTAGCCCTTTTCCACAGAAATCGGTTCCTTATCGCTGAACTCCCACAGAGGCCTAGGTTGTATGTTTGCTTCTCCCACTGAAAATCTTGTGGAAAACCAAAGCTTAATTCTACATCAAACTACAGTTGATGATGGCTGCCTCTGAGGTAGAGGGGAGCTGATTAACTTCTTGACACTACCCATCCCTGTCGCGGGATCATTTTCGTCAGCAACCGCTGAATAGCATAGCGCAACAGTCAAATAATATTACAAAAAAATATTAATATTCATGAAATCACAAGTGCAATTTTGCAAAACACAGCTTAGCCTTTTGTTAATCCACCTATCGTCTCAGATTTTTAAATTATGCTTTACAGCGAAAGCAATCCAAGCGTTTGTAAGTTTATCGATAGCCTAGCATAGCATTATGTACACTTAGCATCAGGAAGCTTGGTCACGAAAATCAGAAAAGCAATCAAATTAACCGTTTACCTTTGATCTTCAGATGTTTTCACTCACGAGACTCCCAGTTACACAACAAATGTTCCTTTTGTTCCATAAAGATAATTTTTTATAGCCAAAATACCTCCGTTTGTCGCGTTATGTTCAGAAATCCACAGGAAAGTGCGGTCACGACAACGCAGACGGAAATTCCAAATAGTCTTCATAATGTCCACAGAAACATGTCAAACATTTTTTATAATCATTCCTCAGGTAGTTTTTAAAATATATATTCGATAATATATCAACCGAGTGTGTACGTTTTTCAATAACAGCGGGAGGAACAATGGCGTCTTTACTCTGTAGCGCAAAAACCCACTCTGAGAGCCCACACCTATCCACTTACGCAATGTGATCTTTCACGCTCAAATAAAAGCCTGAAACTGTGTCTAAAGACTGACACCTTAGGAAAGCCAGAGGAAAAAGGAATATGGTTGATATCCCTTTAAATGGAGGATAGGCATGCATTGGAACAGAAGGGTTTCAAAATAAGAGGCACTTCCTGATTGGATTTTCCTCAGGGTTTCGCCTGCAATATCAGTTCTGTTATACTCACAGACAATATTTTTACAGTTTTGGAAACTTTAGAGTGTTTTCTATCCTAAGCTGTCAATTATATGAATATTCTAGCATCTGGTCCTGAGAAATAGGCCGTTTACTTTGGGAACGTTATTTTTCCAAATATAAAAATGGTGCCCCTAGCTTCAAGAGGTTAACTGGAAATGAAAACAATACAAACGGTTCAGAGGAGAAAGTTAAGCCTATTCATTTCACGGAGTGGCTCTGGTTTGCTCCACTAGTCAAATTATGTGCATTGATTGCAGCTAAACACAGGTAGGCTATGCTATAGTTTAACACCATTTGCTAAAAATATTTGCTCACTGTACATAATTCAAAACAACACTAACTCCAGACCTAAATGCATATCCCCGTGAAACCGATTGAGATCAAATGGTTGGTATGTAGATGCCACATGGGTGTTTCACTGGTAAAACTTGAAGAATTATCATAAAAAATGTACAGAAATGGGAAGGGAGGGTGACCACAACAATTGGTGCGTAAAGTAGAGGTTTTGAAACACAACGCAGATTGTGATTCGGATCTTCAGATTTTGGGAAAAGGGACCCAGGGCGACGGGACGTGGCGGCTACCTACAAGATCTGCAGCCTCTGCCATGATTTAATACAGTGCTATTGTCTCAGATCCTCTTTTCTTTCAGGAAGCAACCTGATTAACTGAGGTAGTGGGCAAATGAACCAGGGGAGGTTTTGAGTTTCTTAAAAGGGTTTTAGTTTAGACATCCGGGTTGTGTCTCGCATAACGGACATATCTGCACACCCACGCTCCGAGCAATCCACTTAAGGAGTCCGCATGCTTTCCAGCCGAAACAGTTCGATAGAGTTCGTGCATATTAGATGAATTCTTGACTATTTTGAGGAAGTGCATACTGGCTACGTCGTCTCAAAATGGGCAAATGGTACTATTGCTGCTTTTTCTCTTTTTTTTTAAGGGAAAGGTCTTAAGGGAGTATGCGAGCACACTCGTTTGGTTCGCCTAGCCGACTTCAGCTAGCCGGCAGCCCAACTGAAAGCATGCTGACGACTTAAACAATCATGTTAGCCCTGGTCTAATCGCCGGTAATGGAACAGATGGCTCCCTTAGGCTTATTTAAACAAAACCCCCAACATGGGTAAAGAAAAGGCATGTATGCGTGTGCTGTTTGTGCAGTTGGTTCCAATCAATAGAGCAGGATGTGAAGCTATGGGATCAGGATAAGTTTAGTTGTGTGTGTATGTATACATCGTCCTCTGGGGGGGGGCCTACCTGGCATCACTCAGACGGCTGGCTGGCTGGTCTCAGCCAGATAGAAGCTGTTTTAATGAGTTGTTGTGCGTTGTAATCCAGGCGGGTCAAGGGCACAGCAATGTCAAGGGTGTCATTATAGGGATTATGAATTAACCATTTTAAAGACCTTTATCTCATACTGGTCCGGGTGTGTAGAAGTGCCACTGTATGCTGGATAGTGCAGTCTTGTCATTGGTTAACAAAGGCAGATAGACTTTGTATCCTCCCAACCTCTCTGAAAATAAGATGTTAGGTGTGACTTGCCACAACTCCGATGACCGTAGCCTGAATCTCTCTCAAATTCAGAGGCCATAGCAAAAAAAAAAAGTGGCAATGTCCTCTAATAAAGGTAAGATTTGTGTGTTCCCCCAGCCTGCCTCTGTCTCTGGGTGATATCTGTCAGTTGTTAAAGCAGCTATAAATAGCGGCCTTTTGCCGTGTTGTGCAGCCTAATTAAGAAGGGGGACGAAGGTGCTCCCAAGCATCTGGGTTTGGCGCTGAATGGCTACCCCGTTCATACACACTAGTATTTGCTCACCGCTTCCAATTATCCCCAGTAACGTGGTATGTCTTGTGTGATCCTCCAACATCCAAGGGTACTCCCACAGGAATCACAGACTGAAGTTAATACAACTTTAAAGGAACAATCCCTGAATTTTTTTTTACAAGTTTTTAAAAGAATACAAAAAAAAATCACTTAACAAAATAACAAATTCAAATAAATCGCCTCCCAATAACAAATTCAAATAAATCGCCTCCCAATATCTTTCTGAAGGCTGGGGAAGAAATATACATCCCACTTTTAGTAAACCAGTGAAGAATGTAGATTTGTGTCTGTCTGAGACAGTCATGTTCCAGTCCTCGCTTGATTTATGGTAATAGCTCTGGCGTTGTGTTTCCAGAATCAATTTAGCCAGTTAAAAATTGGACACAGAATGGCTAAATGGTTCCTATTGCTGTTCCCTAAGTAATTGCCTCGGTCTTCGCTCCTAGGGGAATACTTTTGACAGAGACAGTGGATGGAGATGAGGGTCAGCATGTTTAACATACAGATAAGGAAAATGATGGCCCGCAAACAGATGTTTGACGAACAAATCAGTCTCCCAAAAATAAACAGTGGGCCTCTGTTGAATTTCAAAGTCTTGATGTTGACCCTCGACCACAATTATTGCCCACCTTTGAGCTCGAACCACTGTGACTTTGACAGCAAAAAAAAGATGCATGTAAACCCATTTAGCTTTGCTTTATGCGCATGGTCTTCAAAAGGGTTAGACAGGAAGAAGGTGAGAAAAGGGAGCACTTCTGCTTACTCTGCTATGACTTTTAATTGAGGTTAGGACTGGCCGAATTATGGCCTAAACTCACCAAACGCGAGCATGTGAGGCATGTGTGATTTATTTTTAGAATTACTTGTTTTGAATTATAATGACCCAACCGAAGTTGGCATGCGTGTTGTCCGCTTTGACGCCTCGCGTAATTAGAACGTGTCTCTATTTTTGTTTCATCACTGCCGCAGTAGTCACACAAAACAATATTAACTTTTTTTATTTTTTTTTAGCTCATTTGATTTGGAAGAGGTAGCATATACAGTGCATTTGGAAAGTAGACCCCTTGACTTTTTCCATATTTTGTTACGTTACATCCTTATTCTAAAATTGATTAAATTGTGGGGGGTTCTCATCAATCCACAGACAATGACCCATAATGCAAAGCAAAAATGTTGTTTTAGAATTTTTTCAAATGTATAAATAAATAAAAGAAACTGATCACATTTACATAAGTATTCAGACCCTTTACTCAGTACTTTTTTGAAGCGCCTTTGGTAGCAATTACAGCCTCGAGTCTTCTTGGGTATGACGCACTCTCTCAACCAGCTTCACCTGGAATGCTTTTCCAACAGTCTTGAAGTAGTTCCCACAAATGCTAAGCACTTGTTGCCTGCTTTTCCTTCACTCTGCCTTCCAACTCATCCCAAACCATCTCAATTGGGTTGAGGTTGGGTAATTGTGGAAGCCAGATCATCTGATGCAGCTCTCCTTCTTGGTCAAGTAGCCCTTACACAGCCTGGAAGTGTTGAGTCATTGTCCACTAAGCGCAAACCAGATGGGATGGCGTATCGCTGCTGAGTGCCGTGGCAGCCATGCAGGTTAAGTGTGCCTTTAATTCTAAATACATCAGACAGTGTCACCAGCAAAGCACCATCACACTTTCTATATGCTTCACGGTGGGAACCACTCGTGCGAAGATCATCCATTCACCTACACTGCGTCTCACAAAGACATGGCGGTTGGAACCAAACATCTGAAATTTGGACTCATCTTCTGTATACCACCCCTACCTTGTTACAACATAACTGATTGATTGGCTCAAACAAATTAACATTTAACAAGGCACACCTGTTAATTGAAATACATTCCAGGTGACTACGCCATGAAGCTGGTTGAGAGAATGCCAAGAGTGTGCAAAGCTGTCATCAAGGCAAAGGGTGGCCACTTTGAAGAATCTGAAATATAAAATCGATTTTTATTGAACACTTTTTTTTTGTTTACTACATGATTCCATATGTGTTCATCATTTTGATGTCTAAACTATTATTCTACAATGTAGAAAATAGTAAAGATAAAGATAAACCCTTGGATGATTAGGTGTGTCCAAACGTTTGCCTGGTATTGTATATTGTGAACCGGTCATAATAAAAATTAAAAATAAAATTTAGATGTTTTTTTTTTTTAGGCCATGTCGCCCTAATTGAGGTGACAGACAGAAATGATCACTTGCACAACATAAGGTATAAGGCATTTGAAGTGGCGGCAGCACCGCCTCTTCGTTGCACACTGCAGGATGCGATATGTTCTAACTCAACAACACGACTATCCCACAGCGAAATTCCAGTGGAACGCTATATTCTTCTTTCTTTTTCAAATGAAAATGGAAATTGAAAGAACAAGAGTTGGCCCTTTGTTGTTGTTGTTGTTGTTGCTCTCAACCTGTTGTAGTGGACGTCACGTCAACACTCCTCTCAGATTGACTGGAGACCTGAGCGCCACAGCAGCAGGTGGATCGGTTGTACCCACTGGAACTGATTTAGCCTCCTACCTTTTTGTTTCGCCGTAGTGCTTTATCGGAGTGTGACTGCATGCTGGAACCACATTTGCTACATCCGTCTCTAGCCGCAGCAGTAGTTGGATTCGGTCTGTCTGTCTGTCTGCTTGTCAGGCCATCTGCGGGCGCGATATTTCATCATGGTCACAGATGGATTGAGTGCGGCCCAATTCAATGATGCATTTTATGAGTCAAGTGGTTGTTGAATGTCACTGGAATACTGACGAGTGCTCAGCAGTTATGGCTGTTTTCAGTTTACGGTCTCTGTTTCATGTTTCATATTTGTTCTGTTTCAGTATAGCATTCAAAGTGAACTACATTGCACAAGCGTGCAGTGGTGTATCATATTGGATTTAGACCCAACCCCCCGGTCTTTATCTCTGAAAACACAGACGTTTTCCCCTGTCCCCTGCCCTACTTTCTTTTTCATTTCGGGAGACAAACAGGACACCTCCAAACGGGCAGTAATCCCCTTACCCTCACGCCGGAGTCAGTCCATAGGGGGGTTATGTCAGGGGTACAGCTCACCGGGTTAGCACCGTCCCAATGACAGGAGATTAACACACATTAGATAAGCAGCGGGGTGGGCTCTCCGCTCACACCAAACACTGGCCATGCTGTGCATGGGGGGGGGGTGAACCCGCTCCTCTGTCCAAGCAAGTCCTCTCTAAGGGTTGGCAGAGGGACCGGCAGAGCAGTCGTGGTGCTTATTGACGAGTGTGTTGACACATAACCCTCAGTCCCCGCGGTTACTGTATATCCACGGGGCCGGGTTTAGGGTCGTGCCATATTTGTGTGGATGGGTGGCGGGCAGATAGAATAAAGAGAAAACGATACCTTTAAAAAAACATTTAAAAAAAGCTTTAGGGCCTTAATGTACGTGTGCCAAGTAGCCTACAGCCTAACGCCAAACGCTTTTGGGAATGAGAAGAGAAGGTTAACATTTTGTCCTTTTTAGCCTCCGCGGATCAACGTCGGAGTTGAATTCAATAACAGGAAAGCTGCGAAACGGAGAGTTGAAAATAAAGAAGGGTAAGTCATGTCATGTTTGGGCTAGATTTGGTGAAGTGGTACAAAAAAGTTAGATATCAGTGATATGTGTGACGATTTGTGAGGCGCGATACAAAGTTTGACTTGTCACAAGATGGGGACTTCAAATAGCCCTTTTGGCACATCAAGGGAACTGTAGCCTACTGTTTAGATGGGTACATCTGGACACTGATTGTAGGTCTATAACCTCTCACATAACCTTACTATTCACTCCAACAGAATTAAGCATTCCTTGTAGTACAATTATACACCAAATGTGGGCAAAAATTATATTTCTTTCTTCACAGAATTCACAGTTATATACCACCTGTAGAGGTGCTGTTTTATCCACATCATAAAAGCAGTTTTTTTGTGTGTTTAAACCACATAAAATATGTATCCAAGCCAAACTGAAGTCTTATTAGAAACATGTTGGGTCATTTTCAAAGCTTTCTATTTCCTTTACAACCGGTCAAACGGATATCATTTTGGGCAGCAAATATTTGATTTTATTTATATATATATATATAAATCAAATATTTTAAATATATAAATATTTATTTATTTATTTATTTATTTTTCTCCCCAGTCCCAAAACGTCTTTTTGCTCCGCAAAAGAAGCAGAGAGGACAGAACTTTACCGACGTCAACTAGATTGAAGCACTCATTTATCGATTTATGACATCATTCTGGTGAGCAAAGGGTTTATTTAGTATTCTAGGGCAACTTGTAATGACAGAAGAGAAACGGCATGTTCCTAATTCTAGGCAAGTTGACTAACAAATAGCCTACCAAAATGTTTAAAGTGATAAACGGATACATATCTAAATCAGGCAAAAATAAATCCTGCATCCTCTGTCAAAATCGTTCCGCCATCTGACTGTAGAATACAGTCCCTTTTCTCTATCAGCAATTAGGGTCCGGGTCTCAAGATTTTCACTATCACAAATCGTCGCGCGGTTATGGGTGGGTTATTAGCAATTGCAGGCGGGTGAACAAACAGCTGACCCGTGCACCACTATTGGTGGTACAGTGTGTGCTGGGCTGGCGGACTGTGTGTGTTTGTCACCAGATGTAAGCAGCGCGTGTGTGTGTGAGCTCAGAGCCCGGCTTAGTGAGGCTGGTGGTGAAGTGGTGCTAAAGCTCAGAGAGTAGAGCAGAGCGCATGTGGAGGTAGGCAGCAGCATTAGCTAGCAGAGTGGAGAGTGGAGCACGAACAGAGACTGGCCTGGCAGGGGCACACACATGCTGCTGGAGGGCCCTCGAAGGTGCAGAGGTGGACATGGGAGGATCGAGCTCTCCAGATGCGCTTCACAAGGTACTGTGGCTGATGCTTTCCTGCAGAGTAGCTCCATTGAGGAGAAAAGGGATTGATTGGTCTTATGGAGGCTAGGCACTTACAGTTCCTTCAGAAAGTACTCACACGCCTTGACTTTTTACACATTTTGTTGTGTCACAGCCTGAAATGAAAATGGATTCAATTGAGATTTTGCGTCACTGGCCTACACACATTAACCTACAATGTCCAAGTGGAATTGTGTTTTTAGAAATGTTTACAAGTTAATTAAATGATAAGATGTATTGTCTTGAATCAAGTATTCAACACCTTTTGTTATGGCAAGCCTAAATAAGTTCAGGACAAAAGATTTTGCTTAACACGTCACATAATAAGTAGCATGGATTCACTCTGTGTGCAATAATAGTGTTTAACATGATTTTTAAATGACTACCTCATCTCTGTACCCCACACATACAATTATCTCTGTAAGGTCCCTCAGTCCAGCATTGAATTTCAACTGCAAAGACCAGGGAGGTTATCCAATGCCTGGCAAAAAAGGGCACCTATTGGTAGATGGGTAAAAACAAAATTAAAAATGTAAAGGGGACATTGAATATCCCTTTGAGCATGGTGAAGTTTTTAATTTCATTTTGGATGGTGTATCAGTACACCCAGTCAAGACAAAGATACAGGTGTCGTTACTAACTCAGTTGCCGGAGAGGAAGGAAACCGCTCAGGGATTTCACCATGAGGCCAATGGTGACTTTAAAGCAGTTACAGAGTTGAATGGCCATGATAGGAGAACTGAGGATGGATCAACATGGTAGTTACTCCACAATACTAACCTAAATGATAGAGTGAAATGAATGAAGCCTGTACAGAATATTCCAAAACATGCATCCTGTTTTCAATAAGGCACACAAGTAAAACTGCAAGAAATGTGGCAAAGAAATTAACTTTATGTCCTGAAAACAGTTATTTTTGGAGCAAATCCAAGACAACACATTACTGGGTACCACTCTTCATATTTGTAAGCATGTGATAGGATACCCATCAACAGTGATAATGGCAAAATCCTAGAGGAAAACATGGTTCAGTCTGCTTTCCAATAGACACTGGGAGACAAATTCACCTTTCAGCAGGACAATAACTTAAAACACAAGGCCAAATATACACTGGAGCTGCTTATCAAAAGGACACGCAATGTTTCTGAGTGGCCTAGTTACAGTTTTGAATTAAATCGGCTTGGAAGCCTATGGCCAAGACTTGAAAATGTTCGTCTAGCAATGATCAAAAACCAACTTGTCAGATCTTGAAGAATTGTTTGAAATTATAATGTGCAAATATTGCCCAATCCAGGTGTGCAAAGCTCTTAGAGACGTACCCAGAAAGACTCACAGCTGTCATCGCTACCTAAGGTGATTCTAACACGTATTGACTCGGTGGCGTGACTATTTATGTAAATTAGATATTTTGTTGTATTTTCATTTTCAAAACCTTTTGCCAAAATGTCTAAAAACATGTTTTTCCCTTTGTCATTATGGGGTATTGTGTGCAAATAGAATGGGTGAGGGAAAATGTTTTCATCCATTTTGAATTCAAGCTGCAACACCAACAAAATGTGGAACTAAGTCGAGGGTTGTGAGTACTTTCCGAAGGCACTGTATGTTCTCTCTGTAGGCTTATAATGAACAAATGTTATTCACTGGTTCCCATTGAATCCTTTAGAGTTCAAATTGATGAATTATGTTTACTGGAAATGTTTTGGATCCATCTATGCAGGTGTCCCATGTTGGACACCAGGTTGTGGCCACTGACTCGGCTCTGTCGGTCTTCATCTGCCGCTTGTTTGCGCATTTTGCTCTCGTCTAGATAAACAGGATTAGATATTTAGGATTACACTTCCCTGACCCTCTCCGTATTGTGCTGGTCTAGGCCTTTTCAGATTTGCTAATGCTTTGTTTTAACCCTGCCTCAGACCCAGACCAACCCAATGTCACATTGATTGATATCCAATTGGGTGGCTGATGACCTGGGGAGAAACAAATGATTCTGTGTCTCACAGCATTTGAATGGATATTGGTTTTATATTCAGTGGCTTTTCTTGTCCGTTTTGAAAATTGCTTCTCCATGGGCCATTTCATGGTACACCTTTTTAGAACAGCCTGAATCTGTGCATAACAATAAGAAATTGCACTATTTAGCAAGCAAGAATAGTGACTGCGCTAAATGAATGGCTGCGTGAAGGCAGTTAAACAGCGTTGTGTTTGTGGCTGACTTTTATTGCCAATTAATAAGCAAGTGAGGACAACTGTGTAAAAACCTAGGGATTTCATTTAGTTTTTCAGTCCTACCATAGTAAAGACGACACACTCTAGTAGTTATTATGGTGCTCTACATTCATGGCATGTCATATTAAGAGGCACAGAACTAAGAAATTCCTTTGTGCAATAGATAAAAGTTCAGCGCTGGGATTTCAGGCTCCTCAGTCAAACAGATTTAGATGCTATCAGAAGGCATTGGCACTCTTAATACCATTTAAAAAAAAAAAATTTTTTTTAACTTCTGTTTGTTACAGCGGCTGATCGCATTTCTCTGCACGATCTCATCTGAAGTTTTGCAGTGTCTGTTTTCACGGGTGGCAGTTGCCAGCTCTCCACAAGATAATTCAAATTCATATGGAGACCGCAGACTTTGTGGTGATGTCTGATATAGGACACAGTTTGACTTCTGCGTTCTGAAGGATGACGTGGTTGTGCTCTTCCTTAGAAGTGGTAGCTGGAACAGTTGATCCAACCAAAAGCTTTTTTTCCCCCTTTTTTTTCGGCCTCGTTTTCACATCGATTATGTCCTCCCCCTATTTACTTAACCCTTTACACTTGTGGGAATTGACCTATATGTTTTTGTGCTAAATTGTCATATTTGTTACGGAAGAAATATGAAATGCACATGCGTAAATGACCATGGTAGCAATTGAAAGGGAACAGTTTGAGGATAATGGGGAAATAACATGAGCGAGGTGCTGAATTTTAGACCGGCTGTCAAGTCAAAAACCCTTACAGCGCTGTGGAGCGCAGAGCCGGAGCTCTGACGTCATGCATATCATGTTACTGTAAGTCCAATGTAGGTGTTTATCTGTGCCCAAATCTGCCATTTTCAACCCGTATATGTACAGATACTGCCCCACAGTCAGCAATATTTATGTTCTTCGTGTATGTGTTGGCAGAAAAATTCCTCACTCGTGTGAGACTTCTATGGTATGCCGAATATCTCAACTCTGGTCCATGTGGAGGATTCCAGACTCTCGTAAGTCATATCCCTCCCTCTGTGATGTACGTTGACCTCAACATGCATTCGGTCTGTGTGTAACAGCTTATGTTGTCCAGTTAGCATGGGTCCCTCTGCAATGGCTATTCACCTGGGTCGTGTTTAGCCGTAGCAACCCGTTTGGTTCCTAACCCATCGTAGTTAAGCTGGTCCATCTGTAAACCTAAGCCACGGTCTTATTACCCATAACCCAGACAGTCCAACGCTGTGATGATTCAGAAACGTTCACAGTTTCTAGTGAAGTGAGTCAGACCTCGGTGATGATAGTAGTTTGTCCGAAGCAGAAACATTCACAACTTACAGGGAAATGAATCAGACCTACGTGATGATAGTAGTTAGTCCGAAGACTAATTAGCAGCAACTATCCCAGTGCCTTAGAATACAGAGCCTGGCTAATTGCACATAATCAGTGGCTGGCAGTTGCATTTTAGTACAAGCATTAACATCATGAGCACATTCCTCACTCTACACCAGCTCTCCACTATTTCATTTCCTTTTAGCGACGTATTGATTGCGAGAGCTGCAATAACACAACCTCTGGAACAGGAAGCAACATCCGTGTCCACATCCTGCTTTTGAAGAGGTATTTTCTAAAGTGTCTCTCACAACATGCTGCTCCTCGTCCTGCCGCCGAACCACTCCCTCTGCCCTGTGTCGACTAGATCCACCCTGACTTCTTCTTTTTTTTTAGGGGTACAGTGGAGACGAAAGTTGAGGCAGGAAGGGAAGCCCATTAAAACCTGCATTAGTCTCAAGTCTGCTAACCCCCTCATGCTTGAGCAAGGACCGGATTCTCAGTCCGTCGTCATGTGCTTCAAACAATGTATGTCATTGTGAAATGGCACTGGGCCCAGGGGGAGTAGGCCAGGGTACACGCTGTGAATCTGAAGTTGGGGCTGCCTGAGACTAGGAGAACGCAGTCCTGCAAGGCTAGCCACCCAGGGCCAGCGGCCAGGGATTGTCTTGTAGCCCAAGCCTCTGGCGCAGTTACCCACGGTGCTCATTACAGGAAGTGTTCCAGTGTTACTGGCTCTAACGCTCCAATCAGTGGCTCGCTAATAGTGTTGAGGTGCGACACCTTTGTTTTTTCACGTTACCTTTTTCATTTCAGTAGCCCGTCTCCACTGTCCAAATTTGCTTTGAAAATAAAAAAAGAAAGGATTGAGAAGAAGCCTTGACTAAGATGAAGCAAAAGGCAGAGAGGCTTTGAAGACTCGATCTTTGAACTTTTTTTTCTGTCTTAAATTATTCCACTGTGTCATACAGCCCCTCGTATGCAAGGAGAACTCCGTCTCCTAAATGTGTTGATATTCTAACCTCTTCCCTCTTCTAGTCTCTATTCTCCAATAAAATCCCATTGATTGGTTGAATTGGATGACCAGTAATTCCAGCACATTAAGATCTCTGACCGTCTATTACGTTCTAACAACGCGATTGATTAGGTGCAGCGGCGTTCCAATTTGAACTACTTTAAGAAGGGTAGTTGATACAGATTCCTCACATACCTGAGGTTATCCTGACATTACATTCAAACAATTAAAATAGGCGGCCTACGTTTTAAAATACAACTTCTTGTCCTCGTTTTGATTAGCCACATTAAAGATGATATTCTTGGAGTTGGTGGGACATGAGTCCGTACTTAATGGTTCTCTCCACATCTGTTCCTTAATGTGTCGTAAGGGCCTTTGTACTGTATGTGGGTCAGGGGGAGAGCTAAGAGTGTATTGCTGTCCCTCTCTAGGAACACATGATGCATGACGTATGTGATGCCCTGAGGGTAGGGTGTGTGCTATGCTAGCACTGATCATGCTCCTAGTGTGCGTGTGTGTGTGTGTGTGTGTGTTTTTTCCCCGGAGGCCCCCAGCTCCTTTTCACGTCTGTCAGAACTCTCTGACTGCAAGAAGAAAAGGAAAAAAAAGGACTTTGGGAACTTGGGAGTTGGTGACTTATTGGTAAATGTCAAGGTCCTCATTTTCCCACATTTCTAACAGTCCTGTCCCCCCCACCATCTCAGCATTTTTGGTATGTCATTGTAGAGGCTTTGGAAACTTGTGACACAAAAAGCCATTTGTGAGCGTTGGTGGAGTGAGAGGTGTGTTGGTGACGCAGACAGCCAGTCTCTACTCGTGCTCATTTGACGTTGCTCCTGCTATTATTACTAAAGGTATCATTGCTCAAAGTTCGGATCGACTCTCTGCGCTATAGATACACATAAGACTCAAATGCCAGGAACACCACTCTTTCCCTTCCATTTCCCCTGTTTTTTTTTTTGTCAGGTACATGGAACAAAAGGAACACTCCTGAAAGCCGTTGTCACTCGCCTTGTAAGACTATCTGCCGTCATTTCAGCCTGGTATTCAGTTTCTCAGAAGAGACAATTGATGTGAAGGAAAAGCGAGGTGTATTGATCTGGAGGAGATGTGAAAGTTCTGTTATTTTGTCTGCTATTTGCCTCAGGCACTGTGACTCATGTCACTTACAGTGCCTTAAGAAGGTATTCACCCCCATTGACTGTTTCAAAATGTTGTTGTGTTACAGCCTGAAGTTAAAATGGATTAAATGTAGCTTTTTTTGTGACTGGCCTACACACAATACCCCATAATGTCGATGTGGACAAATGTTTTTAGACATTTTTACTTAGAGGTCAACCGATTAATCGGAAGGGCCGATTAAATCGTTTTTTTTTTGGACACCGATTTGCTGTTTTTTTTATTTTTAATTTGTATTTTTTTTAAATGTATTTTTTAGATCTTTATTTAACTAGGCAAGTCAGTTAAGAAGAAATTCTTATTTTCAATTACGGCCTAGGAACGGTGGGTTAACTGCTTAGTTCAGGGGCAGAACGACAGATTTTCACCTTGTCAGCTCGGGGGATCCAATCTTGCAACCTTACAGTTAACTAGTCCAACGCAATAACGACCTGCCTCTCTCTCGTTGCACTCCACAAGGAGACTGCCTGTTACGCAAATGCAGTAAGTCAAGGTAAGTTGCTAGCTAGCATTAAACTTATCTTATAAAAAACAATCAATCATAATCACTAGTTTACTACACATGGTTGATGATATTACTAGATATTATCTAGCGTGTCTAGCGTATAATCTGACTGAGCATACAAGTATCTAAGTATCTGACTGAGCGGTGGTAGGCAGAAGCAGGCGCGTAAACATTCATTCAAACAGCACTTTCGTGCGCTTTGCCAGCAGCTCTTCGTTGTGCGTCAAGCATTGCACTGTTTATGACTTCAAACCTATCAACTCCCGAGATGAGGCTCGTGCAACCGAAGTGAAATGGCTAGCTAGTTAGCGCGCGCTAATTGTTGTTGTGTTGCTGGTTCGAGCCCAGGGAGGAGCGAGGAGAGGGACGGAAGCTATACTGTTACCCTGGCAATACTAAAGTGTCTATAAGAACATCCAATAGTCAAAGGTTAATGAAATACAAATAGTATAGAGGGAAATAGTCCTATAATTCCTATAATAACTTCAACGTAAAACTTCTTACCTGGGAATATTGTTAAAAGGAACCACCAGCTTTCATATGTTCTCATGTTCTGAGCAAGGAACTGAAACGTTATCTTTCTTACATAGCACATATTGCACTCTTACTTTCTTCTCCAACACTTTGTTTTTGCATTATTTAAACCAAATTGAACATTTATTTGAGGCTAAATTGATTTTGTTGATGTATTATATTAAGTTAAAATAAGTGTTCATTCAGTATTGTTGTAATTGTCATTATTACAAATTGTATTTTTTTTATTTAAATCGGCATCTGCTTTTTTTGGGGGTCCTCCAATAATCGGTATCGGCGTTAAACTCATAATCGGTCGACCTCTAATTTTTACCTATGAATTCAAAAATAAAAGCTTATTGACTCTCTTCAAGCCCTTTTGTATGGAAAGCCGAAATAAGTTCAGTAGTAAAACTGTGCTTAACAAGTAACAATAAGTTGCATGGACTCACTGTGTCCAATAATAGTGTTTTGAACATGATCTCTGTACCCAACACATACAATTATCTGCAAGGTCCCTCAGTTGAGCAGTGATTTTCAAACACAGATTCAACCACAAAGACCAGGGAGGTTTTCCAGTTCCTCCCAAAGAAGGGCACCTATTGGTAAAGAAAAAAATAAAAAGCAGACATTGAATATCACTTTGAGCATGGTGAAGTTTTTAATTACACTTTGGATAATGTATCAATACACCCAGTCACTACAAAGATACAGTTGTCCTTCCTAACTCCGTTTCCAGCGAGGAAGGAAACCACTCTGAGATTTCACCATGAGGCCAATGGTGGCTTAAGAAAAACCATATATATAGTGTTTTAATGGCTGTGATAGGAGAAAACTGAGGATGAATCATTACTCTGCAATACTAACCTAATTGACAGAGTGAAAAGAAGGAAGCTTGTACAGAATAAAAATATTAAAAAAATAGCTTTTACAAAGTATTGACACATAGGGTGTGAATACTTATGTAAATGAGATATTTCTGTATGTCATTTTCAATACATTTCTAAGAACATGTTTTCACTGTCATTATGGTTGAGAGAATCTATTCAATCTGTTTAATTCAGGCTTTATCACAACAAAATGTGGAATAAGTCAAGGGGTGCGAAATACTTTCTGAAGGCACTGTATCTCTACTGCCAGAGAACAAGACGACACAGATATTCAAACCTTATCCTAGAGCTGGGACAATAAACCGACCATACCAATCACTTATTGGCCGTGTGTTGCCAGGACAACCTCTCCCTCAACGTGATCATTGTTGACTACAGGAAAAGGAGGACCAAGCACGCCCCCCATTCTCATCAACAGGGCTGTAGTGGATCAGGTTGAGAGCTTCAAGTTCCTTGGTGTCCACATCGCCAACAAACTATCATGGTCCAAACGCACCAAGACACGACAAAGCCTATTCCCCCCTCAGGAGACTGAAAAGATTTGTCATGGGTCCTCAGATCTTCAAAAAGTTCTCTACAGCTGCACCATCGAAAGCATCCTGACTGGTTGCATCACTGCCTGGTATGGTAACTGCTTGGCCTCCGACCGCAAGGCACTACAGAGGGTAGTGCGTACGGCCCAGTACATCACTGGTGCCAAGCTTTCTGCCATCCAAGGCCTCTATACGGTGTTAAAGGAAGGCCCTAAAAGTTGTCAGTCTCCAGCCCCCCTAGTCATAGACTGTTTTCTCTGCTACCGCACAGCAAGCGGTACCTGAGTGCCAAGTCTATGTCCAAAAGGTTTCTTAACAGCTTCTACATAAGACTCCTGAACAGCTAATCAAATGGCTACCCAGACTATTAGCATTGCGCCCCCCTTTTTTTTTTTTTACACTGCTGCTACTCTGTTTATTATCTATGCTTAGTAACTTTGACTCTACCTACATGTACATATTACATTTACATTTAAGTAATTTAGCAGACGCTCTTATCCAGAGCGACTCGACTAACTGGTGCCCCGCACATTGACTGTGTACCGGTACCCCCTGGATATAGCTTCGCTATTGTTATTTCACTGCTGCTCTTTAATTATTTCTTACTCTTATTTGTCATTCTTTTACCCGTCAATTTTTTTTTACTTAACACTTATTTTTCTTACCTGCATTGTTGGTTAAGGGCTTGTAAATAAGCGTTTCAACTCCTATTGTATTCGGCGCATGTGACAACAAAAAACCAACGTATTTCATTGCAGGATTTTGCTGGTATCGATCATTACGATAAGTCGCCTGCGCTAGTGAAATGTGACATTTTGAAGTGAAATAAGTTCGCTAATACGGGTGATTGTTATAAACTTTTATATTTTTATTTATCGCGTGAATTCGGGCAATTTATCACCATATGGATTTTTGTCCATATCGCCCAGCTCTACGTTTATACTTTTCCATTTTTTTTATACGCGCTTTAGCTATAGCTACCTTGTGTAGCCCAGACCCGTCCTACAGTAGAACCTGCTGTCTATGAAGGAGCAGCTGTTGCACTCCCATGTATTTTTTTTTGTTTTTGGGGGGTGTATCCCATTTTTGTTTCACTTGACAAATGCATTGTGTCATCTGAATCATACTGAGGTTTTCATAATCCTTTACACATTTTAAAAGGGTTGGCTACTCCCGTCGCGGCGTCTGCCTGGTGCATATTAAATAACTTGTGTATGAATAGCAGAGCCCCTGTCCCTTTAAAAAAAAATCCTGGTCCAGATGACATGGTGACAGACCTTCACGTCACTCTCTCGGGCCACAATGGGAGCCAAGTGACAGGTATTGTGGTTGGAGCTTAGACTCTGGGTGTGGGGGCTGGGGAGGGGGTAGGGAGTGGGGTAAAAAAAAAAAAAAAAAAAAAGGGCTCAAATGCCTGCACGTCATCCTTAGAACCCCTTCTGGAATTTACTCTTGCTTTGTTGCTTCCTGAAACTAGCCCCTAAACTTTCCGATGGGGATATTGGATCCTGCTTAACGGACTCGAACACGAACAGCTGCGTCTCACACCGAAGGGAGGGCGACTCGGGCGTCTTTCACATGCTCTGCTCCCAGCACCCTTTTGAAGTGATGAAATGGCTTTCTCCCTGGCCCTCCTCTCCTATCCTCTCCATGGCCTTGCCTGTGTTCATCTTTATAAATGTACTTTTTGTGCTCTTGCTTTGCTTTGCTATTCATGCATTTTTATCCCCGTAACCCCTGCCAGGCTTTGATTCTTTGTTCAATGCTCTTTTCCCATGCGCCCTCCCACCTTCCATATATTAATGGATCTGTGGTGACTGGCTGGATCTCACCTCAGGCACGCTGGATCTTGTTTTCTCCCCTGTCACCTCAGCCCTTTCCAAAGTTTGAACAAGCTCTCGTTTTAAGCTTGTGTATTTGTCCTCTGAAAATTGTTGCTTTGTAGAGGAAGACAAAAAAAAAATGAGGTGCGGCCATTCTAAACAAGCAACCCTATAGAACATGCCCAGGCAGGTTAAATGTACTAGTTTTTGTGTGTTTGAATTTTTGGGGGTGGGTAAATAGAAGTTCTGTTTTTCAGATCTGTGTTTGTTAGCTTCACTACAGACTCGCTCGACCTTTTTGGGGGTTCATTTGAAACCGGAATGTCGTAACAGATTAGGCTCGTTGAAACATTTCCAGCTGAAATGATACAATGACATGACCCTGGATGGGTGCTTGGTTTCCGGAGACATGATGGAGACATTGCGGACGGGGCTGTCCATCCTGGCAATGATGCAGGCTTCTAGAGACTAGAGGTCATTCATATTCTGCTCCACCCCCTCTCTTTTACTTGTACCACACTCGCTTCTTAAAGTTTTTAGTTTTTGACTTTACGGATGGGAAAAAAAGTTCCTTTTTGAAGTGAATTGAAGAGCGCAGGGATCATTTTGTGAAAGCCCCTGCTAATCAATTCCAGCGGCTGTCATTACCCTGTAATCCAGAATTGGCCTGTCCCAGATCCTCTTGGTATTCTCTGAGAGGAATGCCTGAACGCCGGGATCTCGTGACATCAGCACATTAATTCACTGACTGGGTCTTCTGCTCTCCTTTTTAAAAACCCATTATACATTTCTCTTTGTCAAACGGTATGAAAAAAATGATGGGGCAGCACCAGTCAGAATCATCACCTTACTGTACGTGTTGGAATGCGCCTCTTTCTAGGGCAGGTATCCCCTAGAATCCCCCACGCACAATGCCGTCTGGGGTATAAAAATGTGATTCACATTCAAAAAAACACAAAAGTTCTGTTTGTTTTCAAACGGGGCTACACATTTGGGTGAGGTTTTTTTCTCGCCTGAATAGCCTTGTTTCACTGCCAAAAATAAAATTAAACTATCTAGTGTTCAGCGAAATAACACAATGTCAAATACAGGTAGCCTAGTCAAATAATGAACATCCAATCACATTAACCGTTACTCTCTCGCGGGAATTCCACTAATGGTCCGAATGCAGCCAAACGTAGCTGCTGCTCATTCTGTTTGCTCGTAAATTGATAAACATTTTTTAAAGTAAGGCCCACATGCATAGACACATACCAGTACCACTTCTACCAGCAGTACTAAACCTGCACCTGTTGACGACACAAGTTGTTCTGCTTCCACGAGCACATCCAATGCTAGCATCAGTACTTCTACATATGTTGTTAGCCCAGCTAGCATGGATACGGACAGTTGTGAATTTGATGCAGCTGAAGAGCTACTGCCCCATTTACACGGGAAAGCAACCAACAGACGGGGACGTTGGACCATCGAAGAGGTGAAACTATGATGATTTTGGGGTTCACTGATATTGGGAGTAGTGCCTTTCCACAGCCCACAGTGTGTTAAGTGCAGGAGTACTATCTCACAACTCAATGAAACCTTTACTCTTGCGCAGACATTTAGAAACAACTCATGCCATTTTGAAAAATAAGCCTCGAGTTTTTTGAGAGAGAATTAAGACGACTTTTGAGTAGTAAGACGTATAACAGCAACAGATACCATGAATAAGAAGGGGCTAGAAGAATCTTATATGGTGAGCTACCGAGTGGCTAGGACAGGCAAGTCCCATGCGATTGTGAAGGACTGCCGCGGATATAGCTGGGACAATGCTGGAGGAAAAGGCATCAGTGACATGGCAGGAGATGTTTTGAAACAATTACTGCTTTACATAGAAGCCTGTGAATTATATGCGTTACAGCTGGATGAGTCAACAGACCAGGGCCTGGTATATGTCCGTTACGTTTATGGGGGTCAGTTAAGGAGGACATCCTCTTCTGGAAACCAGGACAACAGGAGAGGATATTTTTAAAGTCCCTGGACATCTTTGTGACTTCAAATGGACTTTGGTGGTCAAGATGTGTTTATGTGTACTGTACTACAGCATCACCGAGAGGCTTTTGCTGCAAAAGGAATGCCTGACTACTTGAAAGACGTTTTGGACACTACAGTGAAAATGATTAACTTTGTTAAAGCAAGGCCCCTGAACTCTCGTGTATTTGCAGCACTATGCAATGATATGGGCAGTGACCATTTAACGCTTTTACAACATATAGGTGCGCTGGTTATCAAGGGGCAAAGTATTGACCATTTTTTTAATTGAAAGACGAGCTTAAAGTTCTCTTTTAATGACTATAACTTTCACTTGTCTGACCGCTTGCATGATTACCAGTTTCTCACACGACTGGCCTTTCTGGGAGATGTTTTTTCTCGCCTGAATGATTTGATTCTAGGATTACCGTGATTCTCTGCAACTTTATTCAATGTGCGGGATAAAATTGAGGCTACGATTAAAGGAGTTGAAACTCTTTTCTTTCTTTTTTTTGTCTGCATTAACAAGGACAACAACACAGGTCTTTCCATCATTGTATGATTTTTAGTGTGCAAATGAACTCGAGCTTAAGGACAACGTCAAATGTGATGTAGTGAAGCACCTGAGTGAGATGGGTGCGCAATTACTCGGTTACTTTCCCAAAACGGACGACACAAACAACTGGATTCATTATCCCTTTCATTCCCTGCCTCCAGTCCACTTACCGATATCTGAACAAGAGAGCCTCATCGAAATTGCAACAAATGGTTCTGAAATTGAATTTAATCAGATGCCACTGCCAGATTTCTGGATTGGGCTGCGCTCAGAGTATCCTGCCTTGGCAAATCGCACTGTTAAGACACTGATGCCCTTTGCAACCACGTACCTATGTGAGAGTGGAGTCTTGGCCCTCACTACCATGAAATCTAAATACAGGCACAGACTGTGTGTGGGAAATGATTCTAAGACTCCAATACAACCCAACATTGCAACCCAACCCAATTGTGTGTTTCAAGCACACCCTTCTCATTAACATGTGGTGAGTTGTTCACAATTTGATGAACAAATAAAGTTTTGTATGAAAAGTGCAAAATAAATCAAAACTATTGATTTATTATTTGTGCCCTTGTCCTATAAGAGCTCTCTTTCACTTCCCATCAGCCGTGTTGTGACAAACTCATACTTATGTTTAATAAATATATTGTGTGTGTGTGTGTGTGTGTGTGTGTGTGTGTGTGTGTGTGTGTGTGTGTGTGTGTGTGGCAGGCTTACAATGATGGCAAAAAACAACATTTGAGAGTGCGCTAACCCTGGTGCTAGAGGGGGTACAGCTGGAGGTTGAATGTTTTTGAAGGGGTACGGGACTATAAAAAGTTTGGGAACCACCACTCTAAGGGATCTGATATTAGCTTGTTGATGTCCCTGGGAGCATGTTGAACACTTTCCTTGAGCAATCAGGTAAACACGGGCACAATTCCAACACATTTTGATCAGTGTGGCCTAAGCTTAGGAGAGACTTTTAGTTTATTCAAAATGGATGTCATTAAACAACATTTAAAAAAAAGAATGAATTAAAGATGCAATAAAGAAATGCAGAGTGGGATGGAGGGTGAGCTCAGTAAAAGGTGGAGAGAACTGGAACACTGAACAGTCCTATTCTCAACTGTGTGTATGTTTGTCTTTGCCTTCCAGGTCTCCAGGAGAATGTTTTGGGGATGAACTGCTGGAAGAGCAGCACCTTGCTGGACAACCCATCTGACCCCAGAGAACCATCTTTACCCCGTCGCCACCTTCGCCCCTCTGTCAGTGCTGCGGAAAGCCTAAAGACTTAGTGTGAGCAGTTGGAGCTCGGGGTGGGGGTGGGGGGGGGGGGGTGGGGAGGGCAGGGGACCTGGGCTGGTGGATGGAGGAAAGGCACACATCCCTTCTGCCAGCGAGCCACCCACCCACCCTGATGGTGTCCCCTGCCCATGTTGCTCCCACCACCCCTCTGCAATGGTGACATGAGAGTATGTGACTTGAAGGGGCCTATTGTATTTTGGAAGAAGATTCTCTGCCACCTCTGAAGCAACTGCTGCATTCCGATTGCTTTCACCTCAACTCTGTGACTGATTCTGCGCAGGGTGATGTTGCTACAGTCATGCGGTCGCCTCCGGCGGCTCTTCCGTCAATCTCACTCCCTCACTCTCCAGACCAGCCTGCTGCTCCTCTTCCTCTTCTGCATGGTCAGCGTTCTGGTCTCCGCCTACTTCCTCTACGGAGTCAAGCGGGAGCTGGAGCCTGCTGCGGGGGGCGTAGGAGGGCCAGAGGAGGGCACTGCCGACTGGGACGACCCTCGGGCCACCACGCCCTCCACCTCCTCCCGAGCTCTCCCTCCACGCACGGCCAGGCCCTCAGACGCGTCACGCACCGACCCTGTGGTGCTGGTGTTTGTGGAGAGTCTGTACTCCCAGTTGGGCCAGGACATTGTGGCAATCCTAGAGTCCGGCCGTTTCCGCTACCGGACCGAGATCGCCCCGGGGAAGGGGGACATGCCCACCCTGACAGACAAGGACCGAGGCCGTTTCACGCTGGTCATCTACGAGAACGTCCTGAAGTACGTCAACCTGGACGCCTGGAACAGAGATCTGCTGGACAAGTACTGTGTGGAGTACGGCGTGGGCATCATAGGCTTCTTTAAGGTCAGTACTGTGTGGGTGGTAATGAGCTTCATAGTGACTCAAAACAAATTGACTTTTTGAATTACTCTGCCATTTTAATGAATGCCCCTCCCCCCTTCACGGTTCCTAAATAAGTGCATTTAACAGACTGTCGTTGTTAGAATCTTAATATCACAAACATAATTTCTCTTATCGTTAAATTGGACATGTCATTTTATTTCCCCCCTTATTTTTATTTTTCTTATTTCACCTTTATTTAGCCAGTTAGACCAGTTGAGAACAAGTTCTCGTTTTACAACTGCGACCAGGCCAAGATGAAGCAGAGCAGTGTGAATAAACAACAACACAGAGTTACACACAAACAAATGTACAGTCAATAACGCAATAGAAAAATCTAGAATATTCTGGAGGTAAGGCAATAATAAGAAATAATTACAAGTTAGCATTAACACTGGAGTGATAGATGTGCAGATCATGATGTGCAAGTAGAGATACTGGGGTGCAAAAGAGCAGGAGGATAAGCAACAATATGGGGATGAGGTAGATGAGAGTGCATATATTGGCTGTGTACATATTGGCTGTGTACAAGTACAGTGATCGGTGAGCTGCTCTGACAGCTGATGCTTAAAGTTAGGGAGATAAAGGACTCCTGCTTCAGTGATATTTTCAATTTGTTCCAGTCATTGGCAACAGAGAACTGGAAGGAAAGGTGACCAAAGTAAGTGTTGGCTTTGGGAATGACCAGTGAAATATACCTGCTGAAGCGCGTGCTACGGGTGGGTGCTGCTATGGTGACCAGTGAGCGGAGATAAGGCGGGGCTTTACCTAGCATCGACTTGACCTGGAGTCAGTTGGTTTGGTGACGAATATGTAGTAAGCACCAGCCAACGAGAGCATACAGGTCGCAGTGGTGGGTAGTATATGGGGCTTTGGTGACAAAACGGATGGCACTATAATAGACTGCATCCAATTTGCTGAGTAGTGTTGGAGGCTATTTTGTACATGACATCGCTGAAGTCAAGGATCGGTAGGATAGTCAGTTTTATGAGGGTATGTTTTGCAGCATGAGTGAAGGAGGCTTTATTGCGAAATAGGAAGCCGATTCTAGATTTAGTTTTAATGGCTGTGATAGAAAACTGAGGATGGATCAACAACATTGTAGTTACTCCACAATACTAACCTAAATGACAGATCACTGGGTACCACTCTTCATATTTTCAAGCACGGTAGGGGCTGCATCATGTTATGGGTATGCTAATCATCGGCAAGAACTAGGGAGTTTTTTCTATGATAAAAAGAAACGGAATAGAGTTTAGCACAGGCAAAATCCTAGAGGAAAACTGCCTTCCAACAGACACTGGGAGACATATTCACCTTTCAGCAGTACAATAACATGAAACACAAGACCAAATATATACGGGAGTTGCTTACCAGCAAGACCTTGAATATTCCAGAGTGGCCTAGTTACAGTTCTAACTTAAATAGGCTTATATAAATGGCAAGTCTTGCAAATGACAGTTGCTGGTCATTGCTATACAGACTTGGCAGAGCTTTGAAGAATTGTAATAATAATGTGCAAATATTGTACGATCCAGGTGTGCAAAGCTCTTAGAGACTTACCCAGAAAGACTCCGCTGTAATTGCTGCCAAAGGTGATTCTTACATGTATTGACTCAGGGGGTTGAATACTTATATAATCAAGATATGTTAGTATTTTTTTTCCATAAATGTCTTACAGATTAGTTTTTCTTACACTTTGACATTACAGATTATTTTGTGTAGATCATTGACAACAAATTACCATTAAAAAAAATGTTAATCCCACTTTGTAACACAACAATGTGGAAAAAGTCAGGGGGTGTGAATACTTTCTGAAGGCACTGTACTTCACGAAGAAACTGCTCTCTATACCTCTCGATCACACGTTTTTCTGTGTATTTTCTCAGACCGGACAAGTAGGCGTGGTCATTGTAGTTAATTACTATGTTTTCTGCACTAAACTATATCAAATATTGACCTGTTGGAAACTACAACTCCCAACTACATCACACAGTTCGGGCTTACTCTGATTTATCTCTAGAGAAACTCGCAGGAAAAAATGAATAAATATATGGAATTCAATTAGTTGTTTTAAAATAACCAAAGTGTTAGTTAATCGCTCAACACAATTAAAATATGTTATTTTGAAGTACTTTTTCTTATTTCTATAATGTTTCTTAAGTAAATTTTAATATATTTTTTTGTGATGGATTTAACTCTTGAACTGCCGTGGTTTTAGTGTTGTTTTTTTGTTTTTAGGGTAACATAAACAAATAAATGCAATTTATGTTCTTCATGAAATTGTTTTTTTTTCTTCCTGATAGCGAAGACCTTCATAAACACAACCAAAATGAATATTTTTGCGATCGCATATATGAAATCTATTAATTTGACTGGCAGAATGTTGATGTTCAAAGGAGGCGCCATTGGCCTAGTGTTTAAGGTTAGTACTGTGTGGACTACGGAGTGGGGATCATAGGGTTGTTTAAAGTGAGAGCCAGTCACTGATTGCAGCCTGGTAAGATTGTTAAGCAATGTACACCTATCTCAAGTATCTTTAACCAGCTGTGTAAAGAAACAATGCGTCCTAAGAAGCGCTATAGAAATTATACTGATTCGCCGGGCAGGAGCACTTGTGCTGATTGTGTCAGACCTTTTCTGTGTTCAATCTGATCCCTGGTTCATCATGCTGAAAAAAAGTAATCAGATTTATCACCATGCCTCCACTCAAAATCTCCTCACCCTGACTTGATCACTGGCCCTCTTTCTGCTTCAGGCTACAATCACCATATAGACGAGAAGAGGTCCTCCTAACCACTAAGCATCCTCTCATAGTCTGGGATAGGCAGGCATTGTTGGAGGTCAGGTCAGAGAAAGTGGACACACTGGTTTGTGTGAGTACATAGTCGGATGAGTAGAAAAGTGGACCGTGAGCTGCGAGACAGCAGAATTCTCCGGTCCGCCCTGAAGCCGAGGGGGAATTTAGTGGTTTGCAATAAAAGTGTCTGAATGAAATGTGTGCTCGTTGATTTTAAATGACTCCCGACTGTGTAAAAGGCGGGCAGGTTCCGCCTTGAGGGTGTCGTCTAACCTGGAAGTCTACCTCTGTGTTCAGTGCGTACAGTATAATACAGTACACACACACACACTCACAGGTCTATCAACAGAGTCTCTGCCTGTGGTTGGTTGCTACCCTGCCGTTCCTCTAGTGCAGTGGTCCTGTCATGGCTCATCGACCATAGGCCCGAAGCTTAGCTGATAATGGCCCTGCTGGAACATGGCTCAGCAAATTCACCAGGGGTGGGAGTGGGACTCACTCAGCTGCTTGGCTGCTACAGTAAATTGGCCTGCCTAATTCCCCTTGGTTGGGTCTGAAGTAAACCCCCTCCTGTTAGTACCACAACACTGGGGCTAAGTGGCCTCGCCCCGCCTTGTCCCAGAGCTGACAGACAGGGTCTAGTCCAAGCACTAGAGCAGGGTTTTCACAACCTGAAAGGCCAGCTCGGGCCATTTGCTAACCAGCACCCTCACTTTTAATTACACCCAGGCAGGGATAGAGGCTGCTTTAAGCCCCTCTCGTCGTCCCATTAGTCCTTGAGCTTAATCCTATATCCATGTTGTTGCTGTGTAATTGGAATAAATCCTCCCCTCCTGAACTAGCACTAGAGTCGGTCTCCTCATAATTCACCCAGGGCTAGGCTATATTAAGAACTGCCCCCTTTTCTTGCTGTGGGCGTTTGGCCAATCAACCCCGTAGTGTCCCTGGGCTAGTAGCCATGTTGCCATGACCAGTGTCGTAAAGTATTACTTCAAAGTATTTTTTTTTTTTTTACTTGTTTTTTTTACGAGGTGTCTGTACTTTAGTACTGACAATTTGGGTACTTTTTCCAGCACTGGCCAAGACTCATTGAAAGCTCGGCCTAATAGCTGATAACCACCCAAGTCTCTGCATCTGACTGAGGGGCTCTTGTGTAAAGGGTGGCTACAGGCATATATATTGCATGGTGTTGAATTCCTTAAGTCAATATCCAGCCAGATAGATGGATAGTAAATCCTATTTTCCAAAGTCAGATATTGCCAGTGGCTCTTGAGAATAGAGCAGCATCTGCTAAGCCACTGAATGATTTGCTAGTTTGGTTTGGATGTGAGTCTGGTAGATTCGGACCGGCTATGGCTGTTGACTCTGATTGTGTCGAATTACCAAATGCTGTTTATCACCAATCGATACAAGCTTTATGGGGCTCCTGCTCAGAATGTAAATGAACAAATAAGGGGCAGAGGTTTCACCTGCATTTTTCTTTCGCTCCTGCACAAATTCACACAAACAGAGATTTGCGCAACCCACACATGGCCAAAGCCCGTAACTCTTTTGGTCAATGTTTTCAGCATTGGAAGAGAATTTGAGGCCACCGAGTTGTGGAGGAAACTGTAAACTGAAATGCCCGCTGTGACCTGGCTCCATCTCTCCCCTCTCTTCTCTCCCAGGCCAATGAGAACAGCCTGCTCAGTGCCCAGTTGAAGGGCTTCCCTCTCTTCCTCCATTCCAACCTGGGCCTGAGGGACTGCAGCGTCAACCCCAAGTCCCCCCTGCTCCTCATCACTAAGGCCCGGGAGGTGGAGCGAGGCCCCCTACCCGGGGACGACTGGACCGTCTTCCAGTCCAACCACTCCACCTACGAGCCTGTTCTCCTAGCCAGGACCCGGGTGGCTGACCTGGGCCCGTCCGGGGTGGGGGTGGGCGCCCCCCTCCATGCTTCTGTGGTCCAGGACCTGGGGCTCCACGACGGCATCCAGCGGGTGCTCTTCGGCAACAACCTCAACTTCTGGCTGCACAAGCTGGTGTTTGTGGACGCTGTGGCCTTCCTGACGGGCAAGAGGCTGTCTCTGGCTCTAGATCGCTACCTGCTGGTGGACATCGATGACATCTTCGTGGGCAAGGAGGGCACCCGCATGAAGGTTTCAGACGTCAAGGTAAGCATCCGCAGTGTACTTACTGGTCTTTGTAAAGGGGGGTTTTGTTTGTGAAGTGTGTTTACTCATGGCAGTGTGTTTCTGTGCGTGATATGACTGTGTATCTATTTACATTTAGTTCATTAAGTAGGCTAATCACCAGAGGTGTGACCAAGTCACTATTGTTCGAGTCTCAAGTCACAAGGTCCGAGTCTCAAGTAGAATGGGTCGAGTCGAGTCCAAGTCGTGCATTCTAAGAGCATGTCGAGTCATAAGTCAAGTTTTTTTTATTTTTTTTATTAAAAACTGTACAGGAAATTACAAATGGTTCTGTTTGAGGCTACCAGACGGCCCTTTTCATTATTTTGTCTGCAACACATTTTGATTATGTAATAATACATATAATTTCCAAATGCAAGCTTCATATGTAAATTATACATTTCAATACATTTTGACATGCAAAGACCAGTAAGTCTATTCTAGTATGGTAATGGTAATGGTTCGTAATGGTTCATATCCTTGATCACCCAAAAGGTTTTGGAGCTATTAATTTATGGCAATCCTCTCACTCTACAATTTGTATTTTACGCCGCTCCAGATCCTATACCTGTAAAGCAAATCAGCAACTTCTTCACTAGCTCAGTGGTTTTCAAACTTTTTGACCCGAGACCCCCAAAAAGGAGTGGTTCAAAGTTTGCGACCCATGCGCGTGCACAGGGCGAACACGCACGCACAATCGCTGCGCAAATGTACAGTGCCTTCGGAAAGTATTCAGACCGCTTCAGACCTCCACATTTTGTTACGTTACAGCCTTATTCTAAAATGATTTCAAAATAAATACATCAGAAATACCTAATTTACACAAGTATTCAGACCCTTTGCTATAAGACTCGAAATTGAGCTTAGGAGCACCCTGTTTCCATTGATCATCCTTGAGATGTTTCTACAACTTACCACATGTGGTAAATTCAGTTGATTGGACATGATTTGGAAAGGCACACACCTGTTTATATAATGTCCCACAGTTGACAGTGCATGTCAGAGCAAAAACCAAGCCATGAGGTCAAATTAATTAATTGTCTGTAGAGCTCCGAGACAGGATTGTAATCGAGGCACAGAACTGGGGAAGGTCCCCAAGAACACTGTGGCCTCCATTATTAAATGGAAGAAGTTTGGAACCACCAAGACTCTTCCTAGAGCTGGCTGCCTGGCCAAACTGAGCGATCGGGAGAGAAGGTCCTTGGTCAGGGAGGTGACCAAAAACCTGATGGTCACTCTGAAAGAGTTCTAGAGTTCCTCTGTGGAAATGGTAGAACCTTCCAGAAGGACAACAATCTCTGCGCCACTCCACCAATCAGGCCTTTATAGTAGAGTGACTAGATGGAAGCCACTCCTCCGTAAAAGGCACATGACCGCCCACTTTGAGTTTGTCAAAAGGCACCTAAAGGACTCTCAGAATGCGACGTGTCACGTCTGGAGGAAACCTGGCACCATCCCTACGGTGAAGCATAGTGGTGGCAGCATCATGCGGTGGAGATGTTTTTCAGCGGCAGGGACTGGGAGACTCCGGATTGAGGCAAAGATGAACGGAGTGATCCTTGAAGAAAACCTGCTCCAGAACGCTCAGGACCTCAGACTGGGGAAAAGGTTCACCTTCCAACAGGACAACGACTCTAAGAACACAGCCAAGACAACGTGCGGGAGTGGCTTCGGGACAAGTCTCTGAATGTCCTTGAGTGGACCAGCCAGAGCCCGGACTTGAACTCGATCGAACATCTCTGGAGAGACCTCAAAAGTAGCTGTGCAGCAATGCTCCCCATCCAACCTGACAGAGCTTGAGAGGATCTGCAGAGATGATCTGCAGAGCTTGTGCCAAGCTTGAAGCATCATACAGAAGACTCGAGACTGTAATTGCTTCCAACTGTGCTTCAACAAAGTACTGAGTAAAGGGTCTGAATACTTGTCATATTTCCATTTATTTTAATTTTATATATATATATTTGTAAAAATGTCCAAACCTGTTTTCACGTTGTCATTATGGGGTATTGTGTGTAGATTGATGAGGGGGAAAGAAAGATTGAATCCATTTTGGAATAAGGCTGTAAACATCAAGTGGTCTGAATACTTTCCAAATGCACTGTAACCTGTCATTGTAGCCATAAATGGTCATGCATTTTCAAAATGGAAGATACAGAAATAGATTGCTTTTACACCTGCATATTCTTTTTTTGTTGTTGAAAAGTCATTCATGTTAGCAGTCAATATCAACTAGGGATATCATGTCACCTTCTCACTTATCTGGACTCCAGAGCAAGCAGGATAATACGGGCCTCCCTGTATGCAGTGGAGGTTATGGGATCGGATGGAGAGCATGATCTGTCTCGTAGACCTTTTTCTTCTGTACAAATATCCTTATTAATTAGACCGATTTTATGTTATCTAGGGCTGTGGCTGTCAGGAAATTGAATCGACCGGTGATTGTCAAGCAAATAGCTGCCGGTCTCACGGTAATTGACCGTTAATTAACATCAACAGCTGTAGCATCTCCTTTCTTCCATGCATACGTAGCCTTCAAGCCACCGATGAAGACTTTTGGAACATCTACATTTTGAAAACGTCTAGTAAATCCAATTAATGTAGCCTACGCCATCACAGTAAATCCGTTATTTATTTTAGACCGGTCCAAAGAAATATGATATGAAGAAAATGTAGTTATTTCAGATGAACATAATACCTTACTATGAGTGTCCTTATGGTAGGCCCTGATCTGAGCCATGGCTGTTGGCTACACTAGCTAATTTAGCAGACAAGATTTGCTTAGAATTCCGTGGCATTATTTTATATTATTTTGTAGTTTGAAGAATACAATTCAACATAGCGGAATAAAATGGAAAGGATATTTTCTCTGAACGATATCTGAGGAAGTGCGAGCATGTGGCTATTCTCTTCAGCGGTTAACGAAGAAACAGGTCCTCCTCTATGCTTTATATTGAATTACTTATGCAACTTTAGTTGTCATACAAACATTGGGCTATATGTTTAGATTTTTTTTTATTCATTCTAAGGCTGTGTGATGCGTCTACAATGGTCATTCGAAAAAAACCTTCCCTAAAAGGCATGAGCTCTGCTTTTCTTGCACAGGCTGCACACACTTCATCAGTCTCTCATTCACAATTTGACAAGCACTTGATTATGCCTCAAATTTCCCTGAGGCATCCCCCTCGTGTAGCCGTAATGCCCCTTAAAAACATCCATGCCTTTTGCGGCCATTGTGCTCTTGGTCTGAATATAATAATTAAAATTCCATTCTCCCGGCTGCCAATCGCCTTGCCCCGAAAAACCTTTCACTCACATGGCTCTCTCAGATATCGCAATTATTATTAGCCAATGTCACGTGATCGGGTCCTTCTCACAGGCATCTCAGCTCCGAAGTAGACTACAAGTGAAGACAGACACATCGGGAACGCAACTGCGCTCAACCTTATTGAATTAATTGAAGATGTTAGAACTGTCCACATTTACTTTTTGTTAGCCAACAAGATGAGTAGGCCTAACGAACAGCAAAAGAACTAGCCTATGTCAATCTACTATCCCCCGTAGTCCAAAAGTTGACCTATTCTATTGCGAGAAAGATAAATTCCAAACATCGTCTCGGACAGTCGTGGGATGCGATCGATCCCAAATTAATACAACCACTCACGTCACATTTTTAAAAAAGCAATGGGGCTGATGCAACACATCAGAACATTAAGTTTAAAAATGTTGATAAACTATTAGGCTATTTCTTCACATAATAAGCGCAGCAATGCGCACGCGGCACTAGGCTATACGCGTGAATGTTCCAAAATGCAATCCAGTAGTGGGAAAACACCGTTCTCAAACGTGACCTCAAACTTGAAACTCATGCGCCGCCGCCTATGTATGCCAGTTAAGCTCTACTACATTGGTTGTAAAGTGGATTCATGTGCTTTAATTTTAAGACGTTATTTGGCCACTTTAGTTGTGATACAAATCGTATCAAAACATATAGGCCTATGGGCTCGGCTACATGAGGTGTGTGACTACAATTTCAAAAAGTCGCAAAGGGCCTGCACTGTTTCTTGCCTTACTGCGCACAAGTTGGGCATCATTCACGAGTGAAAGGCTAGTAATTGTCACCCATCAGACTATTCTTAATTGAATCTCGTCTTTACATATACTACGTAATATTTTTTTGAAATGAGTTTTGATTTAAAATGGACCAGTATCAGGCACCTGTCTCAGAACATGGGCACGGGGAAAATACATGTCATCTAATGCACTTAAATAGGGAATGGAGGATGTTTTTCTCATGGTTAATTTTCATGCCAGCCAGGTAGGCTATCCTCCTGCTGTAAACATAAGCAATGTGCTTAATATGAGGAAAGTTGAGCAATATAGACCATCTGCGGGATGTTGACCATCAGCAGCATCAGAGGTTGGAGAAGCCTAGCTACCGTGACTAAACGGTCACGTGGAATTTAACTGCGGTCGTCATGACGAGTGACTGACAGTGTGGCGGTAATACGGTCACCGTAACAGCCCTAGTTACTTCTTCATCCCATAAGTATTGAAGGTAGTGCGACGTTACAGCCATCTTTAGACATATAGCCGGTACCACCACCTGAGGTATAGAATTAAAACCCACCCAAACGAGGCCGATCTGAAATGTGAAAATGATCAATGAAATCACCATTTGTCGCCTATTGTTGTGGCAAAGATGCGTCTGTGGCAGATTGCCAAATGGTACTTTATATAGATAATATTAATATAGGTAGGCTACTGTTTTGTGCCAGGGAAAAACTGAGAAAGTGAAACGAGCGCTTTCTGAACACTAATGTGTGCCCGTCACTAATGCTAATGACTGGTCATTGGTCAACATTCAAGATGCAGTTACCTCGGTACTTGGGGAAAATGCCCATTTTCTAAAAAAAAAAAAAACTTTAATTAAATAAGTGTAAACTGTAGTCACTTATTTCCCTTCATAGTTTGTTGGCCTAAGCCTGATCATCATCCACATACCAAACTGTGCCAGCAATTGGACATTGTTCTCACGTGTGGGGGGCTTGTTACCCCACATTACCCTAATCCACGGAGACTCTGTGCCACAAAATGAGTTGCAAAAGGTTATTCAACTTGGTCAGATAAATCTTCAGACTGATGAATTGAAGTTTTCTTTCTCCTATCAACTCGAGTTTCAAGTAATCAAATTTGTGTCTCGACTCCACACCTCTGCCAATCACTAATCTGTTGTCTATCAATCTGCCCTTTTCTATTGCTGGCATACATATTCCCAGAAAGCTTTACTGTGTGATAGTGCCAAGGTTATTATAGTAAACTAAGACTAAAACTAGTCATAAAAAAACTATTTAGTAAACTGAAATAAAATAATTAACTATCTTTGACTCCAAAACAAAACCATTGTGAATTATGTTAGTTTTAGTTTTTTTTTTTTTCTCCTAAACTGTGTGCAAAACCTTCATGGGGCTTTCATGCTTTGAGGTGTTTCAAGCCACTGAATCTGTCTGGTAAATGCTGTCAGGAAATGGTGAGGTTTGAAATGGACCTTGCTTGCTCACAAGCTAGCTAAAAGGGAAGAAATACGCTAGGTAGATGACCTAGCCAAAGGGCGAACTCCGAGTTTAAGCAATAGCAAACCGTGAACCTCCAGTGGTCGGTCGATAACAGCAAAGCCCCGTAGAGGATTGCTCTGAAACCTTTTTCAGATAAAGGTAACCGTTCTTGATTCTTCTGACATGTCCCACTAAAGTTGAAGCATGGGATTGGTGTAAACATTGGCAAGAGTTCCGTTCTACCATATCCCTTGCACCAGTCTAGGCGCTATCTCTTTTAAATTCAAGTCACGTTGATATTGACTTTATCATTTAAACCTAACCTATTACCTGACCCATCACCTTATGTCTAATAAGACTGTGAGACTGGAATCCCATACAGCCTCCTCCCCAGTCAAACACTTGTTTCAAACTGAAGGTCAGGAACCGCCCTCCAGTGTTTGTCCACATCTTTTTCTCTCTCCCTCCAACCCAGAGGACAGCCTTTGTCCATCCAGCCTTTCTTAGCCGTCCAGGCCTTTTAACACCCCCTCCCTGCCACAGCAGCAGCAGCAGGGTGTGAAGCTCAGCTCAACCACCATCTTCGGCTTTGCTTTGTGATGAGTCACTGTTCAAGGGGCGTCCGCAGACTGGCCCTACAGCATGAATATTTGATACAGACGCAGCTTTGCGTCGTTTGTGTTGTTTATCTCTCCTCTCGTATTCTTCGTCTGAGAGGCCCATTCCGGTGCAATGGACTGTTTTTCTGTGAATGGGGGGGGGAGATCAGGGAATGAAACACAAACACAATCAAAGCAGTGTTGTCTTGTCTGCCACCACAGTGTTAAATATGAATCAGGCTTTGAGCTGTCGCAGAGAGGGGCTAAACCTCAAAAAAAGCAAATAGACCCAGATGCAAAGTGAATGTGGACAGGGTAATGAAGTATAGAGGGATGATGAGACAGATGCTGGAGGCACAATAAACAACTCACATCAGTGTGTGTTTGTCAGAGAGGGAGGGAGAGTGCATGTGTCTGTCTGTGCCGGTGGGAAAATGTGTGGACTGAAATACTACTGCTAACTACAGTGCTTCTTGGGTTGACCGATAAAGAATGCATATGTGGTGGCCTGGGGTGGTCTAGCGATCTAAGTCACATGGAAGATGTAGAGCAAAAGGCTCTTTCAGATCTCTCGCCTACCTTTCACCCCAATATCTCTGTCCAGTAAACATCCAAAAGAGTTCATGTACAGTGCATTCGGAAAGTATTTCGTTTTTACTTTTTTCTTACCTTACAGCCTTATTCTAAAATGGATTAAATAGTCTTTTCCCTCATCAATCTACACACAATACCCCAAAATGACAAAGCAAAAACTGAAATGACACCTTTACATAAGTATTCAGACCCTTTACTCAGTACTTTGTTGAAGCACCTTTGGCAGTGATTACGGCCTCGTCTTCTTAGGTACAGTATGACGCTACTTGGCACACCTATATTTGGGGAGTTTCTCCCATTCTTCTCTGCAGGTCCTCTCAAGCTCTGTCAGGTTGGATGGGGAGCGTCGCTACACAGCTATTTTCAGGTCTCTCCAGAGATGTTCGATCAGGTTCAAGTCCAGGCTCTGGCTGGGCCACTCAAGGACATTCAGAGGCTTGTCCAAAGCCACTCCTGCGTTGTCTTGGCTGTGTGCTTAGGATCGTTGTCCTGTTGGAAGGTGAACCTTCGCCCCAGTCTGAGGTCCTGAGTGCTCTGAAGCAGGTTTTCATCAAGAATCTCTCTGCACTTTGCTCTGTTCATATTTCCCTCGATCCTGACTCATCTCCCAGTCCCTGCTTCTGAGAAAGATCTCCACAGCGTGATTCTTCCACCAGCATGCTTCACCGTAGGAATGGTGCCATGTTTCCTCCAGATGTGACGCTTGGCAATCAGGCTAAGGAGTTCAATCTTGGTTTCATCAAACCAGACTATTGTTTCTCATGGTCAAATCAAATCAAATTGTATTTGTCACATACACATGGTTAGCAGATGTTAATGCGAGTGTAGCGAAATGCTTGTGCTTCTAGTTCCGACAATGCAGTAATAACCAACAAGTAATCTAACTAACAATTCCAAAACTAAAGGTCTGAGTCCTTTGGGTGCCATTTGGCAAACTCCAAGTGGGCTGTCATTTGCTTTTTACTGAGGAGTGGCTTCCGTCCAGCCATTCTACCATCAAGGCCTGATTGATGGAGTGCTGCAGAGATGGTTCTCCTTCTGGAATGTTTTCTCATCTCCACAGAGGAACTCTGGAACCCTGTCAGTGACCATTGGGTTATTGGTCACCTCCCTGCAAACATTTTGAAAAACCTGTTTTTGTCATGATGGGGTATTGGGTGGAGATTGAGGAAGATTGAGGAAAAAACATATTTTAACCATTTTGGAATAAGGCTGTAACAAAATGTGGATAAGGTCAAGGGTTCTGAATACTGATTTTTTTTGTGTGTGTGTGTGTGTGTGTGTGTGTGTGTGTGTGTGTGTGTGTGTGTGTGTGTGTGTGTGTGTGTGTGTGTGTGTGTGTGTGTGTAAATATGTAAATATTTGTATGAGCATAACAAGATGAAATAACTGAGACATAAACTGAACAAGTTCCACAGACATGTGACTAACAGAAATGGAATCATGTTTCCCTGAACAAAGGGGGGTCAAACTCGAAAGTAACAGCCAGTATCTGGTGTGGCCACCAGCTGCATTATGTACTGCAGTGCATTTCCTCCTCATGGACTGCACCAGATTTGGCAGTTCCTGCTGTGAGATATTACCCCACTCTTCCACCAACGCACCTGCAAGTTCCCGGGGGAATGGCCCCCTCACCCTCCGATCCAACAGGTCCCAGACGTGCTCAATGGGATTGAGATCCGGGCTCTTCGCTGGTCATGGAAGAACACTGACATTCCTGTCTTGCAGGAAATCACGCACAGAACGAGCAGTATGGCTGGTGGCATTGTCATGCTGGAGGGTCATGTCAGGATGAGCCTGCAGGAAGGGCACAAGGGAGGAGGATGTCTTCCCTGTAACGCACAATGTTGAGATTGCCACCAATGACAACAAGCTCAGTCCGATGATACTGTGGCACACCGCCCCAGACCATGACGGATACTCCACCTCCAAAATCGATCCAGCTCCAGGGTACAGGCCTCGGTGTAACGTTGATTCCTTCGACGATAAACGCGAATCCAACCATCACCCCGAGTGAGACAAAACCGCGACTCGTCAGTGAAGGGCACTTTTTGCCAGTCCTGTCTGGTCCAGCGACGGTGGGTTTGTGCCCATAGGTGACGTTGTTGCCGGTGATGTCTGGTGAGGACCTGCCTTACAACAGGCCTACAAGCCCTCAGTACACCTTCCCGCAGCCTATTGCAGACAGTCTTAGCACTGATGGAGGGATTGTGCGTTCCTGGTGTAATTCGGGCAGTTGTTGGTGCCATCCTATACCTGTCCCGCAGGTGTGATGTTCGGATGTACCGATCCTGTGCAGGTGTTGTTACACATGGACTGCCACTGCGAGGACGATCAGCTGTCTCTCCTGTGTCCCTGTAGCGCTGTCTTAGGTATCTCACAATACGAACATTGCAATTTATTGCATTTGGCCACATCTGCAGTCCTCATGCCTCCTTGCAGCATGCCTAAGGCACGTTCACACAGATGAGCAGGGACCCTGGGCATCTTTCTTTTGGTGTTTTTCAGAGTCAGTAGAAAGGCCTTTATAGGGTCCTATGTTTTCATAACTGTGACTTTAATTGCCATCTGTCTGCAAGCTGTTAGTGTCTTAACGACCTTTCCACAGGTGCATGTTCATTAATTGTTTGTTTCATTGAACAAGCATGGGAAACAGTGTTTAAACCCTTTACAATGAAGATCAACGAGATCTTCAGTTTCTTGGCAATTTCTCATAAGGAATAGCCTTCATTTCGCAGATCAAGAATAGACTGACGAGTTTCAGAAGAAAGTTCTTTGTTTCTGGCCATTTTGAGCCTGCAATCGAACCCACGGATGCTGATGCTCCAGATACTCAACTAGTCTAAAGAAGGCCAGTTTATTGCTTCTTTAATCAGCACAGCAGTTGTCAGCTGTTCTAACATAATTGCTAAAGGGTTTTCTAATGATCAATTAGCCTTTTTAAACGATAAACTTGGATCAGCTAACACAACATGCCATTGGAACACAGGAGTGATGGTTGCTGACAATGGCCTCTACGCCTATGTAGATATTCCACAAAACATCAGCCGTTTCCAGCTACAATAGTCAATTACAACATTAACAATGTCGACACTGTATTTCTGATCAATTTGATGTTATACTTTTTTCACCCACCTGTAGCACGCGCTCCAGCAGGTATATCTCTCTGGTCACCCCCAAAAACAATTCTTCCTTTGGCCGCCTCTCCTTCCAGTTCTCTGCTGCCAATGACTGGAACGAACTACAAAAATCTCTGAAACTGTAAACACTTATCTCCCTCACTAGTTTTAAGCACCAGCTGTCAGAGCAGATTACTGCACCTGTACATAACCCATCTATAATTTAGCGCAAACAACTACCTCTTTCCCTACTGTATTTATTTATTTATTTTGCTCCTTTGCACCCCATTATTTCTATCTCTACCTTGCACATTCTTCCACTGCAAATCAACCATTCCAGTGTTTTACTCACTATATTGTATTTACTTCGCCACCATGGCTTTTTTTGCCTTTACCTCTCTTATCTCACCTCATTTTCTCACATTGTATATAGACTTGTTTCTACTGTATTATTGACTGTATGTTTGTTTTACTCCATGTGTAACTCTGTTGTTGTATGTGTCGAACTGGTTTGCTTTATCTTGGCCAGGTCGCAATTGTAAATGAGAACTTGTTCTCAACTAGCCTACCTGGTTAAATAAAGATGAAATAAAAAAAATGTAATGGACAAAATATGTGCTTTTCTTTCAAAAACAAGGACATTTCCAATTGACCCCAAACTTTTAAACGGCAGTGTGTATAATTTATGTAATGCATGTGAATGACTCCTAACAGTTATCCATGTCCCCTTCTGTCCAGGCCCTATTGGAGACCCAGAATTACCTCCGAACCGTCGTCCCCAACTTCACCTTCAACCTGGGCTTCTCTGGGAAGTTCTTCCATACTGGTGAGTGGACAGGCAGTTGGTTACCCACTGTATGACTGTATAGGCAAACCCAGGGCAGAGCTTATAATAGAATGTTTCACGACAGACAATCCAAGCCTCGCATGTTCCAGAGCATACCATTCATCATGAGGTATATCACCAAGAAAATGTATAAATCGATTGTCAACAACAGGGGGAGAAAATGCACATTTTTATGCTTATTAATGAATCAACTTCCAAATTTCACGGCGCTAATAGCTAGGTTTTCATCACCACCACACACCTATGCCTGCGTATGTGTAGACTAGACTAAACTCCCAGTCTCTCTCTGTCTCTATGCTCCAGGTACGGATGAGGAGGACCTGGGTGATGACCTGCTCCTCTCCTATGGGAAAGAGTTCTGGTGGTTCCCCCACATGTGGAGCCACATGCAGCCCCACCTTTTCCACAACCAATCCGTGCTGGCCGAACAGATGCTGCTCAACAGGAGGTTTGCGCAGGTAGGTTGGGGTGGCCTCTGCAGTCTTTACACACACTCTATATATTCTACACACTGAGGGTTTTGTTATATTGATACTGAGAGATGGGTGGCTGTTAAAAAATGCATGTTCCTGTTAGGGTTGATTTTTTTTTTTTTAAGTAGAAAAATAGCATGGGTGAATTAAATGATAATGTGTTGGATCAACCTCTTCTCTCCGCCCAGGAGCATGGCATCCCCACCAACATGGGCTACGCTGTGGCTCCCCACCACTCTGGGGTGTACCCCGTCCACGTCCAGTTGTACGACGCTTGGAAGAAGGTGTGGGGCATCAAGGTAACCAGCACGGAGGAGTACCCCCACCTCAAACCTGCCCGCTTCAGACGAGGCTTCTACCACAGTGGCATCAGTGTAAGGACTCGGCCCAATCACCCCCTATCCTAATTCTCTCTCTCGCTCTCTCGCTCTCTCTCGCTCTCGCTCTCTCTCGCTCTCTCTCTCGCTCTCTCTCTCTCTCTCTCTCTCTCTCTCTCTCTCTCTCTCTCTCTCTCGCTCTCTCTCGCTCTCTCTCTCTCTCTCTCTCGCTCGCGCTCTCTCTCTCTCTCACACTAGGTTCTATGAACAATGGGGCAAAAAAGTATTTAGTCAGCCACCAATTGTGCAAGTTCTCCCACTTAAAAAGATGAGAGAGGCCTGTAATTTTCATCATAGGTACATTTCAACTATGACAGACAAAATGAGGGAAAAAAATCCAGAAAATGACAGTGTAGGATTTTTAATGAGTTTATCTCTATACTTTATATACCCTTTGTTGACAATGGCAGAGGTCAAATGTTTTCTGTAAGTCTTCACAAGGTTTTCACACACTGTTGCTGGTATTTTGGCCCATTCCTCCATGCAGATCTCCTCTAGAGCAGTGATGTTTTGGGGCTGTTGCTGGGCAACACGGACTTTCAACTCCATCCAAAGATTTTCTATGGGGTTGAGATCTGGAGACTGGCTAGGCCACTCCAGGACCTTGAAATGCTTCTTACGAAGCCACTCCTTCGTTGCCCGGGCGGTGTGTTTGGGATCATTGTCATGCTGAAAGACCCAGCCACGTTTAATCTTCAATGCCCTTGCTGATGGAAGGAGGTTTCCACTCAAAATCTCACGATACATGGCCCCATTCATTCTTTCCTTTACACTGATCAGTCGTCCTGGTCCCTTTGCAGAAAAACAGCCCCAAAGCATGATGTTTCCACCCCATGCTTCACAGTAGGTATTGTGTTCTTTGGATGCAACTCAGCATTCTTTGTCCTCCAAACACGACGGGTTGAGTTTTTACCAAAAAGTTATATTTTGGTTTCATATGACATTCTCCCTATCTTCTTCTGGATCATCCAAATGCACTCGAGCAAACTTCAGACGGGCCTGGACATGTACTGGCTTAAGCAGGGGGACACGTCTGGCACTGCAGGATTTGAGTCCCTGGCGGCGTAGGTTGTTACTGATGGTAGGCTTTGTTACTTTGGTCCCAGCTCTCCGCAGGTCATTCACTAGGTCCCCCCGTGTGGTTCTGGGATTTTGCTCACCGTTCTCACCGTAAGAACTTACAGGTCTGTGAGAGCCAGAAATCTTGCTTGTTTGTAGGTGACCAAATACTTATTTTCCACCACAATTTGCAAATAAATTCATTAAAAATCCTACAATGTGATTTTCTGTATGTATTTTTCTCATTTTGTCTGGCATAGTTGAAGTGTTCCTATGATGAAAATTACAGGCCTCGTCTTTTTAAGTGGGAGAACTTGCACAATTGGTGGCTGACTAAATACTTTTCTGCCCCACTGTATAAACTAGCTGTTCTTGAAATGATCTGTGTTGTCAAAGACTTGGTTTTGTGTTCCATAATTTAACGAGAAGTATTAAATTGAGGTTGTTTGATTCTTTTAACTCTGGTTCAGAGGTCGCCCAGTTATGTTAATCGATAAAATCTCTGGCTCCTGGTAAGTGCTTGATATTGAAAGGCATGTGCCTTTCAGAGGACAAAGCTTTGTTTTCGGTGTGTCTGAACATGTTTGGTGTATCTCGTGGTAACGGCGCTGAGGAGCGTGAAGGAAAGGGAAGACGCAGTCGTGCCGAAGTAGACATGCTGCCACGCCGTGAGGCTGGCGTGGTCTATTCACTCCCCTTCTCCATCAGTGTTTTACCCCTCCCTCCCCTTCCCAGGAAATGAAGCCCGCTGACACAGACAGTCGTGTGAATGATCATAATGGACATTGCTATGTTAAGCTCTCTCTACATGACAAATCTCACCGGCGATGACAGCCCCTGCCAAAATCAACAAAGACAACTGCTTGGCTTGTGAAGTGACGAGAAACGTTGTCGTTTTCAGACAAATGTAATATCGCTGTCCATGCCAATTTATTTACGGTATCTCTACGAAGTGTCGTTTTCTGTCCATATGCTTGGCATGGGTAAGATATTTACACTCAAATGTCTCATACATTTTAAAGCTGAAAGACTTTTTGTATTTTCTTTATACACAATGTGTTTAGGATGTTAACTTCTGATCCCTGTTAGAAGGCCCCTTTTCTAGCACCAGCCGTTTTCAGTTATTTATTCATTGTCTGGTGGAGGAGTGCGAGGATGTCACGGAGACGTTAATTCCGACCTCCACACGTCCCTGTGAAATATTCACTGGGTAGTTGGCAGAGATCCTCTGAGGTGTAAACCTAGATTTATTTATTTTTCTCTCCCTCCTCTTCTTTCTTCCACTCCCTCTTTACCCCTTAATCAGCAGTCTGTGGCTCCCGTTAGCGCGGGGCCGTTAGCCACTCTGTGTTTTAAAAAATCAGAGAGAGAGAGAGAAAAGCCCCAGCTATGACAGGGCACGACTTGATACACCGTGCACCTCGGCTGAGCGATGCTTTTTCAGGTCGTTCTGCTCCTGTGATTGTGTGCTCAGATGCGAACCGATTTGCGGGTTGTTGTGTTTTAACTATGTTAGGACAGAGACTTTGTATTAGGATCGAGAAATGGGTTCGCTGACGGACTAAATTGAGCTACGTCATATTTCATTCTCCACAATGACAGTGTGACCACTCTAGCTTATTGGGATAATGATATTGAACCACCTGAGCTGGAAGTGTAGACAACCCAGAGGAATAAAGAGTGTCCTCAAGCATTTCTGACCGAGTGGCCATGTTTGGACTTTTGTGTATTTGATTAGTTATCCACTGGGTATCAGGGTCTGCTTCTATTCGTACACTCCCCACTGTGCAGATGTGTTGCTATGCAATATTGATTGTGTGTGTGTGTGTGTGTGTGTGTGTGTGTGTGTGTGTGTGTGTGTGTGTGTGTGTGTGTGTGTGTGTGTTAATGCACTGCAGGTGCTGCCCAGGCAGACGTGTGGCCTGTTCACTCACACCATCTTCTACAACGAGTATCCTGGAGGACCCAAGGAGCTGGACAAACTCATCAGCGGAGGGGAGCTCTTCCTCACGGTGCTCCTCAACCCGGTGAGACCAGACACACCTCCACCACTAGCATCAGGAGTTAAATGCATTTCGCCATCACGGATTGTGCTGTTTTGAAAACCTTTTTATTTCTTCTCCCCCCCCTTTTTGAAATGCATTTTGTGCTAGGGTAGTTGGAGACGACAGTGCGTTGCGTGGTCTTTTTTTTCCCCCTCTGAATGTCGTTCTCTTTTTTTATGTTTTTTTTTTTTCCCATTCCATCCTCACAGATCAGCATCTTTATGACCCACCTGTCCAACTACGGGAACGACCGTCTCGGTCTGTACACCTTTAGGAACCTGGTGAAGTTCCTCCAGACATGGACCAACCTGCGGCTGCAGACCCTGGCGCCTGTGCAGCTGGCCCAGCGCTACTTCCAGATCTTCCCCGAGGAGAGGGACCCCATCTGGCAGGTGTGTGTGTGTGTGTTTGTGTGAGAGGCCATGAGAGCTGTGGGGTCACTGGGTGTTTGGAACTCGGGACTATCATAAACCAGGCTGTCACTTAAGAGAAGGCTAGATAGAAGAGATGTTGCCTTCTGACTCCATTGCGTCATACAGTGCAAATCTTATTTTGGTAGCTACAGCTTAGGAGAGGCTGGCTCTTTGAACTGTGGTGTTGTGGTGCTCCTGCTTCCACAGTACCACTCTCCGACACCGTTTCCCATCAACGCAGAGAGAAGACAGGTTTCCTTCCCGAAGAGGTCCAAGTGCCATCTTGGCAGTTGCTCATACTGACTGTCAATATTGAGTTCTCACAAAGTGGAGAGGTTAATGTGTGCCGGCCGGCTCCCTTTGAAGTTTGGAGCAAACTTGTGCCTGCCTGGGTCCAAAGGCTTCTTCATCACAGCACCGTGTTAAGTGTCTTGGGATTAATGTGATATCCTGGTCACCTCATAGATGTCAGTGGGGACTGAGGGGAAGGAGGCAGGTAGATTGAAGGCAGTTGGCGTCCGCTTGACATGCAGATTGACCCCGAGGCACATGAAGATGCTCGCCTCGCAGGGCGGCTCTGAACTATTTTCCACGCAGATCCACTGAAGGCTACTTACCGCTCAGGAAGACCAATGAAAAGGCAGCCTGCCTGATACTGACTACGGGTTCTCTCCCAAGTCCTTTCTTGTACAAGCGTAATTGATCAAGGGGTGAATCAGTAACCAAAGGTTTGAGTCCGCTCCCTCAAACCTCTGTTGGACTAGACTGGTTGGGTTCATTTGAGCGGAATTAAAAGCTACATGTCCTCCGATAGGCATCGTTGGTCCCACAGGGTGGATACGGTTGCCTGTAACCATTGTGCCGCATGTTTGTACACCCCCTCACTGCTTTCTTGGCTGGCTTTAATCACGTAACACTGAAGTCCCCTGGCTAGGTCAGTGGTGGACTTTAATTACAAACAGACTGCCGCTAGATATGATACTGGAGCCTTGTGTGTGTGTGTGTGTGTGTGTGTGTGTGTGTGTGTGTGTGTGTGTGTGTGTGTGTGTGTGTGTGTGTGTGTGTGTGTGTGTGTGTGTGTGTGTGTGTGTGTGTGTGTGTGTGTGTGTGTGTGTGTGTGTGTGTGTGTGAGAGTCACATCCATGGCAACTTATCCTGAGGCACCTTACCGTTTACTGAACTGAACTTCCAGGTGATCTAACTTTGTCACTACAGGACCCCTGTGAGGACAAAAGGCACAAAGACATTTGGTCCAAAGAGAAGACGTGTGACCGATTCCCGAAGTTGCTCATCATTGGACCACAGAAGACAGGTGAGCAGTAAACAACAGATATTGTTTTTGTACAATATGATATCTCATGAGGCACTGCATCGCAGTGCTTGAGGCGTCACTAGGGACACTACAGGTTCGATCCCAGGTTGTGTTACAACCGGCTGTGACCGGCGAGTCCCATAGAGCGGCACAAAATTGACCCACCGTGGTCCAGGTTATAGGATGGTTTGTCTGGGGGGGCTTTACTTGGCTCTTCGCACTCTCGCGTCTCTTTGTGGCGGGCCGGGCGCCTGCAGGCTGACTTCGATTGTCAGTTGAACTGCGTTTCCTGAGACACGTTGGTGCGGCTGGCTTCCAGGTTAAGCTGGCGGGTGTCAAGAAGCACAGTTTGGTGGGTCATGGACATATGATTCGAAGGCGGAAGTTTACATGCACTTAGGTTGGAGTCATTAAAACTAGTTTTTCAACCACTCCACAAATTTCTTGTTAACAAACTATAGTTTTGGCAAGTCGGTTAGGACATCTACTTTGCATGACACACGTAATCTTTCCAACAATTGTTTACAGAATTCACTGTGTCAGAATTATAGAATTCACTGTATCACAATTCCAGTGGGTTAAAAGTTTACATACACTAAGTTGAATGCCTCTAAACAGCTAGAATTCCAGAAAATTATGTCATGGCTTTATAAGCTTCTGATAGGCTAATTGACATCATTTGAGTCAATTGGAGGTGTACCTGTGGATGTATTTCAAGGCCTACCTTCAAACTCAGTGCCTGCTTAACATCATGGGAAAATTAAAAGAAATCAGCCAAGACCTCAGAAAAACTCCAAGTCTGGTTCATCCTTGGGAGTAATTTCCAAACACCTGAAGGTACTATATCTATATCCACAGTAAAAACGAGTCTTATATCGACATAATCTGAAAGGCAGCTCAGCAAGGAAGAAACCACTGCTCTAAAACCGCCATAAAAAAAGCCAGACTACGGTTTGCAACTGCACATGGGGACAAAGCTCGTCCTTTTTGGAGAAATGTCCTCTGGTCTGATGAAACAAAAAACAAAAATAGAACTGTTTGGCCATAATGACCATTGTTGTGTTTGGAGGATGAAAAAAAAGGGGGGGGGTTGTAACCTGAAGAACACCATCCCAACCGTGAAACACGGGGTGGCAGCATCATGTTGTGGGGGTGCTTTGCTGCAGGAGGGACTGGTGCACTTCACAAAATAGATGGCTCAATGAGGAGGGGAAATTATGTGGATATATTGAAGCAACATCTCAGAAAATCAGTCAGGAAGTTAAAGCTTGGTCGTAAATGGTTCTTCCAAATTGTCCAAATGTACAATGACCCCAATCATACTTCCAAAGTTGTGGCAAAATGGCTTAAATTTGTTGGCAGAACTGAAAAAGCGTGCTCGAGCAAGGAGGCCTACAAACCTGACTCAGTTATACCATCAGTTATGCTACCAAATACTAATTGAGTGTATGTAAACATCTGACCCACTGGGAATGTGATGAAAGAAATAAAAGCTGAAATAAATCATTCCCTCTACTAATTATTCTGACATTTCACATTCTTAAAATAAAGTGATGATCCTAACTGACCTAAGACAGGGAATTTTTACTAGGATTAAATGTCAGGAATTGTGAAAAACTGAGTTTAATTGTATTTGGCTAAGGTGTATGTAAACTTCTGACTTCAACTGTGTGTGTGTGTGTGTGTGTGTGTGTGTGTGTGTGTGTGTGTGTGTGTGTGTGTGTGTGTGTGTGTGTGTGTGTGTGTGTTTATTTATATATTTATTTATTTTTATATTTATTTATTTTTATATTTTATTTATATATATGTATTTATATATACAGTGCCTTATATTCGGCCCCCTTGAACTTTGCGACCTTTTGCCACATTTTAGGCTTCAAACATAAAGATATAAAACTGTATTTTTGTGAAGAATCAACAACAAGTGGGACACAATCATGAAGTGGATTAGATATTTATATTTATATATATATTTATATATATTTATATTTATTTATATATTTATATATATATATATATATTTATATATATATTTATTTATATATATTTATTTATATATATTTATTTATATATATTTATTTATATATATTTATTTATATATATTTATTTATATTTATTTATATATATTTTTTATATATATATATGTGTATATATTTATTTATATGTATATATTTTTTATATATATATATGTGTATGTATATACACATACTACCAGTCAAACGTTTAGATTTTCAAGGTTTAAAAAAATATTTGTACAATTTTCTTCATTGTTTAATAATAGTCATCAAAACTATGAAATAACACATATGGAATCATGTAGTAACCAAAAAAGTGTTAAACAAATACAGATATTTGAGATTCTTCAATGTAGCCACGCTTTCCCTTGATGAAAGCTTTGCAATGATTCTCTCAGTCATGAGGTGAGGTAGTCATGGAATGCATTTCATTAACATGGAAAAGGTCATTTTGTTTCATTTCTATCCTTGTAATGCGTTTGAGCCAATCAGTTGTATTGTGACATGGTAGGGGTGGTATACAGAAGATGGCCCTATTTGGTAAAAGACCAAGTCCATATTATGGCAAGAACAGCTCAAATAAGGAAAGTGAAATGACAGTCCATCATTACTGGAAGGCATTAAGGTCAGTCAATGTGGAAAACTTCAAGAACTTCTTCAAGTGCAGTCGCAAAAACCATTATGTGCTCATTATGTGCTATGATGAAACTGGCTCTCATGAGTACTACAACAGAAAAGGGAGACCCAGAGTACTTCTGCTGCAGAGGATAAGTCCATAAGAGTTACCAGCCTCCGAAATTGCTGCCCAAATAAATGCTTCAGAGTTCAAGTAACAGACACATCTCAACATCAGCTGTTCAGAGGAGACTGTTTGAATCAGGCCTTCACCTTCTTTGGTCTGGAGTCCAAATTTGATATTTTTGGGGTGTTTTTGTTACCAGCCACCAGCATGGCATTGTTTGTTAATTAGAAACAGCTGCAAAGTTATTGGCCACCTTCACTTTTGTTATACCATTTAAAAATTATCCAAATCCATTGGAGAAAGAAAATAAATGTTTACTTATTTTTTTGGCTATTCTGTGTTATAAATATATATCTGACCGTTTTATAAATGGTTTAATTGCGTGATAGGATGGCATTTTTGCAAAACCCGCTTGCCCCGTCCCCCCAAGAAGAAAGGATTTGACCACTAAAAGTCACTATATGCTCCAGATAAGGTTAGCAAGATGGCTGGCTAGCTATCTAGATAAGGTAATCATGCTAGCTGACAGCTGTCAGTGCCCTATTTGTGGATGTTTGTCAACGCCACGTCGAAATTCCATCTCCCAATTTGTGAATATGTATAAGAAGCCTTCGTCATCCCCCAGAGGTAGAGCAGGAAATGCACATTTAGGTTCCATGACGGGAAATTACATTGAAATAGTGGCAGCAATGTCCTCTGCGGTAGTCTTTTAACATTCAGGTAACTTTCAAAATAAGGGAAACACCAACATAGTGTCTTAATAGGGCGTTGGGCCACCACGAGCCGCCTGAACAACTTCAATGCGCCATGGCATAGATTCTTCAATTGTCTTGAACTCTATTACAGGGATGCGACACCTTTCTTCCACGAGAAATTCCATCATTTGGTGTATGGTCAATGGTGGTGGAAAACGCTGTCTCAGTCACTGCTCCATAATCTCCCAAAAGTGTTAAATTGGGTTGAGATCTGGTGACTGAGAAACAAACACCATTTAAACCCCCTATACTCCTTTGAGACCCCTCTTTCAAAGTCACTGAGATCTCCTATTCTAGCCATGGTAGCCAAAATAATGGGCAACTGGGCATTTTTATACATGACCTTAAGCATGATTGGATGTTAGTTGCTTAATTAACTCAGGAACCACACCTATGTGGAATCACCTGCTTTCAATATACTTTGTATCCCCCATTTACTCAAGTGTTTCCTTTATTTTGGCAGTTACCTGTACATCCATAGACATGACCTGAGCTCGTTCCAGGTGCAGCTGGGGGTTCTAGATAATGTACTGTGTCTCAGATAGTCTACTCTACACACCACTAGGGTATGGCTAACTGTACTAGATCCACTGCACCAGAAGGACAACCGCTTCTCTGCCTGGCATGGAACAGCCTTGAACCTCTGTTTATTGACAGCAAGGAGAGAAGGGATGGATAATTGGCATCTGGGCAGTCATTTACGGAGTGTCACACACTTTATTTAATTTATAGGATCACCACAGAGGCAGTCAAGCAGTCAGTCATTGGGTTTTATTGTAACCTTGACTGCTTCCCACTAAAAGGGAATTTCAGGTTTAGTGCGTAGCCTAATTAAACTTCTTAAAGATGTCCTAAGGGAGCGATAGCCCTCCTGAGACTGCTGTAAAATGACAATGTTAATCTTTTCAATAAAAACGGATTAGGGGGCTGGGTCTGAGAGTAAATTTCCACATTTCACCATTGTAATTACCAAACTGCACCAGCATTCACTATAGTCTCATCAGCCATCTTGTCTGTCAACTTTACATCCACCGCTCCTCTTTACCTGGCACTTTATCTCTTACTTAGTTGAGTGTTTTGGGGTCTCAGCCTCTAGGTAGGCCTGTTGCTATTTAAAGCTATAGCACAGGGATGTTCTCTTTGATAAGTGCATAAATTGGACCATTTTCCTGTCAAAATGTAACGAGTACTTTTGGGTGTCAGGGCAAATGTATGGAGTAAAAAGTACATTATTGTCTTTAGGGATGTAGTGAAGTAAAAGTTGTCAAATATAAAAAAGTACATTTACAGATACCCTCAAATGTCTTAAGTAGTCATTTTAAAGTAGTTTTACTTAAATACTTTACACCCCTGGCATTTACAATTCCTTCAGAAATATTCACCTACTTGATTTCCCCCCCCCCACATTTTCTTGAGTTACAGCCTGAATTTAACATGTATTAAATTTAGATGTTTTGTCACTGATCTACGCACAATACCCCATAATGTCAAAGTGGAATAATGTTTGTAGAACTTTTTGGAAATCAATAAAAAATGTATAATCTAAAATCTCTTGAGTCGGTAAGTATTCAACCCCTTCATAAGTTCAGGAGTAAAAATGTGCTTAACAAATCACATCAAATCCAATCAAATTTATTTATATAGCCCTTCGTACATCAGCTGATATCTCAAAGTGCTGTACAGAAACCCAGCCTAAAACCCCAAACAGCAAGCAATGCAGGTGTAGAAGCACGGTGGCTAGGAAAAACTCCCTAGAAAGGCCAAAACCTAGGAAGAAACCTAGAGAGGAACCAGGCTATGTGGGGTGGCCAGTCCTCTTCTGGCTGTGCCGGGTGGAGATTATAACAGAACATGGCCAAGATGTTCAAATGTTCATAAATGACCAGCATGGTCGAATAATAACAAGGCAGAACAGTTGAAACTGGAGCAGCAGCACAGTCAAGTGGACCGGGGACAGCAAGGAGTCATCATGTCAGGTAGTTCTGGGGCACGGTCCTAGGGCTCAGGTCCTCCGAGAGAAAGAAAGAAAGAGAGAATTAGAGAGAGCATATGTGGGGTGGCCCGTCCTCTTCTGGCTGTGCCGGGTGGAGATTATAACAGAACATGGCCAAGATGTTCAAATGTTCATAAATGACCAGCATGGTCGAATAATAGTAAGGCAGAACAGTTGAAACTGGAGCAGCAGCATGGCCAGGTGGACTGGGGACAGCAAGGAGTCATCATATCAGGTAGTCCTGGGGCATTGTCCTAGGGCTCAGGTCCTCCGAGAGAGAAAAGAAAGAAGGAGAGAATTAGAGAACGCACACTTAGATTCACACAGGACACCGAATAGGACAGGAGAAGTACTCCAGATATAACAAACTGACCCTAGCCCCCGACACAAACTACTGCAGCATAAATACTGGAGGCTGAGACAGGAGGGGACAGGAGACACTGTGGCCCCATCCGAGGACACCCCGGACAGCGCCAAACAGGAAGGATATAACCCCACCCACTTTGCCAAAGCACAGCCCCCACACCACTAGAGGGATATCTTCAACCACCAACTTACCATCCTGAGACAAGGCTGAGTATAGCCCACAAAGATCTCCGCCACGGCACAGCCCAAGTGGGGGGGGGGGGGCGCCAACCCAGACAGGATGACCACAACAGTGAATCAACCCACTCATAAGTTGTATTGACCCTGTGTTCAATAATTGTGGTTAACCTGATTTTTAAATGACTAGCTAATCTCCACAATCCCCACATATACAATTATCTGTAAGGTCCCTCAATTGAGTAGTGAATTTCAACCACAGATTCAACCACAAAGACCAAGGAGGTTTTTCAATGCCTCGTAAAGAAATGCACCAATTGGTAGATGGGTAAAAAAATAAATAGACAATATCCCTTTGAGCATGGTTATTAATTACGCTTTGGATGGTGTATCAATACACCCAGTCACTACTACTAACTCTATTGCCAAAGAGGAAGGAAACCACTCAGGGTTTCCAGTCAATTACAGAGTTTAATGGCTGTGATGGGAGAAAACGGAGGATGGGATCAACAACATTGTAATTACTCCACAATACTAAGTTAACTGACAAGAGTAAAAAGAGGGAAGCCTGTACAGAATAAAATATTCCAAAACATGCATCCTGTTTGCAACAAGGTACTAAATTTAAAAATGTGTCAAATAAACGTTTTGTCCTGAATACAAAGGGTTATTTTTGGGAACCCCCCAAGAATGTTGGTGGCTGCATCGTTTTGTGAGGTATGCTTGTTATCGGCAAAGACTAGGCAAAATCAGAGAGGAAAACGTGGTTCTGTCTGCTTTCTAACAGACACGGGGAGATGAAATCACCTTTCAGCAGGACAATAACCTAAAACACAAGGCCAAATATACACTGGAGTTTCTTGCCAAGACGAATACTAATACTAATCACGACATTGAATACTACTCTAATCAAGATATATTAGTGTTCTATTTTTCATGTTTAATACATGTAAGAATTGTTCTTCCACTTTGACATTATAGAGTATTTTGTGTAGATCGTTGACCAAAAAAATGATAATTAAATATATTTTATCCCAGTTTGTAACACAACAACATTTGGAAAAACTGAAGTGGTGCGAATACTTTCTGAAGGCACTATGTCTAATATCTAACATGTATTTACATTGCCTAATAGTATCTATATTGGATATTTGTATCAGCAATACTCATGAAAACTGCTGGTCTTTGTGCAGGCACCACAGCCCTGTATCTGTTCCTGGGGATGCATCCTGATTTGACCAGTAACTACCCCAGCAAGGAGACCTTTGAGGAGATCCAATTCTTCAATGGCCACAACTACCACAGAGGCATCGACTGGTACGTGACTTCCCTTGTTCTACTTTATAATTTTCATTGCCGCCACCACTACGGCACTAATTCCTCTTCCTCCAAGACATTTCCAACATTCCTGGTTGTGTTTTGGGGTCAGCATGTTAGAATGGAAAGAGAAATGGCTAATGTTAACCCGCCATGCTTTTCATAGTGTATTAAACCAACTGTTTTGAGACATATTCCAGTTAGTATTTTGGGCTTTAGAGGAATGTTTCATCCTTCGAAGGGAGAGGCTTTGGTTCATCCCCCTCTGAGCTCAATCATTGATTAACAGAAAGCAGACCATTGTATTAATGTGTGGTGGGCTCGGTTGTGGAAAATTGGTCTCTTTCTGCTAGTGACTGGTTTTTGCCGGTGCAGTCATATGCTTTATCCAGAACATTTAATCATTTTCATAGTTATTGATGACAAATAAAACTAGTCTGTGTTGTTTACGTAGGATGTTGCTATTTGTTATATGGACAAGAATGACGTTTATCTTGAATCATTCTGATCCTTTTTTTGTCAAGCAATTGTTGTTGTACTTTAAATGGTGATAATGAATTGTCTTTTGGTGACAGATTCATCTAATCCGTTTCAAACTGCTCTGTCTGTTTGTCCTCGCTGGAACAGGTACATGGAGTACTTTCCCCTACCCTCCAACACCAGCTCAGACTACTACTTTGAGAAGAGCGCCAACTACTTTGACTCGGAGGTGGCTGCACGCCGGGCTGCCGCCCTCCTGCCCAAGGCCAAAATCATCACCATCCTCATCAACCCTGCAGACAGGGCCTACTCATGGTACCAGGTGAGCCTCCCTCCCAGAGAAAAAACACTTCCCATCGTTCCATTTCCAACACCAGACTCTTATTATAGGGATAGCAATTGGGTGAAATGCTGTGGGTGGCTTGAGGGTAGCTTTACTCCTTTTCCAGGTCAGCCGCATTGCTGATTTCCCTTGAGCTTGCAAATAAAGTATCTAATATCCTGGTATAGAAATAGGTGATGTACCGGTTTGTAGGAGTGTGAAATGAGTTGGAATGCCCTCTGCAAGGACACAGCACTCTGGAGGAATCTGGCAAGGTGGGCTGACTGTGACGTCATATCTGTCTGTTCTGCCCCAGCACCAACGTGCCCATGGTGACTCAGTCGCCCTGAAGTATACTTTCCACGACGTCATCACTGCTGGCCGCAATGCCCCCATCAAGCTGAGGGTGCTCCAGAACCGCTGTCTGGTACCGGGCTGGTACGCCACCCATCTGGGCCGCTGGCTCAACCACTACCCCCTCAGCCAGGTATGTTTGGTCATCCGGGTCCCAGGTGTGCATGCTTATACTCATGTGTGTTTTACAGTGATTGTGCTTAAATGGAAACAAACATTTATTCAGTCTGCATATACTATGTGAACGTGGTTAGTACAGTGTGTGTGCGTGCGTGCGTGCGTGCGTGCGTGTGTGTGTGTGTGCGTGCGTGTGTGTATAGGCTGTCGGGTTGTCGGTGTTGAATTTAAGACCGCTCACCTAGTCTATCTGACCTACTGTGCTGTTGTGACTGGTTTTTCAGATTCTGGTTCTGGACGGTCAGGTGCTGAGAACAGAGCCGTTTGCTTTGATGGACAAGATCCAGAAGTTCCTTGGGCTGACGAACACACTGAACTACCACAAGATCCTAGCGTGAGTGTCTTATTCGGGCTTCGAAACCACTGTAGACCCACTTGCTGGAGCCAACACGTGGCAAATGAAGGCTTTTGTTTCCCTAACCGTTGTGGAATGTAACATTATGCGTATTAATGCATTGAGCTGGCCAACACCCGTGTGGTTGTGCAGGAGCCTATCTTTCCTGTTAAGAGCAGAGGTGCTTGCTTTGTAAACAGCTTTGATGTGATTTTTCAGAATGTTCCCTTCTGGAGGGATTACCATCGCTTTGACATCTCTCTGCCAACCTATTCCCTTTCTTCTGCCTCCCCCTGGTCTCCAGCTCCCCCCCCCCATATCTCTGTTTCTGCCTCTGATGCTTGACCACATAATCACTCAGCCATCCTTGTAAACAGCCACATCTGTCAGCCACATCCTCTGTAGACAATGGATATGCTTTGTCCCGCATCTCTTCTCTAAACACGAAGAGCCGCAAACCATCTGTTCAGGATTTTTGATTAGGTTGGGAATTTATTTTCATCATTTTTGACTGGGCCCCTCCTCTGTTTTATGGTTCTGTGTTCCTCTGTTCTAGGTTTGATCCCAAAAAAGGGTTCTGGTGCCAGTTGTTAGATGGGGGGAAGACCAAATGCTTGGGCAAGAGTAAAGGACGGCGATACCCCGAGATGGACACAGATGTAAGTTACGAACCTTTCCCTCAAGAAAAGTGGATTAAATTATTCCACACTTATTTCACTTTTGTCACCTTGAAAAGCAAGTATTTTTAGATTTTATAGAAGAAAAAAATGTGTATTTCCTACAGTCAGTGCTGCTTTATCATTGCTTGTCTGTGACAGACTCCGCTCCTTTCAGGCTGGGTTTGGAAAGCCACCAGATCGGGCAGAGTGTCTAATGAGCAGACATAGAGTGGAGTTGTGAGGGGGGGCAGGGTGGGCAGTGGGCACAGCTCAGGTCCTTGAAGTTACCTTGACTGTTTTGGCACAGACACCTCGGTGGTAATTAGCTGGGTAATGGCGGGTGATTTTTCTCTCTCTGCTGCAGTCAGAATGGCAGGGCTCATGAGACTCACAGAGCTGCAAGTGCCCGCTGCCTGAGTTGCTCAGTATCTGGGCAAAAAAATCTCTGCACACTAAGTTAACTACAGATCATAGACAATGTAATGTGGTATTGTTCCCTGTGCATAAAAGTTAGATATTCATGATAACATTTTAATATTTTAATATATTTTGAACACCACCTTAAATGGGCAATTACCGTATCCAGGGTGGGAACTATAAATGATGTATTGGTCTATTCAAATTTTTCGTGTAACTATATCACTCTATATTTGACTCTCTCTCTCTCTCTCTCTCTCTCTCTCTCTCTCTCCCCCTCGTCCTGTGGCAGTCTCGCGCCTTCCTTAGGGAGCATTACAGGGACCACAACATAGAGCTGTCCAAGCTGCTCTATAAGATGGGCCAGCCTCTGCCCAGCTGGCTCAGGGAGGAGCTGATCCACACCAGGTAGCCTCAGCATGGCCAGGGACACAAGGACAGAGACGCCACCCCAGCCTGCCCACACATAGGGGGTGCACTCTCCCCTCCGCTCCAGCCAGCCAGCGCCACGCGGGGTGACCAGGAGCTGAGGAAGCGGGAGAGACACAGCAGGCCCTCCATGCCCACTCAACCCAGTGGCCCCCAATGACCCCAGTTTGGGGTGTGGGCCTCCAGAAGGGAAAGAGGCAGGGGTGAAGGAGAGACATGAACTGTGTTTAGGATTGCTCTATTTCTTTCTCCCGAAAGAATGACAAAGTACCCGTCTTGACCATGGGCACATGCACACAGCAACGCTGGGGCAAAGCGAGAGGAGGGAGGGATCAAAGAGATGTATCATTTCCTCAAGGAGAACCAATGTTATTATTCGGTCTCTCACACAGACAGGCAGACACACTCACTCTCTGTGCGCTTTGCAGAGGGCGGAGAAAGACTTTGTTTCTCTGTGCCAGTAATGGAAAAATACACTAGCCAATAATGGATATTCAAGTGCCGGAGTGGATTGTTAATTTGAAAGTATTTCTGAATTTATATTTGAATCATTTAACACTCATATACTGCTGGATGTCTGTTTCTTTCGAGCATTGTATGTTCCTTTCAACTGTCCCATGTTTTTAATCTGTGTTCATCTGAAAACATAACTGGAGTCCACGAACTGCTCCTACAGACCACACTGATACTTGACCTTTATCAAGTCAAATCACCTTTGGGTCTCTAAGACCTTCAATTGAATGAATCCACAGTACAGTGGGATTTAAAAAAAAGTGAAAACGGTAATATTTCCAAATGAGACCAGCTTGCTTTGTTTTGGTCAGTGGAACGTTGTCCTTGGTCGGAACTGCCTTAATAATGAAATATTGAAAACCCATTCCTAAATACAGCTGGACCCTACCATGTCTGTAGAGTACACTACAAACTGAACGTAAATGTGACATGAAAAATGTAGCTGCATGTTTTAAAGGCCTTAAAGTGGATATTGCAATTTCACTCCAAGGAGACGGGCATCCTCGTCGCCATCCAACTTGTACCGAGCACGTCTCTTGATTTTCCGCTAATAGAGCAAAGGAGAACAGGATGTTGATTCCCCGGTCTCTCCCAACTCAACTGACTCGAGCTCAATCACTTCCCTATTCATTCTGTCATTTGATTTGTTACTCCTATTGTGCCTGTACAATAGGTGAGTGCAGAATAGAAGGATATCCTTTGATCGGCTCCAATGGGGGAAGGATACTGGTACCCCTAGCCCTTGTCTCCTAGTTTCCAGTTACAGACAACACGGTCTTCCCTTCCACTTGGAATGGCTTTGCCACGTGGTCAAACCAACACACCTGGGGAGCGTAGGTCACAGCAACATATCTCTAGCTCTGCAGCGGTTGATGTAGTATGCCCTTTGAACCCAAGCCCACTGGATCAGTTGGTCGTGTAAATGGCAGCCTGTAAGAAGTGGTCCTTATCCTTCCTTGTTGGATGGCTCTTAAAGGTTCACACTGTCCCACGTCATCAACGCAGCTTATAGTCCTAGCCCACTTTCATAGTGTCCAATCAGGTGTGTTCTGCAAAGACTTTGGGAAAATTAAGAGGTGAAATTGGATTTGAAGCTGCAAATTCAAGACTGTTAATCCCACCCTCTGGAGGAGCTGGGGTGCTCTATACAGGAGACATTGAGAGCCTTTTCTTTTCTCAGTTTATTAGTCAAGGTTATAGGAATGTAAACTCAATTTTATCTCCTGTCAGTTGCTATGGATGCATATACGAATAATATGAACATAATCTGGGAGGTTGTTTCTTTGTTGTATTACAATCCGGTATGTACAAATACATGATCTACTCTGAATCCATGCTCTCCTAGAAGCACAGTATTTATTTCTCAACACGGTGTAAGAAGAAGGTTTTGGTAGAACTTTCCTGTTAAAGAGAACCGTCCTTGTTTGTGTGAGGGATTTTGCAGTGCTCCAGAATACGAGGGTCCATTAAGCATTTTGTATTACTTGGGCCCTTGTAAAGAAGTGTGGTCTTATGGGTCCATTCTAGATTAATTGTATTTAAGGTACCAAATCATGCACCTTGTGTGGTGACACACCACGCATGCACAAATGCTGCTCTCATTTCAATTTGTTCAAGGAGCTGTAATATAGTCACAAATCCTTTGTCTTGTCATTTCCTTTTGCTTTTGAGCTGTTTTACAATGCAATATAATGTACAAGTGTTCTGGTTCAGAGTATCAGGGAGGATGTTGTGTTGTTTGAGCCTAGACACTATGGTCAGGAGATGGGCCGAGCGAGTTCCCATGTCTGGGCAGTTCCTTCTCTCCCCCACTCACTCAGCAGGAGTCCCAGTGAATTTCACTCTGTATGATAATGTTGGACATTGAGTAGTGATCATTAACTATAAGGAAATGATAATCATCTGGACTGTACAATCAACCAATTGTTGTTAATATTTTTTATTGTTTGTAGCTAATATTTTTGTGATTTTTAATTTACAAATAAAGAAACCACTGTCTTTTAAACTTTTGTCATGCATTTTTATTTTACATGTAGTTGATGACGATCTCTTGGAATATGTAATGTGATAAGAGCAGGACAGGGACCCAACCTGAAAACCAATGTGGCACATAAACGAGGTTTCATCCAACTGGCGACAGATTTTCATGCTAATATTCTAAAAAATCACCAAGAAAATATCCGCATTTTCGCTCCAAACGGATTTGTTGAGGAAAAAACTCAGTGCGTGATGACAGTGCATAAATGTATTTTTTTCCCCCTTAAATGTTCATGTACCAAATAATAAAAGTTACATGTGTTTCCGTCGCATTTTAAATTCTACGGAGTCAATTCTACCGAGTTATGCATTAAATAGCTAATACAGATACTCTGGCCCTGGCATTTTAACTCTAGCCGACCGCACGCAGATACAGTCCGGGTAGGCTTGTTTATGGATAAGAGCGAGAATAGTTTTATTTGTCAAACGGCAGGCAAGCATCAATCATGTCACCAGAATGAGACCCTCGATATATTTGGGAAAGGAGCATCAAGATCATCGTGCACTTTCACCATCCTGTGAAGTTCATAACTTCATCTGTAGCCTAATAAACTGCACGGTGTCTGTCCTGAGTCGTATTGGGAGGACCACACACCGTATCATCGCGTTGACTCCAAGTTTACTTCGATCTGATGGTTATTATATAATATTTGCGCATAAGGGCGTTTCCACCACAATTTCTGTGAATTCATTTCACCGACGCAAAAAGATCCCATGTCAAACAAATTATCTGTCGGCATTTATCAAAATTATACCGAAATTACCTGTTTCTATCACAGCTGTCGTGATTTTTTTCAAAATAAGATGACTTTACTTTCATAACTGGATGGAAACGCGGTGAGTGACTGTAAATAGTCTTCTTAGCTGTCATATAACAGTAAATCCAGTGCTTAATTTGAGCTGAATCCTGACGGAACAGGATAGTGGAAAGTAATGTATGCCCATAAATATCAAAGAACGTGACAGACAATTTAAAATATATTTTATTATTTTCCTCATGCAAAATGTACATGGATTATTTTTTTGTTCAATGGATTTATTTCTCTGAAATGTTTTCCTTGGAAGTTTTTTTTTTACATCGCATATTTAAAAACCATACATAAATCTCACATGTAGGGATTAATTATTTAGTCATTGCATTTGATGTTAGGCAACATTATTACTACTTTGTTTCTTGTAGCTACTGTAGATGATACTTGCCATCATTTTGAGAATAGATTGAGATTGGGTAGACAACTATTGTAGGTTTATAATTTATGTACATTTTGAAAATGCACAGAAACCTGTTTATTGTCATACACTGTAGTTGTGGCTGCCCATAAGTTTATGGCATCACATTGGATTTATAAAACATGGTTTAGATATTATGGTTCTAACTAATGACTGCAGTCGGGTTGTAATTACCTATTATTTTGGACTGAGTCCTCCCAGAATTTCCATCGGGAATCGTTTATGCATATTGCCAACAGCAGGGGGTGCGGTATGAGAGTCTCCCTTCCCTGTTACATGCAATGTGCTTTGTGGACTTCACCGGACAGAGGTTGCTCTTCTGATTTCAGTTCTGTGATGAAACAAAGGTGTGGTTGAATTTATTCTGCCACTGTCTTCTTATCGTCTCGGCCTTAAGCCTATTTTTCACGGTGTCAAGGCATATGAACTAACAGAGCTAACAACTCAATTATCACAACCCATATACTAGGTTGTAATATGGCTTTTTTTCTGGTTTAGCTTCCCCAGTGATTTTACCCACGCATCGCTACTGTACACAAGCAATTTATTTATAGAAAATGTTGGAGACTAAATGGTGTTCTGAGTGATATTTACCTTTTATGTTGAACTTGTGAAGTTGAAATGTGTCAATTGATCGAGTGAAAACTGTAAGTGATCTTGACATAGAGATGAGATGGTTTGCGGCCAAGCTAGCCTAGCCCAAAGAATAACATGAAGAAATGGTGCCAGCTAATATTCTGGTTTGAATTTATTGATTCATAGCTTCTCTGAGATAATATTGTGGTTTATCTACTCCGTTTATATTTTCTATGCCCTGACATCTCCAGATTTCAAGTTTTATATATTACAGAGTTGTATTTTTTTTTTTAAAGGGTATACACTAACGCTAAGCTAACTGCGCTAATACTAGCCTGTCAATTCTATAGGGTTGCTATTAGCTTAGTGCTACTGTAGGCTTGCTGAGTATTGAGATGGCTGATTTTGTTTATTTTTTATTTAGCTATAAAGGTTAAAACAGACTTTCTTATATGTGTATTTATTGTTATTGAAACAGTACATGTTTGTTAACTTTTATATAATCTTAAGATAATGGTGTATTTTTAAATACAAGTCAGTGTATTAGCTGGCATGACTATTTTAAATAAAGAGAATGTATTATGTTACTGTACTTACTGTACGTTCTAGTCTTTTACAGCATCTGACTGAATTATTCATGTTTTGCAGATCAAAATTCACCCAGGCTCAAACGTTACGGTCCCAAAGAACGTCTAGAGGGCAGTCATGCAACTAGGCCAACAGTTACATTGACATGGCAAGAGCTGCTGTTGGGTGCTTTTGATGTTGACATGTTGCTGAAGAGCAACCTGAGAGGTATGTACAGAGATCGTATAGACCGTAGAATTAGAATGACTATAAGGGTCAAAGGCCCTTAGATCATGGAAGGGCTGGGCCTTGCAGGTGATGGAGAAGCATGTTCAGGCTCAGTCGAATTTCATCTCCAAGTTTGAAGAAGTTCTAATCACATTGGGTCATTTTTGGGGGGTTTCCATCTCAGAATGCACATTTAAGGATAACAGGTAACCGGAGGCACATCGCCTGTGAAAGAGGCTAGTTGCTGTTCACGCAAACCAACACTGTTTCTGATGGGAATGTCCATTTTACTCATTCTAATTCTATGGGACTATGGAAAGGGAAAGGGGGATACCTAGTCAGTTGTACCACTGAATGCAATCAACTGAAATGTGTCTTCCGCATTTAACCCAACCCCTCTGAATCAGAGAGGTGTGGGGGCTGTGGTATAGTATGTATATATATGTATGTATTATTTGTAGCGTTGTACAGCTAAACCAGAGTCATTATCTTTAGACCGAACTCAAATTTAAATATTTGGCTGTGTCATTAATTATGACACATTGAACTTATTTGTTTTGAACAATTCTAAGTGGTAAAGCTAAAATGGGAGACAAAAGAGATTGGATCCTGAAAAAGTGCTAACAATAACAGGTGAGCAGGTTTTTTTCTTCATCGATTACAAATATGCATTTGACAGTGTGCAGGTATCGTCATGATATTGTTCTAAAATATAATATCACTTCTAAATGACTCATGGCAGAAAGAATGGTGAATATTTTTCCAGACACTGATTTCGAGATTATTTTATTTTCCCCCATTCAACAAATTTAAGATGTTAAAGGGATAGTTTACTTTTTTTTTTTGAGTTTATAGTCAGATTGCTAAATCCCCTCAAGTCAATAGTGGCTATTTAAAAATCTTTGAACCATGGATTACAGTTTCTCCTGGCCCATGGACTACTTTCAGGGTAAGGAACCCTCTTACTGACTTTAAGGTGTAAAAAAAACTATCCCTTAATTTAATCATTGCAAATAGGGCATTAATGGTCAAGGATTTCTTATTCAACTGAATCTGATAAGCTTTTGGAAAAAAACAACCAGAAAAAAACATGTATGACCCCTAACCCAACCCCTAACTGTTCTATGTGCTATTTATCTTGGATTTGTTGCATTCCCTCCACAGATTCTGTCATGAAGTCCTTACCTGGTTCAACAAATGGACACGTGGGAATGGCTTACAACAATAACATGGCTGAATTAAGAAGTGATGGGAGCAAAAAATGGAATTAATTGGATTAAATGTGTTTAGTGTTTTGAGTCGTTTCATTCGAACGTTTTATTACCATGACTACTAAGTATCACTAAATTAATGTTCCTGTTACATAAACTATATTTACAAAAGAATGTGGAAACCCTTTCAAATTAATGTATTCGCCTATTTCAGCCACACCCGTTGCTGACAGGTAAATAAAATCGAGCTGCTATGCAATCTACATAGACAAATATTGGCAGTAGAATGGCCCGTACTGAAGAGCTCAGTGACTTTCAATGTGGCACTGTCATAGGATGCCAGATTTCCAACAGCTCAGTTCGTCACATTTCTGACCCAGTCAACTGTAAGTGTTGCTATTGTGAAGTGGAAACATCTAGGATCTACAACGTCTCAGCCGCGAAGTGGTAGAACACAAGCTTACAGAACGGGACTGCCGAGGGCTGAAATGCGTAACGCGTAAGAAATCATCTGTCCTCGGTTGCAACATTCACTAACGAGTTTCAAACTACCTCTGGAAGCAACATCAGCACAATAACTCATCGGGAGATTCATGAAATGGGTTTCCATGGCCAAGCAGCCACACATAAGCCTAAGATCACCATGCGCAATACCAAGCATCGGCTGGAACAAATCTGGGTTTGGCAGATGCTAGGAGAACGCTACCTGCCCGAATGCATAGTGCGATCTGTAAAGTTTGGTGGAGGAGGAATAATGGTCTGGGGCTGTTTTTCATGGTTTGGGCTAGGACCCTTACTTCCAGTGAAGGGAAATCTTAACGTGACAGCATACAATTACATTTTAGATGATTATGTGCTTCCAATGTTGAGGAAACAGTTTGGGGAAGGCCCTTTCCTGTTTAAACATGACAATGCCCCGTGCACAAAGCGAGGTCCATAAAGAAATGTTTTGTCGAGATCGTGTGGAAGCACTTGACTGGCCTTCACAGAGCCCTGACCTCAACCCCATCGAACACCTTTGGGATGAATAGGAACGTCGACTGTGAGCCAGGCCTAATCGCCCAACATCCGACCTCACTAATGCTCTTGTGGCTGAATGGAAGCAATTCCCTGCAGCAATGTTCCAACATTTAGTGGAAAGACTGTTTTTCTGCAACGTATAAAATAGTAAAAATAAAGAAAAACCCTTGAATGAGTAGGTATGTATATATATACAGTACCAGTCAAAAGTTTGGACACACCTACTTACTCCAGGGTTTTTCTTCTTTTTTTTTTTTTACTATTTTCGACATTGTAGTATAATAGTGAAGACATCACCACTATGAAATAACACATATGGAATCATGCAGTAAACAAAAAACTGTTTATGGCGGTAAACAAAAAACTGTTTAAAAAATCGAATTATATTCTTTGCCTTGATGACAGCTTTGTACACGCTTGGCACTCTCTCAACCAGTTTCATGAGGTAGTCACCTGGAATGCATTTCAATTAACAGGTGTGACTCTTATGGACTGTACCCTTTTTAAAAGTTTTAGCCTAAAATAACATACCCAAATCTAACTGCCTGTAGCTCAGGACCTGAAGCAAAGATATGCATTTTCTTGATACCGTTTGAAAGAAAACACTTTGAAGTTTGTGGAAATGTGAAATGAATGTAGGAGAATATAACACATTAGATCTGGTAAAAGAAAATACAAAATAATAAGACAAGCGTTTATTTATTTATTTACATTTTTCATCTTCTTTGAAATGCAAGAGAAAGGCCATACTTTCAGATAGGAGTCTAGGTGTAATTTAGATGTTGGCCACCAATTGGCAACAGTGTGTGTGCAACGTTTCAGACTGATCCAGTGAAGAATTACATTACTGCACAATATTTTGTATCAAGTCTGCCAGGAGTTTGCGCAAATGTGCCGAATTGGTCAATTCATACATTTTCAAGTACATAACTATAGAGCACATACAAACATGATATGGTATGCTATGGTAATAAACTAGTTAAGTTTACACACTCCCAGGAATATCATACATGATGGAACATTAGCTTATACAATAACTTTCACACATCTCGATGGCCGGTCGTGGTGGGTGTGGAGCAAGAGACAGCAGTGGGGTCAAACTGTAGACCCCAGTTCCTACATGAAAAATTGATTTTATAAAACAAAATGATGCTACATTTTATCTCTGGGACCCTCAGGATGACAAACCAGAGCAAGAGTACTGAATGCAAGTACATTATTTACCTTCAGAGGTGAATGTATCAAGCCAGTGATACAAGTTTTTTGTTGTTGTGCACTCTCCTCAAACAACAGCATGGTATTTTTTCACTGTAATAGCTACTGTTAATTAATTGGACAGTACAGTTAGATTAATAAGAATTTAAGCGTAATTGCCCATATAACACATGTCTATGTCCTGGGAAGTTGGCTGTTGTATTCAACGTCATTCTAGCGCACGTTAGTAACATCCATCCCGGTTTAGGGACACCCATCTCGTTAAAAGTACATTTGTGGAATGTCTTTCCTTCTTCTTGTATTTGAGCCAATCAGTGGTGTTGTGAAAAGGTAGGGGTGGTATACAGAAGATAGCCCTACTTGGTAAAATACCAAGTCCATATTATGGCAAGAACAGCTCAAATAAGCAAAGAGAATTGACAGTCCATCATTACTTTATGACATGAAGGTCAGTCAATGCGGAACATTCCAAGAACTTTCAAAGTTTTTTCAAGTACAGTCGCAAAAACCTCTATGATGAAACTGGCTCTCATGAAGACCGGCAAAGAAAGGAAGACCCAGAGTTATCTCTGCTCCAGAGCATAAGTTCATTAGAGTTAACTGTGCCTCAGATTGCAGGCCAAATAAATGTTTCACAGAGTTCAAGTAATAGACACATTACAACATCAACTGTTCAGAGGAGACTGCAAAGACACCATTACTAAAAGGACACCAATAATAATAAGAGACTTGCTTGGACCAAGAAACATGAGCAATAGACATTAGACCGGTGGAAATCGGTCCTTTGGTTTAATGAGTCCAAATTTGAGATTTTTGGTTCCAACTGCCGTGTCTTTGTGAGATGCAGAGTAGGTGAACGGATGATCTCCACATGGGTGGTTCCCACCGTGAAGCATGAAGGAGGAGCTGTCCAAACTTTTGACTGGTACTGTATTTAAATATATTTTCCACTAACCCTACCACCCCTCCCCTAATTGAAGTAAACTAATAAACAACAACACTTTGGCTTCTACTTCCAGCTTATACATACTTTAAAAATGTTATAGAACAATCTATTTTACATTAGTTATTCTTGTTTGTTTTTACTCCTATCCTTCCACTACCATCAACCCATCCCATCTATTTCTGAAGACCATAGAGTTTTATTTGCCCTATATTTTTAACTGTACAGTTTCACAAAAGAACCTATATACATTTTACGGACACCGTATATTTTACATTAGTTACCTTGTTATTAGACCCACCCTTCAGATCCACTCAACCCCTCCCACCTATCTCCATCCCTATTGGATTTAATATAATAATGTTTGCCATATATTTTTCAACTGTGCTGTGATGTTTCACAAAAGTTATGAACCTTTCTATTCTCATAGTTTCTACAGATTGCAAATTAAAGATATATTTTTTTGCTACAAGTATTATTATATTATTGATCGATTGACTATATCTGCAGTTCTTCAGACATTCCTGGACCTGCGACCAAAAACAAACTGTGGACAGTACCAAAATGTGGACAGTACCAAAACAAATTATCTAATGATTTTGTCTCATCGCAGCAAAATCTGTAAAGCTGGGATGTTTAAAAAAAAAACATGTATTTAATCAGGCAAGTCAGTTAAGAACATTCTTATTTACAATGATGACCTACCCTGGCCAAACTAACCTGAATTGAAATGAAAAATTCTAAGTTTTGAATCCAGCGTCGTTTTGGGAATCAGTTCATAAACCATGTGCCATGGAATCAGTACATCGAAAATCTCTTTCCAAATATTTTGCAATCTATGTGGCACAGCTGTCAATGTTTGGGTCCTTACATGAAACTGGTATACTTTTTTATTTATCACAATTTTCTTTAACCAATTTTGGTCTTTGATGCAGGACCGACAGACAAGTTCCTTACTTTCTCCCCCTTCCACTTGCCTCTTCCATTTTTGCGGTAATCCTGCGATTAGTTGGTTGTAATTTTGGGTAGAGCAGACATTTCCATATATTTTTGTTTGTGGAAAGCCTTCTCAGAAGAGTGATGGCTGTTGTAGCAGCAAAAGCGGGACCAACTCCATATTAATGCCCATGATTTTGGAATTAGATGTTTGACGAGGAGGTGTCCACATGTTTTTGGCCATGTAGTGTATGTAATATAAATGTAAATACTGCATGTGTCACACATATACGTGCATATAGTAATATGCCCATACATACAGATATATGTATCCACACACATAAGTACATATATGTAACATAATGTATATGTTGAAATATACAATAATGGGCCGTTTTCATATATCTGATTTATATTTCTGATTTATACACCGTACAGACAACGAGAGAGTTAGACTGTGCGTGCTGTTTATGCTACAAATGAACCGCTAGATGGCAGTGAAGTGCATGGTCTACTTCCGGAAAAAGAAAGCTTGAACTCTGAACCCGGTTACGTTTGTTCTTTCCTTTCCTGTTTCGGCTTTAGAAGAGACACACACAGGTACAATGTCGCAGAATTTATATCCAAATTAATCCTGTTTAACATAAAGAACAAAGTGTCATTTGTGCTTTTAATCGATACACTGAACTTTGATTGGTATGTTAAATGTGTAATTTGTCTGAAATCAGCTTCAGACGTTTGGATTAGATGACATTGGTGTTGGCTGTAAGCAGCGGTTACCACCACTGTAAGGCCTGAATTTCGCTTGCCGGATGGAGCATATTGAGTGGGTTTTATGATTTGCCATGTTAACCATATTGTCTTCAGCTTTGAAGTCGAATACGTTTAAAAATTAAATCGAAGAGACCTGCTGAGTGATGCTAGTTAGGTTGCTGTCGTGGTAATTCAGTGCTAACCTTAAAGTAGTCGGCTAACGATGGGCATCTGCAGTTTTTAGTCTCGACTTTGCTGTGACTGACAATCACACATGGGTTATTTTTGTATGGAAATTGTCGTGTTGTATATGCTATGATGTAGCTAGCAAGTCTAGCTGCTTCCCTGTGGTGCTATGTGATTTATGTGTCGAGCGTTGGCTTTTAAGCCAGACAGTTGGTTATTGGTCAGTTGCAATAATGGCTAGTTAATGGTTGTCCATATACTCTCCTGCAGTTACTTAGCGAACTAGCCATTTACAAAAGTATATTGTGGTGAAGTTATCTACAAAGGAACCCATCCTTAACCAAGACCTAGCCTGCTAACTATTTAGCAATGGTGCCCACTCCATCTGGTAGCAAATTGGGGCACTTGAATGGATGCTAATGCCAGACATGTCTGACGTCATCAATACTGACAAATGCATCTTTTGCAGCTATGGCACCTCGTAAGGGTAAGGAAAAGAAGGAAGAACAGGTCATCGCCCTGGGACCCCAGGTTGCCGAAGGCGAGAATGTCTTTGGAGTCTGCCACATCTTTGCATCCTTCAACGACACCTTCGTTCACGTCACTGATCTTTCTGGCAAGTAAGTACAGGATACAATGAAATGGTGCAAGCCCAGCTTTATATTTTTTAAAAGTCTGCCGTTTCTGGCTTAAACTGTGTAAAGTGCATGCCATCCATCAATAGCAATCGGTCGTATGATCGTATGATTTCAAATGCTTTGTTCTGAACATGTACCTGCTCCCTCCAGGGAAACTATCTGCCGTGTGACTGGTGGTATGAAGGTGAAGGCCGACAGAGACGAGTCCTCCCCCTACGCCGCCATGTTGGCCGCCCAGGACGTCGCCCAGAGGTGCAAGGAGCTGGGAATCACTGCCCTCCACATCAAGTTGAGGGCCACTGGCGGGAACAGGTTAGGAACCCCCTCCTCACTGATTTGAAGCACAATCTGGTGTTGCTCCATGTCTTTTGTACATCTACAGTGGATGGTGCAGCTAAATTGTTCTGGTACATTGTGCTTGGACTACTCTTGTTGCATGTGTGAATATACCATGCAATTAAAGGACCCACCCCCAGAGGAAGTTGCAGCCGCTATTTCAATGTAATTTCTTGTCCTAGAGACACCTCTGAAGAAAGGTGAATGCTACTTTACATATTCACGAATTGGGTGTGAGAATTTCCCTGTGGAGTTGATAAACCTCAACAAATAGGTCACTGACAGCACAATATAGCCAGCTAGCATGCTAAACGTATCTAGTTAGATGGCTAGGTATAGTATCTTGCTAATGTTAGTGGCTGTTCCACTGGATGTCATAAGGTGAAGGTGAATGCACCAATTTGTAAGTCGCTCTGGATAAGACCGTCTGCTAAATGACTTAAATGTTATTTAAAAAAAATAAATTTAATTCTACGCCATATTCAAAAAAATGTCCAAGCTGGATCTATGGCTGGAGCTGGATTTACAATAACATTTATTTAAGGAAAACTTCACCACTGATGGAAACCACTGGCATGTCTTTGACTTAGCCATATTTGAATGTTTTTTAATAACTTTTATATAACACGGGGAAACCATTATGACCAGGGTCGTCTTTCCAAAGTTCAAACAATGTGAGCGACAATTCAAGCATTATCACTACAGCATTAGTTGCATACTTACAAATATGTTGCATTATATTCAAAAGGTCAGTGGAAACTAATGTATGCAATCAATCAAAAACAAGTGCAGTTTCCATTTGTATCAGAGCCCCATATTCCCCTTTTGGGACCAAAGACTAAAGTTGTAGTAACCTGTAGGCCATTACAGGACTTCGGGGCATAGTAACTGAAAGTAGTCTTCCCTAACTTTAGAGACCAGCAGAACCTCTAGAACCAACCAGTCTTATCGTTACTAGATTTCCAATTTAGAAGTGAGGTAATATGGGAGTTTCTAATGTTGGGCCCTTCTGGTCGTCAGAATATCAGACAAATGAACTATATGAGCTGGGAATAAAATGACCTTTTTGGTCCACCAGTCACTAACAGGTACATTTTTTAAAAATCTACCAGACAATCACATTTTTTACCATCCAAAATATCCCCCCCCCCCCTACTAAAATGACTCCAACAAAAAAAGATACGCATGCTTTCTCGGCGCAGCGGTTTACGGCAGTGCTAGAGGTGTCACTACAGACCCTGGTTCACAACCGGCCATGGTCGGGAGTCCCATAGGGCGGCGCACAATTGGCCCAGCGTCATCTGGGTTAAGGGAGGGTTTGGCTGGGGTAGGCCGTCATTCTAAATAAGAATTTGTTCTTAACCGAATTGCCTAGTTAAAGGTTAAACAAAATACAATTCTACAACAAATGTAACAAGTAATGTGGTATGTGGGTCATTTAATTTTTTTGTCACGTACTTTAATTAAAATATCACAAATGAGACAAATGTTCCTGACTCTTTTTAGGGCGGAAGGTTACCGTGGTAGCGCGACTCGTCATGTTTGTGCCTGTGAGATTGATTCTGACTAATAGAATGCCTTGTCTTTTCTCCCCTGGCAGTTGAAACTCAAACTTAGAAAAACAACCAAGCGTGTGAACAAAACAATGTAAATAGCCATGAAACACAAGGACACTCTCACTTTAGTAGACTTTCGTTTCAAGTAAATGAGACCAACTCTTTATGCCTGTGCTTCTAAAAATGAATGACTCAGCTCTTCAGGTGCTCACAGCCCCCAGCCAGGACGTTTTGCAGCACAAGGTGTAATGGGCTATATAGATTCATAGTTCTTTGACTTCGTGCAATTTTAATTTACAAGCTATGAAACGGAAAAGGGGATAACTTTGATAACAGCTACTGCAGCATTCATTTGACTATTTTTATTCACAAATGGGAGTTAAATGCTCACGCTGTGGTGCTTTGACCACCTGCCAACATGGCTGTGACATAGACATCTCATCCACCAATGTCAAAATCTACCAGCAGGTGTTAATTTTAGCCCCCGTATGTGTAAATGGTGCGTATGGAAATAATCACAGCCATTGTCTTTGTTCATGATCATGCACACTGCAAATGACAAGTGAAAACAATTAATCATTATCTGGATGTTTTTTTAGCAAACGTTACACCAATCAAAGAACTGTAGAGAAGCGGAACTTTAGTGTTGAACACATTCATCTTTGGGGAGCAGGTTGTGTTAAATGACATCACGCAATTATACAATTTTATAAAATGGTCAGATGTTTTGGGGGGGTGCAATATCGAGTTTGTACCCCGCCCCGTTTTAATTTGCTCAGGCAGCCAAGTGGACATGCGGCTGCTTGGTTCATCTCGGTCTCAAAGAAGAATCACTTGGCACCTGTTCCTGATTAATAAACAATGCCATGCTGGTGGGTGGTAACATTGAAATAAACCCAGCTCTGAAACGAAACATAGGTATCATGCATTCACACGGATTTGCACAAAGTGGGTCGTTTGAATTTATCTCTTCGAGGCCAAATATATCATACTTTGACTAAAGCTATGACTTGACTTAAATCGATGTGCAACACCATTCTTACAGCTCGAAAAAGTGGATTTCTACTCGTGCGGGCGTTTACATGTGTTGTGGAACTGAATTTATCTACAGTGGACTATATTAGATTGTCTTGTGTGCAACCGTACTCAGTGTGAACATTTTGCCTTTCAGAACCAAGACCCCTGGACCAGGCGCACAGTCTGCTCTCCGTGCTTTGGCTCGTTCTGGCATGAAGATTGGACGCATCGGTAAGCTTTAGCTCATTTACTCAGGAGTATCTGTAATAAATGAGATGGTGCTGTTATTTTTTCTTCAACCCCTGCCTTCGACCAATAGATGGTCCACTTGTTAGTGTGGTCCTTCTGTGGCTCAGTTGGTAGAGCATGGCGCTTGTAACGCCAGGGTAGTGGGTTCGATTCCCGGGACCACCCATACGTAGAATGTATGCACACATGACTGTAAGTCGCTTTGGATAAAAGCGTCAGCTAAATGGCATATATTATTATTATTTTATATATTAGGGCTGGGCGATTTATATTGAATTTATTCAAATTTGTATTGGTGCAATGTTCCAAATGCCTGTATTGCAAGAATCAAGGTTTTTTTTATTATGTTTTAATGAGTGTTTGCCTTTTTGGTTTATCTCCTTTGTGCCTTCTGTACTGTGTGCACTGCACCTCTCCACTTGCACAGACACAAAGCCCCTCCCACTGCCACTCAAGAGATCATGTCTCCCTTTCTGACAACAAGCAGTTTGGCATCCTTGGGAAGGCCCTAAACTTCAGCATAACCATGACCATATAAAAGTTTACTTTCAATCGGTGTTATGGACCTCCCAAGCATCCCGTATCGCACAGAACATTGCAGTACCCCCATACCGCTAGCAGCATTTTAGCCACAGTTATGTGCTAGCTGTCTCGATTGTGTTATAAATATGTAAGGAATTTGCTACTCAGTTCTCATTCTGAGAAAGTAATTTATCCAGGTAGGCCACTTGATTTCATCTAAACAAAGTGACCAGGTGTTGTTCAAACAGTTGGAGACGGACAGGAGGGTGAATTCATAAGTTAACTTCTACCTTTTTAACAAGCAAATTGATCCACGTTGGCTTTAGATTAAAAGGTTAGCTGGCTACTCACTAGCACGTGGGCTTGATTGTTTGCGATGCGTTTTTAATTTCCTATAATGCCTGCTACTAGAGGTTGATCATTAGTGGATGTGCATAGTTCTGGTTAAATTAGTAAGTAACTTCCTTTTCGTAGACAGGACTTGAGAACCAGATGTGTGATTATTGCAAAAAAAGCAGCAAACTTTTTTGATATAATTATTAGAGGCTCTTATGGTTTTGGAAGACTTCTATTTAGCCTAGGTATAACTTTACACGCCCTGAATTGGATTATTCCTGACTGTTTGAAATGCAGTGTATCAACCTTTTCTAATTGTGCAGCAAGCTTATTTAGACAACGTTTATATTTATGGAAGAAGAGAAATCAATAGTAGGTGTATATTGTGAATCCCCCATAATTTGAATCCATATCGCCCAGTTATAGCACTGCACTGCCATGGCTGATTCAACTAATCAAGGAGAGCGTTGGGAAACACCATGTCTGCCTGTTTCATACACGAATGGTTAAATATACTGCTTATATTGATGTTTTCCGGAGGATGAGAATGTTTCATTTGAGAAATTATTGTTCTGCTAGTCTCATACGAAATGTGAAACAATTCTACTTTTCTGTTGGCCTCTTTTTGTTTAAGCCTCCTGAACACGGTGTAATTTATATGCATACCGTAAAACTTTCAATTATTAGCCTGGGTGTTTTATTTGCTTAAATCACCGACCACAACAGGCGCTTAGACAGGCTTCTATTTGAGCTGGGCGTCGATTGACTTAATGGATACCTCTTTTGCTCATTTGCCTAGTTAATTATTTCATTCCAGCATTCACTTAAAGCATTTTAATCAATTTCTTCATTTCCTGCACTGTTATTTACTGTCTTAGTATGCCTCTTCAAGAACGTCATAATAATAAAACATCCTAATAATTTTTCTGTGCGTTTTCGGCAGTTCTTACTCTGGCCACTAGAGGGCGGTCGATTACTTGGTCTGTACTCCCAAAGTTGACTGTGATTGCCAGTTAGCTAGCGGTGTTCAGCTGTTAGTAGCCAATGGCTAGCAGTTTCTTACTTGCTGATAAACAAAACAAAAATGGATGATTGGCATCTTATTTGAGTCATTATTGAATTATGTAACAAATCAAACATTAAATCTTTACCAATTCATGGTAAGGTCATAAACTGTAGTTTTAGACTGGGTGTTTATTTGAAACACTTTATTTGATGTGTGTGCCATTGCCCGGCTAAAGGGGACAGGCGGCAATGAGACTTCAATTAAAGTTGTACGGGATTCTGGAATACTGTTGTCACAATGTATTTTTTACAGTTGTTATTTAGCAGATGCTCATTCAAAGCAACTTTGGATGAGACATTTTGGCCAAATGTATGAATCTGTTCAATGCCCTTCAGACAATATTCATTGAACATGTTAAAATGAGGATGTTGATGAATAAAAGATTCAATGTACAATTCTTGTTACTGTTTATCATGCTCACTAACGCTTGCTCTCTTGCAGAGGATGTCACCCCTATTCCATCAGACAGCACCCGCAGAAAGGGAGGTCGTCGTGGGCGTCGTCTGTAAATGTGCTTATTTTGAGTTTTTTCACTCAATTAAAAGGTTAATTCCAACCTCTGCTTTTGTCTGGTTCTTCTTTTTCACTGAGTCTGTCTAGGAAACATATCCTATTGAATGTTCTTATTCGTCAAGCAAATCTTAAATTATTTAGCAAAAAAGGCCTGCTTGGCAGCAAGTTGTATGCAGGGATATGAGTGGCTTTATCAAAGGGTTGATTAACACTGAACAAAAATATAAATGCAACATGTAAAGTGTTGGTCCCATCTTTCATGAGGTGAAATAAAAGATCCCAGAACTGTTCCATATACATTTAAGGTTATTTCTCTAATTTGTTTACATCTCTGTAAGTGAGCATTTATATTTTGCCAAGATAATCCATCCACCTGACAGGTGTGGCATATCGAGAGGCTGGTTAATTAAACCACATGATCACAACACAGGTACACCTTGTGCTGGGGACATACGGCTATTCACTCTAAATTGTTTTGCCACAGATGTCTCAAGTTGAGGGGGAGTGCAATTGGCATGCTGACTGCCAGAGCTGTTGCCACATAATTGATTGTTCATTTCTCTACCATAACCTGCCAATGTCAAATCATGCTTTATACAGCATATTTCAGACATGGAATGCAACACTGCTTCAAAGGAAGTAAAAATAACCGAAAGACTAAAAGGAAATGCAAAGCTAAAGTGTTTTTTTCCCGGCCATATCGGGTTCTCTGGCAGGCTATACCAGAGGTTGGGGGCATAGTAACTAAAGGATGCCTTTCCATACCTCTTGGTCCTAGGCTTTGGGATGGTTAAAATGCCAGTGCCAGAAGACCTGAGGGACCTACTGGGTACATAACTTAAGCATGGGTCGGACGTATTAGGGTGCACAATTGTGGATTGACTTAAAAACCCATAGAATCTTTAAATTAATTTGAGTCTTGGGTATGGCGCTACAAGCTTGCCACACCTCTTTGAGTTTCTCCCATTCTTCTCTGCAGATCCACTCAAGCTCTTCCAGGAGTGTTGCTGCACAGCTATTTTCAGGTCTTTCCAGAGATGTTTGATCCGGGCTCTGGCTGGGCCACTCAAGGACATTGTCCCGAAGCCACTCCTGCGTTGTCTTGGCTTTGTGCTTACGGTCATTGTCCTGTTGGAAGGTGAACCTTTGCCCCAGTCTTAGGTCCTAAGTGCTCTGGAGCAGGTTTTCATCAAGGATCGCTCTGCTCCTCTTTCCCTCAAACCTGACTAGTCTCCCAGTCCCTGCCACTGAAAAACATCCTCACAGCATGATGCTGCAAACAGCATGCTTCATGATAGGGATGGTGCCAGGTTTCCTCCAGACATGATGCTTGGCATTCAGGCTGAAGAGTTCAATCTTAATAAGCTCAGTGAATCTTGTTTCTCATGGTCTGAGAGTCCTTTAAGTGCCTTTTGGCAAACTCCAAGCAGGCTGTCTTGTGCATTTTACTGAGGAGTGGCTTCCATCTGGCCACTCTGCTATCATAACTCTCCTGTGAAGATTCCAAGGATTAGGTTGCAGTGGGTCCGCTCTACAGCGCCCTCTCTCTCTCTCTCCCGCAGAGGGAGAGGTGAAGGGGGCCACTTTATGGCGGTCGTAAAATACGCTGCCTCTATGCGCTGTAATGGTCAAGATTGGAATGTCACTGTGGAACAGAGAGACACTTAGACATTAAAATGTTGAATAATTGAACAGTATTTATGTATTCCAAGCAGTTGAAATGGCCCGTGGACAGTTAAGGGACAGTCATGTCGATTTTGTTTCATTTGGTGATCTCATGACAGGAAACGCATTACTGTGTCTTTGGTTGTGTACACTTCTCAGTTATGGGGTTTACATCTAAATGTTGTGAAACATATATGATTAAATATGAAACTATTTGTGAAAATATGTGATGTTAACCTTCTAAATAAGAAAATTGTGTTCCATATGAAGCCTTAACCAGGTCAGTGGCCACGCCCACGTTAGCACAGACATTACCTCGGCGTCTTCTCCCAGAAGTGTATAAAACCACTCGTGACAAAATGTACATTTTACGCCAAAGAGACCCACGGTAAGCCGGACGTCATGAATGGTTAAGAAATCTACAAACTAAAGTTAACGCCAGGACGAGGTTCTCACGTTGGGATGGCTATCACTCTAGAGACCAAAACATGCCGGGTGAAGCTGGTGTGTGAAGTGGTTCAAACTACAACTCTACAAAAGGACAAGACCAGAAAATGTGGAGATTATCCCCACGCTGAAATGGTGAAGAAATCTACAAACTAAAGACCAATTATTCAGCCTGCAGCTGTTTAAATACTTCAGTCTGGTAAACACATCTGTCCTAAGAACATTTCTGAATGTTATAATGGTTACTTCAGACTACTGATCTACAGCTATGACAAACTTTGATCTCTGGTGGACAAACCAGAGGCTTTCTGTCGACTGTCTATCCAGCAAAGACACTGGTAAATATGTAAATTGCAATTTCTTTTTGAATGAGCGGTTGCTCATTTTCAAAATATTGGCTCTGAGTTTCCCGCTCTTGAGCTGTCCACACCCCTTTCCTTTGTCTACCAAAACGTCATATCGGTTCTGTCCACTAGGGACTTTTTTATTTGTATCACGTGTGCCTTTCCAAATCATGTCCAATCAATTGAGTTTACCACAGGTGGACTAAAGTCAAGTTGTAGAAACATCTCAAAGATTTTTTAAAAATGTAATCCATTTTAGAATAAGACTGTAATGTAACAAAATGTGGGAAAAGGGAAGGGGTCTGAATACTTTCCAAATGCACTGTATAATGCAATATTATAGGCTGCTGCCCTACCATATTCCTATGTGTTGAATTTTGATTGGGTTTGTAGCTGGAAAGTAGTTAACATTTTGTAGAGAGAAATATTTTAGATTGTACTACAATCAGTCTGGGATAACCTGGATGACTATCGAACACTTAAAGGCTTCGTTTACACAGGCAGCCGAATTCAGATCTTTTGGCAATTATTTCAGTACAGTCTAGATCCAGCAGACACCTTCTCAGGACACAGACCCTGTGAGACATGCAATCTCTAACAGGGTGTCGAATGGTGCCAGAGAGATAGCTAGATAGTGTAGCCAATTTATCAAAGTGACAGATAAAGAAACTGGCTAAAGCGTGGGTAAGCTGGATACATTTTGTCTGGGGGTGAAAAGAAATGCACAGTTTTTAACACGTTAAAAAGAAAAGGAGAGCCACACTAGGAGCTCAGATGCAATAATTTAATAACCAACTTTGACAGACAAGCTGTCTTCATCGGGGTATAATGACACTGCGGGTCACTCATTTGTATAGTTTGGAAGGACACCGGCGTCTGTAATTATGGCTGGGGGTGGCTTGAATATATTGGTTGATATACAGATATAAATCAAATATATTTAAAAAGCATGAATGGATAACATATGATCATACAGTTGAAGTCGGAAGTTTACTTGTGTTGGAGTCATTAAAACTCGTTTTTCAACCTCTCCACAAATTTCTTGTTCACAAACTATAGTTTTGGCAAGTCGGTTAGTACATCTACTTTGTGCATGACACAAGTCATTTTTCCAACAATTGTTTAAAGACAGATTATTTCACTTATAATTCACTGTATCACAATTCCAGTGAGTCAGAAGTTCACATACACTAAGTTGACTGTGCCTTTAAACAGCTTGGAAAATTCCAGAAAATTATGTCATGGCTTTAGAAGCTTCTGATAGGCTAATTGACATCATTTAAGTCAATTGGAGTTGTACCTGTGGATGTATTTCAAGGCCTACCTTCAAACTCAGTGCCTCTTTGCTTGACATCATGGGAAAATCAAAAGAAATCAGCCAAGACCTCAGAAAATAAATTGTAGACCTCCTCAAGTCTTGTTCATCCTTGGGAGCAATTTCAAAATGCCTGACGGTACCATGTTCAACTGTACAAACAATAGTATGCAAGAAAAATACCATGGGACCACGCAGTCGTCATACCACTCAGGAAGGAGACGTGTACTTTGGTGCGTACTTTGGTGCGAAAGGTGCAAATCAATCCCAGAACAACAGCAAAGGACCTTGTGAAGATGCTGGAGGAAACAGGTACAAAAGTATCTATATCCACAGTTAAACAAGTCCTATATCGACATAACCTAAAAGCCCACTCAGCAAGGAAGAAGCCACTGCTCCAAAACCGCCATAAAAAAGCCAGACTACGGTTTGCAACTGCACATGGGGACAAAGATTGTACTTTTCAGAGAAATGTCCTCTGGTCTGATGAAACAAAAATAGAACTGTTTGGTCATAATGACCATCATTATGTTTCGAGGAAAAAGGGGTTTGCTTGCAAGCCGAAGAACACCATCCTAACCATGAAGCACGGGGGTGGCAGCATCATGTTGTGGGGGTGCTTTGCTGCAGGAGGGACTGGTGCACTTCACAAACTAGATGGCATCACGAGGGAAATTATGTAGATATATTGAAGCAACATCTCAAGACATCAGTCAGGAAGCTTGGTCGCAAATGGGTCTTCCATACCTTGGACAATGACCCCAATCATACTTCCAAAGTTGTGGTAAAAGGGCTTAAGGACAACAAAGTCAAGGTATTGGAGTGGCCATCACCAATTCCTGGCCTCAATGCTATAGAGAATTTGTGGGCAGAACTGAAAAAAGCGTGTGCGAGCAAGGAGGCCTACAAACCTGACTCAGTTACACCAGCTTTGTCAGGAGGAATGGGTCAAATTTCACCCAACTAATTGTGGGAAGCTTGTGGAAGCCCCCCCCCCCCGAAATGTTTGACCCAAGTTAAACCATTTAAAGGCAATGCTACCAAATACTAATTAAGTGTATGTCAACCTCTGACCCACTGGGAATGTGATGAAATAAATAAAAGCTGAAATAAAACATTCTCTCTACTATTATTCGGACATTTCACATTCTTAAAATAAAGTGGTGATACTAACTGACCTAAAATGGAAATAAATGTCAGGAATTAAATGTCAGGATTTGTGAAAAACTGAGTTTACATTTATTTGGCTAAGATGTATGTAAACTTCTGACTTCAACTGTAGATACATTTTGGCTACATTGACCTACAAACATCTCCAATGAATAGCAAAATAACAATCACAAGAATGGTTTCAGATCAAAGTCTATGTTGGGAACAAGGGTCTTTAAAATAAGGATCCATGCAGCCTCTCGTTTTAGCAATAAGTTGTCAAGGTCACCCCCACTCCTAGGGAGGGTGACGTGTTCGATGCCGATATAGCGAAGGGAAGAAATAGTTGTTTGCTTACAAAAAGTGGGCCGCAACTGTGTACGTAAAGTGTTTTCATCTAATGGTACTACGATGCTCCGAGATTCTTGCTCTTAATTCGCGCTTGATTTTACCCACATCATTTTTACCACAAACAAGTAATAAGATAAAAAACTGCCTTATAGTGGAGCACGTGATAACACCTTTGATTTGGATCTGTTTCCCTGTTCAAGGGGTGTTTGAAGGACATTGCATTGTGAGCACAGCCATTACACTTGTAATTTCCATCCGGTAGAGGCGCAAATAGATGTTGTACTTCTGGGTGGTAAATCATAGTTTACCTATTGATCTCTGCTCTTTCTGCCCCGCGATAATACGACCAAGGGAGGTTCCCGAAAACACATTACTGATACTGTCATTGGATCTTAGAATGTGCCAATGTTTGTGAATGATGAATGCTTCTTTTTACAAGACTGTCCTTGAAAGAGGTAATGTCTCGATTTGTATAAGATTTTCTCAATGGCAGGATTAATCTGACCATGTTTCTACCGCCTCTCCTTGAAATTTATTTGCATATTAGCCAGTCTTAATCGGATTATTTTTTTGCAGTTTATTTTGATTTGACAGAATTGGCTGTAGGGCAAACTGTTTTTCAAGGCAAACTGGTGACAACTATCAGCCCTTGGACCTGACCACAGTCTCAATTTCACTTCTCTTCAAACAGACTATAAACTGTCTGTTTTGGGGGAGCCATTTCAGATTGAAACCCCATTAGAAAGGTTGTAACAGAGAGACTGCCACATGATGTCTTAGCCACATACTGCAATTCATGTGGAAACTACAGCAGGGTAAAAAGGGAATAATCCCTTTTAATAGCCAAACTAAACAGCTATCATCACTACTATACTGGCTAAAAGGCTATCTAGATATAAATAATTGTTGAGCAGTATTAGTTTTAATCTGTGATTGGATACATTTTGTCTATATAGATGCTGATAGATTTTGATAGATGCTGATAGACAAAATGTGATTTAGAATCTAGATCAATTCCCGAAAACCCTGATGTCACGCTTGCTTTAGTATGGTCTATTAATGGATTAAAATCTAGTTTTTTTTCTTGTTGAACAGGAAATAAGTGAACAAAAAAAAGTTTATCTTTCCTCTGTCTACAGATGTGCCCATGAGCATCATGCCTGTGCTGATCGATGAGTCTGCTGAGGGCGTCAGTCTCCGGCTACGGAAATTACATGTTTAAACCATTATTATCTAACCTGGAGACCGAATGAAATTTGGTCTCCTCTCAAGACCTGATATTTTAGCTTAATTTACCGGTTGTCCGGTTGGTTCTTTTACAGGTTGGAGACAATATATCCACAGGAAAGCATCATTAAATACACTTTTCAAGGTGCTGGTAGTTTGTTCAGATTTCTATCAATACTCACTACTGAGATCCAAACTGCCTCTGGAAGTAATGTCAGCATTAGAACTGTTTGCCGAGAGCTTCATGAAATGGGTTCCCATGGCCAAGCAGCCGCACACAAGCCTAAGATCACCATGCGCCATGCCAAGTGTCGGCTGGAGTGGTGTGAAGCTCGCCTCCATTGGACTCTGGAACAGTGGAAATGCATTCTCTGGAGTGATGAATCACGCTTCACCATCTGGCAGTCCGACGGACTAATCTGGGTTTGGCGGATGCCAGGAGAATGCTACCTGCCCGAATGCATAGTGGCAACTGTAAAGTTTGGTGGAGGAGGAATAATGGTTTGGGGCTGTTTTTCATGGTTTGGGCTAGGCCCCTTAGTTCCAGTGAAGGGAAATCTTAACCATACAGCATACAGCATACATTCTAGACAATTCTGTGCTTCCAACTTTGTGGCAACCGTTTGTGGAAGGCCCTTTCCTGTTTCAACATGACAATGCCCCCGTGCACAAGTGAGGTCCATACAGAAATGGTTTGTCGAGATCGGTGTGGAAGAACTTGACTGGCTTGCACTGAGCCCTGACCTCAACCCCATCGAACACCGGTGGGATGAATTGGAACGCCGACTACGAGCCAGGCCTAATTGCGCAACATCAGTGCCCGACCTCACTAATGCTCTTGTGTCTGAATGGAAGCAATGTTCCAACATCTAGTGGAAAGCCTTCCCAGAAGAGTGGAAGCTATTATAGCAGCAAAGGGGAGACCAACTCCATATTAATGCCCATGATTTTGGAATAAGATATTTGATGAGCAGGTGTCCACATACTCATGGTCATGTAGTCTAGCTACATGTAAGCACTTCCTCTCCGAACACCCTGATTCTGTGGAAACTACATTGGAAACTAAACATTTATATGTTATTGTATTTTCTCTATGGGTGGTAAGTATTTTTTAAATTAACCTACGATATTCAATATAATATGGTCAGGTGTACTGACTGCTGCTCACTGCTAATCGTTAAAAACTGAGATGCCATAAAATTCAAGTTTCATACCATTTCAAGTGTACAAAACAAACCAACCAATCCCAATCAAAGCAAAAGAAAATGTGCCATTACATTTTGTTTACACAAGAAGAAAACAGTTCAACATACAACACCGATATACTGTAACATACATCATCTATGCAGAAAAAGGGAAACCAATTATAAATGCTCTGATATTGAGAATGTCTTCTTTCACTGTTCCTGACAGTTCTTTAAAGTATTGACAGATATACTGCATCTTAGTGCTGAGAACATGAATAATCTTGGGAGCATCTCTTTCCACTGAGCTCTCAAACACCTGTCAGTCTGGGGGTATTCATTCAGACCAAGAAAGACCGTGCAAACAGATGCAAAACCTTTTGCAACGGAAACACTTTGCAACGAAAATGAGTTTCTATTCAAATTCAGGTATGTCCCTCTCCATTTTGTTCTGTTGACTTTGTTTAGTTTGTTGGTTCTTAAGTGAATACACCCCCTCGTGACAATGGCTGTTAGGAGACCCACTGTCTGAGGGCCTAAAAAAACAAGTATTGTGGTAAAGCAGTTAAACTTTGCCCATACACTAATTCCTGGCTGAAAGGCTGTACTGGACACTAATGGATGTGTAATGTACAATCCAGATGTCCAGTGTTATATCAGTAGGTAGATGGATTTCCGTTAGTAAATACCTTTGAGAATGTCCTGACCACTTGCATCATGGCCTGGTACGGGAATTGCTCCGTTCAAGACCGCAAGCCCCTCCAGCGTGTGGTGAATGAAGACGGTCCAGTATATCACTTGGGGCCGTGTTCCCACCGGTCCAGGACATCTACTTGAAACAGTTTCTGAGGTAGTCCCGCAGCATCATCAAGGACCCCAGCCATGAACGGTTCACTCCCTTACCGTTGGGCAGACAGTAGTGGAGCATGAGGTCTGACCACCAACTGGCTCTATCTACAAGCCATCAGACTGCTGAACACTTGAAATGCACTGACCACCTGCACTGTCTATCCGCACCTTACTACACATATACACTCATGCTACACACACACTTCACAACTGCTGCTGCTACCAGACTCCTATTGATAACACTGCACAATTTAAATACTTGCTTCCCAATCTGAATCATTTGTAAATATCTAACATCTCTAAATGTTCTTCCTTTATTAAAGTTATGCTAAAATGTTTATTATAGTCTACTGATTATACTGCTTAATTTATACACTTGTCCCCCTCTTCCCCAATACACGAGTAAATACTGGACTAAATTCTGCCTTCATGTAATTATACTTATGCTAAAATATTTATTCTGTTACTGCCATTTACTTTGTTCAAATTCTTTATCTTTTAATAATTCTTATTGTTGTTGCATTGTTGAGAAGGAACCTACAAGTAAGCATTCCGCTGTACAGTGTATACCATGTGTATCCTGTACATACGACTAATGAACCCCTGCCAGTACTTCCTGCAAGACATGCATGCAAACTGCAGGTCCAATAGTTCCCCTGTAGAGGTCCCTGTGTACCATTATATAGACTGCCTTGTGATGTACTCAGTGAACACTTCTCATTCAAAACTATCAACCAGACACAAAAAAACGGGTCTACTTGGAGCAGGTCAATCGGTGCCTTCAGAAAGTATTCAAACCCCTTGACTTATTCCACATTTTGTTGTGTTACAGCCTGAATTCAAAATGGATTAAATATGTTTTTTTGTCTCTCACCCATCTACACACAATACCCCATAATGACAAAGGGAAAACGTGTTTTTATAAATGTTTGGAAATGTAATACAGAAATATCTAATTTACATAACAATTCACACCCCTGAGTCAATACTTTGTAGAAGCACCTTTGGCATCGATTACAGATGTGAGCCTTTCTGGGTAAGTCTCTAAGATCTTTCCACACCTGGTTTGTGCAACATTTGCCTGTTATTATTTTCAAAATTCTTCAAGCTCTGTCAAATTGGTTGTTGATCATGGCTAGACAACCATTTTCAGTCTTGCCATAGATTTTCAAGTAGATTTATATTTAAAAAATGTAACTCGGCCACATTCACTGTCTTCTTGGTCAGCAACTCCAGTGTAGATTTGTCCATCAGTTTGAATTTACTGCTAATTGAATGTACAATTTTGTAAGCTTGCATTGCTGACATTTGCCATGCAATGCAGCTGAAGTTAAGTAGCTAGCTAACTATTTTATTGCTTATTGTGTAGTGGAGGATAAAAAATACCTGTATACGTATGGATGTGTAGATAGCTATATAACCGATCTGTGTATGGACCCTAAAAAGTTTGGTATAAATATTAGTTCAGAACAGTGGATTTTAATTGCTTCCACCAGTTAATCATTCATCCCCAATAAATTCCAGAAAATTACTGTTACATGTCAATATTATAATGTCAATGTTAGCTAGCTATAAACCTCAGCTATCACAGCCGGTTGTATTGACTTCAAGACAGTCTGAATGGCATCAATGGATTGAGTAGAACATAACATAACCGTATTGTGCCAAAGATGCAAGTCATATACACATGTAGTTATTGCCAAGCATGAGTTCCCCCACATTGTAGCCTGAATATATTCACTGATCATGTACTCTACCTTGGCAAATAAAGGTGCGGTTCAGGTATGAATATCTGTGACATTCTTTTATAGTCATATCCAATACCAGGAGTATAAAACTCCAGTCTTTGGATGATGCTGTCTGCATGTATGCATTACAATAATACACTTCAACTGTGTAAGGTCTATTTGACCATGAAGGAGAGTGATGGAGTGCTGCATCAGATGACCCCTGGACAGCAGAGTGAAGGAAAAGAAGCCAACAAGTGCTCAGCATATGTGGGAATTCCTTCAAGACTGTTGAGAAAGCATTTCAGGTGAAGCTGGTTGAGAGAACGCCAAAAGTGTGAAAAGCTGTCATCAAGGCAAAGGGTGGCTACTTTGAAAAATCTCATATTTGTTTAACACTTTTGGTTACTACATGATTCCATGTGTTATTTCATTGTTTTGATGTAGAAAATAGTACAAATAAAGAAAAACTTACTTGAATAGCTTCTCCCCGCCATGGGGACAATAAGTAACAGGACAGCAAAGTTTGTTTGTCACCGAAGTGGTAAGAGCATATTACTATTTACCTGTGAATAAATTCATTAAATGGAGAATGGATTAAACTGTTTACCCATTTAATAACCAAACCTTCATACAAACTTGCTATGTTAAATTATTAATACACAACTGAACTACTGCCATATGCTTTTATTATTATTTTGTACCTTAATTTAACTAGGCAAGTTAGTTAAAAACAAATTATTTTTTACAATGACGGCCTAAACCGTCCCCTAACCTGGACGACGCTGGGCCAATTGTGCACCGCCCTATGGGACTCCCGATCTCGGCCGGTTGTGATACAGCCCGGGATCGAACCTGGTCTGTAGTGATGCCTCTAGCACTGAGATGCAATGCCTTAGACCGCTGTGCCACTCGGGAGGCAAAGCGAGCCACTCTGGGTGGCCGAAGCAGCATGCGACAATTAACCGAGTACACAGCACCTTATAAAAAAAGATTGCAGTCAGAGTGCAGTAGTACTGAGTATGCTTCAAATATTGCGTCCAAAATAACACCTTTTTTTACAGTAATTTTGTATTGAAAACATGCCCACATCAGGGTAGACACCTATTTAGGCAATCCCTAGCTGCTAGGCTGCTCAGTCCTGGCCCTGGGGGTCTGCAGTACTGTTGGTTGTCACTCTGGCCTAACACACCTAAAACCAATAATGAATGTTTTACAAAGATCCTAAAGCTGAGTGGGGTGTGTTGGGTTGGGGAGCTGCAGGGCCGTGAACCCCTAGAGGCAGGACGGGGTGACCCAGCTATATTGTGTGCAAAAAGAGCTTAATTAGGCCCATGATATGAATTATATGGAGGATGTACTATTTCTGTGTGTTAATGTGTAGGTGTATGTGTGTTTTCATTAAACGTATGCTTTTCAAACCTTTCCCTTGACACGTAAAAAGATAGGAAGGAAGTTGTCCGGGAGAGAGTTGAGTTATTGACTAGACTGGTGGTGGTCAGGTGTGCAGGCAGCACGGCCTAAAATTTGATATAGAGGATGTCTTAAAAAAAAGACAATTAAAAGTTTGGTCTTTGTACTTTATTTGTAAGAGTTGTTCATTTGTTAGGCTTTTGGTTAAAGGTGCAACACAATATTGATTATCGAATTGATGTAGTTCAGTCTTATCTAGTTGAGTCTTTAAATGTATGCTCACGCAGCTGTGCCTCACAAGTAATAAAACAACTGATCTATTACTGGTGTGATCATATATTCTACCTCAAATTTTGAAATATATATTTTTTTAAATGTCCTGAACAACAATGCATTGACAGGACAATTCAAGCAAAGCCAATATGCGGTGATAATGTATTGGGCCTATAGTTTACTGCACAAACCTCATTGCTACAGTACTAAGTCGCTTTGGATAAAAGCGTCTGCTAAATGGCATATATTATTATTATATTATTACTGTTTTTAATTAGTTAACGTTGCATAGGCTTACGGTTTTTAAGTAATGTTTAAAAAAATCTGAATGGTAGATCTCGGCTTGCATTTTGACTCAGAAAGTGATCTTGACTCAGAAAAGGTTGGTGACCACTGTTCAAGAGTTTTCCCTGTTAACACTATCAACGTTTCCCTTTACTGTGGCAATTGTGATCGAATCAACACAATAGTATCCACTTTCAATGCTACATAGTGAAACAAAACAAACTATGCAAGAGATTTTGTTGTAGGCGGAATGCATCAGCCCGTACTCTACATGGTGAGGCATAAACAAGACTGGTGCTGCATAAACAATCAGAGCTGCAGTAGGCCTATATGCAGCTAGACCATTGCCATCAATGGATCTGTGCCATTTACTTTGAACTGGACTGTGTTCACAGCATGTGCGGTCATGAGTAGATGCACTTGTTTCGAGATGAAAGCGAGAGCTGCATGTAGCCACGTATGCACATTTTGATCATACTCTTTGCAAGTTAGTGAGTTATTAGCCCCGTTATAGGTAATTTGTAGTCAGCAATAGGGAAGTGATCGCTTCCTACAAGAGCATAGAACATGTACATTTCTAGACATCTTTGAAAAGAATGTCAGGTAAAGAGCCTCTTAAAGGGTTCGTGTTGTATTTTGAGACTGGCTTGAATAAGCTAAGTAGCCAAAAGGCAGAGGGAAGCATCATTTGTCTGATTCTCTGTAATAATGGTATGTAATAAATGTCTTCTTGCATCAATCACCACAACATGTTTTTTTTCTCCAAAAATCTCATGGAATGTAGGCCTACATTGAACACCAAACATTGCCTGCACAGAATGTTCACAACGTTCAAGTTTGCGCTCAGCAGACCTGACATTTGCTCAGTGCCAAAAAACAGGGAACATTGCCCGTAACATGATGCAACCATCACTATGCTTGAAAATATGGAGAGCGGTACTCAGTAAAGTGATGGATTTGCCCCAAACATAACACTGTATTCAGGACAAAAAGTGAATTGCTTTGCCACATTTGATGCAGTATTACTTTAGTGCCTTTGTAAAGGATGTCACGGTGCTTGCTTAGCGAGTACCAGTACCTCACAGATACACGTGACCGCCCTCCTCAAGTGTCTTAGCCAATCGCGCCACCTCAAAAGCTAGCTAATGAGGTGACGCAAGCGAGACACTTAAAGCTGAGGAGTTTCACACATCCCCAGTTTTCTCCTATCACAGCCATTAACTCTGTAACTGTTTTAAAGTCACCATTGGCCTTATGGTGAAATCCCTGAGCGGTTTCCTTCCTCTCTGGCAAATGAGTTAGGAAGGATACCTGTATCTTTGTAGTGTCTGGGTGTATTGATACACCATCCATCGTGTAATTAATAACTTCACTATGCTCAAAGGGATATTCAGTGTCTGCTTATTAATTTTTTTTTACGCATCTGCCAATAGGTGCCCTTCTTTGCGAGGCATTGGAAAACGTTCCTGGTCTTTGTGGTTGAATCTGTTTTTGGAAATCACTGCTAGACTGAGGGACCTTACAGATAATTGTATGTGTTGGGCTACAGAGATGAGGTAGTCATTCAAAAATCTTATTATTAAACTTTTAAACTATTAAACTTATTATTATTTTACTCCTGAATGTATTTAGGCGTTCAATAACAAAGGGGTTGAATACTTATTGACTGAAGACATTTCAGCGTTTCATTTTTAATGAATTTGTACACATTTCTAAAAACGTAATTTCACTTTGACATTATGGGGATAGTGTGTAGACCAGTGACAAAACAATCCAAATGTAATCCATTTTAAATTCAGGCTGTAACACAACAACATGTGGAAAAAGTCAAGGGGTGTGAATACTGTAGACTTACAGTGACCTAAAAGTCCGAAAAATAGGTTGAGAACCTGGTATCTACCTGGGGACATATTTGTATATATGAACATAATATTATCTTAGTCATGTTTCAAATCTGGATACTACAGGTTATACATATCATTTGGGTATAACAAGGTTATCTGGTCGATCTGCGAGCAAGATGACATACTTGACCTGAGGCAAATAAGATCTCCCACTATAAAGCACCTACTTCAATAAGTAAAATCTCTATTGCATAAAATAGGAACAGTGTTATTTTTCCAGTAATATAAAAACATACACTAAAGTCCCTGCAGGACTATTGCACACATTGCAAGAGATGATTGTAAAGACACTTAATGTGTAATTCATGCGTAATTCGTTTCCCCCAAAATGTCTCCTAACAAACACAGATCATATCATTTTTTCTCAGTTCAGAACATTCTGCAATCTAAAATAGAGGGCTTGGAGGTGGGGTAGTCCAATGGATCTTTTTGAGGCGGGCAGGGGTTCAGAGATCCATACCCCCTCCATATCCCCCCCCCCCCAAAACCAGGGCCGCTACTTGCTGGGTCCTTTAAGAGTGTTGAAATAGTCTTTCAGAGTTTCCTCGATGTTGGGCACGCCAAAGTTTTGAGCTGCAAAGATGCCTGTGCAAGTCCCAAGGACCACGCCCAAAACCGCAGAGGATCGCAGCCTAGACACAACATACCCTGCCAAGAAGCCCTTGAGGAAAGGAGAGGCCAGCACACTGCCACCCTGGAACAAATAAATACACAATAATCCTCATGTTAGAAACAAACACAACACACAGGTGTGTAGTTGCTCTCATCTGACAGTTTGACAAGATGTATGGAAAACCTGTGCACTATGCATCCATGCACACAAACAGACTTGATATATAGCCTAATAACTACAGAAAAGAGAGGTCATGTTTGTGTGAAAACACAGCCCGAGGCTAGGGTGCCCAATCAAAAACGTATCTTTGACCAATTGGTAAAGTAATAAGTTAATTGTGTAGATAATCCTCTTAAAAAACCAATGGTCCAAACTTCATGTCACCCATCATAATACATTCAAAAGCTATTGGATTGTTTACCCTTGTACTTTTGTAGGATGGCCGGAATTAGGGTGTCTAATTCAATGGATGCCAGAGAAAAAAATGGGTCAAAGAAATCTGGAAAATTGCATCGCATCAACTAGGCTGGATTCTGTGCAAGAGTTAAGGCTACTGGCTACCTGACAGGCTCGCTTTTTCGTTGAACTCATCATCTTTCTTCTCAAATCCGCAGGACATAAAACAACATAGAGGTAAGGTGGATATCAATTTTGAGACATGACATGTAGTGTTTTCACATTTTAGTATACACTTTAAAAATTCATTTGAAATTCCTGTTCTTTTTCGAAAATTTCTCACCAAAAAAAAAAAAATGTTTCTTTGTGAAATGTCAACGGAGAACTGAGGATCTATCAAACTTTTTTATTTTCAAAGCGTTTTACTTTTAATTCAGCTCTTGCCATGCTAATTTTGCTTTTTTGGTGACCCGTGGAAACAACTTTGAAGACAAGGGCCACAAAATGTAAAATCCTCAAAAGTTGTTACGAGAAACCTGCACCACTAGTTAATTAAGTTATGCCAACAGAGCTCGGTGCTTATTATCGTATGCACTAGGTTACGAAATACGACTTTTTGGGATATAATGTTAATGATATGTTAGAGAAAGACCCCACTGAACGATTCAGAACATGAACAATCATATTTGTTTTGGTCAAAAAATATTATATAACATAAGAAAGGGAAATTTCATCACCAAAGCACGTTTTCACCTACTCATATCATGGGTGGACACCATACTGAGTCCTGTGTGTGTGTCAGGGTCCCCCCCCCACAAAAAAGATAAACGAAAAGAAATAAAATTAGCTCCGGCCAATTGTCCAGGAGAAAAAAAAGAATCCCATTGCGAAAATGCATTTTAGCCTGTTCGTTGGTTGAAATACCTGTCAATGTAGCGCTAAAACGGATTACTACAGCTCATCAAACAGCTTGTTCGTTAATGGTGGAGTGAAACATGCTTTTATAAGCCTAATAATTGGGCAACAATTCTGAATGTAATCGCTTGTTAAAAAAACTGTTTTGATGGCCACGATTTAAAAAAGCGCTAATACATGCTTCCCATTTGCCATTCAAGTGCATAGGCAACTAGGCAGGCTTCAGGGCATCACACAACGCATTGCAATAAGCTAGAGGCAATATGCATTTTGAAAACATATAGGACTACTTCATTTTTTGATACCTGAACGTTTTACTACATAAAATCCAACCAAACGTGGAGTAGGAAATTATTTTATAAAGACTATGCCAATGAAATCAGTAGACTATGCCAATGAAATCAGTAGCCTATGCCAATGAAATCAGTAGACTATGCCAATGAAATCAGTAGCCTATGCCAATGAAATCAGTAGCCTATGCCAATGAAATCAGTAGCCTATGCCAATGTAATCAGTAGCCTATGCCAATGAAATCAGTAGCCTATGCCAATGAAATCAGTAGCCTATGCCAATGAAATCAGTAGCCTATGCCAATGTAATCAGTAGCCTATGCCAATGTAATCAGTAGCCTATGCCAATGAAATCAGTAGCCTATGCCAATGAAATCAGTAGCCTATTCTCTCATGTTCAATTTGTTTTCAAATGTCTTTCATTGTCCAGTAGCCAAAGGCACAGTCCTAGTCATATTAGCAACCCATGCTAGTTTTTGCATCTTTAGATCTCCACTCTTTCTAAATTTCAAACAGATATTTTCATCTCGGTATGAAATCGCTCACATGTGCTGTGCACTTTTGCCAATGGTGTTTTCCCACTCATTTCATTACGGAATAAACATTCACGCGTAGCCTACTTACTGCCTTGTGCGCATTGCTGCGCTTATAATGTAAAGAAATCCTAGTTGTTCAAAATCTTAAGCTAAACGTTCTGATCTGTTGCATGAGTCTCCTTGCTTTTTAATGTTTTTTGGATGTAGCCAGGGCCTAATGGTTGTATTAATTTGGGATCCATTGTCCCGCAATGGTCCCAGAGTCCATGTGGCTATTTCTCTGGCACAGAACGACAAGCTTAGTTGACCAATAGAATAGGTAAACTTTTGTACTAAAGGGGATAGTGGATTGACATAGGCTAGTGAGTTTGCTGTTCATTACTCCTCATGTTGGCTGAGGAAAAGTAAATGTGGACAGTTCTTCAAACATCTTCAAATTCGCATCGGAATTCAGTAAGAAGGGCACACAACATTGCATCCTCGAGTTGCATGTTCTGTTAAAATGAATTAGGCCTACCATCATCTAAATGTGATTTCAGTCATTCTGAGCACTGCTTGTGGACGCCATAATCAGGTTAAGCATCCAATGCATATGGGTCCGGTACATTTCTTAAACGTCCAGTAAATTAAAGTGCTGCCGGTCAAATGTATGGCGCCACATTTTTGGAAAACCTGGTTTGTGTGTCGGACATCTGACGGCTCACCTGTGGGATCCCAGCCTGTACTTCCTTCTCCACGCGGCGCTGAATGTCCTCTAGCTGGTCCTTGAGCTCTGCCAGATCCTTTAGCTGTCTCAAAGGGTAGTAGTACAAGTCAAAAGTCAATTTAGGACTGCAAGCAAGGCAAGTTATTGACACAGAAAACATGTGTCCGTCCTCCCCAATTAAGGTGCCACCAACCTCCTGTGCCTGAGTGCCTAGCTGCTGCTACTCTCTGTTATTATCTATAAGTTACATAGTCACTTTAATACCTCTACCTACATGTACATATTACCTCGACTAACTGGTGCCCCGCACATTGACTCTTGTACCGGTACCCCCTGAATATAGCCTCGCTATTGTTGCTTCTTAATTGTTTGTTACTTCTATTTCTTCTTATTATTATTTTTAGCTATTTAAAAATAACTGCATTGTTGGTTAAGGGCTTGTAAGTAAGCGTCTCACTATAAGGTCAATAGTGTATTAATTAATAACTGTTGTATTTGGGGCAAGTGACAAATATGATTTGATATCTAAGGTAGATCTACACTCAAGTGATTCTTTAGTCCAACATGTGTGTCCCAAAACAATCCAATAAACCCATCAAAATTCTTCCTCTTACTGAGTCCCATTGTATATTGTATACGAAATCCATTCTTCGCCGATACTAATGCATGAATGAATTTAACATCTTGATCGACTATTGATTACTCTGGACTAGTGTGCACAGCTTTGACCGCTCAGACAAAGATATGTAAAACCAAGATATTTCATCTGTGTCGTTTCCAATGGTAGCAAATGAGGCATAGTAGGCCGAACAAGCAAGGAGGTGGGCAGAGCCAAACACGAGCTAGAGAGATTATATTGGCGCGATTAAAAGCCTCATTTGCATATAACAGTTAGAGAACGCATTCTCTGTGAAGTGCGCCGTAACTCAATTAGCCCCTCCAATCTTTGTAAACAACGCACAATTTATTGAAACTTTGGCAAATTCCAACCGGATGCTTCTGATTTATACATCTGGTGAAACACCAGTCTGCTCGTCCTATCCGTGTATTCTACCGGTTAAAACAATATGCCATTTGAGCATCGTGTTTCCAGTCTACATTCTCACGATCATATCCAGTACAACTGCTACCTATATATATTTAGACCAATGGCCCAGCAGGTCAGGTTGCTACATGAATGTAATGTTTAGTAAACGTTAGCTAGCTCGCATAGCTGGGCTAGTTTTGACAGTTTCTTAGGAAAAACATACAGCTAGCAAGCTAAATAACGGTCACACGTAACCTTAACTACACCGAATATACCTAAAACGCAACTGCTACAACCGATAATACAAGCACAAGATGTTTAACTCTCCATAGGCTAAAGTTTAAGGCACTAACCTTGTCGTCCGCCATGTCTTGAATCAATGCTGGTGGTACTGCTTATTGACTGGGCTCGATTTTCTTCCCTGCTAAAATATGTGTGACTAAAAGTCATGTGTGGTGTGCCGACTGTTTTTACTCAGTTTACTTTCTGGACTACATTGCTATTATATGCATTCTTTACAATGTGTCAATATCAATTATTTTTTCAATCTAGCTACTAGCGTTAATTATGTATTTATTACATGATTAGAATTGGAATTGAGGCCAGTACAGTTACAGGACACGGCAGGCATAAAGTTAGCTTGCAGTATTCGCAAGTAAAATGAACTGATTTGAAACAATTAGTCATTGTAATCGGACAGCCTTTTGGGGGGATTATATGGGGAACATTTGCATAATACTATGAAACTGAATATCAAGAAGTACAACAATATTCAAAATTCTAAGAGTTTGCACAAATACATGGCTCTGCCTGATGTCATCAGTGGAGCTTTGTATATCAAGAGGGGTTGTAAATTCCACACGCGAACCGGGTGGAGGCTTCATATATACACACATTGAGTGGAGGTGAGAAGAGGATGATGCAAGCAGAAACCTCTGGTTGTACTGTGATAAGTATAGTTTAACTGAGAGATTATTTTACATAGTTGAGCAGACACTCTTATCCAGAGCAATTTACAATAGTGAGTGGATACATTTTCATACTGGTCCCCTGTGGGAATCAAACCAACTGAGCCGCACACAACCACACTACAATTACACTACAACATTGCATCTAGGGAAAAGAGATGGGTTTAGAAAAGCTGCAGCAACAGACGTTGCCTTTAAGGAAGCCTGCCTATAGAACACCCTTCCTCCCTATAGAACACCCTTCCTCCCTGTAAAACACCACAGCGTACTGATGCACAGGAAATCATCCTGTATTCTGTGATGTTGCTGGCATTGCTATGAAAAGCACTTTCAAAGTGTCCCTTCTCATATATTTTGAAGAGTAGGGCTTGGCAGATGCAGGTTCTTTGCGAGGGGCAGATTTATGTCTCTAATCTTCCCGAGACACCCCTTTTACACAGAGAGGCATCCTATCTCAAGTTGAATTGAACCCTATTACGACTCCCTCACTACACAAATACTCGATAGGCTACACCCGTCGCATTCACCCTTCGAGAAAGCACGTTTGTTTTGATTTTTGGATTATTGCTCTCTTGTTGGTCTCCATATAACTGTAGTAATGTATTTCTTCTAGAAAAAGCATGCTTCTTGGGTCTGTTTGCTGGTCTGCACTGTGCCTTTGTCCTTAGTGCCTTTTCTCGGCCTCAGCAGTCCTTTCAAGGCACCGAGAGACAGGGGACAACCAGAGAGGCAGGGGACAACCAGAGAGGCAGGAAGAGAAAGAAGAAGAGCGATAGAAAAGCTTGAGCGTGTGAGAAAGAGAGGTAAAGGGGTGGGGAGAAGGAGGAGGGGGAGTGGCGGAAGCTGCAGGCACCGCTGACAAAGAGAGCGAAATGAAAGGCAGCAGCAGTGAAACAAGCAGCATCCCTCCAGCACAGATAAAGAGATAGAGACGCAGGATAGAGAAGAGATAGAGATCAACGAGACGGACGGAGAAGACTCCCGAGAGTTCCCGGGACGGGGCTTGCACAGAGAGTCAGACAGAGAAAGAAATATATTTTGAATACCTCTTGGCATGTGAGTGTGTCCCTTGACGCTTGGCGCTGTGTGCAGTTGTAACGAGTGTGTGCGGGGAAGAGTTGTCCTGGCGACATCAGGACATTTTGGTACGGGAATGTGGTGCAGCTAAGCCAGGTTGACCAGGAAGGAAGGAACACCTATCAGCATGCTGGGGAAGGATTACATGCTCGCCATCATCATAGTCAATTATGACGGTGAGTAAACACACACACACACACTGTCCTGGGCTCCTCCAGACCTTTTTCTCGCCTCGTCCCTTGTTCCTCAGAGGGAGAGGAGACGGCCGGCCGAGGAGTAGTGAGTGCAGTAGGTACTGGCCTGAGTGCAGTAGGTACTGTCCTGAGTGCAGCAGGTACTGGGGTGAGCTCATTATCTGATTTTCACTGGTAGACAGGCTCAACTACAGGTGTTGTGTCATGTAGGGCCGGCCAGGCATTCTGTCCCACACACTTCGTAGAGTGAAACTGGAAATACATAATAATAATAATTTGGGAGGTGTTTATATTTGTCTTGTTTCACATATGTAAAAGTGTGTATTATACGCATGTGTGCAATGTAAAGGTGTTTTTCCCCTCACCTTGTCAGCTCGGGGATTTGAACCTAGCGACCTCTCTGTTACTGTCCCAACGCTCCCTGTCGGAAAGTTTGAAGGGTTATTAAGGTTGAGTTGTGCGATTGTGTGTTTGTTGAGAGTTCAGGTAGTGAACTAGAGTGCTTCCATTAGACAAAGAACATTTTTGATCTATGGATTATTTTTGTATTTAGCTTTGAATTCAAAGGATAGTTCACCCAAATTGCAAAATAATATGCGTTTCCGTACCCTGTTAGCAGTCTACAGCAGACCATGCTTTGGGTTTAGTTTCCCTGGCACTGTTTGAAACAAATCCCATAGAGTTTGCCAGTTTGTAGTCCTTAAATCCGGAAATGAGTTACCTCAAGTTCGTTCAGCTATCCCTATGGGGAAAATTAATGAGAAAGAATAGGGTTTAGGGATGAACACCGAAAATAAGGTCTGAGGTTAACACAGGCTTAGGAGATCTTATACATTTTGTTTTATGAGATAAGGTCAGTTAACCTGACCTTTAGGAATTATGAAGCCTTTATGTCCTTTATGAGCTTTTTAAAAACAAATGAATACATGCGTCAAAATTCACAGAATGTGATGTTTGCTGATGAAGATTGTCTCATAGACCAAAGGAATAATATCTTCTAAGCCTGTGTTTACCTCAGACCTTATTTTCGGTGTTCATCCCTTATTTTCAGGATTTATCCAAAAACGGCATTCACTTTCCCCATAGGCTTTGTCAAACGAATCACGGCAGAGTTAGTGCCTACACAAAAAAAAGCCATTACTATTTCTCTCTATTCAAGTCATGGCACAAATACAATTCAAGTCATTAGCATTTTTTTTGCGCATCATTTCCAAATCATCCCAAAGTATTTAACATGTATTGTGCAGCTCAAACAAAATCATTTATAGATGATTTGAACATGATGCGCGAGAAGTGCTAATATCGGTACCATGACTTGACTGGGATTTGTTTCCACAAATGCTAAAACTTTGTGACGGGGAAACTAAACCAAAACATGGATTGCTGTCATACCTTGTCTGCTTACTGCTTACAGGGTAAATCAACAAATATGTAATTTTGTACTTTGGGTGAACTTTCATGATAATAATGGCGATGGTGGGGATTTCACAATCAGTTATGTATCTGTCTGTTGCTTCTAAACAGTTTCATATATCAGTGTTACTAGGTGTTCTTGCTCACGCATCATTATGGGATCATTACGCCCTTGAGAGTAGAGGTCGACCAATTATGATTTTTCAACTCCGATGCCGATTATTGGAGGAACCGAAAAAAGCCAATAATACCGATTAATCGGCTGATTGTTTTGTAATAATGTTTGTAATAATGACAATTACAACAATACTGAATGAACAATGAACACTTTTATTTGAACTTAATATAATACATCAATAAAAATCTATTTAGTCTCAAATAAATCATAAAACATGTTCAATTTGGTTTAAATGATGCAAAAACAAAGTGTTGGAGAAGAAAGTAAAAGTGCAATATGTGCCATGTAAGAAAGCTAACGTTTAAGTTCCTTGCTCAGAACATGAGAACATATGAAAGCTGGTGGTTCCTTTTAACATGAATCTTCAATATTCCCAGGTAAGAAGTTTTAGGTTGTAGTTGTTATAGGACTATTTCTCTCTATAACATTTGTATTTCATATACCTTTGGCTATTGGATGTGATTCGATGATAAATTATTCAATGATTATTTACATAGGACAGGATGTGTTGTTCACCTTGGTGACTGTGTGGGCTGCCATGTGACTTGGTGTTGTCGTGGTAACTGTTGCTCTCCTGGCGTTAGGAGTAGCTGGTGTTTATTATGGAGGGTAATGCATAGCACAGTAGGCAGCAGGTACAAAGGAGAGCAGAGTCAATGGAGAGTCAATTATACGTTTGTTGACTAAAATGTTGATATTACCAAAAATGATTTATTCAACAGTATAGTATTGTAAGCAATGATGAATTAAATGTCAAGTCCAATGCATATTGTTGAGCAACAACACTGTTCATATCCTCTCTGGAGGCTATCGAAGGCTTGTACCTTTGTTGTGCCTTTTTTTTGCTATCAACTCTCCCCCCCATTCATAAGCCCAAACACCACAGGTTCCTCAAACAAAGCGTCTGCCTTGACTGTTTACGTCATTGCTCCCAAAATAATTCCCCTCGAAAGAGGCGGCGGGAGAGAAATGGAGAAGTAGAGAGAGCGTCATCCTTATGCTGAGCATGGTACATGTAAACAGGGACACTGTGTCAGTAGTTGATTGGAAAATTGTATTGTCTAATGTTAGCATCGTATACACATTATCCTGCAGGGTTGGAGGGGGTTAGGGTGGGGAATGGAGTTTTAATAGCACCCTGCGGAACATAAAACCGGTCCCATATCTGTACAGTATGTGTTTTGAATGAATTTATCTGACTTTCGTTGTCATGCTGTCCATGTTTGGGTTGGGTTGGCACATAAGGCTTCAGATCTACGACTCGTCAAGGGGTGCGTGGCATGGCTGGTAGAAAAGGATATAGCCGTCCTGCTCCCGGATTGAGAGCTGAAACCCAGATTGAAGTTGTGATCCACTCTGGCCCATAATCCCTCTGGCAGATAGAGCCCAGCTCTGACCTTGCACAGACGCACCATTGGGATTACTCTCTCTCCTCCAGATGTACTGTAGTCTCTCTCTCCCCCCACCCTTTCTCTCTCTCTCTCTCTCTCTCTCTCTCTCTCTCTCTCTCTCTCTCTCTCTCTCTCTCTCTCTCTCTCTCTCTCTCTCTCTCTCTACAGTTTATCATATTACTGTTATTTATAGTCTCTACTTAATTCTCTCTGCATAATGTAATTTCTGGTCTCACTTTGTCTTTGTCTCTAGTCTACAGCACAGGTGTTTTACATTGTTATAAACATATTCTACATTCTTTCTCTATTTTTAATCGTAGCTCTCATTTCTAAATCCCCATTATGCTTCAATATTACATTTGCTGTCCCAGTTACTCGTTCCCCATTATTTAGTGTAAGGGGCAGTTCTGGGCAGAGAGAGCTATCCGACTGCAATCACTGCCATCACCACTGCTCAATTACAGCTGTTTACAGCCTCATAGGGACCGCAATCTGCAGCTCGGTCTTGATTGGCCATTTTGGAATGCTTTGGTAACAGGCTCAGTCCAAATGTGTGTTAAGAGACTCAAGTGTGTATCTGTATCTAGAGTAGAGTAGATAGTCACCCATCAGTGACAATAACAAGGGGGGCGAGGACTGTACTGTACACCCTCCCCCATAGAAACACCACGTCCCTACATCCACTTAGTCACAATGGAGACTTGAGTTATTTGAACGGGGACCATAATTAAATAAACGCCTGCCAAAATCAATGTAACAAAATACTTAGGAACACCTCTCAAGTGCAGACTGGCACCAATGAGTAAAGGCAACTCTGACAAAGCTATGGCGGATACCCGCATGGTGGACTAGCTCATTTCTGCCTGTCACGGGAATAGCAGTCACATTCATGCGCATGCATCAATCTAGTGCACGTGCACACAACAACAATATCACGCGAATGTCTGTTCCCCTGTTAGCTCATTGGATCAGCTGGTTTACAGCAGGAGTTGCTATAGGGACTGATCACGCAGTGCAGACTCTGGGATTCATCAATAATTCACTAACACCCTCTGCTGGAGATTCACTGCTGTATGGCACACTTTCACGAGTCTGCATTCTGCTCTCTACTCCCGACACTAAGTAAAACTGTTGGAAATGCATGTGTATCTTATACCTTCTGTGCGATTGGAACACGTACACTTTTTCACCTTACTGGTCAGTACAATCCACGGACAGAAGCCTACTACTACAATGGAAGTCATAATGGAGGCTTCACTTACATCAGATCACTAAGTATTTAGTTAGAAGAAAAGCCATGCTATAGAGGAGATTATTTATGATAATAGACAGGAACTGGTTCAAAATAGCATGGCGATGACATATATTACTTCAGAGATGACCAATCACAGACTTAATTATTACTCCCCTGTGTCATTGGTGTTGAGACAATACCCTAATACTTCACGGACTTCATGAACTCCACTATTCAATAGAAAGCCCTCTGAGTCAGGAAAGCCATTGGTGCGGAGAGTCTAAAACTAAAAACGTTGACTTCAAAGTTCAACAAACCGTACAACTATATGCAGAAGGACTACTTTTAACAATTTACACTGAACATTTTACACAAAACCACATTTACTGGAAGAACTGTGCAGATGCAAAGTTGGGAGAAAGAATTTCAGTAAAATCTCCCTGTGCCTAAAATAATACTATTATTGCTCCCTATATCTTCTCCGTGTCACCATGCTCTTGCTCTCCCTCAAGCGCCAGGCTGCCCTTCCTTACACATACCTGTCACCATCATTACGAGCATCAGCGCTCATTGGACTCACCTGGACTCCTTCACTTTGTTGATTGCCCCATCTATATCTATAGCTTCCACGCCTTTGCTGGCTCGAGAGGTTTTATTGCCTTGGTTGGCTTGGCAGACGCCCATCCCACATCCATGCCTCAGCCGGCTCGCACGCCTCAGCCGGCTCGTCGGGCTCTCACGCCTCAGCCAACTCGTCGGGCTCTCACGCCTCAGCCAGCTCGCACGCCTCAGCCGGCTCGTCGGGCTCTCACGCCTCAGCCGGCTCGTCGGGCTTCTACGACTCAGCCGGCTCGTCCATTGCACATGCTTCGGCCAGCCCGTCAGGCTCGCCCAGGTGGGATGCCAGGTGGCGCCCAGGGGGGGAGAGGACTCACCTGGACTTCTTCACATTGTAGATTGCCCCGTCTATATCTGTCTCTTCCTCCGTTGGTTCCCCACATCAGCATTAATGTCGTTTACGTTTCCCCTGTCCAGACACTGTCCGTGTTCTGTTTCATGTCAGTGTTTCATTAAATGTTCACTCCCTGTACCTGCTTCTCATCTCCAGCGTCTGTCCTTACACTCCAGAGTAAGATTCCAAGATGTCAGCAGAAAGAATGGGGTGTCAGCTATGACGTGTGACGACCCTCCCACTCTGTCTGCCAAATTTTTTCTCTTTGCTCTTGTTTTCCTTAATAGGATGTGGTGGGCGGAGCCGGGAGGGTCGTCAGCGAAATGGGACACACCTGGGCTCGGGTGTGTCCCGGGATAAATACACCTCTTCCCCATTCATTGAGTAGACTCTCTCCATGCAGACACACTGATAGAGTTTGGTTGTGGCCGTTTTGTATTCGGAGTGAGTGAGGCCGTACGGCGAGATTTGGGCCTCGCACACCGAGATACTCTGGTTCACGGGCAGAGTTTCATTCAACTAGGGTTGAGCCTGACTCCTGTGGTGAAGCTGACTTTGGTCAAGAGTGTCACTTCTGTCAAGGTTCAGGTCATTGGAAAAACGACTGTCCGGATCTCAGGGCTAAAGGTAAATGCAGTGCTTACGTTAAATCTAAGCCTATGGAGTTAGCAGCGCCTGTCCCACATCAGTTCACTCCTGACACACTGTCTTATGCCCAGGGGCATGTGAAAGTCCATATTGACCCAGACTATTTACCTTTCATTTACGGTGGGTTTTGTGTCAATGTTAGGAAGTAACGACCTAGTACCAGTGAAGATCCTGAGACACAGGTGCCTCTGAGTCGTTTGTGTTGGAGTATGTGTTACACTTCCCTGCTGAGACTGATTCGGGGAATAGTTTTCTAATTAGGGGAATAGGTTTGAACATTCTTTTCAGTTCCATTGCATAAACTGATGTTGGATTATGGACTGGCGAAAGGTGAGGTTGTTTTGGGGGTGCGTCCTTCGTTGCCTATTGAGGGGGTCGACGTTATCCTTGGGAATAACTTGGCTGGTGAGCGTGTATGGTCTGTCGTGTTTCCATCTTCAGTGGTTTCAGCTAAGCCGTAATTTGTAGGGATTCCTGATGAGTGCGCATAGTTTCCCAGAGGTGTTTTCTGCGTGTGCAGTGACGCGTTCTATGAACCGTGGCGACCTGGTCACTGCGCCGGCTAATGAGAATGGCACAAAGAAATCTGTCACTACTTTCCCTGTTATCCCGTTATCTGTACCCCACTCTAATCTAATCAAGGAGCAACGGACTGACCCACACATTGGAAGAGTTGCGTGCCTGTGGAACAGTTGGGAAATGTCGCCCATGGCTATTTTCTCAGAGAGGATGTCCTGATGAGGAAGTGGGTGTCTCATGGTAGTTGTTTTGTGGGGGAGGCTATTAGTCAGGTTGTTGTACCAGTTAAGCTTCGTGAGTTGGTGTTGACAACTTCCCACGATGACGTTGCTGGACATATGGGGGTGTGGAAAACCTACAATTGCATATTAAGACATTTCTTTTGGCCTAGGTTAAAGAGGGATGTTTCTGAGTTCATCAACACACCTGCCAATTAACTGGTAAACCTAATCTAGCTACTAAGCCGGTACTACTGTTTCCTATTCCTGTACTCAGCCAATCTTTTGAGTATCTGATTATTGACTGTGTTTGTCCTCTACCTCGCTCTAAGAATGGTAGAAGTTATCTGTTCACTGTGATGTATCAGACCACTAGGTTTCCTGCTGCCTATCCTCTCCGGTCTATCACCACTAAACCGAGTCAAAGCTTTTAGCACAGACTTATCTCACTGTTTGGAATCCCCAAGGTCATTCACAGTGATCAAGGATCTAATTTCACCTCTAATCTGTTTGGTCAGGTTTTCCAACAGCTCCACATTAAAAACAATTTGTCTTGCGCCTATCACGCGCAGACTCAAGGAGCGCTGGAACATTTCCATTGAACACTTAAGTCTTTGTTGAGAGCTTATTGTACTGAGATGGGAAAGGATTCACAGGAGAGAATGAAGGGCATATTTGATCGGCGAACTGAGCCTCGTCACTTTTGTCCAGGTGATCAGGTTATTGCTCTGCTGCCAATTGTTGGTTCTCCTTTTCAAGCCAAGTTTCAAGGTACATATACGGTTACTTGCCATTCCAGAACGGTGAAAAGCACACCAACTGTGCCATGTAAATCTGTGTAAATCTGGCCTTGTCTCAGGATGGTAAGTTGGTGGTTGAAGATATCCCTCTAGTGGTGTGGGGGATGTGCTTTGGCAAAGTGGGTGGGGTTATATCCTTCCTGTTTGGCCCTGTCCGGGGGTGTCCTCGGATGGGGCCACAGTGTCTCCTGACCCCTCCTGTCTCAGCCTCCAGTATTTATGCTGCAGTAGTTTATGTGTCAGGGGGCTAGGGTCAGTTATATCTGGAGTACTTCTCCTGTCCTATTCGGTGTCCTGTGTGAATCTAAGTGTTTCTCTAATTCTCTCCTTCTCTCTTTCTTTCTCTCTCTCGGAGGACCTGAGCCCTAGGACCATGTCCCAGGACTACCTGACATGAGGACTCCTTGCTGTCCCCAGTCCACCTGGCCATGCTCCTGCTCCAGTTTCAACTGACCTGAGCCCTAGGACCGTGCCCCAGGACTACCTGACATGAAGGCTCTTGCTGTCCCCAGTCCACCTGACTGTGCTGCTGCTCCAGTTTCAACTGTTCTGCCTTATTATTCAACCATGCTGGTCATTTATGAACATTTGAACATCTTGGTCATGTTCTGTTATAATCTCTACCCGGCACAGCCAGAAGAGGACTGGCCACCCCACATAGCCCGGTTCCTCTCTAGGTTTCTTCCTAGGTTTTGGCCTTTCTAGGGAGTTTTTCCTAGCCACCGTGCTTTTACACCTGCATTGTTTGCTGTTTGGGGTTTTAGGCTGGGTTTCTGTACAGCACTTTGAGATATCAGCTGATGTACGAAGGGCTATATAAATAAATTTGATTTGATTTGATTTAAAACCATATTATGCACGTTCCTCTGAGGCTGAACGGTGGGAGTCTACAGAGGACGATAAAACCTGTTCTCTTGGCCAATACTGTTATTTCACTGGGTTCTTGTCATGCTAGGTCCGTGCATGGGGAGGAAGTTCCTGGTCCTGACGATTGCTTACTGCAGGGTAGATTGAAAAATCTGGATATTTTAGATGGCCTTCTCGCTCATCTACCTGTTGATGGGCGGGAAGAGATGGTCGGTCTGATTCAGAGATTTCCAGGTTTGTTTTCTGATACACCTACAAACTTAATAGAACACGATATTGACGTTGGGGATGCTGACCCCATTCGTCAGCGGTTCTATAGAGTTTCTTCAGAGAAACTGCGTTGTCTGGATACTGAGGTCAGGTACATGCTGGAGAGTCAGATAGCAGAGCCTTCTTTCTCCAGTTGGACTCCTCCCTGTATCTTGGTCAGTAAACCTGATGGGACAAACAGATTTTGTACAGACTACCGTAAGGTAAACGGTGTCACTAAGCCAGATTAATTTCCTCTTCCTCGGATGGAGGACTGCGTTGATCAAGTAAAATGGAACTGATGTGTTTCTTGGGAATGATTGGTTATTACCGTAGTTTTTTTTAGGAACTTCTCTACTGTGGACGCTCCCTTGACGGATTTGCTGAAAGCTAAGGCCGTTTACGTCTGGTCTTCTCGTTGTCAACAGGCTTTTGAAGATGCGAAGCGGTTGCTTACCTCAACTCCGGTGCTGGCTGCTCCTTGCGTGGATTTGTCATTTACCTTGCAGGTGGATGCGAGTCACGTGAGGGCAGGTGCAGTCCTGCTGCAAGCAGATGTGTCTGGGTGTTGAGAGGCCTGTTGGTTACTTTTCCAAAAAGTTGAACCTTTATCAGTTGAACTACTCGGTCGTGGAAAAACAAGCGCTAGCACTCATAGGTGAGATGTATGTCGGGTCAGGAGTAGTACCTATTATGGTCTACACCGACCATAATTCTCTCACCTTCTTGAGTTCCATGATGTGTCCTAACCAGAGGATAATGAGATGGTGTTTATTCCATATCAATGTGCGGCACATCAGGGGGACTGCTAATGTCGTTGCTGGCGAGCTGTCTCGTGCGCCCTGTTCCTGAATGTCCACGTGACTGACCCCTGTTATTTTATGTTTGGTGTTGTCCTGTTCTATTGCTCCTGTCTGTTCCCTTCTGGTCTCGTTTTCTTCTTTCCTCTTAAAGGTTGCTTCCTGTGCGCAAAGGTTGCTGAGGTCTGGAGAGGATGAGGTTGGCCTGGGCAAGAGGAAGTGTGAACACGTACCCCCCCTTATGGATTTGGGACGCAGGCTGGGTATTCTATTAGGATCCAGGGCAGTATTTTGTTTGTGTGACTGGTATGGTGTTCCGGGGTCCTTGTCGGTGGGCGGAACCTGGAGGGTTGTCAGCGAAATGGGACATACCTAGGCTCGGGTGTGTCCCGGGATAAATACATATCTTCCCCATTCGTTGAGACTCTATCCATACAGACACACTGATAGAGTTTGGTTGTAGCATTTTTTTGTGGCCGTTTTGTTTGTTTGCTTTGGCACCTTTCAACCTCCCTCATTATTACATTTATGCACGCAACCACTTACTTACACTACTGATTACTGACTACACACACCATTGTTAATTGTATTTACAATACCTCAGTTAATAAATATATTTTTGTTATTCCTAATCTCCACGTTGTCTCCCTTTCTGTTACGGACTTTGAGCCGGTTCGTGACACGTGATAACTTGACTTTAAAAAAATCTGTTTTGTTTATTGAATTACAGTAAGTGAAGTGGATTTACACCCTGTATCAGAATGATGGTAATAGAACAGCAAACTACAGTGGAGTATAGTTCTGTTCACGACAGAATAGTAGAATATATTACAGAAGAGTACAGTTCTTTATAGTGTACTCAACTCTAGTGTGCTCTGTGTACTCTACTGAACTCTATTCTATTGTACAGGACTGTACTTTACTGAACTTTTTAAAACTTTACTGTATTGTGTTTTACACTTCTGTGCTCTGATGTACTGTGCTCTCCAAACTTGTCAAACGTAGACGTCTATGATTTGGACCTGACTGGACCAAATCGGAACCAGTCATGGACGTCTGTTTGGGACAAATTGAACCAGACCAAAAATCAAAACAAACCCTGGACATTGAAAAGAAAGCCTGTCCAGACCGTACCTAAAAAAAAAAAATTGGGTGGAATATCAAATAACTACTTTTCAATGTCCATGGACACCCAGTGTCTTGTCGGTGCTCAGTGGATGCTGGTTACAGTAAATGGAGAGAGAGGGGGAGAGAGAGAGAGACCTCATTATTGCTTTGCCCACCAGAAAGAGAAAGAATTCAGTGATGAGCTGAAAATAACAGTACTAGGTCTACCTTGTTACTTCTGAACTTCCCTTGTACTCCCTCCTCACAAAGGAGGGGAATGAGATGTGTTATTTTTGTAACAGAATGACAAGACCCTAGGCAATCTTTCTTAAACTTACAGAAAGCCAATCATTTATCCAAAATGAAAAATACAAGTATGAACACACTCTTTTAACATATTTTTCTGGTAGATGTTTTCCAAGACCCCTTTTTCCATCTGTTTGACCAGAAATCAAGGCCTTGCCTTAGTCTTAATATTTAGGATGGAACATTTTTGAAAAATGTATATATGCCTTAATTTCTCAAAGATATAGACTTAGAGCTATAGAGCTTTCATTTGACACGAGATTTGAACTTCACATGTTAGTGCTCATGGGGTCCTTTTACATGGAAATGTCCCATTACAGATCCATGCAAACTGTAAACAGGGGCTATTTTGTGCACTGTGTCAACATCAAAATAGTTACATCAATACTATTTGCTTACCACAGGAATTGCACGGCACATTTAATCTGTTATTGGAAATCATTTTTACAGTAGAGACTGTACATGATAGATTTTCCCATTTCACCAAGCTTTTTTTCTTTTAGTGGCTGTCCCCAAGTGTGCTTCGTCACACGATGCTGACAGCACAAGAACTAGTCAGCCTAAAACACTAAAAAAAAGTCATTTGGGCGGTCATTGCTTATGGCCTGTCAGCAGAAGGCTTTGCTGCATCCGATGTGGGAACAGAAGAATGTTTGATTGGTTCATGATTGGAGCTATTGGAACTCTCATCGTCTTCCATAGATCCCAAAAGGACTGGACATTCACTATGCACATTTGGCAGTCTGAGCGGTACGATGTTGCTACCTCGGAGAGGATTCGTGCCACTATCTTGGTGAATGGGGTCAGTTGCATGGAAGACGATGATTCGCTATGTTTTGGCTTTCATCTTGAGGTCTTGTGATATGAGGATTACCCATCATCAGCCCTGGTGTCCGGTTATATAATACCAAATAGCTTGACTTAAACTACAAACCCACCGTAGGAGTAAAAACCCAGCATAGAAGTAAGAACCCAGGGTAACGGTAAGAACCCAGCATTAGGAGATGTCTCCCACCTTTGCAACATGGATTAGGACTAGGCTACATCACATAGGCTCAGAGCCTTTGTTCTGATCTCAAGGAGCATAATTGGGAGAAAGGCTCTACTCTAGTCTGGTATGAGCAGTGACAGCATCAGCCACTGTGACATACAGTAGTTGTTTGTGACAAGTACACTTTGCCATTCCATTTTTAAAGCAGAAAATATCAATTTCTTTCAAACTGTCATACATTACGATGTCCCACGGATGCTAGTTCTTAGAATCCCTCCCCTGTATACTCACTGGTCAATAATGGGAGAAGGGAGGCTACAGTAGGAGAGCTCTGTGCCAAATTGTCTCCTCTGGAGGCCTCGTCCTCAGGGTTGGGATGAGTTCTAATTCTTCACATAGCTTCATCACGCCCCGGAGATGGTGCACTGACCCGTCAATCAGACTGTGAAATGTATTGAATAGTAGTGTCATCCAAGCCCAGGAGGCCTGCCCGCCTGCCTGCCTATAGAAGCATCCACGAAAACTGAAGAGTTCTGCCTCCATCTCTCTCTAACACTGCGGCCTCTTATACACTGCTGTCTCTTATTGATTTGTCTCTCCCTGTAGCAGGGTTCAGCTGATCTGTTCCTGGGTATAATCTTCCCATGCTATTTATCCCAGGGATGCGTGGTGTTGTTTTTCATTGCCAGACACAGGGGTGACCAGGGTTAAAAAGCCAGACGAATGGGGATGAGATGTACAAGGCACGTCAAATTCATTTGGGTCACGCACACACACAAACGACAGACCAGAATGAAATAAAGAAAAATAGGCATCAGTGCCTTTTGCATGCTTGATTTAGCCTCTCTATTTTCATTCTGTGCCCCCAGGTTGAGGGTAACACAGCCACTGTGGCACTCTGCTGTGAGAGAGACACCCGTGCCCAGGTGACCTCAGCGGTGTCCCAAATTGCACCCTATTCCCCTTGTGGCCTGGTCAAAAGTAGTGCACTACATAGGGAATAGGGTACCATTTGGGATACAGACCCTCATGTCACTACTGACCCACTTCTTGCTTTCTCTCTCTCTCCTTACATCTTTTTTTACCACCTCTCTATTCGGCTTGCTCTCTCTTCGAGCTGAGCACATTGAGTTAGTGTGCAGAATTTGTCATTTTGTGAGTGCGTTACATAATCATTTGCCCTTTCCGAACTCGAAGCGGTTCCATCACATATTCAGTGTTAGGAGAAAACAAAGGAGTCGAGCCTCAGACACTGTAGCTTTTGCTAGCCAGCTGTGATGCAGAGGGACTGCTCCGAATTCCGATCTGGCATTTGGCAGAATTAGCATGTTGCCAGGCTGTGGAGAGTAAGGTCAGCCGTGTGGCTGACATGGGCTTCAGACTGTGTGAGGCTAACGCTAGATGCCGATGGGATGCAGCCCCCTGGGTACGATGGACCTCAGAGCTGTGTTTGTGCTACGTCCAGCTGCCATTATGAACACAATGAAATATATTGATCTGAAACTACTGTTATTATCATCCTCATCACTTCATTCACGTGACACCAAATGCACTGTAATATTGGTCATGGGCACTTATTCATTAAGCTTACTTGCTTTCGCCTCTCATCGTTGGGATCCCTGCTGTGTTCTGTGTTCTTCAGACAACATCTGGAACGACCCGAGTCTTGATCTGGACACTGACCTGCCGTCAGGGTGGCGCACCATCCGGGACAGCACTGGCACCTACTACTGGCACGTGCCTACAGGCACCACACAATGGCAGCACCCATCCTACAGCAATGAGGAGGACCAGAGCGCCGTCAATGGCGTCACTGCCACCGACCTCAAGGTGAGGGTTTCAATTTCAAAACACAGTTCAGTCCTGCTGTTTGACTTTGGCTGCTTTATACTTGGATGTGATTTCATCAGAGAGGAAAGGATCACACCTCTAATAATGTCCCATGTCCTATTTTCCAGAGCCTGGAGGCTGGTGGCAGACGTGGCTCAAGGGCAAGGCTGACAGAGAGCCCAGTGGCCTCCGTAAATGACAGGTACTCCTTCAAAATCCACTGCAGACCCACACCAACACTCATCCACCTTCACAAGCACTGTAGCCTTGTTACAAACTCGTTCAGGCCATCCATGGTAGAGTATTGAGTACGACACAATTAAGCTCCGTGCCAAAGTTATTCTACAAGGTTAATGGGTCGATGAGGTACATTTGTATCACCTGCAGATCCGGATGCTTAGGGAGCTCTTTGAAGTAAAATACGTTGATTGTGTAAATCAAATGAGAGGGTTTAGTGCATGGGATGTATTCTCTCTCTTTGAATCTGTTTTGATGGCAAAAGGGCTCATGATGGCTTCACTGGCCCGGGAATGTGGCAGACCACAATATATCCCTATGCCTCCTGGAACAATACCCATTATTCAATTGTCTGTGTTCTGAGCAGAGGCCAGATCTGTCCCCTGCCTTATCGGGAATGGATAAGTTCTTTGACGCGTCATGTGCAGATGGGACAACCACTACGGCATATCGTTACAGTTCAGCCTTTGTGCCATAATCTGAATACATACAGGCAATTGCAGTGGGGGGTCTTCAAGGTACAACCTGTTTGATCAAATCACCTGGATGGTTGTTCATAAGTTCTTTAACATTACATATGGCTGCCTTGCTTTTACCATTACGGGCAAAAGCACACAGCAATTCCATTATCACAAGTTATTCTGGCACTGTGTCCTGTAACATGTAGAGGTTGTTGAATCCACCGATAAACACAGTCTCTGCTGCAGTGGTCATGTGTAGAATCAGGGTGCATTTGACACCTGGGAGCTTAACATTCTGTGTGGGCAGAGATTGCGGAGAATAGTGAAGCTCAGCTCACTGAGCACAGCATCAAGAAATCCATAGGTCTTATAATGGACCTAATCACATCCTACTCTGCTTCACCAAAGAGTGCAATGGAAAGGGAGGGAGAGTCTTGACTCAGTGGGCTCCTGGTTGCAGGAATAGCAGCCTCTTGGGATTGTCTCCAGTCAGCTGTATCAGAGGGCTAATGAGAACTCCACCTCTGAGTCAGTCTGCTTGAAGGCGATCAAACCAGCTCTCTGTTTGTTTTTGTCATCCACTGCTCACTCAACAGCTGTTTCCATCAGTGTCAGTTAAGGGCTTTACTTTCAAAGTCAAACACAAAACAGATCAACAAAGGACGAAATGGTGACATACAACACCATATTCCACACAGCATCATCCGGGGCAGCAGTGAGGGATGCAGAAAAGGCTACCGTGTCATTTGTGCTGTCGTGGTGGTAATCCTTCATGTAATTTGACTGTTCTGCTAATCTCCCACAGGATCTCCTGGCAGGACGATTATTTCTGCACCAACATGGATCCTGACTCCAAGGTAGAGTGGGCTACGGTGTCCAAATCCCTCTCCTTCTGCAGCACAGCATGTTCTGACCAATAACATCCATAAAACCAGATTTGTCCGTTTACGTCAGCTTATTGTAAAACGTTTTTTTTTTTTTTCATGCATTCTAGCTGAATCAGAACTTTTTTTAATGCAAGCCCTGGTCGATAGTTGTTTTTCTGGCCCAGGCTAGGCAGCTCTTAGAGGAGTTCATAGACCATGTCCACTAAAAGGATGTGAGAATTATCTTTGAAGTCACAGTGAGGAGCAGTCGTGATTGAAAGTCGCTAAATGCATTTCGTGGATGCATCATGTTGATATACTGTAGATGCCGAAGACACTTATAACCTTTTATGCTGCACATGATCGGAAAAACACTGCGCATCCATGCACATCTCTCTCTTACACTCTCTGCTCATTCCCTTTTCTTTCTGCCTCCTCCTCATCCCTACCATCCACTCCTCTCCGCTGCCTCCTGGGCCCTGTTGGCGTGGTGTGGTGTGGTTGTCTTGGTCAGTGTTTTGCGGTGCGCTCACTGGGCTGGGTGGAGATCCCAGAGGAGGAGCTGACCCCGGGGAAGAGCAGTCTGGCTGTCAATAACTGCATCCAGCAGCTGTCCAGCAGCAAGGCTGAGGGCCGCGATGCACTAGGCGCCTGGGGAGAGGTAAGAGGAGGCGGGGGGGGTTGAGGGAGTAATGGGGGGTGGTGAAGTAGAATACAGTAACATTACTTGTTTATTAGGTTTTGTTTTAGTTTGGTCTATTTTGGCAAGCAGTACATGGCATGGCTCATTGTGCAATTGTTTATTGTGTGTTACTCCTTTAAATTAAACCATTAGTAGCTTTGAGAACCTCCAGTACCTCATACGACCTTGGGTTTGGTCCAGTACATGTGAGCTTGCAGTTTGCTTGCAGGCCAGATTACCCTTACTGCCACCATAAAGCAGTCCCACTGAAGCCCCCCACCCTGTCACCTCTGTCTCTCCCAGGGCCAGGACATGATGATGGTGCTGAAGAAGGACACCCTTAGCCTGATGGACCCAGTGGACCGCAGCCTTATCCACTGCCAACCTATCATCAACATCCGTGTGTGGGGCGTGGGATGCAACAACGGCAGGTGGGCCAACCTGGGGATCGTATGGGCAAATACCCCCACTCCTCTCTCCCAGAATGAGAATATCACATAATGTGGTCAGCTTTGTGATTTATTTCTGGGTCCATAGGTGTTCGAAATTGGGAGTTCCGGTTTACGAAGTCTCCCCCCTCGCAAAAGTAAACCACATTTCACCACACGCGCGAAGTTCCCCACGTCCTGATATGTACAAATAATCAGTGACGAAACCAGTGCTGCTCATTATCCTACACGTTCCATCCTGTCTACAAGAGATGAATATATCTGTAGTTACATTTTGAAACACGGTATAATATGGTGAACTGACCAACTGAGCACAATGCTCTTGGGTTGTTCGGTCATGGAAAGACTGTTCAAAGTTGTTGTTATTGTGTATACTTGATGACATGGAAATATTCCATTGAGTGAAGAAAGTAAATGATTTATATGATATTGTTTTTCTTTGGGCTATACAGCCTTGGGTAAGGTTAGTTCTTCTGGGTCACAGATATTTATGGCCTAATTGTAATACACTGGGAGCTCATGTTGAGTGGATTTGAGAGCAGCTATATTTTCGTCTACACTCTTGGTGGAGAACATTCAGGCATTGATCTGATGTGATCTGATCTGATGGCAGTGTCAGTGGAACTACATCTAAGTAGAATGGAATAGCCCCAAAGGAAAGAAACGCGACAATGATAGAAAATGTTAAGGATTTGAAAAATCCAAGACTGAAACTACTGAAAATAAGTTAATATATAGGTGCAACATTTTTACACACGCTACGCTATATTGTGTTATGATCATAGTTGTAAAACCAATGCAAGAGTCTTGTCTCATATTTGAAGTAGTTGTAATAATGAACTTTCTTTCTTTCTTTTAACTGCCACTCATGAAAACAGAGACAGGTAATCACTCTCTTCTTGGTCAACTCATTTTCTGTTGACGTACCATTTGTGACTTTGACAGCTTGCATCGTGGTCGCAAGTGAACGCTTGGCGCCTCGGGACGCTTCTGTGTAGTTTCTGTCGTCGTGCTCTAGCGTCTCATCGATAATGTAACGTGCTTCTGTCGACATGTAATGCACCGTATGTGAATGCCTGCCCTGTTTCTCATGCATGTTCAAAGGAACCCCTGTCTAGTTCCTTCTCGACTTGTCGTGACCCTTGTTTCTTATGTAATGTGCTGTTCTGTCCTTGTCTCACAACAAAATGCCCACTCAGTACTATCCCAGGCGGTTGTCTTGCCAAATTATTACTGCTGATGATTGATCTAAAGTGAGATTCATAATGGTATACAGGTATACCTGAGCTAAATTCAGCTCAAACTGCATTTGAATCAATTAGAAGCCATAGTGATTGCATTCCTTTGAGAGCCAAGTGGAGGACGCATCAATGTGTATCTTACAGTGTGTATCTCAATGTTCATCTCACAGGTTTTCTACTACAGTTGAATGGGCTTTTTTGTTGTTGTAGACGAATGGACCAGGAGAGATTGCTGGGTTGTGTCCAATTGATCAGCTCCCCTGAGCCAAGTTGCACTCCTTTCGACTCTGCCAGTCTGAGTTAAACTGTAAAGTTGTACCTTTCGCTGTGACAAATACTCCCCATATACAGTGCCTTCAGAAAGTATTCCCCTTGCCTTATTCCACATTTTGTTGTGGTACAGCCTGAATTCAAAATTGTTCTCACCCATCTACACACAATATCACATAATGACAAAGTGAAAACATGTTTTCACAAATTTACTGAAAATTAAATACAGAAATATCTAATTTACACAAGTATTCACACCCCTTCTAACACACACATTAGAATCACCTTTGGTGTGAGTCTTTCTGGGTAAGTCTCTATGAGCTTTGCACACCTGGATTGTACAATATTTGCACATTACACTTTTAAAAATTATTCAAACACTGTCAAGTTCATTTTTGAAGAGCTATTTTCAATTCTTGCCATAGATTTTCAAGCCGATTTAAGTAAAGAAATGTAGCTATACCACTCCGGAACATTCAATGTTGTCTTGGTAAGCCTTGTGTTTTGGGCTATTGTCCAGCTGAAAGGTGAATTTGTCTCCCAGTGTCTGTTGGAAAGCAGACTGAACCAGGTTTTCCTCTAGGATTTTGCCTGTGCTTAGCTCTCCCTAGTCCTTGCCGATGACAAGCATACCCATAACATGATGCAGCAACCACCATGCTTAAAAATATGAAGAGTGGTACTCAGTAATGTGTTTTGTTGGATTTGGCCCAAACATAACACTTTGTATTCAGGACGTTAAGTTAATTTCTTTGACTAGTTTTTTGTAGTTTTACTTGAATGCCTTATTGCAAACAGGATGCATGTATTGGAATATGTTTATTCTGAACAGGCTTCCTTATTTTCACTCTGTCATTTAGGTTAGTATTGTGGAGTAACTACATTTTTCTTGATCCATCCTTAGTGTTCTCCTATCACAGCCATTAGGCTATGTAAATGTTTTAAAGTCGCCATTGGCCTCATGGTGAAATCCCTGAGCAGTTTCCTTCCTCTCCGGCAACTGAGTTAGGAATGACACCTGTATCTTTGTAGTAACTGTTTGTATTGATTCACCATCCGAAGTGTAATTAATTAGATCACCATGCTCACATGGATATTAAATGTCTGTTATTTTTACTTTTACCGATCTACCAATAGGTGCCCTTCTTTGCGAGTCACTGGAAAAACTCTCTGATCTTTGTGGTTAAATCTGTGTTTGAAATTAACTGCTTGACTGAGGGATCTTACAGATAATTTTACGTGTGGGGTACAGAGATGAGGTAGTCATTAAAATATAATGGAAATATTATGTTAACTTCAATGGGATACCCCCCTCCACAAGACGTTTGAGCTAACGCAGGCTGCTAATGTGATTAGCATGAGGTTGTAAGTAACAAAGAAAATATTTCAGGGCATAGACATACAGTATCTGATTTGAGCAGAAAGCTTAAATTCTTGTTAATTTAACTGCAGTGTCCAATTTACAGTAGCTAATACAGTGAAAGAATACCATACTATTGTGTGAAGAGAGTGCACAATTATGAACTTGAAAATGTATTAATTAACTAATTAGGCACATTTGGGCAGTCTTGATATATTTTTACAGATGTGCAATGGTTCATTGGATCAGTTTCAAACATTTCACATACACTGCTGCCATCTAGTGGACAAAATCTAAGTTGCACCTGGGCAGGAATAATACATTATGGCCTTTCTCTTGCATTTCAAAGATGACGGTAAAAAAAAATAATTAAAACATGTTTTTTCTTTGTATTATCTTTTACCAGAACTAATGTGTTATATTCTACTACATTAATTTCACATTTCCAAAAACTTCAAAGTGTTTCCTTTCAAATGGTATCAAGAATATGCATATCCTTGCTTCCGCTCCTGAGCTACAGGCAGTTAAATTTGTGTATGTAATTTTAGGTGAAAATTGAAAAAAAGGGTCCGATCCTTAAGAAGCTATACATTATTCTTGCACACAGAGTGAGTCCATGCAACTTATTATGTGACTTGTTCAGCACATTTTTACTCCTGAACGTATTTAGGCGTGCGATAACAAAGGGGTTGAATTACTTATTAACTCGAGACATTTCAGCTTTTAACTTTAAATGAATATTTGTAAATATTTAGAAAAAATATTTCACTTTGACATTATAGGGTATTGTGTGTAGGCCAGTGACACAAAATCATAATTTAATACATTTTAAAATCAGGCTGTAACACCATTTTATTTGGGGGGGGATGAGTACTTTCTGAAGGCGCTGTACTCCTCGCTTTTACTGTATTACACCCAAACCAAAGACGTGGATTATGCAGGGTCGGCTCCGAGCATAAGCGACATAAGCGGTCACTAAGGGCCCCCACTCTCAAATTACTGCTCAGCGTTAGAATAGTAGAATTCACAAAGTGTAATTTCGAAATTTGCTTGTGCATCAGCAGTTTTTCTCCTATGTCAGTCACTGACAGTCACTGACAGTCACTCAATTATCCATATCAGCTAACACATTTTTTTTATTGGTATGTTAGTCTAGCCAGCTATCTAAACTTGTAGTAATCATGGCCGACTACCGATCGGCCGTGCAGGGCATGTGACCAGGGGCCCTGACCTCCAGGGGGCCCCTATTGATTGTTTTAGTTACTCTCACTCAGCTATTATTAACACGACATATAAGTCTTAGTAACATTTGTAGAATTGCAGGAAATTAGTTTTAAAACGGCAAAAATGTCTCTCCACTCTGGAGGCTGGTGAGGGAAGAATGGATCATAATAATGTCAGGAACGGAGCAAATGGAATGGCATCAAATACCTGGAAACCATGTGTTTGATACCAATACCACTAATTTGGCCCCAGTCATTACCACGAGCCCGTTCTCCCCAATTAAGGTGCCACCAACCTTCTGTGCTCTCCTTCTGTGCTCTCCATGGTAAAATGAGCATAATTGCAAGAAATTAGCTGTAAAACTACACATTTTTCTCTCCGCCCCGTGGTAAAATGTGTAGAATTGCATGAAAGCTTGCTTTAAAACTGCAACATTTTCTTTACTCCCCATGGCGAACTGTGTAGAATTGCACGAAATTTGGCAAATGTTCTCTCTGCTGTCAAGTGGGGGGCCTCTAAAAGGTTTTGCCCGCTAGATGGGGAGGCCCTGCAACCTAATCCTGCTTAAGGCCCCCAAAAGGCTAGGGCCGGCTACGTCTGTCATAAAATAGATTCACTCCTTTTTTTGGTGACGTGGTGGCAAGATGCTGTGTGGACAAGATCTGAGGACATAGTGGCCTGCACCGACTGCCAATCTGTTTGAGTGGTTCCCTGAGATTTAATAGAGAGGAAGGATCCCACCCTACATTTACATTACATTTAAGTCATTTAGCAGACGCTCTTATCCAGAGCGACTTACAAATTGGTGCATTCACCTTATGACATCCAGTGGAACAGCCACTTTACAATAGTGCATCTAAATCTTTTAAGGGGGGTGAGAAGGATTACTTTATCCTATCCTACCGTTTGTGGGCCCACCTTTGATGCCAAAAGGGAAGCCCATCTGTTATTCCCTCTTTTCCCTCAATAATTAAAAAGCTGCAGGTCTCTTAGGTCTTTTTGCAGGCATCGGCATATCCTGGTGCACCAGAGTTGTGGACTATAAAACAGCACTGTTGCTCGAAGTCACTGAGGATGTTATAGAGATAATTACACACGTAAAGCCATCAAACTGCAACCACAGAGCTTTTTCCCAGTTGGCAACTGCACATATGCACACCGAACAGTTCTTTATGAACTGACTACTTGTCAGAGAGTTTACATTACAATGTCAGTTGAGTGACTTTGCTCTGATATGTGAATATAGTGTAGAAGAGATGGTGAGTCTCTTGTCCCTTTTCTGGTATTAGAAATTGGTGACAGGGCGACAGTATTCCATGTCCCTGTTCCTTAAAGTCCCGAGAACAACGTCTGTCCATATGCATCACTGGTACTTATAGACCTGACATCTGACGTGGCCTGCCCCTATCAGCTGCTGAGGGACACAGCCTGAGGTCACAATGTGTTGAGCCAGAATGGAACTGATAGCGTCAATGTTGCGAGAGCCTGTGCTGTCTTCAGTGCTCCGTTGCTTAGTCGTTTGATGATTGTGCATGTTTATCAAACCAACTGTTACGTGATACTGGCTGGTGTACCACTGGTTTCTGTTCAGTGGACCAGCGCGGTCATGCGGCACAGTAGTTGTGCCGAAGAAGCGATAGTTTGATGTGTCGCGTGTGTTCAATATGGCTCTGAATTCCATCCCATTCATACTAATGCTACTATCTTGTCATACATACAGTACCAGATCACCAGATGAATTGTGAAGTCGGTTAACGTCCCCACAAACCAGACATATAGATGCCCGTTTCTCTGTGTTTAACCTCTGCTTTTGTGTTCCGCACCGTTTACAGAGACTTTGCCTTTGTGGCCAGTGACAAAGACACCTGTATGCTGAAGTGCCATGTGTTTCGCTGCAACGCCCCAGCAAAAACCATCGCCACGGCTTTGCATGAAATGTGCTCGAAGGTAACCAAAGGTTTCCAAGTCCTAGGAAGTGGTTGAAGATCCCTTTCAGCCCACCGTAGGAGTTTAGGTTCCATTCCATGATGTGTCTGTGTGTGTATCCAGATCATGGCAGAGAAGACGACTAGAAGCCCATCTATGGCCCGCTCCCTCACCATGGAGAACATCTCCCCCGAGGACCTGCCACGTCAAGGTGCTGTAGCCTGGCTGAGCTCAGAGCCCACAGAAACCCATCCGTTACAATCTGTAGGGATTTGTCTGACTGGAGCCATGTGTAGCTTATACAGATGGTAAACTCCATAATGTGGCAGAAGTCATGTGATACATTATATTCGTATTTCTGCTGCAGTGGACTTCCTGGATGCAATGAGGAAAAGGGTGCAGAAGTTTGAGGTGCAGTACATTGGAAACCTGCCTGTCTCCAGGGCGATGGGTAGGTTTACTGTATTCTAATCTCACCATATTGATTTATTACACTGGCAAAATACCATCAAACTTGTCATCTAATTGAACTAGATTTTTTTTAAACGAGCCAATGTTCCCTTTCCTGTAACAACCTTGAGAGTCAACAGGGGAAGAGGATCTGTAATATCTCATCACCAGATATAAAGGATTAGACCGCAGCCAGGAGTCACAGGCATGTTTAAAATTTGGGCCGGATAATGGGACAGAGGACATCGTCTCTTTATCCTCAGCAAATACGCCGAGTCACGTCTCATGGCTAGGTAACTCTCAGGTTCACTGTCTATTTGGCTGTCCCCGGGCGAGGCGTCGTCTCGCAGTATGTAACACGGCACTCTTTCAGAAAATGGATTATTGATTACAGGCTCCAAAACGGTAGCATCCATCGAGGTGTTGTTAGCTGGATCAGCTGACTAACTGACATAAACGCCCAGTCCCAGATGCTTTATGTCGGAGATATTAATAGCAGATTAAACTGACTCAGTGGAGATAGAAGGGATCCCCAGAGTTAGCCATCCCTGATACCGGGTCTGGTAGCTCGTACGTCTGTAGGTTAACAAGTAAGGTACTGTGGAACGTTGTGCAAGAGGGCTTTATGTACAAAAAGAGTGCAATGCAGCGATCTATGAGACTTCTGAGAGGGCCAGTCTACTTTCTGATACAGAAAGCAGTAATGTGTACTAAACCTGTTGCCTGTCATAAACTGCGTTCAATGGCTTCAATACAGTGGCAGCTGCATGCATATAAACAATATCGCCATAGTCTAGAACCGCTATGAATGTCGACTGAATGATTTGCTTTCTGCTATTTAACGAAAGGCATGGCCTATTCCTATAAAAGAAAGCCCATTAAGATGCCCAAATATTTAAAAGGCGGCCCACGATCAATGTGGGCACCATCCAATGTATAAAGTGCCTTGCGAAAGTATTCGGCCCCCTTGAACTTTGCAACCTTTTGCCACATTTCAGGCTTCAAACATAAAGATATAAAACTGTATTTTTTTGTGAAGAATCAACAACAAGTGGGACACAATCATGAAGTGGAATGACATTTATTGGATATTTAAAACTTTTTTAACAAATCAAAAACTGAAACATTGGGCGTGCAAAATTATACAGCCCCTTTACTTTCAGTGCAGCAAACTTCAGTGAGGATCTCTGAATGATCCAATGTTGACCTAAATGACTAATGATGATAAATACAATCCACCTGTGTGTAATCAAGTCTCCGTATAAATGCACCTGCACTGTGATAGTCTCAGAGGTCCGTTAAAAGCGCAGAAAGCATCATGAAGAACAAGGAACACACCAGGCAGGTCCGAGATACTGTTGTGAAGAAGTTTAAAGCCGGATTTGGATACAAAAAGATTTCCCAAGCTTTAAACATCCCAAGGAGCACGGTGCAAGCGATAATATTGAAATGGAAGGAGTATCAGACCACTGCAAATCTACCAAGACCTGGCCGTCCCTCTAAACTTTCAGCTCATACAAGAAGAAGACTGATCAGAAATGCAGCCAAGAGGCCCATGATCACTCTGGATGAACTGCAGAGATCTACAGCTGAGATGGGACACTCTGTCCATAGGACAACAATCAGTCGTATATTGCACAAATCTGGCCTTTATGGAAGAGTGGCAAGAAGAAAGCCATTTCTTAAAGATATCCATAAAAGGTGTCGTTTAAAGTTTGCCACAAGCCACCTGGGAGACACAACAAACATGTGGAAGAAGGTGCTCTGGTCAGATGAAACCAAAATTGAACTTTTTGGCAACAATGCAAAACGTTATGTTTGGCGTAAAAGCAACACAGCCCATCACCCTGAACACACCATCCCCACTGTCAAACATGGTGGTGGCAGCAAAGTTTGAAATATCCTGCTTTGTCCTTCCACTTCAGGAAGATGTGTTCAAATTGATGGGAAGATGGATGAGCCAAAAACAGTTTTACCATTCTGTTTGAAGAAAACCTGATGGAGTCTGCAAAAGACCTGAGACTGGGATGCCGAGATTTGTCTTCCAACAAGACACTGATCCAAAACATAAAGCAAAATCTACAATGCATTGGAAAAATAAACATATCCAGGTGTTACCTGAATGGCCAAGTCAGTTGAAGTCCAGACTTTCTGCAAGGCAATAAAGGCAGATTGTAGCTAAAAGAGGTTTTCTGAAAATGATGACAAGCCATTAGTCATTGGAACCTCACTGAGCTCGAGCTGTGATGGAGGAATGGGAAAAATGTTTGAGTATACTGTGTAGTAGAATGAAAAGAGTTGAGACATTTCCTCTCAAAACAGGACTTTTCAGTCTGTTACTGAAGCAATTAAGGGGCTTTATGTGAGATCCTTAACAGGTAAGGAGGTGCTGAACCGGGCCATTTTGCATCATGAACACCAGATTTTTCAGTTTTGCCCATTTGTTAAAAATTTGAAACTGTGCTTCCAATAAATGTCCTTCCACTTCATGATTGTGTACCACTTGTTGTTGATTCTTCACAAAAAAAAACAGTTTTATATCATTATGTTTGAAGCCTGAAATGTGGCAAAAGGTCGCAAAGTTCAAGGGTGCCGAATACTTTCGCAAGGCACTGTATATGCCTAAATCCTCAGATACATTTTTAAGCGTTTTGGAAAACAGCATATGCTTGGTTTTACCTGCATTAAGTACCAATTTCAGTTGACTAAAGGCTTTCTTCAGGATGGCATGATCCCTTCTGGGAATGTCAGCTACCAAAGACCTTTTCTTATTAATGATGACACACACCATTAGTCATTGGAGACTACACACCGGAGGTGCCATGTTTTCTGGTGTAGCCGTTCGCAATCATCTGGAGGCTTTGCAGGCTACTGCATGGTGAGTAGAATGAAGAAGAGTGAAACACAGGGCTGGAGAACTAACTCAAAACAGGCTTTTCAAGATCTGTTACTGAAGCAGCTTTAATTTAAACATGCTATCATGGCTGAGATCCTATTTTAACGGTAGGTACTGGAGGTGCTGAACATTTACATTTAGAGCATCATGAACACCTCAGACAGTGACAGTGGGAGCCCATCGTCATCCACATCAGCCACACTGTGCTTTCAATCTGGAAAGGAGAGGTGAGGAGTGCTTAGGAAATCCTGTAAATGCAGTGGTCAGACCAAAATGAAATGATTACATTTCTCTGTCTACCTGATGCTCCGCTGTCCTTTGTCTCTCCCTTTGTCCCTCTCTCTCCCAGAGCATACTCTCTCCATCTCATGTCTCTCCTTCTTTCATTAAAGGGAAACTCTCTCTGCTTAACATGGCTCCATTTTCTTGTCCATTGCTCCAAAAACGGAAACTCTTGTTACCTTCTCTGGGATTTCTCCTTCAGGATGGAGATGATCCCTGATGGAGCATGTAAGTGAGTCACCTGACCTTTCTGGGTGTGGGCCATGACACACTGGACTTTGCAGTGATAGGAGAGTCTGTTTGTGGTACGCTTCTGTTTGATGTGCCATGTTTTCTGGTCAGATGGCTGGACGTAGGGATCATCTCTGAGGCTGTGCAGGCTGCGTATGATGGTGAGTGACTAAGGGATGAAACACAGGGCTGGAGAACTAACTGGGCAAAATGGCTTTTGTAGATGCAGAGGTGAAGCTAGCATGATACATACTGTGAATTTAAACATGCTATCATTTGGCTTTGAATGATGAATATTTTAAAAGGAAGAAAACATTGAGGTTTACTATTACAGAATGTACTGAGAGCCATGAGTCATGTATGGTATCTTTCTAAAATTAAAGGGAAACTAAGGTCACTGACTTAACATGGCTCCAATGTGCCCCCTGCAGGTCCAGTACCAGAAGTGCTTAGTGGCCCAGACTCCACCACCCAGGTCCAAAATGTGGCAGGCGGGTTCCAAGGTGAAGAGGGCCAACTCCATGGACGGCTTCACTTTCCCAGCTCCCCTTCACCAAGGACTGTCCCCACCTATGACTGGCTCCTCCACAGCCAAAAAGGGCATGCTGGCGTTTTTTGAGACTTTCAGAAATAAACAGTCAGCAGTTTCCACACCATAACAACCAGATAGGGAGGGAGGCGGGAGGGAGCAAGTGAGAGAAGGGGACGTGGGTAAAGGGAGGTACGGCAAATCAGTTTTAGGGCGAAGGGTAGAATGTATAACAGATGTATAACCAGCCATTAGAATGTGAAGATTGAAGGCCAGCTGAGTTTCTATTTGACCAGGCAAGGATGACCATTATCTTAAACAAAAAAACTTTTTCTGCATTTCTGCTTCTACTGTGTTTCTTTGGGTATACAACATATCTCAACTAGGCTGGTTTGTGGTACAGATTTAGAAAAGAACACTGAGGTGCTGTACTCTCACATTCCACACCTTTCTTATCAAGGAAGAGTTTAAGTCATTAGGATCTTGACTTGTGCTTTTATTGCAAAATACCACCAAATACACAACAATGTCTCCCTGGTTCTAGGTGAAACATACAGTAGCAAAAAAATATGGTGCAGTAATTGACTACTCTTTAATATAGTTATCTGATATTGAACATCAGCTAGTAACAGTGACCTCATTCTTGTACAATCAATGTAGCTGGGTAGGTTGTGTTAAATACTTATACTGTTCTTTCTAATAAATGTAAAGGGATATTTAACTTCAGATATATTCATAGAAGTGTGTCAACTTATAACCTATAGTCCCTCTGACAGTTGACAACAAATAGATTTCAAATGTGAGATTAGGCATCATAAAGATGGGAGAGAAGATATCACACTCTACATTCCTCCATTATTCAAATTAGACGTGGCAAAATCGAGAATCAGACCAACGAACATCCTAGACCCCTGTTTGTCAACAGCAAATGAAGTCCAATCAGATCTATGCTTTGGTACAATTTTGACGCAGCATACTCAGAAAGAATCCCTTTGAGCAGGATTCAGGAGTGGTGCCAGTGCCACAGTGGTCTTCACATTAGAGTGAAAGAGAAGGTGTTTTATTTCTGTTCTGAAAAAGGTTTGTGTTAGTACAAGCAGAACATAAAGCATAAAAGTGTAAAAATAAATTTAAAAAAGATTTAGAAAGGCATGTAGACAGTCCCTCGAAGCTCTACAGAAGCACTGCATGCCTTCGCACACGCCTGGGAATTAAATGCTTTGCTCAGGTACTTTCCATGCTATTGGCAATGGAAAAAAAAGAAAGACTGACTCTCACTAGTAAAACTGAAAACACTTAGAAATCAAGTCAATGACTAACCTCTAAATGCAAAACAGTCCCCACCACTGAAAGCCTGTGTTGTGTTGCTCCTATTGGAGGACACGCTAAACAGCATTTTCACTTGAGAAAACACCAAAACACACTGAATCCCCCCCAAAATACAGACTTATTTGCACTGCATTGAATTAAGTATGGGGGGAGGGGGGAAAGGCACTTGGTTTATTGCATGCTGATTTTCAAAGTCATTTGCGACACTAGGCCCACTGTATGCTGTGAAACACTTGGGCACATAAAAGGAATGGCACTTCAGAGAGGTCATGCTATATATTACCGATATGCAACCGCTCCTCTTCCCCCATAAATAGGCATTATATGAGAAAACAACTCAGGTCTCCATATTAGTGGAAGGTTCATGTTAAAGTTGGAAGAATGAAAAGGTGGAGCTTTGGCGTAAAATAACATGGGTGGAGAAGTGAAATACGTTTTATCCAGGAGAACTTGGGAGAGGTGATGTCATAAAAATGCTAATGTAGCACCTTGAGATTTTTTTGGTTCCTGCTATTTATACTACTAGCAAAAAATACATATGTCTCTCTCTATATATATATATATATTTGCAATATTTTAGCACAAAAGAAAATAGGATGTCATGTAAATGCAAACTATTTAAAATTGTGATTATTTCTCGCAGTTGTACCTCACTTGGTCCACACTGTGGTGGTCTATGCTGGAATAATAAATTGCTTGGAAATCCTGTTCTCTGTTTTTTGTTTATCAAAGTTCAACTTCAACTCCTCTTTTACAAAGAAAGAGCCTTTTATTTCAACATGAAGTCTAGTCTCATTACTCAGAATCTGGCCACTTTACTCTACATGAAGTCAACCACTGTTTACTAGACCAGAAAAATGAACTAATTTCCTCCATTCTATTCTATTCTATTAACCAACCGGACATGCGTAATGTCAATGTTCAACATCCTGTCCACGTGTCCCGGAAAACAAGTTGATTTGTTGTATATGTAAGAAGAAAAGAAGCCATGGAGGCGAAGGACCTTTACATCAAACCAGGTATGTTCTGTCCAATTTAATAGTTTATTTAGCGAGAAAAGTTCGCTGACGATAGACATCAGTCTACTGCACCTGTGCTAGGGTGATAATGCAAGCTACTTTGAAGACAAGCTAGCTAGCAGTAACTATCAAACTACATTGCTCTCTTGGTAACAAAGTTGTCAAAACATCTTGAAGATGCGTTTGCGTAGACTTTATACTACCTCTTCACTTGAGTTATTTCCCCATCTAATTTGAGCATGACTACAGGTAACATCACATGATGTTGATCATGATTATAAACATAATCAGTTTTGTTGACCTGTCACTACCGTCATGTTCATCTCAAATTGGAAGTTTACATGCACTTAGGTTGGAGTCATTAAAACTCGTTTTTCAACCACTCCACACATTTATTGTTAACAAACTATAGTTTTGGCAAGTCTGTTAGGATATCTAGTTTGTGTATGACACAGGTCATTTGTCCAACAATTGTTTACAGACAGTTTATTACAAGTGAAATAATCACAATTCCAGTGGGTCAGAAGTGTGCATACACTAAGTTGACTGTGCCTTTAAACAGCTTGGAAAATTCCAGAAAAGGATGTCATGGCTTTAGAAGCTTTTGATTTGAGTCAATTGGAGGTGTACCCGTGGATGTATTTCAAGGCCTACCTTCAAACTCAGTGTCCCTTTAATTGATGTCACGGGAAAATCAAAAGAAATCAGCCAAGACCTCAGAAAAAAAATTGTAGACCTCCACAAGTCTGGTTCATCCTTGGGGAGCAATTTCCAAATGCCCGCATGTACCACGTTCATCTGTACAATAGTATGCAAGTATAAACACCATGGGACCACACAGTCGTCATGCCGCTCAGGAAGGAGACGAGTTCTGTCCTAGACGTACTTTGGTGCGAAAAGTGCAAATCAATCCCAGAACAACAGCAAAGGACCTTGTGAAGATGCTGGAAGAAACAGGTACAAAAGTATCTATATCCACAGTAAAACGAGTCCTATATTGACATAACCTGAAAGGTCACTCCAAGTCCTTCTGTAGCTCAGTTGGTAGAGCATGGCGCTTGTAACGCCAGGGTAGTGGGTTCGATCCCCGGGACCACCCATACGTAGAATGTATGCACACATGACTGTAAGTCGCTTTGGATAAAAGCGTCTGCTAAATGGCATATATTATTATATATTAAGGAAAAAGCGACTGCTCCAAAACCGCCATAAAAAAGCCAAACTACGGTTTACAACTGCACATGGGGACAAAGATGTTACTTTTTGGAGAAATGTCTGATTAAACAAAAAATAGAACTGTTTGGCAATAATGACCATTGTTATGTTTGGAGGGAAAAGGGGGAGGCTTGCAAGCCGAGGAACACCATCCCAACCGCGAAGCACGGGGTGGCAACAACATGTTGTGGGGTGCATTGCTGCAGGAGGGACTGGTACACTTCACAAAATAGATGGCATCATGAGGAGGAAAATGACGTGGATATATTGAAGCAACATTTCAAGACAGTCAGGAAGTTAAAGCTTGGTCGCAAATGGTTCTTCCAAATGGACAATGAATGACCCCAAGCTACTTCCAAAGTTGTGGCAAAATGGCTTGAGGACAACAAAGTCAAGGTATTGGGAGTGGCCAAAGCCCTGACTTCAAACCTATAGAAAATTTGTTGGCAGAACTGAAAAAGTGTGTGTGTGTGTGAGCAAGGAGGCATACGAACCTGACTCCGTTACACCAGCTCTGTCAGGAGGAATGGGCCAAAATTCACCCAACTTATTGTGGGAACCTTATGGAAGGCTACCTGAAACATTTGACCCAAGTTAAATAATTTAAAGGCAATGCACCAAATACTAATTGAGTGTATATAAACTTCTGACCCACTGGGAATGTGATGAAATAAATAAAAGCTTAAATAAATCCTTCTCTACTATTATTCTGACATTTCACATTCTTAAAATAAAGTGGTGATCTTAACTGACCTAAGACAGGGAATTCTTACTAGGCTTTACATGTCAGGAATTGTGAAACTGAGTTTAAACGTATTTGGCTAAGGTGTATGTAAACTTCCGACTTCAACTGTGTGTGTGTGCTAGCTGCTAATGAGTAGTTAATAAATCGTAAGTCTTTTAAAATAAAACCCTCTCTACCTTTGTTAAGGTAATCAGGATCGGGGCTGGAATGACCCTCCACAGTTTTCCTATGGTTTGCAGACAGCAGCACAAGGTGCACCCAAGAGGACCCCTCTCAACAAGAGAGTGCCCCCACCTCAACTCACAGGATCCCCTTGTACGTTCTAGGCTTTGGCAGAGAATTGGACATTGTGCCTTGAACATGTTTTAAATGCCTTGATCTTTTGAGTACCTTGGTACTTTTGATGTTTACTCAGGGGGTTGTGAGATTGTCTTTCTGATGACTGTACTTTCCCCCGACTGTCAGAGCAGATAATTAATCATCCTGGTTCTATTTATCTACAGGTCCTGTCCCAGGAGATTTTCCTTCCCTAACAGCTCCAATGACTCCTCCTACCAACCCACTGGCCCCTCCATGTAGTATGAACACGCCCCCTCGTCCATGTCCTGTCGCAGCGCCTCCTCTTGGTGGGGTGATGATGATGGCCACACCTCCACCACCTTTCCCTGTGGTAGAGCACACAGACTCTGCCAGGAGCCAATCAGAAAATGAGCCAGACGTAGACGATGTAGTCACACTTCTCAACTGGGCACTGACAGCTTGTAGACACACAGTCAAAGTAAGAATGATTTCTATAGCTCTAATTCCCAGCCACAGTTGACAAACCATTTACAAATGGCATGTTGTATCTAACTCTGTCATGGTGCAGTGCACTGTTTTGAAATGACACTCACTGCTTTGCTAACCAATTTGCTGAATGTTTTACTTGCAGAAACAGGTGTGTAATGATGTGGCGAAGCGTCTGAAGCTCTTTGAGGACATGTGGAAGTCTGGGAAGCTGTCACTTCCTGTTAGGAGAAGAATGAATGGACTGGTGCAAGGTAGGAGAACCTGTGTAGTTTGATAGATGAGGTCATATTTCTACAGATGAAAAATAAATCAGGGATGCAAACTAGTGACCTACGTGATTCGTGTAGATCCGATGAGAAGTTTTTTTGGGGGGGGGGTTGGATCACTACTGGCTGTATGCAATGGGGTAATGCGCGTTTGGAGCAATATTGACTGTGTCCAAGGCTCAGCCCATCGTTCACATAACCGAGAGCAACACGTCCCCTGAATGATAGCGAAGAGGTAGATGAGAAGCCTAACCACGCAGACGGGGGGGTGAAGGTGATGACGTGTACTTCATGAGCTGTAAACGAAAAACACCTGGCATTTGGAAAGTTTGAAATGAAGGAGAAAGTGTGGTGGAACAAGTATTAGCATGGTTAAGTATCTTGCTAGCTGGATCGAATTCTCCGTTCGCTGGCCAGAGAAATGTTGAGCAAAATAAGATGACTTGCTAACTGATCAAATAATTGAGTTTATGGTGTGAAAATTAGCTGGCTAATAAAGTCAGATGAGCTAACCGAACCAATTCGTTATAGTATTAACTGGTATAAGTCTCCTTGCCTTTCCTCAAGTTATAACGCGTTAGTTGCTTACTGGACCCTGGCAATCTGTGTGAAAATTTAACTCGCCACTATCTGTGAACTAATGTTTTCCCTCTAGTTATGTGGTTAATTTTCAGAATGAGAGAATTATGTGAAAATGAGGCGTTGCGTGTTAAACAAGTGGATTCAGGGATCGAGTGTAGCTGGGCCTGGCTTAAACAGGATGACCCTATAGAGGTGAAAGGAACACCACACACTTTCCGGGGGTATGCCAGGTGTACTCTCTGCAGAAAGTGTACAACGTAATAATGTGCAGTGTAGCCCAAATATATTGTTTTTGTTGTGTTGAATTTGACATTATGTGTGTGATTTTAGGGGGGATGATTACTTTTTTTCCTACTCTGTACATTTTTTTTTTGCACACGTAGCCGTGTGTATTTGATCAATATCTACTATAGTGGCCACTATAATAGAGCAAAAATACAGTGGGGGAAAAAAGTATTTAGCTAGCCAGCCACCAATTGTGCAAGTTCTCCCACTTAAAAAGATGAGAGGCCTGTAATTTTCATCATAGGTACACTTCAACTATGACAGACAAAATGATTAAAAAAAACATTCCATAAATCACATTGTAGGATTTTTAATGAATTTATTTGCAAATTATGGTGGAAAATAAGTATTTGGTCACCTACAAACAAGCAATATTTCTGGCTCTCACAGATCTATAACTTCTTCTTTAAGTGGCTCCTCTGTCCTCCACCCTTTTCTCTTTATTAATGGCACCTGTTTGAACTTGTTATCAGTATAAAAGACACCTGTCCACAACCTCAAACAGTCACACTCCAAACTCCACTATGGCCAAGACCAAAGAGCTGTCAAAGGACACCAGAAACAAAATTGTAGACCTGCACCAGGCTGGGAAGACTGAATCTGCAATAGGTAAGCAGCTTGGTATGAAGAAATGAACTGTGGGAGCAATTATTAGGAAATGGAAGACATACAAGACCACTGATAATCTCCCTCGATCTGGGGTCAAAATGATCACAAGAACGGTGAGCAAAATCCCAGAACCACACGGGGGGACCTAGTGAATGACCTGCAGTGAGCTGGGACCAAAGTAACAAAGCCTACCATCAGCAAGGGCATTGAAGATTAAACGTGGCTGGGTCTTTCAGCATGACAATGATCCCAAACACACCACCCGGGCAACGAAGGGGTGGCTTCGTAAGAAGCATTTCAAGGTCCTGGAGTGGCCTAGCCAGTCTCCAGATCTCAACCCCATAGGAAATGATTGAGAAACGTTTGTTATTGACCAAATACTTATTTTCCACCATCATTTGCAAATAAATAAATTAAAAATCCTACAATGTGATTTTCTGGATTTTTTTTCTCTCTAATTTTGTCTGTCATAGTTGAAGTGTACCTATGATGAAAATTACAGGCCTCATCTTTTTAAGTGGGGAGAACTTGCACAATTGGTGACTGACTAAATACTTTTTTGCCCCACTGTAGAATGAAACAAACAGGCATTCTATTTCTACTTTAAGATGTTTTTTCCCCCAAGTGCAATATGTAGATGTGTGTGTGGTCACAAGTGGCTAACTGCAATATTAGTGTATTGTTGTTTTTTCTCTCTAAAGACTTGTCATTTGCAGTAAAGTTTAGGCAACAAATAACATTGGACTGCTTTCTTTTATTTATTTATTTTTTAGCTGTGAAAAAAATTAACCACTTATTTTACACAACAGGGACTGATCATGTAGATCATATCCTTTGTTGTTTAATTAGTTAAAAGCTGCACCCCCCCCCATAGCAGGGATTTTCTTTGCATGTTTCAGTGCAATAACAAAAAAGTGTTGCCTTTTTTTGGTCCCTCAGCAGTTTGCATCTCTGATTTTGAATGGGTTACCCACCACTTTTATATGAAACAAATGAGACAAACAAATGTTCAAATGACCTAACCACATCTCTGATTCTCCTGTCTTTATGCTCCTGTTAGAGTTGAAGAGTTGTAACTGGGACGCTGCTGATGAGATCCACCGGGCTCTGATAGTGGACCATGTTAACGAGGTCGGTCAGTGGATGGTGGGGGTCAAGCGTCTCATCGCTGAAACACGCAACTTAAACCCAGACCTCCTGCACACACAGGAAGTCGACCAGAGTCTAGACACCAGCAGCACTGGTAACTCTGACTAGATCAATAATGACACTTTTGGAACTTTTCTATTAGGTTGTGGAACCATGAGGACTCTCGGTCGTCCATGTGAAAAGCCATTGAAATTAAACTTTTAGGCTTCCTCTCTCTTTTGCTTTCGTATGTGGAGATTCCACATATTTTGACATGGTTTTCCTGTAATTATTCAATATGCATATACATTTTTTTGGGACTTTTTTTTTTATGAATTGCATTTGATTGCAGTGTATTGCTTTTACCGAGCTCCACCAATTCTGACAATACAAAGATGGCTTTATCCCTGTTTTATGTCGATCGTTTACGTTCCCCTATTGTGTCTTGTTTGGTTAAAGTGCTTATATCAGAAGTGTCAGTAATGGAACATTTTATTTGGATCGTTCTCTCTTCAAAATACTCTATAACCTCCCTTGGACAGCCTTGTAAACAGTATTTTACTGGAGCTAAGATTGCTTTAATTGTACACAAGGTCCAGTGTATTTTTCCTGGTTTAGCCTACAGTTTTCAATGACTTAACATCCCCCATGTACATAATCATAAGAGCAATAAGAGTGTTTTAAAGACTGTGGTCTGCTTCTGTTGACGGTGGCATTGCATTACATGTGTATCATACACGATGAGACCAAATAAAGCTGATTTGTGGTGGAAGTATTCCATTAAAAAAAAAATGTCATGTATTTTTATATGGCAGTGGGTTCATGTCATAAACTGTTATTTATATCGGTTCTGTAGTTAGGCAATGAGGATGTTCCATTCTTCCAGATTGTCTGACTTGTCTACCTCCGTGGACACAGATGCAAGGAGAAGCCACCACAAGGTGGCGTCTTAAGGCTTGACTTTTCACCGATGACAGTGTTGTGGCTATGATAACTAGAGAAACTTGGGCACTTTATAGGAAGGGTTGCACAAGATTTTATGCCTTAAATTTTATAGCGCTAGAGAACTAGCCACCATGAATGAGGCGTGGCGTTGTTTTGATCGTCCAAGGGTTGTGACAACAACACTGTTTTATTGTTGCTAAGTGAGACCGTAATTGATGTGAACTCATTATGGATAATGTCATCATCACATTATCCATTATTGTCCCAGTCTACCCATAAAAGATTAGATCATGTTGGAGTAAAGTTTGAATGTTTCCAATTAAGTCATGGAGCCATCTGAATCTCCTCTCCTTTTGTCATTGTTGTAGAAAAGTGGGTTTAAATGAGGAGAGCTTTTCCTCTCATGGCATAGTTTATTCAGTTCTCCTGTGTTTGGGTTTACAGCTGCTGATTTGAATAATACACAACCCAAGCTCTCCCAGCCATACTCTATCGGGAGAGAGCGGGGTTGCAGGGTTGAGATTTTTCAGTAGAATCTGTTTACTAATTCCCACACTGTATCTCTCTGGCACTGGGGGTAGGGCTGGTGTAGGGCTATAATCATGTTACCGTGCTTCCTGGGAGCTGCAGGCCAACACTTCTCACTGACATCAGCTCTACATTACCTGTACTGTGTACACGTTAACAATAGCGTCTGCTTTGCGTACTGTAGTAAACTCTGACTAATCATGTAAGGCTGGCAGTATAACAGCTCTGGCAGCAAGTGTTGTCACAATGCCATTTGCCAAACTCACTCCATGTGTGTTTATTTGGTGAAAACATTGACATAAGAAATACGGGGAAGTGAACTTGAATTGAACGAAAGGAATGTGGATTTACCGTGGTGATTTGAACAAATACAGTGCAAGCAGACACTTGCTGGGGAGGTTGAGAAATGATCTTGTGTTGTTTTAAGGGGAAATCTGTAGTTGGTAGTTTTTAGACTTTTTTAAATGAATGATGTGTACTCTTTTGATTCGTGAAGGAAATAACTTATGAGCTTAGTTGTCCTACCCCATCAGAACCCAAAGTATAAGCTTGTTTTTAAATCTAAACAAACATGGTGCACCCGCAACTATAATGTTGATATCATGGACGGTCAGTCCGTGTCTCCAAAGCTCTGACAAGGATTTTGAGAGTGGTTACATTATTCCAGCCCCATCCCTCAGCTGTTTGCCAAATCAGTGGCGGGGTGCCACGTTGTTATCGTTCAAACTGCGGATTGCCGCTTTAATGCACACATCACACCATACCGGTGCATCACAACTCAAGTCCTGAGAAGCTAGTTGTGATTGGCTGTTGTGTCGGATGTTTTTTGTCACCCAAGAAATCGTGAATTGAAAGGTGAAACACCGTCCTCGGATTAGCGCTTGGGGGGGGATGTTTTCATTCCAGAAGGTTAGCTTGCGTCACACATTCCAAATGTGAACGCGTTAACATGGTCTGACACAGTTCCATCTACAAGCAGTTTCATTCGAGAGGTAACTGATGCTATTTGTGTGTTTTCTTTTCTTTTTTTTTTAGGTCTATATGATCAACTGTTGTAAACGTTCCCTTTTTATCTCTTTAGAAAATGCTAATCTTTGTTATCTGTTCAACAGTTCTGTGTGTTAAATGTGTTCCAACAGTTTTTTTTTATTTTTATTTGCACTGTTTCTTGTAGTGGGAGATGCCGTGTGTCAAACGTATTACAGCATTCACAACACAGTTCAGCCTCACAGTCACAGCCCGTCTATACAGTCATCATTTACTACTAGGCAAAACAACCCAAAACAAACTGCAAATGCAGTCAACGAGCTTGTAGAGTCACAAGCTTGATGTAATCATTGCGCGCTAGGAATATGGGACCAAATTCGACACTTTTGACTATAAGTGATTTGGCCCAAATACTTGATGACTTCACATGGGGGGTGGATATGTATGAAAACCACCTCAAATACAAGACATCATTCTATAGTCGCTTCATATGAAACAATTTGATCTCAAATCCAAAACGCTGGAGTATAGAGCCCCAAAAAACAAATGATCCTTCACTGTCCAAATACATATGGTGGGAGTGTATCTTCACTGACAAATAGCTTCAAGCGGAAGGGGTACTATACCACATTTCCTTAGAGAGGAACAGACCGAGCTCCACAGGCTAGTTTCACAGAAATCAATATTTCCTAAAACATGGGTGTCTGTCTCAAGAGACCTCTGTGTTTGAACAGGTGGTGGAGGAAAAGGAAATTGACAGAAAAGCCATCATTCTATTCCTCCGCGGCCCCATTTGGTTGTATATGTTAAGATACTGTGAGACTGATCGTCTCACGCTGTTGCTGCTGTGAACTGGCTGAAAGGAGAACCGACACCCAATCACAGTAATCCTGCTGGGCTATTAAACGCCCACTCTCCAGACATGAGTGGCAAAGCAACAGTCAGTCTCTCCCGCTGCGGTGGTGACTGCTGAGGCCTCAATAAGCACTCATATACATACCCCTAGCAGCACTAATACACTTCCAATCGCTTTATTGCTACATCTCACTTTTGAATGTAGACAGATGGTTGCAATCTTAGGGCCTCTTTTACTCTGCGCTACTTTGACGACACAAACTAGGTCCAGGAGAGCTACTCGGGTAAAGAGACACGATTTAGATTGAAATCTCACTGTAAGCGACGTCTCCCACGCTACCTCTGATTCAGAGGGGTTGGTTTAAATGTGGAAGACACATTTGAATGCATACAGTTGTACAACTGACTAGGTGTCCACCTTTCCCTTTCCCAGTAATTACCCCAATTACCTATTTAAAGGGACACTTCCGGATTTTGGCAATGAGACTCTTGATCTACTTCCCCAGAGTCAGATGAACCATTTTTAAGTCTCTGTGTCAAGGACGTTGGAGGTAATGTCCCTAGCCAATGCTAGCTAGCATTAGCACAAGGACTGGAAGTGTATGGGTATCTTCTAGTGTGCTTGCAGATACCCATAGACTTGCAGTCATTGTGCAGCGCTCGTTAGCCATTTCTTTAGAACTGCACGCAGGATTTTAAAATATCCACACATTTGCCAATCATTGCATGTATCAACTGTGCAATATGGTTTAGATGAGAAGCACCTGTGCAGTCTGAATTGCTATGCTCACTTGGTTTGTCTATATTGTATTTACAGTATGCTAATAGGTGCACACATGAAGCAGGAATGTAGCTTTGGCCACACCACTTCCAAGGCTGATGTTGAAGAGCGAGATCTCACGAGACATATTTTAATCATGTAAATCCACCCTTCTTTACTGCCCTTTTTCTACTTTTCTCTCTCTGTTGTTTTTCCTTGAGGTGAGAACTCGTGAATGAACGTGTCCAGCATCACATAACGTGTATCCAAATGAAAGGTTGCTGCAGTCAGTTGTTTCATTCAGATGAATTCGTGATGATTATTAAGACTTCACATTGCAGATTCAGACTTGAGTGTCCTGGCCAAGCAATACACAGTATCTTTACCACAATTTATGCCAAGAGAATTGTGTGTATCCATTCCTCACCCCCAATAATGGCACCCGTTGATGGATTAATGAATGCTCCAGGTTTAAGAACAACACAAGGCAGGAAGAGAGAATTTAATTTTCACAAGACGATAGACACTTTATGTAAGATTGAGGTGCAGCCTTGAAATTGAATGGCTTTTCCTGGTGGTGACGTTCAGTGTTTAACCTTGTAAAAACAAAACGATGTGACCTCTAAGAAAAAATATCACCCTTGATAAAAAGTGAAGTCAACCTTCCTGTCTCAAGTACTGTCTCTACTCTGTATGTATAAACCAAACTTTTTTGAATATCACAAACAAAAGATACTATCACTCAGTTTAGCTATGCGGTCACGTTTCTGTACAGAGGAATGAGCTGGTTTAGAGGACCAACTGTGGATGGCAGTTTCTACAGACACAAGCCAGAAGGGAATTAGATCTCTCTGCAATTGACCTCGGTGTAGTGTGTTTATTGTTCCGGACACATATGGCGGGTATGAGGAATTTGAGACTAAGGTCCTGGATCCATTTCCACTGCAGGGGTGTGTGTTTTCATTGCCTTTCTTTTGTGATTGGAGAAGGTGTTGTGAACACATCACACACCATGGTGCTAGTCTGGTCTGGTTCCCATAGTCTGTTGCCAAACTCCCTGACATGCAACCAACCCAGCTAGCACATATGGTTCCTTGGAAGTTGTGGGAGCGTACGTTTTTGGTTTCCCATTGGTTCTAAGGAACGAAGCCATAAGTTTCCTTACCAGTAAAATTGAACGTTTTGAGTGGTTCTCAGAACATTTTACTAGTGTTTCCTGAAAGTTTTCCTGGGAGGTTTTATTAACGTTCTGAGAATGGAAATTAAAGGTTATTTTGAGTTTTTAAAAATAATTTCCTTAACTTTCACTGAATGTTTCAATAAGACTTGTATTAACACTGCTAGCTTAGGTTAACTGTTTTGAACTCCCAAGCACAGATAGGACACATTGAAATTAATTTCCTTAGGCATTAATCATGCAAACACACAGATTTTGTTTGTGGCAGTGCATCAGTGAGATTCTCTATACATGGATTTAGTCCACTGTGCCACATGGATAGCATGCCATGTTTATTTTTTATTTTTACTCAGACTAAAATGAACAGTTATGTATTTTAAAACAGACCCCATTTCAAAGGAAACAAGCACTCATTAAGATCAGATGTGGTCAATTAGTGGGCGCGGCCAACACACTTAACAAGATGGAGGATAGAGAGAGTTTTGTTGACGCTGAGAACGGAATATATATGTTGTTCTTTGAACGTTACTAACGTATTAATGTTCTGAGAACATGACGTTAAATGGAAGAATGAGGAAACCTGCAGAAAATGTTATGCTGGTGTACTGAAATTCCCACAGAAGAAAGTTGTTTCTTAACGTTCTCTGAACTATTTGAGAATATTCCCAATGTCAAACAAGTTGGAGAACGTTCCTGGAACATTACCAATGCAATTAATTGTAACTTAATTCATTTGAACTTTTAGGAAACGTTCTGTTAAAGTAATGAAACGCCAAGAAAATTGTTATTTTGTCAAATTCCTTAAATGTGCTGAGAATGTTCCAAAGCCAAGCAACTATCCTGCACCATTCCCAGAATGTTGTGGGAAGGTTGTATGCAAAATAACTATAGGACAACACGTGCTCACCGAGCATAGGATTCTCAGAATGTTATGTGCTACCTGGGAATACCCCTTTTAACACACTTGTATCAAACACACACCGTACACATTTACCAAAGCCAATCAAGTTTTATTTTAAATACCATACAAATATGATAAGACATTAAAAACACACTACGTGGCCAAAAATATGTGAACACCCCTTCAAATGAGTGGATTTGGCTATTTCAGCCACACCCATTGCTGACGGGTGTAATAAAGTCGAGCACACAGCCATGAAATCTCCATAGACAAACATTGGCAGTAGAATGGCCTGTTCTGATGAGCTCAGTGACTTTCGACGTGGCACCGTCATAGGATGCCACCTTTCCAACAAGTCAGTTTGTCGCATTTCTGCCCTTCTGGAGCTGCCCCGGTCAACTGTGGGTGTTGTTATGGAAGTGGAAACATTTAGGAGCAACAGTGGATTAGCTGCGAAGTGGTAGGCCACATAAGCTCACAGAATGGGAACGCAGAGTGCTGAAGCGCGTAGCGCGTAAACATCGTCTGACCTTGGTTACCGAGTTCCAAACTGCTTCTGGAAGCAACGTCAGCACAATAACTGTTTGTCGGGAGCTTCATGGAATGGTTTCCATGGCTGAGCAGCTGCACACAAGCCTAAGATCACCATGTGCAATGCCAAGCATCGGCTGGAGTGGTGTAAAGCTCACTGCCATTGGACTCTGGAGCAGTGGAAACTTGTTCTCTGGAGTGATGAATCACGCTTCACCATCTGACGAATCTGGGTTTGGCGGATGCCAGGAGAACGCTACCTGCCCCAATGCATAGTGCTAACTGTAAGTTTGGTGGAGGAGGAATAATGGTCTGGGGCTGCTTTTCATAGTTCGAGCTAGGCCCCTTAGTTCCAGTGAAGGGAAATCTTAACGCTACAGCATTCAATGACATTCTAGACGATTCTGTTCTTACAACTTTGTGGCAACCATTTGGGGAAGGCCCTTTCCTGTTTCAGCATGACGATGCCCCCCGTGCACAAAGCTAGGTCAATACAGAAATGGTTTGTCAAGATCTGTGTGGAAGAACTTGACTGGCCTGCACAGAGCCCCGACCTCAACCCCATTGAACACCTTTGGGATGAATAGGAACGCAGACTGCGAGCCAGGCCTAATCGGCCAACATCAGTGCCCGACCTCACTAATGCTCTTGTGGCTGAATGTAAGCAAGTCCCCACAGCAATGTTCCAACATCTAGTGGGAAGTCTTCCCAGAAGACTGGATGCTGTTGTAGCACCAAAATGGGGGACCAACTCCATATTAATGTCCATGATTTTGGAATGAATTGTTCCACTTACTTTTGGCCATGTAGTGTAGACACACACTTTTCATTCACAGTCACCACTGACTACAGTATGTCACACAAGTTAAGTCACACATTTTGTACAATACAGTATATGCATGGGTCTTACATTTTAAGTATTATTTTCTTCCTTCCCAATTACACCATGACTCTGTCATCTCAGAGAGGTGCAAGGGTCACTTACAATAAATATAAATGTCATTTTTTTAAACTAATTTTAAATGCAGCACATACTGTACACTGCCTTGCAAAGTATTCATCCCCTTTGGCATTTTTTAAAATATTTTATTGCATTACAACCTGTAATTTAAATTGATTTTTGTAGTAGTCCAAATTGGTGAAGTGAAATGAAAAAAGTAACTTGTTTCAAAAAAATAAAAAACAGAAAAGTGGTGCGTGCATATGTATACACCCCCTTTGCTATGAAGCCCCTAAATAAGATCTGGTGCAACCAATTATCTTCAGAAGTCACATAATTAGTTAGATTGCACACAGGTGGTGTCACATGATCTCAGTATATATACACCTGTTCTGAAAGGCCCCCCGAGTCTGCAACACCACTAACCAAGGGGCACCACCAAGCAAGCGGCACCATGAAGACCAAGGAGCTCTCCAAACAGGTCAGGGACAAAGTTGTGGAGAAATACAGATCAGGGTTGGGCTATAAAAAATATCAGAAAATTTGAACATCCCACGGAGCACCATTAAATCCATAATTAAAAATGGAAAGAATATGGCACAACAACAAACCTGCCAAGAGAGGGTCGCCCACCAAAACTCACAGACCTGGCAAGGAGGGCATTAATCAGAGAGGCAACAAAGAGACCAAAGATTACCCTGAAGGAGCTGCAAAGCTCCACAGCTGAGATTGGAGTATCTGTCCATAGGACCACTTTAAGCAGTACACTCCACAAGCTGTGCTTTATGGAAGAGTGGCCAGAAAAGAAGAAAAGAAGCAAATGTTTGGTTTTCGCCAAGAGGCATGTGGGAGACTCCCCAAACATATGGAATAAGGCACTCTGGTCAGATGAGAATAAAATGTAGTTTTTTGGCCATCAAGGAAAACGCTATGTCTGGCATAAACCCAACACCTCGCATCACCCCGAGAACACCATTCCCACAGTGAAGCATGGTGGTGGCAGCATTATGCTGAGGATGTTTTTCATCGGCAGGGACTAGGAAACTGGTCAGAATTGAAGAAATGATGAATCCCGGAAATTCTTGGCGGAAACCTGTTTCAGTCTTCAAAACATTTAAGACTGGGACAGAGGTTCACCTTCCAGCAGGACAATGGCCTTAAGCATATTGCAAAAGCAACACTTAAGTGATTTAAGGGAAAACATTTAAATGTCTTGGAAGGGCCGAGTCAAAGCCCAGACCTCATTCCAATTGAGAATCTGTCTGATGACGTAACGTTTGCTGGACACCAGCGGAACCCATCCAACTTGAAGGAGCTGGAGCAGTTTTGCCTTGAAGAATGGGCAAAAATCCCAGTGGCTAGACGTGACAAGCTTATAGAGACAAACCCTAAGACACTTTGCAGCTGTAATTGTGCAGTGAATAGTTATGCACGCTCAAGTTTTCAGTTTTTGTGTCTTATTTTTTGTTTGTGTCAAAATAAAAAATATTTAGCATCTTCAGAGTGGTAGGCATGTTGTATAAATCAGATGATACAACCCCCCCCCCCCAAAAAAACATTTTAATTCCAGGTTGTAAGGCAACAAAATAGGAAAATTGCCATTGGGGGTGAATACTTTCACAAGCCACTGTATCTGAGGCAATGTCAATGATGTCCATGACTGCAGTATGTAGACAACTACATAATGTTGATAATTGTGGAATGGGGACAGTGCTCCATTTTTGTTCCCTGGCCTGAAGATGGAGAACATGTTGATCATGGCCTATCAGGAGAATATATGAACATATTCCCACAGTCTAGTCTCCATGTTGTGTTGTAGAGGGAATGTGAAAGGGTTTCGAGATACATATAGCCTACGCACTTGCTGTACATTGCAAACATAGCTATTGTTGGTATTTATTACAAAAGTTACAGCGAGTTGCTTTGTCACTTTTCACAGATCAAAACATTATAATTTATAACACACTGATTGTTACAAAGGACTGGGTTCGTTCATTACATGTTATTTTAGTGACATAAAAACACAAGTCATCTGTTACAAGTTGCTCACTCTTTTGCGGACCATTTCAGTACATTCTCATGTGCCGAATTTGTTAAATGACTCCTCTTAGCTGATTTAGTTAAATCAGTGGCTTCCAAACTGTGGGGCGGTCAGCAGAGGGGGAAGGGGGGCATGTCAGCTAACATTTTTGTATTAGGGGGCCCTGAGTGAAAAAATTTGGGGACTCCTCACAGCTGTATCAGTTAAATGGCTCCTCCTCACAGACGTAGAAATATACTGAACAAAAATATTAAAGCAACATGCATCAATTTCAGTGATTTTACTGAGTTACCGTTCATATAAGGGAATTAGTCAATTGAAATAAATTCATTAGGTCCTAATCTATGGATTTCACATGACTGGGCAGGGGCACAGCCATGGGTGGGCCTGGGTGGTTATAGGCCCACCCACTTGGGAGCCATGCCCAGCCAATCAGAATGAGTTTCCCCCCACAAAAGTGCTTTATTAAAGACAGAAATAATCCTGAGTGTCATCAGCTGTCCAAGGGGTTGATCTCAGACAATCCCGCAGGTGAAGAAGCCGAATGTGGATGTCCTGGGCTGGCGTGGTTACACGTGGTGTGCGGTTGTAAGGCCGTTTGGACGTACTGCAAAATTCTCTAAAACCACGTTGGAGATGGCTTATGGTAGAGAAATTAACATTCAATTATCTGGCAACAACTCTGGTGGACATTCCTGCAGTCAGCATGCCAATTGCACGCTCCTTCAAAACCTGAGACATCTGTGGCACTGTGTTGTGTGACAAAACTGCACATTGTAGAGGGACTTTTTATTGTCCCCCGCACAAGGTGCACCTGTGTAATGATCATGCTGTTTAATCTGCTTCTTGATATGTGACACCTGTCAGGTGGGTGGATTATCCTGGCAAAGGAGAAATGCTCACTAAGAGGGATGTAAACAAATGTGTGTTTGGGGGGGGGGGGAATAAGCTTTTGTGCAAATATCAAATTTCTGGGATCTTTTATTTCAGCTCATGAAACATGGGACCAACAGTTTACATGTTGTGTTTATATTATTGTTGAGTATAGAATACCATTTGGTCAGTGTCCTCTCTGCCACACCTTCTTCTCTATTCCGGCCCATGTGGACAATGGTTGTGGTCAGGTCAGCCTTCATTTCTGCTCTATTTCACCATACAGTTACAGTACATTGCAGTTTGGCACCAGTGCTAGTGACACCAGCTTTGTCAGTTCCACTCCTCTGACCTCATGTGGTTGGGTATGCACTGGCAGACGTAGTGGCTGTAGTAGAAGCCAGTTGGACAGTTCTTGTGTGGCTTTCTGCAGGGCAGCCGGTAACAGCTTGGTGGAGGGGAAGAGAAACCGATAGAACAGTTGGTTTTACGCAATGTACTGTAGCTTCAACTCAACTGTGACCCACTTGCATGACCCTGCGTGTGTAAGCGAGTTGTGTGTGTGATCTCGGACCAATCCCCATTGTCTCATTGATAAAACATGCTCTAACTCTTTCCGCTGTTTGGATAGAACATAAAACATTATTTTTAATCTCTCGCAAGAGGGGAATTCTGTGCTTTCTGGAAAGTCTGGTTTCTACATTCCAAAGAAATGTGGCAGGTGCCTTGCCTCGCTTATCCAGATTCATTGTAAAGGGACGTAAACAGGATATGAATTCTCACGCTGGAGTAGTTCTTCACATTAATGTCTTGTCATTATCCGGAAGTGTGAAATAATATTTTGTATAACTATCATTATGTTTGAACAGATTCCCCTGAAATACATATTGCTCATGATACAGTATCTGGATTCAGACTTCACACTGAGTTTGAGTTTCGTCTATTTAATTCCTCTCGGTCTCCTCTTTAAGTGGAACAGGTTGTGTGTTGCACTTGCCAAATTAAAATAACCTGTGGCTATAGCAGTTATAGCTTTTGTACTATGTGTTCCCAAGTTGTCACACTTAGGTCAACCGCGTATTATTACTTTGACCCGCATCATAGTTCTGGGAATAGTTTTCTAGAAATAGCAATGGGGATGTCCACCGGTGTCATGAGGCCTAATGAAATGTGAAGTGTTTGAACTTTCACCCTCTTCTGTTGTGCTGTCTGTGTTTTAGAGTCAATTGTTTTACCTGCAATTGTGTGCGTTGAACCTCTTGCCTTGCAGCAGGCAGGTGTGAGGACTCTCCCTGCACTGGCACAGGCACGTCTCTGGGTTGAGAGGCTGACTACGGGGGCACTCTGCCCGGCACACACAGCCACACAGATCTGGGTCCCAGCGTTGGTTGGGTGGGCAGGTCCCTGGGCCGGGCTGGTCCTCACAGAGACACTCACAGGACTCTTGGTCTAGACGCCAGCCTGGCCCACAGCTGGCCTCCGTCAGACCGTTCTGACACACACACTCACAGCTGTCCTCATCCAGGACTTTGTTGGGGCCACACAGCTCCAGCAAGGCTGACTCCAGGGGCTCTGCAACAGATGGTGGAGAGGAGAGAGGCTAGTTCGTGTCACTTCTTGACCTCTAGACAGACATGTGGTTTAGTACATTTCACTTCAATGCGGCGAGGCATTATATCATTCTCATTTACCAACTCCCTGACCTATGGGCTACAGTGTCTCTCGGTGTTGGCATACGGAAACGACTGTACTGGGTTTGTATGGGTACGGGCTAGTTTAACTTACCTAGCTCTCTCTCTGAGAAGGAGCTTGTGTCCATGGGAACACACAGGCAGCTGGTGGGGTCCCAGGCCAGTCCTGTACTGCAGGGAACATCTGGCGGGGAACACCTGGAGAGGGAAGGAGGGACACACAGGCCAGGATCAGATCAGAGGTCTTGGCTTAGGGGGACTGCTACTCTCACAAAGCATTCCTGTGAATGGTCTGGACACCATGGGCGGTCTGTGAGAGGGAACTGAATCCCCTGGCCCTCCTCCCTGCTGGCCTTGGCCTGGCAGACAGCCTACACACAGCCGTCTGGAGCAGTTAGGCTGGACACAGAAAGACGAGGAGAGAGCAGGGGGAAACATGGCCTCTTCTCCATGGCCTCAGTTCAAAAGCAAATGCACATGCAAAGCACTTGTGACGGAATAGCTGATGGTCTAGCTCATTCACTTACATCGTCAGATGCTGGTCCACATAAAATAGGATTAGATGGAATGGTTTAGTATCCTTGGCTTAGTCAGTCAGCTATATTATTACATTGCATTAAAACTGGACGATATTGTTTAATATGAACCAAATACTGTATTCCTTAAAGGTCCAATGCAGCCATTTTTATCTCAATATCAAATATTTTCTGGGTAACAATTAAGTACCTTACTGTGATGGTTTTCAATTAAAATTGTTGAAAAATAAACCAAATACATTTTCTGGGAGTGGTTACAGTTGTTGGCAAGGCTTCCGGACCCATCGATGCGCAAGCATAATTTTTGTGACGTTGTCAGCCAGCCCGTCTATATAAAACACAGGAAAACACCAATTTTTTGGACTGCACTGGGCCTTTAATAATAATGAAGTGTGTGTGTGTGTGTGTGTGTGTGTGTGTGTGTGTGTGTGTGTGTGTGTGTGTGTGTGTGTGTGTGTGTGTGTGTGTGTGTGTGTGTGTGTGCGTGCGCACATTGTGTCTCGATCGGCAGCGTCAGAGGTTACGTCTTAAAGTGGACTAGTCCTCACTACTCACTCACACGGTGAGGTGAGCTGCAGCGGCCCTCCTGATGACGGAGTGCAGGGGCCTCTTGGACAGACACTCACAGGACGTGTGGTTGACGAACGCCACCATCACCATAGAGCGGTCACGGTGAGACAACTCCACCAGCTGAGGCCACAGGGGAAAACAACACAGTGTCAATGACTAACATTCGGATTCGGCATCTATTGAATACAATGTTGTTACTAAAGCTGTGCCATTGGTACAACGCGGGTATAAGAGCGACTTGAAGTGTTACGCTGTACAGTAGCGTCATTTTAAAATGTCGAATGATATCTAGTTTGTCCTCCGCTGCTCACCGTCTTGTTGATGTAGATGTGGCTGGTGTTGGTGCAGTACAGACCCTCCTGGGGACAGCAGCCCCCACAGCGGTGCACAGACACACAGCGAGGCACGTAGAAGTGACTGGTGCTCTCCGGGTACTCCTTAGACACCTCCAGACACACCTCCCGAGGAGTACACATGGTACGCTGGATCTCCTCCAGAATGACTGGGGATGTATGGAGTGGCGTTAGCAGAGACAGGTTATCAGGGATGATATAATACAATATGCCGTTTAGCAGACGCTTTTATCCAAAGCGACTTGAGCGTGCGTACGTTTTACGTATGGGTGGTCCCAGCGGGAAACGAACCCGTGGCGTTGCAAGCACCATGCTCTACCGACTGAGCCACACAGGGCCACCAAGGTCTAGAGAATAATAACTAATCCTGACTAATGTGGAATAGAATCGTCGGGAACATTCTGTTGTTGACCATCTTCAGCCACCCAGGTAATAATGCAGTTGCATTATTAGGCTATATTGCTGCGCTAATTGGTTGCAACCTCATCGACAGCGTCCCCCACCTACAAATTTGGTTGGATTTGTAAAGGGCAATTTTCTTTTGGAAAGCCCATCCCAATAACTTAACCACAGAACCACACTGCCACCCACTAAGCCACATTGTGTAAGAGTAATGTCCGTGTTTTAAAAGATTGAATTCAACAAATAATTTCCTTTTTTAGTGCAATTTCTGTTGTCGGATGATCACCGTAACAATGTGCAATTTATCTCGGTAACAGAATATGAGGACAACAGACTGCAAATACTCAAAGAGAGGAGAATGAGAAAAGCTAACCCCTAATGATATGAACTTTTTAGACAACTTGGCGTCGGGCCAATAAACGTCTATTATTATATTGTCTGATGGAAGGACACAATAAGTGGCTTTGACTGTGTGTTGCCCAGCTCTTTCATCTTGGGATGTCTCTTGTAAAATATCATTGTTTAATGTCTTCTAATTCAATCTGATGTCCTACTTTCTGCCACTGGTCGATTGTCCAGCGTGACTGTTTGATTGTCCAGCGTGACTGTTTGATTGTCCAGCGTGACTGTTTGATTGTCCAGCGTGACTGTTTGATTGTCCAGCGTGACTGTTTGATTGTCCAGCGTGACTGTTTGATTGTCCAGCGTGACTGTTTGATTGTCCAGCGTGACTGTTTGATTGTCCAGCGTGACTGTTTGATTGTCCAGCGTGACTGTTTCCTTCATAAGACTTTTAGTCACTGGAGCTGACTGTTTGCTTAATTTTAGTCTGTGGTTCTGATGTCCTTTCTTTGAATTGTTTCTGGCATCATTTCATAGAGGTTGGGGCTGGTCAATGAAAGGCAATGGAGCAAGATCAACAGTTTTGTAATGTGCCCTTTTTACAACTTTCTCTCAATGGCATCTGGAGGTCTGTTGTGTAAATGGGTGAACTGAGGCCAGGCCACCTCCTATCATTGTCCTTTAGGTTATAAGGGTCCACTCAGCCTTAATCAGCTCTCCAGTAGGGCCTATATCTTCTGTGATGAGCTCCTGTGATCAGGAAGCAGACACAGCTAGTTTATACTAGAGCGCAGAGAGAGAACACTCAGTCTCTGATGAGTGGGGAGGGAAGAGTGAGGGGCCTCTTTAACTGTTAGGAAAACAAGAACAGGCTTTTCTCTCTCCTTTTTAACAACGACACACAGCTGTACTGCTCCCATCTGTGGGTTTGGGGGAGAAATGGGCTATCGCGCTAGCAGTTCCCCCGTGTGAGATAGGCAGACAACGTTCTCTCTCAATTGGTGTTTGCTGTTGTTAGGGCCATTCGACTGAAGAGCCTTACCTTCAATGGTGCTGTCAGACTTGACCAGTGCCAGCTCCCTGGGCTTGCCCCAGGCCCAGATATCGTCTTCAGCATGGAGAGGAGGAGAGGTGCGCAAGGCTTTCCTACGTAGGCAGTGCTGCACCAGACTGTACTCTGGGTACAACAGCTCCACCAGCTCGTCCACATTGGAGACGGTGTCCAAACCACTAATACCTTCGCCAACCAGTGGGGCCTGATGAGGAATCGGGAAAATGAGCAATGAGAACATCAAATTCAAATCTTTGATCTACCAAAATTCAGTTTATGTTGATCATCCACTGCAATATATTACGTAGAAAATAATATATAAAATGACACGGATGGGTATCTCAACATATAGAAAAAAAACATGTTTGTAATAAAGACCATTTGATAAGTCAGAAATGTCTGTAACTAAGTTGTAATCTGTCACTACTACGATAAGAACCCTAAGGGCGTCACTGTAACATTATCACTGTCTGCCTCAGAGATCAACACCCACCAAGCAGCCTGGGTGCTACCTTGTCATTATCTCTTATGGAAACAAATGCTGTTATTTTTTCCCCCAGGTTGGTAATGCTAGACTGTCACTTCTGTCAGGGATGGAATGGAAACTGAGCCAGTATGGAGCACTGTGTCTGTCTGAGCCCAGGGAAAACAAAGCAACGCAAGATCATATTTTTTTCCATTGAGATCAGCCAAGTTCTTTCCTAGAGATAAGGAACAAGGTTATTATGTCTGTTACAATCAAAGGTCTCCATTTTCAGATGAAAGCCTTGAGTTCACTATCAGACATTTTCAAATATACGTTATAGGTCCTTCAGAAAGTATTCACACCCCATGACTTCTTCCACATGTGGTTGTTGTCACAGCCTGAATTGTCACTGGCCTACACACAATACCCCATAATGTCAAAGTGGAATACGTTATTTATTTTTTTTTACAAGTGAATTAAAACCAAATGAAATGCTGAAATGTCTTGAGTCAATAAGTATTCAATCTCTTTGTCACGGCAAGCCTAAATAAATCCAGGAGTAATAAGTCACATAATAAGTTGCATGGTCTCTGTGTGCAATAACGGTGTTTAACATGATTTTTGAATGACTACCTCACATACAAGTATCTGTTCCTCAGTCAAGCAGTGAATTTCAAACACAGATTTAACCACAAAGACCAGGGATGTTCTCCAGTGCCTTGCAAAGAAGGGCAACTGTTGGTAGATGGGGTAAAAAAAAATAAAAAGCAGACATTTGAAAATGCCTTTGAGCATGGTGATGTTATTAATGACACTTTGGATGGTGTATCAATACACCCAGTCACTACACAGACACAGGTGTCCTTCCTAACTCAGTTGCTAGAGAGGAAGGAAACTGCTGGTGACTTTAGAACAGTTACAGAGTTGAATGGCTGTGATAGGAGAAAACTGAGGATGAATCAACAACATTGTCGTTACTCCACACTACTAACCTAGATGGCTGAGTGAAAAGAAGGAAGTACACATGTACAGATTAAAATATTTAAAAAAAAACATGAATCCTGTTTGCAACAAGGTACTAAAGTAATGCTGCAAAAAATGTTGCAAAGCAATTAACTTTTTTTGTCCTGAATACAAAGTGTTATGTTTGGGGCAAATCCAATATAACACATTACTGAGTACCGCTCTCCATTTTCAAGCATAGTGGTGGCTGCATCATGTTATGGGTATGTGTGTAATCATTAAGGACGGGAGAGCATTAAATGGAATGGATTTAAGCACAGGCAAAATCCTAGAGGAAACCTGGTTTAGTCTGCTTTCCACCACACACTGGGAGATGAATTCACCTTTCAACAGGACAATAACCTAGAACACAAGGCCACATCTACACTGGAGTTCCTTACCAAGAAGTCAGGGAATGCTGGCCGAGTTACAGTTTTGACTTAAATCTACTTGACAATCTATGGTAAGACCTGAAAATGGTTGTCTAGCAATGATGAACAACCAATTTGACAGAGCTTGAAGCATTTTTTAAAAGAATAATGGGCAAATGTACAATCCAGGTGTGAAAGCTCTTAAAGCTATGCAAATGCTGCCAAATGTGCTTTCTACAAGGTATTGACTCAGGGGTGTGAATGCTTATGTAAATTAGATGGTTCTGTATTTCATTTTCAATACATTTGCAAAAAAATCCCAAAAATCTATTTTCACTTAGTCATTATGGGGTGCTGTGTGTAGATGGGTGAGAATTATTATTTTTTTAAATACTTTTTGAATTCAGGCTGTAGCACAAAAAAATGTGCAATAAGTCAAGGGGCACGCATACTTTCTGAAGGCACTGTAGCTGCTTCTAATGTTGTTTAGTATTCACATTTTGAACGTGGCCTTTTATGTAAGCCGCTTGTGTGATTTCGGTTCCACTGGACTTGCAAATGTCACCCCTTGTGGCTGACGGTAAGCTCCTGCTCAGATCACACAACATGAGGTCATCCCCTTGGCAACATGAGGTCATGGCTGACCAATAGATAAACGGTGTATACCTCCCGCACGATCGATCGCTCAGGGTGAGTGTTTATCATCACACACAACCCATTGTCAGTTTACCTCACAATTTAAACAAGGTAGCCAACTCAATTGTAACCATCCCTAGTCACTTTTGCTATTCAACCTCACTCGTCTCCTTTTGTCCAAATTGACAGTCCCTCTCTCTTGTCTAAAGGTATGGCCTACTACCCGCCTCAATAGTGGAAGTAGACAGGTACAACATGACTAACTCATTCACCTTTAATGATGCACAAGGCGAGGAGGATGTTTTATTGCCCAACTAAAGACACACCCGCTGTAGTGAAAGCACTGACGAGTAACAAGGAAACCGCCTGTCTCCTTTAAAAAAAAACTATTGTGACAACTCATTTAGTCAACAAACTGATTTAGTCAATAACAGTAGTCTATTACCTTCACATGCCTATTTATTTCTGTACTGAAATCAGAGTTCTGAGCATAATGAAGGTTCATCGGGAAAGAGCCTTGTCTGGCCAATTCTTATCTGTACCGTACAATATGACACATCATCCAAAAGAAGCAGCGTGTTGTTTAGTTACTCACCTTTGTGTCCTCCTCACCCGGGTACTCATCATAGTCATAACCATGAGTGAGATTGGTGACATTGAGAATCCAAAGGACTAAAGATAATATCCACATGGTGTGTCTGGGATGAAAGGGGGAGCGGGAGGAGGACGAGGGGGAGATGATGAAGGATCAGCTAATGCCCCACAGTTGAACTCTCATCCCACAGAGCACAAGGATCTCCTCGTTCCTTAGCCAGGAACTGACCTTGAGATAAGATGAGCCCCGTAGAGTGCCTTTCAAACACAGCATTTTCCTCCAGGAAGTATTTTCTTTCACTTCGTACAGCATGTGAGACCACTTTCATTGTTTCATTCCAAGTATTTCCATCGCGACTCCCTTGAGTTTCCCTCTGAAGGCTTTGTATTTGGAATCAGATCCTTGTAGATGATCTTAATCAGAAAAGAGGTGTAGAGATTGAGAGGCCAGATTCCATAGGGGCTCCTGCAGGTCCAGATGGGGTGAGAGAGTGTAGGGTTGTGTCTGTCTCCAGTGAAGCCCGAGTACAGAGGAAGTGAGCGCAGACACATGTGACAGCAGGCAGGCTCCCTCGGCAGAGTGCCCTCCTTTCTCTCTCTCCCTTTAACTCTCTCTGTTTTGGGAGTAGCTGCCACCGCCTCTCCAGACTGGGAGTTAGTGTGTGTGTGTGTGAGCCTGTGTACCAGTGAGTACTGTTGTCTCTGACGCTTGGTGAGCACACTTTTTAAGGTGCTATATTTTCAATATCTACAGTATAATCTCTTATTTTCAAATGCTCACTCTGTACATTTCCCTGTAACATGCTGAAGCAATGTGCTTCTCCAGAAAGGTGTTCGTATCTGACTTGGCCTCTTCTCTTATCACCATACCACCTGGCCTCCTGCTTTTCAGGGTGGTCTACTGTACTGCTCTGTAAAGCGGGGAGAAGCAGAAGCACTCCTTCTATGATTCAATGCTATCAAAACATAACCTACCAAACTGCATGATCGCCCTTACTATGTGCTGTGTGATTGTCTACTGTCCTCCTCGACCCTCCCATCGCTGACAGTCTACAGTACACTTTAGATATGTCATGCCTGTCTTTGTAAATCCCTGACATGGGTGTCAATGCTGGCATGGTGGTCTAGTGAGTGAATAGTCAATCCAACTGTACAGCAATGGTTATTTTCATGGATGATTGAGCAGCAGAAGGAGTTGTGGTCATTTGTAGCTAAGTTGGTAGAACATAGTGCTTGTAAAGCCGGGGTAGTGGGTTTGATTCCTGGGACCACCCATATGTAAAAAATTTACACATGCATTACTGTAAATTGCTTTAGATAAAAGCATCTGCTAAATGGCAATTGTTTTTATTTTAGTAGTACAGATGGGCTGTTTATGAGTTACTAAGCTGTATGAAAGGATTTACACATTTTGAGTCATTGAATATGGCTATGCTGAGAAGTTGACTTCCCTGATTCCTTGGTACAAAGTTCCGAAAGGGTATTTCGGCTGTGCCGACAGAATAATCCTTTTTGGTTCCAGGTAGAACCCCTTTGGGTTCCATGTAGAACCCTCTGTGGAAAGGGTTCTACCTGAAACCCAAAAGGGTTTTTACCTGTAACTAAAAGGGTTCTACCTGGAACCAATAAGGGTTCTTCAAAGGGTTCTCCTATGGGGACAGCCAAATAACCCTTTTAGGTTCTAGATAGCACCTTTTTTTCCCCAAAGAGTGTATTGATGCAATGATCTTTAATCAATATCTGCAAAGCAATCTCACATCTTACTTGTTGAATGCGGTTGTTTGAGTCCACCTAGTGTACAACTGCTATACATCTGTCGTCATCATGCTGTTGGCGTGGGGACAGCCAGCCAGGCAGCGAGTATGGCTCGGCTCTGGCCAGCCACAGTCATTACACTTAATGGGCTCAATCCTCTCAAGTAGGGCCATGTTTATCCCGCTCCTAATGAACATCTCCCCAACTACAATATCTGGCTAATTCAATTCTCCCACAGCCAAAACACTCATTTCCACCAAACAACTGCTCTATTTCCCCCATTGCCTGGAGTTTTTTTTTTTTTTTTGGGGTTCAAACTGAGACACACTCACATAACATACTGTATAACCGGAGCACAAGTGTTCTGTACATGAATTGTCTCTAAGTTGGAGTAACAGAGAAAGTAAATGGAAGACGAGTGGTATTGCAGGGTGAAAGTAAGTCAGCAGCTGGCCATCGTATGCTGTAAGCTCAACAGCTCGTCCTTGGGACTACCAAAGATTGCTCCAGTTTGTAGACTAGACAATATTCTGCATGACACAGTAGTGATGAGCAGCTCCTCTCTCGGGCCACAACTCTCTTCTCTCCACATACCCTTTTTTATAAATGTCAAATTTCATGAGTTACAAATCTTGCTAGTGCCTTTAGTGCTGGAGGCGATCAAGGCTTTTGTAGTGCACAGTAGCAGGTCTTGCCAGTGCATATCTGAGATATCTGTGTGCGGTAGATCCCTTACTATTGGGGACGTGTTGGAGCTCGCACCTAACGCAACTCACAAACGTGAACTCTTACAATGAGGCAAAGACTAAGGAGTGACGGAAAGGGGATTACAATATGGCTGGATTGGTAGACAATAACCATAAAGTAGATCAAATCTACGCTGCATTTTGGGGTTGGATTGGCACGTTAAATGTGCACATATCAAATTTGAAGGATGTGTAAAGCATGAAGTTGGTATACGCGATTCATAAACGACACGCTGTTAGATGCAATAGATCTCTGTAGATTCTCTTAGCAGATGTGATCTAATCACAACGAAGGGTTGATGGGCAACAGATGCCGGAAAATGAGTTTTATTCTGCCAAATAAAAGAAGACAAAGGTCATTGAAATGTCATCCCAGTGTGTAACGTTACAGACAAAGGCTGCAGGTGAGACATGAGAACAAGGCGGAAGCTTTTCAGATCCAGCCTCAGACCCAGTAAATCTCTGCGATGTGAGTGACAGGCAGGTTCCCAGGAACCTGCTCTAGATTAATGGCAGGAAACACGATGGAATGTTGTCTTTCTCCAACATACACTGTGGGCCATGGCCTGGGGCCCTCAACGGTTTCACAGGAAAACACGAACCCAAACACCATTATCATAGAACCAAGACAGATCTATGTTACTGTATGTACCCATTAGAGATTGAGGTTTCAGCACTTTTCAGATGGCAACTCTGAAAGCGAAGCCTTTATATTTGGCTTTGTTTTGTAATTCCTTTAAATATAGAAGGCCTCTCCAACTATTTTGTCTCAGACAAATATAGCCCTGCAGGAGCTTTCATGAAAGTTTGGGAAAGAGCCCGAAAGGTTAATACAGCAATGTCCTTTGCTGAGAGCACAGTAGGGAGAATTCTTTATCTGACAGTGGACCTCATTTTCACACCTATTGTATCTCTGAGGCTTTTTATTAGAAGGAAACGTTGGTCTCGGGTTAGTCTGAAGTTACTCTGAGCGAGCCACACTCCAAGCTGTCTGGCTCATAACGACGTAATAGAACGGGCTATAGAAAGTACGTGACGTGGCCACACAGAGAAGAGGATGTCGGTGAGGGTCAGTCTGAGATGGAGCCCGAGTGGCTGTTTCGTTAGAACTCTGTTAATGAATTGTGTGCAAGGGTACCCCCTAGTGTCACAAACAGTCACACACATGGGGAATGAGGTCAATTGTGGCAACTGTCCATGAAAGATCAGCATAAATGACAGTTATTCACCTGTGGATTGTCATCACTCAGCCTTACCTTTTTTTTAATATCCAACCCCTCTTCTGAATTCTTATTTTTTTATGGTTAGTTTTTGTGGTTATGAAGGGAGGGAGTCATCTTCCAGAATTGCAAAAAAGTAACTTGACCGTGTTTCGCAATGTCTGGACTCTATGTTTTCAAGAAATCTGTGCAAAAAAAATAAAAGCTAATATGCACATTTTTGGGTATGTGTATGTAACGGATGTGAAACGGCTAGCTTAGTTAGCGGTGTGCGCTAAATAGCGTTTCAATCGGTTACGTCACTTGCTCTGAGACCTTGAAGTAGTAATTCCCCTTGCTCTGCAAGGGCCGCGGCTCTTGTGGAGCGATGGGTAACGATGCTTCGTGGATGACTGTTGTTGATGTGTGCAGAGGGTCCCTGGTTCGCGCCCGGGTATGGGCGAGGGGACGGTTTAAAATTATACTGTTACATGTATACACACTCGACTTCCTCAAGACAAGTTATATGCATGGGAAAGTATACCCTTTACCGGGACTGGTTATGTGGAGTCAATGAAATCCATAGCATAACACTTCACAGTGTTGTCAAGTTGGTTGGATGTCCTTTGGGTGGTGGGGTATTCTTGAGACGCACAGGAAACTGTTGAGCGTGAAAAACGAACCAGTGTTGCAGTTCTTGGCACCCACTACCATAACCTGTTCAAAGCACTTAAAGCTATTGTCTTGCCCGTTCACTCTCTGAACACATACACAATCCATGTCTCAAGGCTTAAAAATCTTCATCTACACTGATTTAAAGTGGATTTAACAAGTGACGTCAATAAGGGATCATAGCTTTCACCTGGATTCACCTGGTCATCTGGTCGTCTTTAATGTTTTGTACACTCAGTATATATTTAAGTGATAATGCCCGAGAAGCCGGTGTTTGTAGGATATATTGGCACGAACACCGGCTCTGAGGGAATTATGACTTTTATAAAAGGGGTTACCAACATTTTTAAAAAATGATTGAAATGATTGAAACGTGTTTTGAGGAATTTATTCATACTATTTCATAGTTCCACGAGATTTAGCCTTGACACAAATCTAGGGTTGCGTATACTCACACAGTGTATTCGGAAATTATTCAGACCCCTTGACTTTTGCCACATTTTGTTACGTTACAGCCTTGTTCTAATATGGTTTAAATCGTTTTCCCCCTCATCAATCTACACATAATACCCCATAATGATAAAGCAAATATAGGTTTTTAATATTTGCAATTTTTTTTACAAATAAAAAAACTTGGCTGTGTGCTTAGGTTCGTGGTCCTGTTTGAAGGTGAACTTTCGCCCCAGTCTGAGGCCCTGAGCGCTCGGGAGCTGGTTTGCATCAAGGATCTCTCTGTACTTTGCTCCGTTCATCTTTCCCTCAATCCTGACTAGTCTCCCAGTCTCTGCCGCTGAAAAACATCCCCACCGCATGATGTTGCCACCACCATGCTTCACAATAGGGATGGTGCCAGGTTTTCTCTAGACGTGACGCTTGGCATTCAGGCCTTCGAGTTCAATCTTGGTTTCATCAGACCAGAGAATCTTGTTTCTCATGGTCTGAGTCCTTTGGGTGCCTTTTTGGAAAACTCCAAGCGGGCTGTTATGTGCCTTTTACTGAGGAGTGGCTGCCGTCTGGCCACTCTACCATAAAAGCCTGATTGGTGGAGTGCTGCAGAGATGGTTGTCCTTCTGGAAGGTTCTCCCATCTCTACAGAGGAGCTTTGTCAGAGTGAGCATCGTGTTCTTGGTCACCTCCCTGACCAAAGCCTTTCTCACCCGATTTTGTCAGTTTGGCTAGGCGGCCAGCTCTGGGAAGAGTCTTGGTGGTTTCAAACTTCTTCCATTTAAGAATGATGGAGGCCACTGTGTTCTTAGGGACCTTAATAAATGCTGCAGACATTTTTTGGTACCCTTCCCCAGATCTGTCTCAACGCAATCCTGTCTCGGAGCTCTATGGACAATTCCTTTGACCTCGTGGCTTGATTTTCACTCTTACATGCACTGTCAACTATGCGAGCCTTGATATAGACAGGTGTGTGCTTTTCCAAATCATGTCCAATCTATTGAATTTACCACAGGTGGACTCCAATCAGGTTGTAGAAACATCAAGGATGATCAATGAAAAAAATATTCACTTGAGCTCAATTTCGAGTCTCATAGCAAAGGGCCTGAATACTTACGTGAGTATGATATTTCATTTTTTTATATTGTAATGAAAAAGCAGGGAGCAGGTCTTGAACCCTCGACCTGCGAGTCCGAGGTCCGGCGCGCTATCGACTGTGCCGCAAAAGCACGTTCGTGCGGCAGAGTCTATTTCTGCGCGTATAAACCCAGGGCCGTTACAATATACATGTGCAAAAAATATATATATATTTTCCCTTTGTCATTATGGGGTATTGTGTGTAGATTGAGGAAAATGTTTTATGTAGTGCATTTTAGACTTAGGCTGTAATGTACCAAAATGTGGAAAAGTCAAAGGTTCCGAATGCACTGTATATATATATATACTGTACCAGTCAAAGGTTTGGACACACCTACTCATTCAAGGTTTTTCTTTATTTTTACTATTTTCTTCATTGTAGAATAATAGTGAAGACATCAAAACTATGAAATAACACATATGGAATCATGTAGTAACCAAAAACTTTTTAAAAAATATTTTAGATTGTTCAAAGTAGCCACCTTTTGCCTTGATGACAGCTTTGCAAACTCTTGGCATTCTCTCAACCAGCTTCATGAGGAATGATTTTCCAACAGTCTTGAAGGAGTTCCCACATATGCTTAGCACTTGTTGGCTGCTTTTCCTTCACTCTGCGGTCTAATTGATCCCTAACCATCTCAGTTGGGTTGAGTTCAGGTGATTGTGGAAGCCAGGTCATCTGATGCAGCACTCAATCACTCTCCTTGGTCAAATAGCCCTTACACAGCCTGGAGGTGTGATTTGGGTCATTGTCCTGTTGAAGTCAAATTATAAGCTCAAACCAGATGGGATGGTGTATTGCTGCAGAATGCTGTGGTAGCCATGCTGGTTAAGTTTGCCTTGAATATAAAAAATAAATAAGAGAGTGACACCAACAAAGCACCATCACACCTCCTCCTCCATGCTTCACAGTGGGAACCACACGTGTGGACATCATCCATTCACCTTTAGCGGTTGGAACCAAAAATCTGAAATTTGGACTCATCGACCAATGGTCAGATTTCCACCGGTCTAATGTCCATTGCTCGTGTTTCTTGGCCTAAGCAAGTCTCTTCTTCTTATTGGTGTCCTTTATTAGTGGTTTATTTGCAGCAATTTGACCATGAAAGCCTGATTCACGCAGTCTCCTCTGTTATTTGGGCTGCAATCTGAGGTTCAGTTAACTCTAATGAATTTATATTCTGCAGCAGAGGTAACACTGAGTCTTCCTTTCCTGTGGCAGTCCTCATGAGAGCCAGTTTCATCATAGCGCTTTATGGTTTTTGCGACTGCACTTGAAGAAACTTTGAAAGTTCTTGAAGTTTTCCGCACAATAACCGATTGGCTCAAAAATATTAAGAAATCCACAAATGAACTTTTAACAAGGCACACCTGATAATTGAAATTCATTCCAGGTCACTACCTTGTGAAGCTGGTGTTGAGCGTGCCAAGAGTTACAGTACGTTTCAGTTGAATGTAAAGCATTTCTTACGCTGAAGGCAAGACAAAAAACAAAAATCATTTGGTTCCATTGAAGTTCACACACTTCAGATTTTCAAACACTCAAGAAAAACTTTCAAAAGAGACTATGTTGCTACTATACACTATAATAGTAAAACGTTTGCAATAACTATGTCTTTTTGTGCTGCTTAGGCGTGCTGAAATGTTGATCTCAGTTCAGTAAAATTGGTGTTGAGAATTTTGGGATTTTTGGAAACAGAAAGCTGCATATGTAACTGCCTTTATTCTCCAATAGACATTCATCAAGTTTATCAAGCCGGTTAGATCAGTTAGTAAAGTATCTCATAAATGTTAAAGGTACATTATCTATAAATCGCTCAGCCATTTCCTGGTTGCTAACATTCTAATAGCATGCCTCATTTCAGTTTATGACAAAACAAGCAAGTATAGTGTTGTGAATCATTGTACCGTCTAAGCCTCTGTGAAATAACAAAATATATTGTTTTTTTTCAGCTGCTTGAAGCTTGTGTACAAAATAGAAAGTGAAAGATGCAAAAATGAAACTTGTGAACGGAAAAGCAGTGCACAGAACAGAAATAGTGCACAGAACAGATCTACTGCTTCGTAGACTTGCTTTCACTGCGAATGACAGATCTATAACTCACATTTCTATGTGAATTTGGTGGGGTCACCCAAAAGCGTACATATTGCAGCTTTTAAAGATAATTAGATTTATATGACCTAATTATGAGCTTTTGGTCATTTGATCAATGATCAAGGCATAACATGATCAAGGCATAAAAGCTTAGTTCCCAATGTTGCTTTACTGGCAGCTACTGTGTGGCACTGAAATCATGTTCAGTACAATGAGAATCAAGACATTTGGATAAACTGGTGTGTATCCACCCATCTCTTGCCTGTGATTGACAGATGTTAACGTGAATGTATAGTCATTGATGATGGCCTGATGTGCTCTCAGCAGAACTGGTAGTGGTTCTTTTTCATCAGGGGCTCCTCCTCTCCCTCCTGGTTCAGTGTCTGATCACAATCCCCATTCGTCTTAGCTGGGTCCCCCTGCTCTCCTGCCCCCTGCTGTGGAGTCTTATCCTGCACATTCCTGTAGGTCTGGCAGAAGTCAGGATACTTATATCACATTCAAAAACTTTTTTTAGAAGTACAGTAGATCTAGCTGTAGGGAATGATTAGAAGTTAGTGGAATGCTAAGAGAGAGACTAAACTTTAAAATATTTTCTACAGTGAAAGGGAGATACCTAGTCTGTTGTACAACTGAATGCCTTCAACTGAAATGTGTCTTCCGCATTTGAATCAGAGAGGTGTGGGGGGCTGCCTTAATCGACATTCACGGTGCCCGGGGAACAGTTGGTTAACTGCCTTGCTCAGGGGCAGAACGACAGATTTTTACCTTGTCAGCTCGGGGATTCAACCCAGCAACCTTTCGGTTACTGGCCCAATGCTCTAACCACTAGGCAGTGTGTCACTTAAGTCCATCTTACATGGTCTGGCTGGTCAGGCAGTAGCCTTTGGATAAGTTGTCCGATGGTACTGAAGGTCGGACGCTCTGTTGGTTCCAGGTTCCAGCACATTTTCATGATGGTGTATCTGAGGAGAACAAGCCGTGGGAGTGCAGCAGGCTGTCAGGTAACGTCACATCTCTTCACTGATATACCCACCTTGAAGTACAATACTCACATTTCTGGAGGGGCAAAGTCCGGCTGAGACATGTAGCATCCATCTTTGATCATCTTGTAGAACCGGGTGTCCACCACAACATTAGGGTATGGGCTCTTACCTAGAAATACCAACCAAATATTTATTTCAGATATTTCATTTGGACACAAACTTTGATTAATTCAACATAAGACAGTATTTTTGTCATCACATGCCAGTGTGACCCACCCAGAGAGAAGATCTCCCACAGCAGTATCCCATAGGACCAGACGTCACTCTTCACTGTGTACACACATTCAAAGATGCTCTCAGGGGCCATCCACTTCACTGGCAGACGGGCCTGGGAACACAATAGATTTAGAGATCATCATCATATCATAGTTCGCAATCATTCAAGGATCGGAGCCTCTAAAACTAAAGTGATATCTTGATATGTTATTTACTCACATTTCCTTTCACCACATAGTTGGAGTCATTCTCGATGTCTCTGGCGAGGCCGAAGTCGCAGATCTTAGCCACACGGCCATCGGTCAAGAGGACGTTCCTAGCCGCCACGTCCCTGTGAATGCACTGCACGAAGACAACATAGGCGTCATTCATATGTACGCGTGTGCATCTGCATGTTACACTACATGAGTTATGTTATTCGTTACATTTGTATTGTTCTATTACATTTTTGGATGCCAGGAAGTCCATTCCCTGAGCCACCTGAGAGGAGAACCTCAACAAGTCTCCTATGTCCAGCGACCAGGTGCCTGTGTCGGGATCCTCACATAGGGAAACTATCAGGAAGAGAGAGAGAGAGGATATGAGACCTAGGGTTGCAAAGGGAGGGTATATTTCAGGTAAACCTTCGAAGTTTACCAGTAAACAACTGACATTTTTAATGGAATTTTCATAACATATAAAAGGTGTAGAATAATCAAATGTAATTGTAATATAACAAATGGAATGACAAAGCTGTAAAACATGATCCTAAATATATACCATCAACTAAGTGAATACCATTGGTGTTTAATATGATAGTTTTTCAGCATGAAATATCCTTTATATATTGCACACGCTTCTATTTATTTTACAATGCCAATAGGTCTTTGTTGTAAATGTTTTGGTGCCAAACTGGTGTCAGTTGTGAGAAATGTAAATCATTGGAAGTGTTGCATAGTTATTTGTTAATCGAGACCTTGGGAGTATAAGGATCTATCTGACATTTTGGTCAAGAATGGGTTGTTCACATAAAGCTGTTCTTAAGGCGGTGTCACGGCTGTCGTAAGAACGGGACCAAGGCGCAGCGGATATTGAGTACCACATATTTATTCCAAAGTGAAACTTAAGCCAAGAACAATCAATCAAATAAACGAACAACGGAACGTGACTACGTGGTGCACATGCACAAACACAAAATATAATATCCCACAAACACAGGTGGGAAAAATAGCTACTTAAATATGATCCCCAATTAGAGACAACGATTACCAGCTGCCTCTAATTGGGAATCATACAAAACACCAACATAGAAAATATAAACTAGAATACCCCCTAGTCACGCCCTGACCTACTACACCATAGAGAAACAAGGGCTCTCTATGGTCAGGGCGTGACAGGTGGTCCTTCACATCTGAGATGTCAGATTTGTTAAAAAGTCAATTTACAATGAACAAAAAAAGTTATGTCTGTGCCAACACCTTTGAACTTGGTTCTATAAGGTTCTAGCTGCAATCCAATCACACAATGCTGGGTTGTAAATAAAAAAATAATTGTATGTAAGGTGATGTACTTATTGAGTCATGAGAGAAGAAGACAAAACAGTTCTGAGATCTGGGACTTGAAAAATACTAATTATCTCCAACCACACATTTTGCAGACAGAACCTTCATTATTCGTGTCATAAGTTCTGGTCTGCTTTTGCAAGTACTTAGAATTTTTTCACCACTTTTTCAGAAGAATGGTCTTTGTGGTAAAAATAAATAAATGCAGCGGCTTTACAGCTTGTTTAAGGCCCATTGGAGAGGCATCGCTATTTTGTTGACTTGTTCTATAGCAATATGAAAACCTCCAAGGAAGGGGTATTTCACTAAAATAAAAAATGTACTACAGTTTATTGATAACTAGCAAATAGTTTACTGATTTCGGGTGTCAGAGACCAGAGAAATATATCACCCAGGGCTAAACTTTAGCAATGTTGCTAGTTTTCCATAGGATATAGAGTATTTGTCAATTTAGTGAACTATTGCTTTAACAAATGTGTGATGAACATTAATAAATACAGTGCCTTCGGGAAGTATCGGCTTTTTCCACATTTAGTTACTTTACAGCTTTTTTCTAAAATGGATTAAATAAAAAACTCCATCAGTCTACACACAATACCCCATCATGACAAAGCGAAAACAGTTTTTTTAGGTTTGCAAACGTATTCAAAATAAAAAACAGATACCTTATTTACATAAGTATTCAGACTGTTCGCTATGACTCGAAATTAAGGTGCACCCTGTTTCCATTGATCATCCTTGAGATGTTTCTACAACTTGATTGAGTCCACCTGTGGTAAATTCAATTGATTGGACATGATTTGGAAAGGCACACACCTGTCTATATAAAGGTCCCACAGTTGACAGTGCATGACAGAGTAAAAACCAAGCAATGAGGTCGAAGAAATAGTCTGTAGAGCTCCGAGACAAGATTGTGTCAAGGTGCAGATCTGGGAAAGGGTTGCTAAAAAATGTCTGCAGCATTGAAGGTCCCCAAGAACACAGTGGCTTCCATCATTCTTAAATTGAAGAAGTTTAGAACCACTGAGACTCTTCCTAGAGCTGGCTGCCCGGCCAAACTGAGCAATCGGGAGAAGGGCGTTTGTCAGGGAAGTGACCAAGAACCCAATACTCACTCTGATAGAGCTCTAGAATTCCTCTGTGAAGATGCGAGAACCTTCCAGAAGGACAACCATCTCTGCAGCACTCCACCAATCAGACCTTAATAATAGAGTGGCCAGACGGAAGCCACTCCTCAGTAAAATGCACACGACAGCCCACTTGGAGTTTGCCAAAAGACACCTAAAGTCTCAGACCATGAGAAACAAGATTCTCTGGTCTGATGAAACCAAGATTGAACTCTTTGGCCTGAATGCCAAGCATTACGGCTGGAGGAAATCTAGCACCATCCCTACGGTGAAGCATGATGGTGGCAGAATCATGATGTGGGGATGTTTTTCAGTGGCAGGGACTGGGAGACTAGTCAGGATCGAGGCAAATATGAATGGAGTAAAGTACACAGAGATCCTTGATAAACACCTGCTCCTTCCAACAGGACAATAACCCTAAGCAAACAGCCAAGACAACGCAGGAGTGGCTTCAGGACAAGTCTCTGAATGTTCTTGAGTGGCCCAGCCAGAGCCCTGACTTGAACCCGATCAAACATCTCTAGAGAGACGCTCCCCATTCAACCTGACAAAGCTTGAGAGGATCTGCAGGCAAGAATAGGATAAACTCCCCAAATACAGGTGTGCCAAGCTTGTAGCCTCACACCCAAAAAGACTCGAGGCTGTAATCGCTGCCAAAGGTGCTTCAACAAAGCACTAAAGGGTCTGAATACTTATGTAAATGTAATATTTACGTTTTTGTTCATATAAATTAGCACACAAATTTTTTTTTTTTGCTTTTTCATTATGGGGTATTGTTTGTAGATTGATGAGGAAAAAAACTAATTTAATCAACTTTAGAATAAGGCTGTAACCTAACAAAATGTGGAACAGGCCAAGGGATCTGAATACTTTCAGAAGTCACAGTATATTTGATGTGTTTAGAAAGACGTAAGGGTATTATCTTTTTTTAATTAATTTTTTTACCCCTTTTTCTACCCAATTTCGTGGTATCCAATTGTTGTAGTAGCTACTATCTTGTCTCATCGCTACAACTCCCGTACGGGCTCGGGAGAGACGAAGGTTGAAAGTCATGCGTTCTCCGATACACAACCCAACCAGCCGCACTCTTTCTTAACACAGCGCACATCCAACCCGGAAGCCAGCAGCACCAATGTGCCGGAGGAAACACTGTGTACCTGGCAACCTTGGCTAGCGCGCACTGCGCCCATCCCGCTACAGGAGTCGCTGGTGCGCGATGAGACAAGAACATCCCTACCAACCAAGCCCTCCCTAACCTGGACGACGCTAGGCCAATTGTGCGTCGCCCCACGGACCTCCCGGTCGCGGACGGTTACGACAGTGCCTGGGCGCAAAGCCAGAGTCTCTGATGGCACACCTTAACCACTGCGTCACCCGAGAGGCCAAGGGTATTATCTTTATTTATTTATTAAATGTCTGTAATTTTCTATTGTGAAAAAAATAAGAAACCCGCACACTGCTCTTGATAGTATCACTGCTCTTGATAGTATCACTGCTCTTGATAGTATCACTGCTCTTGATAGTATCACTGCTGTTTAGTAAGTTTACGCATCGGCCTCAAGGCCTTCGTCAGAGCTTTTGTGAATTAAAAAACAATAATTGCACCCTTATGTAGACCTAGCCCCACCCACATCCGTTCCATGCATCGAATGGGGTTGGAGTCGAGGGAAAACAAGTAAGTGCTACCAAATATAACAATCTGCATTTCACAAATATTCTATTACAGTGTGTACATAAAACATATTAAACACGCCTGTAAAACCACAATGAGGACATCGACCTACCATGCAAGTTTTCATAAATCAATGGGTACAGCGCAAGCAAAACATCAGAGCAATCTGAAACGGGGGGATTCATTTATGTTCACATTCACAACATAACATATAAATCGATTTTTCGTCATTAAGACCTTGAGCAAATAATGTCTGGTGGGTGAAAATCTCAAAACATTCTCATTTGCTGAGAGTATTATTTATATCACCTCCCCTGTCTGACATCTTAACTTTCTCTATGCCTCAAAATAATCTAAAAGGTGGAAATGTCATGTTTTAGGTCATTAAAATGTACTGCGACTGGATAGTCCCTGTGGTTTCTCCTGATTGAACTTTTATGTTCAGTAATTTTTTGTTTGAGAGAACGAGAGTTTTGACCGACGTAACAGCCCACATGGACATTTAATCATGTCGATAACATGATTAAACATGCCAGTGTTTCTCGACAACATCTCCCACTCTTTTGTTATGTTCTATTGGAATTGAAAGAATTGTAACATTCTGTATCAAATTGGACCTTATTGTTCTGAAATGTCAATCTGGGTTCAGCCATATGGTTCAACAGTGCCTTGCGAAAGTATTCGCCCACCTTGAACTTTGCGACCTTTTGCCACATTTCAGGCTTCAAACAAAGATATAAAACTGTATTTTTTTTGTGAAGAATCAACAACAAATGGGACACAATCATGAAGTGGAACGACATTTATTGGATATTTCAAACTTTAACAAATCAAAAACTGAAAAATTGGGCGGGCAAAATTATTCAGCCCCCTTAAGTTAATACTTTGTAGCGCCACCTTTTGCTGCGATTACAGCTGTAAGTCGCTTGGGGTATGTCTCTATAAGTTTTGCACATCGAGAGACTGACATTTTTTCCTATTCCTCCTTGCAAAACAGCTCGAGCTCAGTGAGGTTGGATGGAGAGCATTTGTGAACAGCAGTTTTCAGTTCTTTCCACAGATTCTCGATTGGATTCAGGTCTGGACTTTGACTTGGCCATTCTAACACCTGGATATGTTTATTTTTGAACCATTCCATTGTAGATTTTGCTTTATGTTTTGGATCATTGTCTTGTTGGAAGACAAATCTCCGTCCCAGTCTCAGGTCTTTTGCAGACTCCATCAGGTTTTCTTCCAGAATGGTCCTGTATTTGGCTCCATCCATCTTCCCATCAATTTTAACCATCTTCCCTGTCCCTGCTGAAGAAAAGCAGGCCCAAACCATGATGCTGCCACCACCATGTTTGACAGTGGGGATAGGGTGTTCAGGGTGATGAGCTGTGTTGCTTTTACGCCAAACATAACATTTTGCATTGTTGCCAAAAAGTTCAATTTTGGTTTCATCTGACCAGAGCACCTTCTTCCACATGTTTGCTGTGTCTCCCAGGTGGCTTGTGGCAAACTTTAAACAACACTTTTTCTGGATATCTTTAAGAAATGGTTTTCTCCTTGCCACTCTTCCATAAAGGCCAGATTTGTGCAATATACGACTGATTGTTGTCCTATGGACAGAGTCTCCCACCTCAGCTGTAGATCTCTGCAGTTCATCCAGAGTGATCATGGGCCTCTTGGCTGCATCTCTGATCAGTCTTCTCCTTGTATGAGCTGAAAGTTTAGAGGGACGGCCTGGTCTTGTTAGATTTGCAGTGGTCTGATACTCCTTCCATTTCAATATTATCGCTTGCACAGTGCTCCTTGGGATGTTTAAAGTTTGGGAAATCTTTTTGTATCCAAATCCGGCTTTAAACTTCTTCACAACAGTATCTCGGGCCTGCCTGGTGTGTTCCTTGTTCTTCATGATGCTCTCTGCGCTTTTAACGGACCTCTGAGACTATCACAGTGCAGGTGCATTTATACGGAGACTTGATTGTATTTATCATCATTAGTCATTTAGGTCAACATTGGATCATTCAGAGATCCTCACTGAACCTCTGGAGAGAGTTTGCTGCACTGAAAGTAAAGGGGCTGAATAATTTTGCACGTCCAATTTTTCAGTTTTTGATTTGTTAAAAAAGTTTGAAATATCCAATAAATGTCGTTCCACTTCATGATTGTGTCCCGCTTGTTGTTGATTCTTCACAAAAAAATACAGTTTTATATCTTTATGTTTGAAGCCTGAAATGTGGCAAAAGGTCGCAAAGTTCAAGGGGGCCGAATACTTTCGCAAGGCACTGTATCTGCGATTGTAACCCCCCCCACGTCTCAGTATTTTGATACTCTGTACTTTAAGGTGAAGACCTGAATTGGTTATGAAAGAGGATTTCACTACAAAACAGTTCTGAGATCTGGGTTGTAAACATTTTTGATGCTCAATTTCTCAGAACTATGCTTTGCGCAGATAGAACCTTACTACAGTCCCAACAATAAAATTAAACTATTTTGTCTTGAACCATATGGTCTATCAACTAGAAACTCATGGACAATATGGTCAGATATAAAGATTAAGAAAATATATTTTATATGATTACATGTTTAAAAGTTATTTAGGTATAAATGACCAAATTTGCAATAGATTACCTGTTAATTACAAAATGTACTGAAAATGCTGGTAACTTTTGTAAATGACCAGTAGCATTGCAACCTTAAGACGTTCCACTCCACAAACCTCTCTATGCTACTGTGATGAGTAAAAGGATGCTAATTACCCATAGGACAGTGTTTCGGTCTCTGCGCTGGATGCATGTCCAGGAAGTTGTCTGAGCTGGAGCAGGAGATCCCACTGTCACTGCAGACACACAGAGGACTGAGAGGTTTGTTCTGTTTTGTGCGGCAGAATTACAGAACAGATTTTAAAAAAAACATTTTTATTTCACCTTTATTTAACCAGGTAGGCTAGTTGAGAACAAGTTCTCATTTGCAACTGCGACCTGGCCAAGATAAAGCTTAGTAATTTGACACAATACAACAACACAGAGTTACACATGGGATAAACAAGACATACGGTCAATAATACAGTAGAACAAAAGAAAACAAAAAGTGAGTGCAAATGAGGTAAGATAAGGGAGTTAAGGCAATAAATAGGCCATGGTGGCGAAGTAATTACAATATAGCAATTAAACACTGGAATGGTAGATGTGCAGAAGATGAATGTGCAAGGAGAGATACTGGGGTGCAAAGGAGCAAGATAAATAAATAAATACAGTATGGGGATGAGGTAGGTAGATAGATGGGCTGTTTACAGATGGGTTATGTGCAGTGATCTGTGAGCTGCTCTGACAGCTGGTGCTTAAAGCTAGTGAGGGAGATTATGAGTCTCCAGCTTCAAAGATTTTTGCAGTTCGTTCCAGTCATTGGCAGCAGAGAACTGGAAGGAAAGACGACCAAAGGAGGTAATGGCTTTGGGGGTGACCAGTGAGATATAGCTGCTGGAGCGCGTGCTACGAGTGGGTGCTGCTATGGTGACCAGTGAGCTGAGATAAGGCAGGGCTTTACCTAGCAGAGACTTGTCGATAGCCTGTAGCCAGTGGATTTGGTGACGATTATGAAGCAAGGGCCAACCAACGAGAGCGTACAGGTCTCAGTGGTGGGCAGTGTATGGGGCTTTGGTGACAAAACGGATGGCACTGTGATAGACTGCATCCAATTTGTTGAGTAGAGTGTTGGAGGCTATTTTATAGATGACATCACCAAAGTCGAGGATCGGTAGGATGGTCAGTTTTATGAGGGTATGTTTGGCAGCATGAATGAAGGATGCTTTGTTGCGATATAGGAAGCCGATTCTAGATTTAATTTTGGATTGGAGATGCTTAATGTGAGTCTGGAAGGAGAGTTTACAGTCTAACCAGACACCAAGGTATTTGTAGTTGTCCACCTATTCTAAGTCAGAGCTGTCCAGATTAGTGATGCTGGACGGGCAAGCAGGTGCGGGCAGTGATCGATTGAATAGCATGCATTTAGTTTTACTTGCATTTAAGAGCAGTCGGAGGCCACGGAAGGAGAGTTGTATGGCATTGAAACTCGTCTGGAGGTTAGTTAACACAGTGTCCAAAGAGGGGCCAGATGTACACAGAATGGTGTCGTCTGCGTAGAGATGGATCAGAGAATCACCAGCAGCAAGAGCGACATCATTAATGTATACAGAGAAGAGAGTCGGCAAGAGAATTGAACCCTGTGGCACCCCCATAGAGACTGACAACAGGCCCTCCGATTTGACACACTGAACTCTATCAGAAAAGTAGTTGGTAAACCAGGCAAGGCAATCGTTTGAGAAACCAAGGCACAGCAATGCTGTGAGGGTGATAAGCACAATCGTTTGTGAACCGCAGACCCCCAAACAATTAATTCCTGAGTTGAAATCTTTTTGAGGAGAGGGCGTGTATGTTCTGGTTCTACAAAGCTGTGTCCATTATAGAATTCAATAATACATGAATTGTAGTCATTCTTGCACCATGCGATCTATCATGAGTTCTAAACATGTATTTTTTTAAATTCTCTATGCTCATTATCTATTTTTCCGCGAGCATAATGACAGGCAGTTGGTGGTCGGAGCAGGTCTCTGGAGCCACTGAGCTGGAGGAGTGTGTATCAATCCTGCAGTAGGACTCATTGCGGCCAGCACTAGCAGGTCAAACGACTAAAATGAACGAGATCATGACTCTCGGGTCAGTAAAAAGAGTCGTTCAAAAAGAACGAATCGTTTTGCGAACTGCACATCCCTACGGAGATGATGTAGTGATATGTAGAAGAAGAGTATGCATGTGCAGATGATGTTTGTGATGGAATGCTAAGCTTGCAGAGTAACCATACCCTTTAATTATACCCATTGTGTCCTCATGTTACTGAGCCTGCTTACATGACATGGTTACACTACGGTCTGCACTGTACATATATTCTGTGTAGGCATTATAATGTGTGGTTTCAATGAAAGCATAAAGACCTTGACACGTGTGAAGAGGCATGCATGTCTTGTTAGAATGGGGATTGTGATACGGCACCACAGAGAGCAGTGAATAAAATCGGAGCACATGAGGTCACTGACGAGTGGAATACACATTACATAAACCATTTGTGGAGACTGAAACTTTGTCTCACATCTGTTTCTCGTTCTGGTGTGCTTTCACCTAAACAGGAACCATGTGTCTGCTGGGAGATTGGAAAAAGAAGAGTGAGTTGAGACGAGAGAGGCGTGTTAGTGATCATTACAGCCTACCTCCTTACACGGGACTCCTGTGCACATGTGTTCTTGTAGTGATCACGGTTCTCTGGAACCCGTGGATCCTCTGGAGACCCTGGTCCGCTCGGGATAGAGTACAGGAACAGCTTGGCCTTGCTATGCAAGAAGTTCAGCAGGTCGCCATAGCTGCAGTACTCCGTGATCATCAGCATTGGGCCTGTGGTCGAAAACACAATAAATGGGATGATCGATTTGGTTAACAATGACACTCGCCAAGTCGTGTTGACCTTGTTGTATGGAAATGCAAGTACAGAAAAGAGTTTGTCGCACCTCCTTGAGTACACGCCCCTAACAGGTTAACAATGTTGTCGTGAGATCCCAGGTGACTGAGGATCTTCAGCTCTGACATCAGAGCTTCTCTCTCTTCGGAGTGGGCGCTTGCTGAGGAGGAGAAGTCATTTTTTCATTATTACATGTACGGAGGTAGTGCTACTTCTACGATGGGTGCAAGTATCAAATAACAGCAAGTATCCAATAACAGTTATCTTTTGTACAAAAACTTTGTCTTCCTCCTGTAATGTAAATGCAACGCTAAAGGAAAGATTTTACACACAGTATGAGGAGGCTAACTCACGCTTGAGCATCTTTACAGCCACGCGCGTGGTCATGTTGTCATCTGTTCCCAGACCATAGGCAGTGGCCTCCACTACTTTCCCAAAAGCCCCTGCTCCCAGAATCTGGCCTGGAACACACAGTATTCAGTCAGTTATTACTGTTTAGTGTACTGGTCTCTGTTTTTTACCCCCCAAAACTGCAATAAAACACACCAAGCCTCAGCTTGTCACGCGGGAACTCCCACTTCTTGTTATAAGGAAGTTGTGTAGGGTCAATAAAGGTGTAGTTATTCCCATCATTGGCCTCAATGATCTTCCACCGGACTTCATATTTTGGTTTCTATGGGAGAAAACATATGTTGTGTAATGGTCTAACTGCACATGTCTTTGGGCATTGATTGCCAGTGAATGGGCCAGTAAATGCAGCTCACCTGCTTGTATTTGTACAGGACGATGACAAGCAGAAGGAACAGAAGGGTTGCTGTGCTGGTGGCTCCAATGAAAGTGGGTGTGAACAGCTTGGGCGTTACAAATGTTTGTAAAGTCGCAGCAGGGACACCTAAGACGTAATAAACAACATGCCCCTGAAGTCAGCTCATGACATTATTCAGTACTGAAAAGTGATATTAGATATAAATCTACCTGTAGCTGTTTTAATACTAGTCATGATGTGATAGAACCAGCGCCATGTGAGAACCTCACAAAACCTTTCTTTGTACAGTATATTGTATATCTGCAAAGGTTGTCTTACGCAATACGAAGATGTCCCGCTCTTTACCAACCAGGTTAAAGGTCACACACTCCACTGTGACCTCCATACTTGAGGGACTGAGGGTCAGCTCACTCTGCACCTCCATGGTGCTGGTGAGAAGAGGCTGCACCTCCACGGTGGCATTATCACCATCACACCTGACAACAGAGGAACATCAGGATGAGCACAGAAGAGTCAAAACAGCCTTGGAAAGATCTTGTTCGATTGCAATCCAGTTAGAGAATCTACAATCCATCAATCAAATGTATTTTATACAGCCCTTTTCTTTTTACATCAGCAGTGTTTACACCTACGTGTTTTGTATTCCTGGGCACTGGTACCAGAGGATTGTGGGAGCTGGGTACCCAGAGGCGGTGCAGGTCAGGGTGGTAACATTCTTCAGTCTCACCATGGCACTGGGTTTCTCTACTCAGTCAGAGAGGACAAACGGCATCATCACGCTTTTTAAGTCGGCGTCACATTCTCAGATCGGGTCACAATTGCGGTCCATATTTTCCTGCCAGTTTGAATGTTGATGTGACCGATCACGCTGGAGTGAGATCACTTACGGTAGACTTGGACATTGAAGGTGATGGAGCCATTGAGGCATGTGCTCCTGGCGTGGAGGGTGTACTGGCCTCTCTCCTCAGACCTCACTCTCTGTAGCAGCAAGCTGCTCTCGTACCTACAGGGTGACCGTATCAGTCGGTTTCAGCAGTTTCAATAAATAGATTCTGTACTTACTTTATAAATGATTCGATACAAACATTCAGAATCAGACAAATCATGTCCAGTGAAACTAGATGGGAAAACAATGACCTGTTATTGAATCGGACGGCCCATGTGTCGTCATGAGTGGAGATGTTGTGATTGTGAGACATGGGGATGTCCCACCACTGCTCCTTGATTTGGGGATACGCCTCGATCTGAATGTTTATCTCAAGGTTTTCTCCTTCGTTCACTTCAACTAAGGAGCCATTTAAGTAGAGGTCTGGTGACCGGCGGGGTATGAGCCTCATGTAAGGCTTATCTGATGAGGTGAGAGGGAAAATAGAGTGAACGTTATTGTGACCACGAACTTGAACTAAACTGAAAATGGAGATTGTCACACCCCAATTTCCTTTTGAGGATGCTGAGCTGAGTTTCACTTTTAAAACAGGTTTCCGTGTTTGGTGTTTGTGGAAATCAACACGAGCCTCGTACTACCATCCCTATCTTGCAGGCTTACATAACTACTGTATGTGTCTGTGTAGTGAAACATATTAGACGCTAGATCAACACTCCCTAATGCTTACCTACAACCTGCAGGTAGGTGGTGGAGCTGTTGAACCCAGCCTCATTCATGGCTGTACAGGTGAAGTTTCCTGTGTGAGACATGGCCACAGCTGGAATAGTCACACTACTGGTGATGTGCACTTGATTACTCTGGTCCTCTTGTATCATTTTATGTGAAAAGTCCAATACCTATAAAAACAAAACCAACATATCAGTTCAGATCTTCAGAAATATACGGTATCATACAGGTTAAAAGCACACCGAGGTAGGGAAAACATCTATGGTTTAATGACAGAAATTGACAATAGGCTACTGTTTAACTGACTTTGAGGGAGGAGTGTTTCCACGTCACGTTGTAGAAGTGGTTAGGGTTGCTGGTAATGCAGGGGATCAGGAGCTGCTCTCCAACAATACGAACATACCCATTTACCTCAATTAGAACAGATGGTGGCAAACGCAAGCCTGGAACAGACGTAGAGAAGTGTTTAGATGTGTTGAAATGCTTTGGGGCAAATAACCTCAATGTCCAACAAACACAAAATGCACAAGACATCAACCTCATCTCACTTTGAATGACGAAGATGGGGACAACTTTGGAGACTTTCGTGACCCCATTGATCTTTGCACTGCAGACGTAGTCTGCGCTGTGGCTGGTCAGAAGGTATCGGATGAGGATTCCTCTCTTTGGGTTGACAGTGTAGTTCATGTCGGGGGGTGTCGGGTCTCCGTTGGCCATACGGACGGATAGGTCGGTGGCTATGGGGTTTGTCAGCTGACAGAGGAGAACATCACTGCCCTCCTTCACATCTCCCAGGGTTCGAGGGGTCACCAAGATGTTATGGGGATCTATAGGGAACATAACATGTGATATTTGGTGCATGTGAGTCTTCAGGTTGAGCAATGAATATGACAATACTTATACACGTACCTTTCACATAGATGTGGACCTCTGAGATGAGGTCTGGTTGGTTCTCATACATGCACTTGTATGTTCCAGTGTAGTCTACTGTAAGGCGCCTGGTGGTAATCACACTCCCCAGTCTAGTTTTCCTCATGAGTTTGAATGCTGTGGTTGACCAGGCGACTGTGCTGTACCCCTCACAGGTCAATGTGAAAGATGAGGTTCCAACAGGGATAGTCCACACAGCCTCCCTCAGCACCACCGAGTTCAGCTTGATCACTGGAGGGCTCTGCTCTGTCAACAAACCAAAGACAGAACCAGGAATTAATAACACACATAAACAAATCTAGCAATCTCCTGTTTCATGGAATGCAGACATAGTCTTACACAGCTATTCCCAAACTGGGGTACGTACAATGCCGTCGGGGGTACGCCCCCCAAAAATGTTTTACCCTGTTTTTCTCCCCAATTTTGTGGTATCCAATTGTTAGTAGTTACTATCTTGTCTCATCACTACAAGTCCCTTACGGGCTCGGGAGAGACGAATGTCGAAAGCCATGCGTCCTCCGAAACACAACCCAACCAAGCCGCACTGCTTCTTAACACAGCGCACATCCAACCCGGAAGCCAGCAGCACCAATGTGTCGGAGGAGACACCGTGCACCTAGTGACCTGGTCAGTGCGCACTGCACCCGGGCCTGCCGCAGCGCTGTGCGTTGCCCCATGGGCCTCCCGGTCGCGGCCGACTGCGACAGAGCCTGGGCTCGAACCCAGAGTCTCTGGTGGCACAGCTAGCACTGCGATGCAGTGCCTTAGACCACTGCACCACCCGGGAGGCCGTGATCCACATTTTTTTCTCTCGCCTGACTAGCCACGTTTCACTGCCAAAAATCAAATGAAACTATCTAGTATCTAGTATCTAGTAGCGAAATAACAACAACATTTCAAATACAGGTAGCCTAGTCAAATAATGAACATCCAATCACATTAACCGTTACTCTCTTGTGGGAAACTTCACTCTTGCGCAGACATTTAGAAACGAAACATGACCATTTGAAAAATAAGCCACGGGAGTTTCTTGAGCGAGAATAAAGACGACTTTCGAGTAGTAAGACATGTATAAAAGCAACAGATACCATTAATAAGAAGGGGCTAGAAGCATCTTATATGGTGAGCTACCGAGTGGCTTGGACAGGCAAGCACCATACTATTGTGGAGGACCTCATTCTTCCTGCTGCCGCGGATATGGCTGGGACACTGCTGGGGGGTAAAGGCCAAAAAACTATACAGACAATATCTTCATCAAAAAACACTGTTTCACAATGCATCACTGACATGAAAGGAGATGTTTTGAAACAATTACTGCTTCACATACAAGCCAGTGAATGATATGCGCTACAGCTGGATGAGCCAACAGATGTGTCGGGCCTGGCACAGCTCCTGATATATGTCCGCGAGGTAGCCTAGTGGTTAGAGCGTTGGGCCAGTAACCGAAAGGTTGCTGGATTGAATCCACGAGCTGATAAGGTAAAAATCTGTCGTTCTGGCCCCGAGCAAGGCAGTTAACCCACTGTTCTCCGGGCACCGAAGACGTGGATGTCGATTATGGCAGCCCCCCGCACCTCTCTGATTCAGAGGGGTTTGTGTTAAATGCGGAAAACACATTTCAGTTGAATGTGTTGAAAACACATTTTAGTTGTACAACTGCCCTATTAAGGAGGACATCCTCTTCTGGAAACCAGGACAACAGGAGAGGATATTTTTTAAGTACTGGACAGCTTTATGACATCAAATGGACTTTAGTAGTCAAGATGTGTTGGTATCTGTACTGATGGTGCATAAGCCATGACAGGGAGACATAGTGGAGTGGTAACGCATGTGCAAGTCGTTGCTCCCTTCGCCACTTGGGTACACTGCAGCATCCACTGAGAGGCTCTTGTTGCCAAGGGAATGCCTGACGGCTTGAAAGACGTTTTGGGCAATACAGTGAAAATGGTTAACTTTGTTAAAGCAAGGCCCCTGAACTCTTGTGAGTTTTCTGCATTATGCAATAATATGGGCAGCGACCATGTAATGGTTATCAAGGGGCAACGTATTGACACGTTTTTTAAAATTAAGAGACGAGCTTAAAGTTTTCTTTACTGACCATTTTTACTTGTCTGACCGCTTGCATGATTACAAGTTTCTCACACGACTGGCCTGTCTGGGTGATGTTTTTTCTCACCTGAATGATCTAAATCTAGGATTACAGGGACACTCCCTAACTATATTCAATGTGCGGGACAAAATTGAGGCTATGATTAAGAAGTTGGAGCTCTTTTCTGTCTGCATTAACAAGGACAACACACAGGTCTTTCCATCATTGTATGATTTTTAGTGTGCAAATGAACTCAAGCTTATGGACAATGTCAAATGTGATATAGCGAAGCACCTGAGTGAGCTGGGCACGCAATTACGCAGGTACTTTCCCGATATGGATGACACAAACAACTTGATTCGTTATCCCTTTCATGCCCTGCCTCCAGTCCACTTACCGATATCTGAACAAGAGACCCTCATCGAAATTGCAACAAGCGGTTTTAATTCTAATTCGGTTTTAATCAGAAGCCACTGCCAGATTTCTGGATAGGGCTGTGCTCAGAGATTCTTGCCTTGGCAAATCGCACTGTTAAGACACTGATGCCCTTTGCAACCACATACCTACGTAAGAGTGGATTCTTGGCCCTCACTACCATGAAAACTAAATACAGGCACAGACTGTGTGTGGAAAATGATTTAAAACTGAGACTCTCCAATACAACCCAACATTGCAGAGTTCTGTGCATCCTTTCAAGCACACCCTTCTCATTAACCTGTGGTGAGTTATTCACCATTTTCGATGAACAAATAAGGTTTTATATGTAAGATGGCTAACAAAGAGCAAAATGATTGATTATTATTATATTATTATTTGTGCCCTTGTCCTATAAGAGCTCTTTGTCACAACTTTGCTCGTGGGAAGTGACAAGAACTCACATTCATTCTTATGTTTAATACATGTATTGTATAGTGTGTGTGTGTGTGGCAGGCTAACAATGATGGCAAAAAAAACAACATTTGAAAGTGCGCTAACCCTGGTGCTAGAGGGGATACAGCTGGAGGTTGAGTGTATGAAGGGGAACGGGACTATAAAAAGTTTGGGAACCACTGGTCTACTGTAATGATATACTTCATATTTGAATTAACACATTTGTAACTCCAATACCGACAGTACAGTGCATTCGGGAAAGTATTCAGACCCCTTAAACTTTTTCCACATTTTGTTACATTAATAATTTCCCTTATCTATCTACACACAATACCCCATAATGAAGAAGCAAAAACAGGTTTTTAGACATTTTTGCAAATGTATTAAAAATAAAAAACAGAAATACCTTATTTATCAAAGTATTCAGACCCTTTGCTTGGAGACTCGACATTGAGCTCAGGTGCATCCTGTTTCCATTGATCATCCGTGAGGTGGTACATTTGATTTATTGGACATGATTTGGAAAGGCACACACCTGTCTATATAAGGTCCCACAGTTGACAGTGCATGTCAGAGCAAAAACCAAGCCATAATGTCAAACAAATTGTCCGTAGAGCTCTGAGACAGGATTGTGTCGAGGCACAGATGTGGTGGAAGGGTACCAAAACATGTCTGCAGCATTGAAGGTTCCCAAGAACACAGTGGCCTCCATAATTCTTAAATGGAAGAAGTTTGGAACTACCAAGACTTTCAGCTTTAATTTGAGGGTATTTACATCTAAAATGGGTGAACGGTGTGGCAATTACAGCACTTTTTATATGTGGTCACCCCCTTTTTGAAGGGACCAAAAGTAATTGGACTATTCGCTCCTCAGCTGTTCCATTGCCAGGTGTGTGTTATTCCCTCATTAGTTCATTTACAAGGTCAAGAGTTTATTTCAAGTGTGGCATTTGCATTTGGAATCTGTTGCTGTTGACCCTCAATATGAGGTCCAAAGAGCTGTCACTGCCAATGAAGCAAGCCCATCATTAAGCTGAAAAATCTAAACAAACCTGTCAGAGCGATAGCTAAAACATTCGTTTTGGCCAAATCAACTATTTGGTACGCTCTTAAAAAGAAAGAACGCACTGGTGAGCTCAGGAACACCAAAAGGCATGGAAGTACACAGAAAAAAACTGTGGTGGATGACAGAAGAATTCTTTCCCTGGTGAAGAAAAAACCCCTTCACGACAGTTGGCCAGATCAAGAACGCCCTCCAGGAGGGAGGTGTATCTGTGTCAAAGTCAACAATCAAGAGGAGACTTCAACCAGAGAAAATACAAAACGGTTTACCACAAGAAGTAAATCATTGTTAAGCCTCAAAAACAGAAAGACCAGATTTGAGTTAGCCAAAAAAAACATATTTTAAAAAGCCTGTACAGTTCTGGAACAACATCCTATGGACAGATGAGACAAAGATCAACTTGTACTAGAATGATGGGAAGAGAAGAGTATGGAGAAGGGAAGGAACTGCTCATGATCCGAAGTATACCACCTCATCTGTGAAGCATGGTAGAGGTAGTGGTATGGCGTGCGCATGTACGGCTGCCAATGGAACTGGTTCCCTTGTATTTATTGATGATGTGACAGCTGACAAAAGCAGCGGGGTGAATTCTGAAGAGTTTAGGGCTATTATTATCTGCACAGATTCAGCTAAATGCTTCAGATCTCATTGGACGGCGCTTCACAGTGCAGATGGACGATGACCCAAAGCATAATGCAACCCAATACGTTTTTAAGGCAAAAAAGTGGAATGTTCTGCAATGGCCAAGTCAATCACCTGACCAGAATCCAATTGAGTATGCATTTCACTTGTTGAAGGCAAAACTGAAGGCAAAACACCCCAAGTACAAGCAGGAACTGAAGACTGCAGTAAAGGCCTGACCTCAACCCAATAGAAACTGTGTGGGCAGAACTGAAAAAGCGCGTGCAAGGAGGCCTACAAACCTGACTCAGTTACACCAGCTCTTTCAGGAGGAATGGGCCAAAATTCACCCAACTTGTTGTGAGAAGCTTGTGGAAGGCTACCTGAAACGTTTGACCCAAGTTAAACAAATTAAAGGCAATGCTACCAAATACTAATTGAGTGTATGTAAACTTCTGACCCACTGGAATGTGATGAAAGAAATAATATCTGAAATAAATCATTCTCTCCACTATTATTCTGACATTTCACATTCTTAAAATAAAGTGGTGATCCTAACTAACCTAAGACAGGGAATCTTGTTACTAGGATTAAATGTCAGGAATTGTGAAAAACTGAGTTTAAATGTATTTGGCTGTACATTGGTGCAACGATTGTGCTTTTTTGCGCAAAAGCACTTTTGTTGAAAATGTATATAAATGGTTGTTATTCCTACACGGTTCATACAATAATTTTGGCCAAACCCTTAAATTAGAGATGAACGTTTACACTTAAAGCGCATCTTGATTCTTTCCTTTCAAATCCATTGTTGTGGCGTTGCAAATTGATGCAAATTGTGTCACTGTCCAAATCCTTATGGACCTGACTGTATATGTATTTAATGGTTAAGGTCTATCTGGCCGCTCTTTCGTCCTGTCATATAGTCCTTTGACAGTAACACGGTGGGATAACATCCCTTGTTGTTTCATTCAGTCCCGTTTCCAAGCCTTGAGCCGCGGCTTGGGATCTGTCTATTGTGCTTGAGGGTATTTCACAGCAGCCTTTTGAGCCTCTGGAAAGCATTGAGAGTTCTCTCCTCTTCAAGGCCGCTTTACTGCTAGCCTTTATGGCCACAAAGCCATGCCTACAGTTTGCCCTTTATGGCCACAAAGCCATGCCTACAGTTTGCCCTTTATGGCCACAAAGCCATGCCTACAGTTTGCCCTTTATGGCCACAAAGCCATGCCTACAGTTTGCCCTTTATGGCCACAAAGCCATGCCTACAGTTTGCCCTTTATGGCCACAAAGCCATGCCTACAGTTTGCCCTTTATGGCCACAAAGCCATGCCTACAGTTTGCCCTTTATGGCCACAAAGCGAGTGAGTGAGCTGCATGTGCTTTTAGTTCACCGTTCATGCCTACAGTTTGCCACGGGGTTTTACAAGGTTTTCTTGTTGCCTAACGCTGCCTTTATGCCTACGGTCAGTGACAATTAGAATTGTTTCGCCTTGGCTCGTGTGGCTTTCTACCTCCCTTACACGCATTGCACATATTCTTGATAGAACAAGAGCATTGCGCAAGAGGAGTCAACTCTTTGTGTCCTGGGCCCTGCAAGGGGAGGCCCCTCTCTTGTCAACGGTTATCACATTGGATTGTGGAAGCTATTATATTGGCCTATAATGGCAAGCAGTTACAGCCTCCGAAAGGTCTGAGGGCTTGTTGGGCACCGTTCAAGAGTGTCTCCTTACAGGAGATTTGCAATGTGGCTTGTTGGGCATCATCTCCTCATACTTTTGTTGAGGTTCTACTGGCTAGACGTCACTGCGCCTTCTTTGGTGCATTACCGTCCTGTGTCAGGGCCTCTGAGGGTTGGCACGTTGAGACGACCTGGCTTCTGAAGAGCATGTTTGCCATACGGACTTGGTCATATCCCACATGTGAGATATCGAAAGAGATATTATGAGATTCAGGTGAATCCCATATGTGAGATATCTCACTCATAATATCAGAGAACCTGGGATAGGAGAGTAACCTTGACTTATATTCACATTATTTGAGTATCAGACTGTGATTGGTTTATCACCTAATTGTTAACCTTGAGTCGATGTGCATCAGCCGGTGTCACACTTGACAGAGCTAGAGCGGTGTTTATGATGAAAATTACAGGCCTCTCTCATATTTTTAAGTGGGAGAACTTGCACAATTGGTGGCTGACTAAATACTATTTTGCCCCACTGTATATATACTTCAATGGGTGTTAAAATGTCAAATCAAATAGAAAACTGATCCATGGTATGACCTTCTTAAAACAATGCCAGATAGCGTAGTAGATCCCCCTCCCCCAGCGTAGACAGGGCTTGGACTGTAAATCTATCACAAGCAAATTGACTGTATAATAATAATTATTATAATTATATGCCTTATTGACCAAGCTTGGTTTAGTAGCAGGTTGACGCCCACAATCTAAAACTGTATTGAGCTGCTTAGTTTGTTATAAAGCTTTAATATTGATCCTGATTGGACAACCTGTCTCATGCAGGTTAAGATCTGAGCATCTCATTGTCTGGGAGCGGCAGGGTCAGCTTTGGGTTTCTTGGCCAGGTCCTGGAGGTGGGTAGCAGCAGCAGGGCCTGGTGGTTCTCCACCAGGAGACTCTGGTGTGTAGCCAGGTTCCACAGCTCACTCAGGTGCTGTGCTCCCTGGTCCTGCATAGCCTTCAGCAGCTTGATGACCTCCCCTTAGCCGCTGGACACCACTTGGTGCTCCTGGACCAGTTGAGACTGCACCTTGACCACCTCTCCTCTCCAGCTATCAACCTCTTCGCTGGTCGTGGGTTAGTTGGGAGAGTAACTGTTTCAGCTCGTCCACGCCACAGCAGAGGGATGGAGGGGCTACCACTGGGGGAGCCTGACTGGACTCTGGGTTGGCAGGGAGGATAGCTGATTTAGGGGCCCCCATAGTCATGCCAATTTGTTCATTATAGCAGGGGCTTCTTCGTTACCTGAAAGAGAGTGATGTTGGGTGGTTCTTTGCATGGGGTGATGTAAGTTTCCTTCAACAATTAGTCTTCCAGATAGATGACACAGACACAGGAACCTTGGTATAAAACTCTTTAGTAATAAAATACAACTGCAGACAGAGATTCACATACAGCATACGTCAGTAGTCCATAGTAAAGATCTGTGTGGCGAAACAGGAGACAACACTTTAGTGGGTGTGGACAACCTACCGTCAATCATACCTTAACATTGGGGTGGCAGGGTAGCCTAGTGGTTAGAGCGTTGGACTAGTAACTGGAAGGTTGCAAGTTCAAACCCCCGAGCTGACAAGGTACAAATCTGTCGTTCTGCCTCTGAACAGGTAGTTGACCCACGGTTCCTAGGCCGTCATTGAAAATAAGAATTTGTTCTTAACTGACTTGCCTAGGTAAATAAAGGTAAAATAAAATAAAATTGTTGCATTGGATTAGATACAAAGTATCTAAGATGAGAAAAACATGTCTAGATTGTGGCTTCTCACTCTACTATAGGCTATTTCAGCCTTGAGGCTGTGTGACTATCAGCACGGGCAGGCAGTTCTCATCCTGAGATTAAAGCAATGCATTTCCATTACCCAGTAATTGCACCATCATTGCGCCTTGCTAGCATACAAAGGTTATCACATATATATAGTAATCATGGCAATGGCAATGGTGTAGCCCCACACCCGACCCACAGGGTAACACACCCGGCCCACAGGGTAACCCCTGTCATGACGTTGCTCTCTTTGGGTACAGCAAGCACCATCCCCCTCTCCCTGCCTCCCCCTTTCCTCCTTCTACTAGGCTGCTGTGGTCAGAGAGATGTTGTAAATTCCTGAGTATCTCCTCATGGCCACATAGTATAGAGAGAGAGTGAAGTTTCATAGAGAACAAAGGAATTTCTTCCACCTCACAGAACTTGAGGTCCGAACAATGTTTACATTCCGGAGAAGAATATTTGATAAAAACTATAAGTCTTCAATTTAATGATAGTAAAGACACTAAAGACACGACAACCCCAACAGTGAAAACAAAGAGATTTTGTGGTGAGTGAAGACATCCCATTTTAATTCATGGCAACAAACCTGCAATAATTATTTTTTATTTTTTTACTGTACAACATAGTATTTCACTTTTTTTTGTGTAAAATACTCAAATGGGCATCAAACAATCCCCTTACTTTAAGTCAGTGAAGCGCATCTTCTTGAATTTCTCCTCTGCCAGGAATGATGCCAACACTTGAGTACCAAAGTTATGTAATTTGCTGTTACTGACATGATAGAATTGTCTCATAATGATGAATGATGAGTTACTTCAGTGGTGTGCCTTAGAAATTATCCATAGAAAAAAGGAATGATTCAAGGAAAATGTCATTTCTCGGTGTGGTCCAATGTCAACAGAGAGAATTATTTGGCATATTTCTTATTTGTTTCATATTCTTTTCAGTTTTTTTGGGGGGGGGGGAGAAAGGGGAAATGAGAGTGTGCCTGAGTTGGTTTGACGTGTGTCTTTGTGTGTGTGGAAATGTTTGAAACGAAACCCCACATAGCGTCTAGTTCCAGGAAACACATTGGGCTGGGGACCTGCTTAGACGGATCGAGGTCTTTGGGGGCCTGTTTCCCATTCTCACTCTTACTTCTGCTTTTTATGAGGATGTGGGGAAGTGAGTGGGGGGTCACCAGGAACTGGACAGGTCCCGTTACCTCTACCCACCCCCCTGCTCTCAGATGTCAGAACCTACAAAGCTAACTAAACACCTGTTCTCACTGTAATCGTCTTCACTAACGCAGAACACCTCAAAGTCACTATCAATTTGAGTAAAAATTTTGTTACACCCATGGTTACATTTTTATGTTTTGTCATAAACTCTTAATTAAGACTAAATATAGTGTATCTATATTGTAGAATATGTCAAATATAATAATAAATAAATTCATTAGAAACTACAGAAACATTTTATATGAAATATACACTTTCGGACGACTTTTTTTGAATTATGTGATGACAATTTATCTGTGAAAAATACAATAAAATGAATATTTTTATAAATCAAAATAACTCATGACACATTTATTACACATTTTAGTGAATATTAACAGAACCATATGATTTTAAATTAGGTCTCGTTGGTTAAGAAAGGCAGCCCAATTCTTTATGCAGGCAGCCCAATTCTGATATTTTGCCCAGTTATTGCCAAACGATCTGATCTGATTGGTCAAAAGACAAAATACGCAGCCATAGGAGCTGATTTTCAACTACTTACAGTATTACTAGGGTAGCATTTGATTCATGTGCTTACCTTGGGCTGTGCAGCAGACCATGATGCCCAGGAGAAGGGCTAGGAAGAGCATCTTCTGTCCCTCTCACTGCCTCTGTCTGTCTCTGACTGATCTGTCTCTCTGTGTAAATGTCTGTCCGCTCTACTCCAGAGTAGTTAAGGAACTGGTTGATTGGTGTGGCTTCTCAGTCCTTATAGCCTAATATCATCAGAACTTCCCCTTACTCACCTCGCACAGTGCATACAGCCGGTATATGTTAAAGTTTTCTTTCATCCTTTTGATGGACGAGTCAATGAGTACGGTTGTGTGCTCACAATAATGCGATTCCTGTGAATAGTCAGATTAATATAATAGTTTGATTTAAAAGTTAACAAGCTGTGCATGATTTCCATAATAATCCTGTTTACATGGACACATCTGAAATCAGGCTACCTGATGGGACTTTGACAAATGCAGAAAGTCCCCAATCAAAATAAACGTTCTACCACAGCGCCCATGCTATTTTTTTGTGAAGATTCTGAGCTCGGAAACATAATGTTTGTATGTGAAAACTCTTTCTAAGATGCCTACTTTCAGCTATTTCGAGCTCACTTCTGTTGTGCAAAAGAGAGAGGTTTGCGCTGCTTGTGCTGGCACATGCGCAGATCAAGTGCGCCGCTATAATTCTGATTGAAGGCTTTTAAATGTAAGGGATGAACACTGACGTTCTGTACACTAGCTTGAAAATAATGGACTACATGGCGTGACGAGACGGAGTCTCCTTGCGGAGTTCGTTTGGACAGAACCGAGGCGCTTATCCCGCCATATCACAGTTGCCAAAGAAAACAATACTAAAGCACACATTTACGGGTAGCAATAAAAAAAATGCTAATGATAATTCCGTATTTCTCATCTTTTGGTTGCTTGAGACGCAACCCAGTTCTACTTGTTGGCAACATTATTGTCCCTTGCTTACTAACTAGACAACCTAGTCTCGACCTCTGCAGCCAGAATAACCGCAAAGTAGCTGCATTTGTTCGGGATATTTTCTATTGATAGTCATTCGAATACATCCATAACAATGAGCTAGGTATGCCTGGCATAGCTAGAAAAGGTTGCCTTCTCATCAAGCCCTGCATGCAAAGTTCTTTGGGATAGGGGGCAGTATTCGGAAGTTTGGATGACTGAGGTGCCCAAAGTAAACTGCCTGTTAGTCAGGCCCAGAATCTAGGATATGCATATAATTAGTAGTATTGGATAGAAAACACTCTAAAGTTTCCAAAACTGGCAAAAACCCGAGGAGAATCCATCCGGGAATTTGTTTCTGAGCACACCACTCATTATAATGGCTGTCTATGGGAATATAAATGGAATACCTCCCAGATTGCAGTTCCTAGGGCTTACAGTAGATGTCAACAGTCTTTAGAAATAGTTTCAGGCTTGGTTTTTGAAAAATGAGCTAGAATTTGTAGTTTTTCTAGGTGACTCCCATTTTGGCTGTAGTGTTGTGGCGCATGTCGGTGAGGGCGCGCACTTCGTTATTTATCTCCGGTAATGAACATACTATTCTCCGTCTTAAATTTGATCGTTTATTTACATATTAGGGTACCTGAGGATTGATTAGAAATGTTGTTTGAATTGTTTGAGCGAAGTTTATTTGTTATCTTTCGGGATTCATTTGTATGCATTTTGAATGAGGGAAACCGGTGGTTTACTGAGTCAAGCACACCAATTAAACTGACTTTTTTGGGGATATAAAGAAAGACTTTATCGAGCAAAATGACTATTTGTTATGTAGCTGGGACCCTTGTGATTGCAAACAGAGGAAGATCTTCAAAGGTAAGTGATTTATTTTATCGCTATTTCTGACTTTCTTGGTTGAAAAATGTTTGTAATGCTTTTGTATGCAGGGTGCTGTCCTCAGATAATCACATGGTGTGCTTTTGCCGTAAAGCCTTTTGAAATCTGACAAAGCGGCTGGATTAACAAGAAGTTAAGCTTTTAAAGATGTTAGACACTTGTATTTTCATGAATGTTTAATATTACGAATTTTGTATTTTGAATTTCGCACTCTGCAATTTCACCTGGATGTTGTCGAGGTTAGGCGCTAGCGGCACGCCTATCCCAAAGAAGTTTTAACTATGGTATATTGGCCATTTACCACAGCCCCTCAGGCCTTATTGCTTAATTATAGCACAACATTGTTGAATACTCGTTTCTGATTGGCTAGAAGGGCATTCCAGAGTTGACAGTTGGAAAAGATTTCAGGACAGTTAGAAAAGATATCGGGACACCTTGCAATCATGACACAATATGTGCCTACACATGCAGGCCATACTTGCTACAAAGTTACAGAAAGCTAAAACCTACAACCATACAAACTGAAATTGGATACATTGTAAACGCTGGCCCAACTAGGAAAAACATAGCTAGCCAGCATAGATTATTTTTATTTTTACAGAGACATAGTTTTGGGGGAGCATCTGGTGACTTAATGATGATCAGCATGAATTTCTCCGGTCCCTTTGTTGCAGTCAAGAAGCAAGTGGCGCTATGCTGTCAAATCCTCCCACATGTTTCTAGTTTGAACAGCTGCTTTCAGCTACTGGTATCTTTTAATTCGATTGTCATACTGGTAGGTTTTCTGGAAACAAACTATTTAGCTCGCTTCTAGTCTAGTGTTAGATATGCAATGCGATCTCGTCATAATGAACAGTGTTGAGTGTCATGACAAGAAGGCAACCTTTTCTAGCTACCCAAGGCAATCGGGCATTATCAGCTCATTGTTATGGATGTATCCAAATGAATGTCAATAGAAAACAGCTTAAGCAAACGCAAATCCGGCTACTTGCTTTTATTCTGGCTGCATAGGTTGTGACTGTGTTAGCCATAGCTAGTTGGCAGGCTAGCGACAGTAGCAAGCAAAGGACTAGTATGTTGCCAGTGAGCATGGCAACAGAGCATATAGAATGAACAACTCTGTCGCGTCCATAAATGTTGAACTAATCGAACGAAAGACTGGGTCGCATCTCTAGCAACCAAAAGATGCGAAAGTATGAATTATCTTCTAAAAATGAAAATATAATTTATACCTGTAAATGTGTGCCTTAATATTGTTTTCTTTGGCAATTGTGGTGTATGCATGATAAACACCTGTTATGTACATTACCTTGGAAAAATGAACTCCCCAAAGAGACTCTCCTGCTTCATCCATTGTTTCCAAGGTAATGTACAGAACGTCGATGTTTATCCCTTACATACAGTGTTTGCGAAAGTATTCGGCCCCCTTGAACTTTGCGACCTTTTGCCACATTTCAGGCTTCAAACATAAACATTTATTGGATATTCCAAACTTTTTTAACAAATCAAAAACTGAAAAATTGGGCGTGCAAAATGATTCAGCCCCTTTACTTTCAGTGCAGCAAACTCTCTCCAGAAGTTCAGTGAGGATCTCTGAATGATCCAATGTTGACCTAAATGACTAATGATGATAAATACAATCCACCTGTGTGTAATCAAGTCTCCGTATAAATGCACCCGCACTGTGATAGTCTCAGAGGTCCGTTAAAAGCGCAGAGGGCATCATGAAGAACAAGGAACACACCAGGCAGGTCAGAGATACTGTTGTGAAGAAGTTTAAAGCCGGATTTGGATACAACAAGATTTCCCAAGCTTTAAACATCCCAAGGAGCACTGTGCAAGCGATAATATTGAAATGGAAGGAGTATCAGACCACTGCAAATCTACCAAGACCTGGCCGTCCCTCTAAACTTTCAGCTCATACAAGGAGAAGACTGGTCAGAGATGCAGCCAAGAGGCCCATGATCACTCTGGATGAACTGCAGAGATCTACAGCTGAGGTGGGAGACTGTCCATAGGACAACAATCAGTCGTATATTGCACAAATCTGGCCTTTATGGAAGAGTGGCAAGAAGAAAGCCATTTCTTAAAGATATCCAGAAAAAGTGTTGTTTAAAGTTTGCCACAAGCCACCTGGGAGACACACCAAACATGTGGAAGAAGATGCTCTGGTCAGATGAAACCAAAATGGAACTTTTTGGCAACAATGCAAAACGATATGTTTGGTGTAAAAGCAACACAGCTCATCACCCTGAACACACCATCCCCACTGTCAAACATGGTGGTGGCAGCATCATGGTTTGGGCCTGCTTTTCTTCAGCAGGGACAGGGAAGATGGTTAAAATTGATGGGAAGATGGTTGGAGCCAAATACAGGATCATTCTGGAAGAAAACCTGATGAAGTCTGCAAAAGACCTGAGACTGGGACGGAGATTTGTCTTCCAACAAGACAATGATCCAAAACATAAAGCAAAATCTACAATGGAATGGTTCAAAAATAAACATATCCAGGTGTTAGAATGGCCAAGTCAAAGTCCAGACCTGAATCCAATCGAGAATCTGTGGAAAGAACTGAAAACTGCTGTTCACAAATGCTCTCCATCCAACCTCACTGAGCTCGAGCTGTTTTGCAAGGAGGAATGGGAAAAAATGTCAGTCTCTCGATGTGCAAAACTGATAGAGACATACCCCAAGCGACTTACATCTGTAATCGCAGCAAAAGGTGGCGCTACAAAGTATTAACTTAAGGGGGCTGAATAATTTTGCACGCCCAATTTTTCAGTTTTTGATTTGTTAAAAAAGTTTGAATTATCCAATAAATGTCGTTCCGCTTCATAATTGTGTCCCACTTGTTGTTGATTCTTCACAAAAAAATACAGTTTTATATCTTTATGTTTGAAGCCTGAAATGTGGCAAAAGGTCGCAAAGTTCAAGGGGGCCGAATACTTTCGCAAGGCACTGTAAGTCTAAAGGTTGCTCAGAAAACCAGGTGTTTTAATTAGTGCATGCTTACTTCGATTACGACCTTACGGCGATTAAGATCAGCAGAGTACGGCGTTTACATGACTAATGCCATAACCGACCTACTGCTATAATCAGTTTGATATCAAATTATTAGTGTGCATGTTTTTTTTTTTACAACATAACAACGTTCACAGTTAATACAATGTATTTACAGATGGTCAATTCAATTAGACAGGAGTGGAAATAATAGTGAACATCTTTATTGCATGTACAGTAGAATGGGCTGCCCATTCTTCATTTTAACGGATATAACAAAATATGCAAGCAAATGCCTTTAAAAAAAAACTTGCAGTGCATTTGCTGTGAAGCAATGTATGCATCTCAATTAACGTATGGAGTTCATTAAAAATAGAAATGTGCACCTTTTTTCCCGTCTAAGATGTTTAGATATCGGCAATATTTTTCAAACATCCCTCTGCCGCTTGCCTTTCGATCTTACTATTATTTACAATTTAGATACCTAACAGAACAGGGAACACATACATGTTTTGCCAGCCCTGGTTACAGTAATGAAAAGTGTATATTTAAGCAATAAGCCCCGAGGAGGTGTGGTATATGGCCAATATACCATGGCAAAGGGTTGTTCTTATGCACAACACAATGTGGAGGGCTTTTATATAGCCCCTTAGCCTGGTATAATGGTCATATACCACAAACCCCTGAGGCGCCGTATTGCTATTATAAACTGGTTACAAAAATAATTAAAAGTAATTTTGCATCATATCTGTGATATATTGTCTGATATACCACGGCTTTCAGCCAATCAGCATACAGGAACCTACCCAGTTTATAAATAAGAATATACTATCATTGCTTTGATATAGAGGTACCATACATTACAGACTGTATACGAATGATACCATACAGAGAGTACAAATGGAAAGATTATGAAGAAAATGTTAACAATAAAGGCACTTCATTTGAAATGAAACCACATGAAAAATCATTAAAACAACATTCAAACTAAGTCATTTAGTACAGTTCAAGAAATTGCATGTAAAGTATCAACTGCCCTTTCAATGTGTCCGAGTTAACACTCAAGGATACATGCCACAGACCTTTCAATATAGAGTTGGAAATTCAACAGCATTTTGTACAAGACAGTCCTCTAGCCAGGCAAACAGATTAGGCACAATGAATATATACTATTGATGAAAAATGTAACATCACAAATTAATTCGGGCATTTATAATCAGTACCTTTTAAAATGCTGACGAAACCTGATGGAACAACCCCGACCACATGAGAACCCTTGGAAGGAATGAGATGTAGTGCTTAAGGGGGGAATCTGCAGTTCAAACAATAACAAAGCCGTCACCCTGCCCCTGTTTTGGGCAAACAGCTGAGGGATGTGGCTGGAGAAATGCAACCCCTCTCAAATTCATAGACAGAGCTACGGATGGAAGGACTGCTTTAGCCGACATCCACAAGGCAGCTGCTTTGGCGGTGTCTGAGGTGGATCTATGTTAAGCTTACCATTTGCTTCCCAGTCCAAACAGTTTGCTTATATACAGTGCAATTGGAAAGTATTCAGACCCCTTGACTTTTTCTACATTTTGTGTCGTTACAGCCTTATTCTAAAATGCATTACATTTAAAAAAAATCCTCATCAATTTATGCACAATACCCCATGATGACAAAGCAAAAATATGTTGTTAGAAATGTTTGTAAATTTATAAAAATGTCAAACTGAAATACCTCGACACAATCCTGTCTCGGAGCTCTACGGACAATTATTTTGACCGCGTGGCTTGGTTTTTGCTCTGACATGCACTGTTAACTGTGGGGCCTTATATAGACATGTGTGTGCCTTTCCAAATAATGTCCAATCAATTGAATTCACCACAGGTTGACTCCAACCAAGTTGTAGAAACATCTCAAAGATGACCAATGGAAACAGAATGCGCGTGAGCTCAATTTCGAGTTTCATAGGGTCTGAATACTTATGTAAATAAGGTATTTCAGTGTTTTTTTTGTTAATTGTGCAAAACAATTCTAAAAACCTGTTTTCGTTTTGTCATTGGGGGATGTGTGTGTAGGTTTGCTGCAGATTTTTATCTATTTAATCCATTGTGGAAGGCTGTAACATAACAACATTTGGAAAAAGTCAAGGGGTCTGAATACTTTCCGAAGGCACTGTATATGTGGACGCTTTAGAGCTGTCAAATCCACAAGCGGATCCTGGCATTATACCTAAGGCGGACATTGCCATTGGCTGCACGGAGTCACATTAAAAGAACACCCATGCAGCATTCTTTACAAGTTCGAACACTGGAATTTGTGATGTAATTTACACCTCAATGAAGATAATTTGAATCCTCTATTTTGTTGAATGATTTTTCAATTTGGGCAAAATTATTTCTATGTACTCTCAGAAAAAAAGGATTTTGGCATTATTGGGGAGCGTTGCTGCAATTGGCGTTTTTCCAGCTGTGGAGAACCCTTTTTTGGCTCCAGGTAGGACCTTTTTCGGTTCCTGGTAGAACTCTATTGGGCTTCATGTGGAACCCTCTGTCGAAAGCAGTGGAGGGTCCTCAGAGAACCATCCTCAGTGAATTTCAGAATATTATTTTTTGGTGAAACATTAAGAAAGTTATCCTTTTTAGATAAAACTATGCTAAAAATATTTGTTTTTTGCAATCAACGTCTACAGTAGCCTCAACAGCACTCTGTAGGTTAACACCACGGGGGGTGTAGCCGGAGGACAGCTAGTGTCCATTCTCCTCTGTGTACATTGACTTCAATACAAAACCTAGGAGGCTCATGGTTCTCACCCCCTTCCATAGACTTACACAGTAATTATGACAACTTCTGGAGGATTTCCTCTGACCTATCAGAGCTCTTGCAGCATGAACTGACTGAACTGTTGTCCACCCAATCAAAGGATCAGAGAATGAATCTAGTATTGAAAGCATAAGCCCAGCTAGCTAGCACTGCAGTGCATAAAATCTGGTGAGTAGTTGACTGAAAGAGAGAGAAAGACAATAGTTGAACAGTTACATTTACAGAACGAATACATTTCTTCAAAAATGAAGATCAAAGAGAGGGAGAGCTATATTTTGTTTTTTTTACTTTCACTTTCTTAGCTAGGGAATGCAGCTAGCTAGTTTAGCCTACTCAAACACCCGGCTCAAACAGAGATGGATGCTATGTTACGTAGCTGACTATGGCTATCCAACAGTGGATCTCTTCCAAGTCAAGGCAAGCTTTTGGTTTGATTAATTTATTGCCACCGGGGCCCGCCAATGTAACGGCTAAACTGCTTGCTAACTGTACGGCAATGCATTGGGTTTATTACCGCATTAGTTCTAGTAGCTCTGTTGACTTGACATTAGATAATATGGTGACAAAGATGTAGTCTGTGTTTTTTTTCGCCTGGTCACAGAACAGCTGTTATGTTGTGCACTGAAGTCCACAAGCGAGGGGAAAATGTGAGAGGAGTAGATGCAAGAAGGAATTCTACAACGATCAAAGGGATCATGCTGTTTGTATGTGGCTGCTATGAAATTGAACTGTTTGAGTGTGATCAGGGGTGTATTCATTCTGCCCATTCTGTTGGGAAAAAAAGCTGAAATGGGAATAAACATAACTGAATTGGTCCAATAGAAACTCTTGTTTGCAATTGTTGGACTAGTGATCACAACCTAGATCAGCCAGATTGTGACGGCCCTGAATTTTTCTGAACCGTCTCAGTGCAGCTCCTTCCAATAGGGCGCTTTCCCTTTAATTCCCAATTAAATAGCCAGCATCAGCTGCACGAAAGGGGGTTGTGATGGAGACGTGCATGAGGATGTGTTCAACCCTCAGTTCCGAAGCTTCTCTATTCCGTTTGTTTTGTTGCCGTTAAACGTATGTTTTGTAGCCTAAGAGAGTTTACCCAGGATCGGATCCACTCTTCGCGTCCCTGGACTACACCTCTCCGTTCTTCGTGGCCTTTCTCCGCTGGAGATCTATTGGCGGATTGGATTGTCTGACTGACCGACTGACTACCACCTTTTTGTATACGGTATTTCATTTGTTTGGATGTGATGTATACTGTGATTTGTGTAGTTAGTGGTAGTTGAGGACTTAATTAAGAGTTGATCCGCTTTAAGGTTCTGTGGTAAAGTAATTGTTATATTGATTGTATGTTTAATACTGGGTTTACGCTACACGGAATGAACGGACAAACATCGCGTGACAAAAGTCACTTGAGTTCACTGAACTCCTTTACCGGGCTGGACTCTTTTTAGGCCCGAGGTACAGGACATTTCTGGAGGAACCAGAACTCTTTGTGATATTATTATATGTGTGTGTGTAATCATTGTTGTTGCTAATACAACCCACGCAACAGAATATAGTTGTTTTTGAAGTTCTTTCCAATGTTTTAAGGGTTTATGAAAAGTTTATTTCCCTCCTGACTTTTACATACGTCCTTTGTATTGGTGTAGACTTGACGGACCAGATGGGACTCATTCCCACCCAAACTAAAAGGAGAAACCAATGTTTTCTCTGGTAGGCACAACCTACCTGGCACCCCTATAAATAATAACCTCAAGTCAAAACCGTTACATAAAAAATGGCACCCCAGATGGGACAGCTCAACATTGAGAACTAACCAAAGCAAATATTTTGTGTGGAATTAAAACAATGGATTCACCCCAAGATAATGTGCTCATCCATGTCATACCTGTCAATGGGAATACACAGGGCCATTCTGACCATCAAGCTGACAATACAAATCATAATGTGAATGGAGATAATGGAGTTGATTTGGGCCAGAGCCCTGGGAATCTGAATGCTCGGCCTGAGCCACAGGCCACAGGAGGTCTAACCAGTTACTCACTTATTGACATGGATCTGTGTGGAAGTACTGAGCTAGTCCTCCCTCTGACACCCAACCTTCCTCCATTGTCTGGTTTATCTCCAGAGGTTGTAGTCTTACAACTTCAAGGTGACATCCTTGATATTCGTCAGACTCAACAACATCTCCAAACTCTTATCCACCATAAATTCAAATGTCTGAGGGAAGAGCAACAACAGAGTGCCATGGAATTCAGAAACTCACTGAGCACTCTAACCCACACGCTGAAAGAGCTCAGTGAGAGTGGAAGACGGGAAATGACTGGTGCCATGGACAGGCAGTTTGACTACCAACGAAACCAACTCACTGCCACTCTCCAATGGCGCCTGCAACATCACCACACTGAGGTCCTCAAGGATGTTAATTCTGTTTTTTCTCCCATGGTTAACACTGTAGACCACTTGCAGACAGAACTCTCTAATTGTGTTAAAATGTTGGATGACGTGTCTGTGGACATGGCCTCCATTAGGCACAACTCCTTACACAGAGTTTCCCTGGTGTCCACTTCAGTTCAGACCACTGAGGGCCAAGCTGGCACCTCTGAATGTCCAAGACCGTATCAAGTAAACCCTTCCAGAAACCACAAATCACAACAGGCCAACACACCTAACTCTCTTCGCAGGAATGACCATCCTTCTCTGGGTGCTTTAACCAGAGCTGAAACCCCAAGAGTCACTGCCTACGCCCCCATCGACATCCCCTTCCTTTCAGTTAATACCGCACCAATCGGAAGCTAAAAGTTACATGATTGGGGTTCAAATGTGGCAGTCTTCTCTGCCATTGCTCCGTACCACTAACCCTTGATAATCCTTCTGATGATCTCCTTTTACAGGCTGTGAGAAGAGCTCAGCTGGAACAGCCAGAGGAGTTAAGGCTGTTGGAGCAGCTGCAGAATAATGCTGATGTATGTACTTCAAAGCTAGGACGCACCGGGCTCCTGAAGCACAAAATATTCCTTACACAGGAAATGCCGATCAAGCAAAAGCCATATCGTTTGTCCCCAGCGAAGCTAATCATCCAAAAGGGACTCATAAATGATATGTTAACCCAAGATATAATAGAACGTTCCTCCTCTCCCTGGGCTGCTCCTGTTGTCCTCATCCCAAAAAAGACTGGTGGTCTTAGATTTTGTGTGGACTATAGGAAGACCAACAATGTTTCCCAGACTGATGCCTATCCTCTTCCCACCATCCATGAGATCCTGGAGTCATTGTCTGGCGCTGTTGTGTTCACTACCCTTGATCTCAATAGTGGTTATTGGCAGGTTGAGATGGACCAGGAAAGCAAGGACAAGACTGCGTTTGTCTGTGCCGAGGGCTTGTTTTCCTTTAAGGTGATGCCCTTTGGATTAAAGAATGCCCCTGCCACTTTCCAAAGACTCATGGAGATTGCGTTAGGTGAGCTCAAAGGGAAGATCTGTTTCGTCTACCTGGACGATATAATTATCTACTCTCAGAACAGAGAAAGACACTTTCAAGATCTTCAAGCAGTGTTGGACAAGCTAAGAGAAGCTGGTCTGACCTTAAATATGAAGAAGAGCAACTTCTGCCAAACCTCCCTGAAGTTCCTTGGCCATATTGTGTCTTTCGACGGCATTCATGTGGATCCTGAAAAGACAAAGGCTGTACAAGACTTCCCTGTGCCAACCACACTCAAGGCCCTTCAACGGTTCCTTGGTATGGCTGGATGGTACCATCGGTTTGTGTCGAACTTCTCCCAGGTGGCAGAACCCCTCAACGCGATGAAGCGAAAAGGAGCTAAATTCCAATGGACGGCAGAGTGCCAGACTTCCTTTGAAACCCTGAAACGACATCTCGTCACACCTCCCATTTTAGGTCATCCCAACTTTGATTGCCCTTTTGTTGTTTACACTGATGCAAGTGATGTTGGACTTGGTGCTGTCCTAGTCCAACAGACTGGACTTGGCACTGAAGAAGTGCTAGCGTTCGCCAGTCGGACATTGAATGGAGCAGAACGGAACTACTCCACAACAGAGCAAGAGTGCCTTGCAGTGGTCTGGGCTTTGGAAAAGTGGAGGTACTACTTGGAGGGAAGACACTTCACTGTGGTCACTGACCATTCCTCCCTTGTGTGGGTGTTCAAGACCAACAAACCAAGCACCAGACTCATAAGATGGGCTCTACGGTTGCAAGAGTTCACATTTGCAGTGGAATACAGGAAAGGAAAATACAACACTGTTCCAGATGCCTTGTCCAGAGCTCCTACTTGTGATAACGGTGGCCCTGATCTTACATGTGCTACTGTCCTGTCAAGCAGTCGAGACTCGCCCAAAACGGACTTTCCCATCTCTGATGAGGCCATATGGAAAGCTCAACAGGATGATCCAGAAGTACAGGCTTTGTACCAGACTATCCTGGAAGATGGAGAAAAGATGGTCAATCCTACCACAAAGCTGACCATCATTGAAGATAAAGTCTACCGAGTCGTACAACTACCTCACAGAACACTCTACCAAATGTACATACCGGACACTCTACGCCTACAACTGCTTCAACATTTCCATGAAGACCCATTAGCTGGTCATTTGGGCAGGTTCAAAACCTACAAGCGGTTGCAAGCGTTACTCTACTGGCCACATCTGAGCATGGATGTGAAGTCACACATCCGAAATTGTCAGGTTTGTCAGATGTACAAACCAGAAGGTAGAAAGCCTGCTGGCAAGTTGCAGCAAACGGTGGTTACCCGACCTTGGGAAATGTTAGGAGTGGATTTGATGGGTCCATTTCCTAGAAGCTCCAATCAGAATGTGTACATGCTTGTTTTTGTTGATTATTATTCAAAGTGGGTGGAGCTCTTTTCCCTGCGTCAGGCCACAGCGAGGACCGTCTCTAACATCCTTACGAAAGAGATCCTGACTCGCTGGGGAGTGCCTGATTACATCCTGTCTGATCGAGGTTCCCAATTTGTCTCTGATCTCTTTGAGGAGACCTGCCAAAGATGGAACCTGAGACAGAAGTTGACCACGGCCTATCACCCACAGACCAATCTCACTGAGAGAGTAAATCGAACCTTGAAGACAATGATTGCTTCCTATGTAGGGACCCAGCACAAACACTGGGACAAGCACCTTCACGAGTTTCGATTTGCCCTGAATTCTGCGGTGCAAGAGTCCACTGGAGTCACACCTGCAGAGCTGAACCTAAGTCGTCCTCTCCGAGGACCCTTGGATATGGTGCTACAGCCCCAGCAGCTTACTCCAGACGCTGCTTGCTATGACCAGGTAGGCCATCTCCATGACTTGAGAGCTCTTGTCTCAAAGAACATGATCCAGGCTCGACTCAAGCAGAAGAGAAATTATGATAAGAACAGACGAGACATGCAGTTCCAGCTTCGTGATCGGGTGTGGCTTCGCTCTCATCCTTACTCGAAAGCTGAACAATTCTTCTCGGCCAAGCTCGCTCCTAAATGGCAAGGACCATATAGGATTGTGGAGCAGATGGGCCCTTTGAACTACCGAGTGGTGAAAGAGGACACAGGTGAAGATATGCGCATCGTCCATGTCTCACGCCTTAAGGCCTGTTACCCCTCGGCTGAGGATTGAGCGCCGCAAGGTCCTGGATATCTTTGAAGAGGATAGTGAGGATACTTTTCTCGGATTCCCAGACCCAGAAGTCTCGCACCTTAAGGCCTGTGACTCCTCAGCTGAGGAGCGTGAGCTCCAAAAAGTAATGAATATTTTTGTAGAGGAAAGTGATGAGGAGACCTTTCTCGGTTTCCCCGACCAAGATGTGCCTTCCAGGGCAATGGTCGGCTTTTTCCAGGGGAGGGGTGTGTGACGGCCCTGAATTTTTCTGAACCGTCTCAGTGCAGCTCCTTCCAATAGGGCGCTTTCCCTTTAATTCCCAATTAAATAGCCAGCATCAGCTGCACGAAAGGGGGTTGTGATGGAGACGTGCATGAGGATGTGTTCAACCCTCAGTTCCGAAGCTTCTCTATTCCGTTTGTTTTGTTGCCGTTAAACGTATGTTTTGTAGCCTAAGAGAGTTTACCCAGGATCGGATCCACTCTTCGCGTCCCTGGACTACACCTCTCCGTTCTTCGTGGCCTTTCTCCGCTGGAGATCTATTGGCGGATTGGATTGTCTGACTGACCGACTGACTACCACCTTTTTGTATACGGTATTTCATTTGTTTGGATGTGATGTATACTGTGATTTGTGTAGTTAGTGGTAGTTGAGGACTTAATTAAGAGTTGATCCGCTTTAAGGTTCTGTGGTAAAGTAATTGTTATATTGATTGTATGTTTAATACTGGGTTTACGCTACACGGAATGAACGGACAAACATCGCGTGACAAAAGTCACTTGAGTTCACTGAACTCCTTTACCGGGCTGGACTCTTTTAGGCCCGAGGTACAGGACATTTCTGGAGGAACCAGAACTCTTTGTGATATTATTATATGTGTGTGTGTAATCATTGTTGTTGCTAATACAACCCACGCAACAGAATATAGTTGTTTTTGAAGTTCTTTCCAATGTTTTAAGGGTTTATGAAAAGTTTATTTCCCTCCTGACTTTTACATACGTCCTTTGTATTGGTGTAGACTTGACGGACCAGATGGGACTCATTCCCACCCAAACTAAAAGGAGAAACCAATGTTTTCTCTGGTAGGCACAACCTACCTGGCACCCCTATAAATAATAACCTCAAGTCAAAACCGTTACAAGATGCAGGCAAGATTGTGCAAGGCGGATGAATGTGTCACTGTCTGTCACCTTGATTACTCACATTTCTCTTGACTTGTGCGCGCCTATGTTTTAAACTCATTCATAGGCTAGGTTTTTAGCAAACTCATGATGGGTACAGGGAAAATTAGAGTATCATGTAGTAGCCTAAACTTATCGATGTTACGTTGAACTGGGTGAATGGAATATGAATGACAACAAAAAGGGTTCTACCTGACAACAAAAAGGGTTGTTCAAAGGGTTCTCCTATGGGAACAGCCAAATAACCATTTTAGGTTCGAGATAGCCTACACTTCTAACGTGTTGCTTCGTTACAATGATCGCAAGAGCAGCTGCTGACTGATTTGATCGCTCCAGTGCAATTCCAACACCGCCAAAGCATCCTATGCAGCTGTCTGCTATCGCAGGTTAAGGCTTGATCTGATTGAATTTGGGCCCATGTTTCGAGGCAGTGTTTGTTACAGTGTTTGTTTACAATCCCATTGTTTACAAACAGTGGAGTTAAAGCAAGTTTATATGTTGGGTTCTGATGGTGTAGGACAGTTAAGCTAAGCAGGCATTTATAAGTTATATTCTTCGAGAATCAATGGGTATATACCATTCATTTAATAGTCCCAAAATGTATGCCTCAATTGATTTAATCGCTTTTTCAAAGCATTATTTTGTCTAAAATTGAGAATGAGAAGTGCAAATATGAGTTGCATTACTGCAAGCTTACATACTCTTTAAATTATACTTTTTTAATGATTGAAATTAAATGTATTCCCATGCCAAATATAATTTTCTTTACAGTTTGACAACTTCAATTGGATTACATTTGTATATAATATTACCATTGCCATGTGTCAAACTGCTGATGCTTTTTTTGTGAATCATAGCATCACAAGGGGAAAAGTACCTGAAAGATATACAGTATATTACCAATATACAAAAATAATAACGATATAAAGTTTCCTAAAAGGGCCTACAACATTAGTGTTTAACTAGCAACACACATTGTCATGTACAACATTGTCCTTATACAGTAGACACCGCTAACTTCAGCTCTCTAATGAGGGGCTACAGGAAACTCTCCTCCACTTCAGGGGTACATGGAGACTGGGGGAGCTTGTCTTCTTGCGTGGGGGCAAGCACCGCTTCCTCTGTGGGTACTGGTTCTTCTTGGGGTGCTTCTGGTCCATCCAGGGAGGCTGTATCAGCCTGGTCGGTTGTGTTTGGAGGACTAAGAAGGCAGAACAAAGATCGTTTTCTACATTATTAATGCTTTATTAATGTCAGAGGGAAATCAATAAGACCATGTGTCAACTGGAAATCATTCAAAACAATAAGCAATAAACAAAAACCCAACATAAGAAAAGATTGTGCAGAATCGGGAAGTCCTCAAATGCCGCCTCTGACTCACGCAGCCACACTCTTCCTGTGGCAAACAGCCAGCCACAGAGTTGACAGACAAGAGACATATTCTGTGGAGAGAAGATCCTACGTTACCTTGATGTACTCTGTGTGGCGGTGTCCAGCACCTCACCACCTGCTTCTGCCTCTTCGGCTACATGGATATCTGGGATGGCGATTATGTAGTCAGTCTGGGAGGGGCCAGCCTCCGTCCCAGTCTCCTCTATCTCCCCTGTCTCCTGACCCATTCGATCCCCTGAGGAGGGGTCATCTGAAGACACAGCCGGGTTCCCTGCTGGTATAGGTTTGGACCTGATTGCAGCATGGTGGTCGCTCTTCAGAAAGCTCTCATTCACCTGGGTGTATTTCTGGGATGGTTTGGGAATGATATGGAGTTATTAATACATGAGCAATCAAAATAGTCATAGTCATAGTTTTGAGAATTATTCTCGTTTTCTATACCTTTTTGTAAGCATCAGTCAGCAGGTTTCCCGTCAAATTAACCAGAGAGGAGAAGAGTGGCCTCTTCTTGAATTTCTCATCCCAACACTTGCACATGATATCATAGCTGAAAGAACATTTTTATTCAGAGTGAATTTCACCTTGTCCTATGCATGCAGAAGTTATTTCACTTATAACCACAAAGCTCCCAGAGACAAAGAGAGACAGATGAGGCCTTACATCTCGTCTGTAGCATGAGCAGGTTTAGGCATCCTGTAGCCTCTCTTCAAGGCAGTGTAGAACTGTTCATTCATGGGAATGTCAGGATAGGGCGTTCCTCCTGAAGTTAGGCCGAAACAAGGTATATACAGTGCATTCGGAAAGTATTCAGCCCCCTTGACGTTTTCCAAATGTTCTTACGTTACAGCCTTATTCTAAAATTGATAGCTACTTTTTTACCCCTCATCAATCTACACACAATTCTCCATAATGACAAAGTGAAAACAGGGTTTTAGAAATAAAAAACAGAAATACCTTATTTACATAAGTATCCAGAACCTTTGCTAGGAGACTCGAAATTCAGCTCAGATGCATCCTGTTTCCATTGATCATCCTTGAGATGTTTCTCCAACTTGATTAAAACTCAATTGATTCGGAAAGGCACACACCTGTTTATATAATGTCCCACAGTTGACAGTGCATGTCAGAGGAAAAACCAAGCCATGAGGTCAAAGGAATTGTCCGTAGAGCTCCGAGACAGAATTGTATCTGGTGAAGGGTAACAAAACATTTCTGCAGCATTGAAGGTCCCCAAGAACACAGTGGCCACCATCATTCTTTGAAACCACCAAGACTCTTCCTAGAGCTGGTTTCCCGGCCAAACTGAGCAATCGGGGGAGAAGGGCTTTGGTCAGAGAGGTGACCAAGAACCCGATGGTCACTCTGACAGAGCTCCAGAATTCCTCTATGGAGATGGGAGAACCTTCCAGAAGGACAACCATCTCTGTAGCACTCCACCAATCAGGCCTTTATGGTAGAGTGGCCAGGCGGAAGCCACTCCACAGTAAAAGGAACATGACAGCCTGCTTGGAGTTCGCCAAAAGGCACCTAAAGGACTGTCAGACCATGAGAAACAAGATTCTCTGGTCTGATGAAACCAAGATTGAACTGTTTGGCCTGAATGCCAAGTGTCATGTCTAGAGGAAACCTGTTACCATCCCTAAGGCCACGCATGGTGGTGGCAGTATCATGCTGTGGGGATGCTTTTCAGCGGCAGGGACCGGGAGACTAGTCAGGATCAAGGGAAAGATGAATGGAGCATAGTACAGAAAGATCCTTGTTGGAAATCTGCTCCGGAGTGCTCAGGACCTCAAGCTGTGGAGAAGTTTTACCTTCCAACGACACTAAGCATACAGCCAAGACAACACAGTGGCTTTGGGACAAATCTCTGAATATCCGTGTGTGGCCCAGCCAGAGCCCGGACTTGAACCCGATCGAACATCTCTGGAGAGACCTGAGAATAGCTATGCAGCGATGCTCCCCATCCAGCCTGACAGAGCTTGAGAGGATCTGCAGAGAAGATTAGGAGAAACTCCCCAAATACAGATGTGCCCAGCTTATAGCATCATATCCAAGAAGACTTGAGGCTGTAATCGCTGCCAAAGGTGCTTCAACAAAGTACTGAGCAAAGAGTCTGAATGCTTATGTAAATGTGATATTTCAGTTTTTATTTGTGATACATTTGCTAAAATTTGTAAAAACCTGTTTTTGCTTCGTCATTATGGAGTATTTTGTGTAGATTAAAACATATTTTATTTATTTTAGAATAAGGCTGTAACGTAACAAAATGTGGAAAAATTCAAGGGGTCTCATTAGTTTCCGAATGCACTGTAACTAATATCAAGACATACATTCATAGATATTATCTCTAGTTGCAATAAGTAAAGAATCAAAACACATCTGTTCTATGCATAGATTTTTGTATTTACCTAGAGTAAAGATCTCTGAAAGCAGAATGCCAAAAGACCAAACATCGCTCAAGGTTGTGTAGAGGTTCTGGAAGATACTCTCTGGAGCCATCCACTTCAGTGGCAGGAATGTCTATGATTTCAGAGACATACTGTGGGTAATCCATTTTAGGTAATGACAGTTGCGATACAGAGTTACAGATGTAATTATGGAAAATGGCCTTCTGCTTTTGGTACAGTGAAGAAAATTGACAATGTTCTGGTATTCTGACCGAAGTCCTGTACCATCTATGGCATAATGACTTTTGGAAAGATGTTTCACATCCTCTTCTGATCTAAGACCAAAAAAAACAAAAGCCAAGAAAACCCCAGTGGAAAGAGTCTGCAGCCCAGATATCCAATAACTCAACCGCATTTCTGGCAAAAACAACTTCACCCTACTAGGAAGGTTTAGCATTTAAAAACCCTGAAAATGGCGCCTGCGCCATCTTTTTAACCTAAAACATATTTTACTCTCAGGATGTGCAGAATTAACCAGCAATACAGACAGCAGTCTGTTAGGGGGGAAAAAAATAGCTAAAGCCATTTTATACATTACAGTGATGTCGGTCAGATAGTTTGCATAAGTAGGTCATATTAACCCACATCTCTGGAAGTTCCTTATAAAAAAAATGTCTTTCAGTTTCAATCACTTTCATCTCCGAACAGAATGGCTGTTTGGTTGTTTCTTCCCCTCATTTGCTTACTGTACATCTTCCAATGGCCTGTAAACAAATACATAACGACAACAAACAAACAAAAACAAACAAATGAACTCACTTTGCCTTTGGCTATGTAGTTGGAGTCGTTCATGACATCACGGGCCAGGCCAAAATCACAGATCTTCACCAGCTTTCCCTCGCAGATGAGAACATTTCTGGCAGCCAGGTCACGATGAACACACTGTGAGGACAGGGCCAACAGTATAGACTATTATTGAAGTTCATGTGGCTTCAGTAAGGTAAGTTACACGTGTTCTCAAGAATTAAGGAGCGTTTGATGTGACATGGCAAGAAATGTCATGATATGAATCAGGATGTATTGTGAAGCTATTCCAATGTCATACATTCTTGGATGCCAGGAAGTCCATGCCCTTAGCCACTTGGTAGCTAAAGCCCACCAGATCTGTGTAGCTCAGAATTGGGGAGTCACTGATAGACAACGCGACGTCTGCTCTCTCTTGGCCTGAGCAACGTGAAAAGAGAACATCAAATTGTCATAGACTTTGAGCCAGACCGTGCAAACAATTTGATCAACTGATGGTGTTTATCAAAAGAACAGTGTTAAAAGGCATTGTCTGGTTACACAAGAGGTTGAAACATATGTGTATATTTTTCTGAAAGATGCTTGGTTGTCAAAACTCTAAGTGGAGAGAAAAGCTTCCCTATTTTGGTCTCTCCGGTAGTATTTCAACATCCGGGGTCTGTTTGTCTGCTCACCATCTGCCTGACAGGGATGTTGAAATGTCTTCAACAGACTAAAGTAGTATGAGGATGACCATTGTTTGCTGCTGCTTACCATAATACATGGTGAACAACCAAGTGTTCATCAAATACAATGTTGGTTTTATGAAGTGTTTTATGCCTTTCAGTATTTACATTGCTTAAACCAATTAATACAAAAGTGTGTGCCTGTGTCTGAAATGGCACCCTATTCCCTATATAGTGCACAACTTTTGACCAGGGCACATAGAACTCTGGTCAAAATGTGTGCACTATATTGGGAATAAGGTGCCATAAAACACATTTCTTTGTAGAAAGCAGGGGTCGGAACGAAAATACATTTCCAACCGGTTCATTTTGAACAGAACCATGATTTATTTTATTCTGTTCCACTGCTCCAATCAGCAAAATAAAGTTCTGAACCAGTTCAAACCTCCCAAAATGGAGTTGATATCGTTCTTTTCTGTTCATTTTTAAACCTCTGAAATCATACTTTTTAAACAATTAGCTCGACATTAAATTAATTCACCAATCATGCACTGCGGATAGAGCAGCTTGCTATGGAGCCGGAAAACTATAGCTCGGTGAGCTGTTTACCTGCTGTGATAGAAAGACAAGTGTAGGGCACGAGATGCAACTGAAACTTTACTGGTGTGGAGAGTGCAAGAGAGGGTGAAGGAGGAGGAGGCTTGGCTTCAAGTGCTGGGCATCTTGTGATGACATGCATTATCTGAATTAGGCCCACATAATCATACCTGGAGGATCGGCTTTTATAGAGGAACTTTGAATGTCTTTGAACTTCAGAGTTGGTTTCATGTTGGACCAGAGCTAGCTAGCTAACAAGCTTGTGTGTGGAGAGCGGCACCTGGATTAAAAGCACTTCTTAACTTTTTGTAGTTAATACATCCAATGTGAAATGTGATAACTATAGAATCCCTAACTAGAATTGAAAAAGTGAATCCATTCTCCTCTAATAAAACATCTCTCTCCCTAACTTCTGAATCATACTTAAGTCAGTAGGCTACTAGACAATGCTTGGAGGGGGATGGGCAGGTAGCCTAAATGAACACATACTGGCAAAGATTGTCAGCTGGCACTGGAAGAAGTTTCTGATTGACAGAGGGAGGGCTTTGAATAGGTGCTTCGTTGCGTTTTTTATGGGACTGGAAGAAATGGCCAGAACATTAAACAATGTTATTACCCGGTTCCATGTTTTTAAAATAACAGTTCTGTTCCAGGAAAGTATAGATCACTTTCGTTCCCGGTTCTGAATCTGTTCCTTGTACTTTTTGTTTTGTAAAGTTATTTTTCAGGTTTTCGGTTCTGGTCCCTGAATTGGTTCCAACCCCTGATAAAGAAAGTACCCACTGGGCACAGGCGTCAATTCAACGTCTATTCCACATTGCTTCAACATCATTGAGTTGAAACGACGTAAAAACAATGTCGATTCAACCAGTGTGTGCCCAGTGGATAATGTGTACAAAAATGTACCTTGTCCTTGGTAGTTGTTGTCCTGATGGTAGGGTGTCTCATTGACTGAAGTCTCGATGTCTGCATACTTGATGTTGTCACTCAGCTCTTGCATTGGGACATAATTTAAAGAATCTTCCTTGGTCATGTCCATGTAACCCCCATCGCACTCACTGTCAAAAACCAAGGGCATAATTTGTTACAATAAGTGATAGTACATATTTGACTTAAAAAGATGTACTACCATCTTTGACAGAAAGCATTGGCCTCTGAATCCATTTTCCAATGCACCTTAACATTGAATGTTGATGGATGATTTTGCAATGTAAAATTAGTAGTGTGTACTTCGGGAAGGCATCACTCTTGCCTTTTTCCCTGGATTTGGACTGTACTCTCTGTGCTGTTCCTGCACATATCAGCATCCCTGCGGTTTTTGTCTGCGTAGTACTGCAGGAAGGTATGCTTATTGCGGTGAAGGTAGTCAACCAGGTCACCATAGCAACAGTACTCAGTTATGAGGTAAATGGGACCTTCAGGACACAGGAAAGCAGGCAGTTGTTAACACATACTTTGACTAAAATATCAGAATATGTTAAGTCTATAAGCAGTGGCATGCTTTCCAGTTCCCACCTCGTTTCGTACAAGCCCCCAGTAGGTTGACGATGTTTAGATGGGGCCCAAGGTGACTCATTATCTTCAGCTCAGATATCAGAGCCTGAGTCTCACTTGTCCTTGCTGTGGCTGTCAGTCAAAACAATAGCAGAACATGCAGCGGTGCAATATTTTCACATGGTAGAATGAGTAACGAGTAACGAGTAACAAGGTCAGTGTGTAAAATAGAGGAAATGCCAAGTTGTTGGTAATAGTAATGCATAAAGCACTCACACTTGAGCATCTTCACAGCCACTTTGGTGGTGGACTGAGAGTGACCAAGGCCATAGGCTGTGGCCTCCACGACCCTCCCAAATGCTCCAGAACCCAGAGTGTGACCTGGTATGACAGAAAATGAGGTGTACTGTTAGCTTAGCTAATGTCAAATATATCAATACATTATGATTCATAAATAGGCTGCAGTATTCACACAATTATACTAAAACATTCCCTGTAATGTAGTAGTCGCTCACCCAGGACCAGGCTATCCCGGGGAACCTCCCAGACACAGTCATATGGCAGGTGCATGGGGTCCATGTAGGTGTACTTATGGCCATCTGAGCTCACTGACTCGATCACCTTCCAACGGATCTCATACCGGGGCTTCTAAAGGCAGGTACAAAAGGCTGTCAGAGTTTTATATATCATATATTGAAGTAATAAGGCACGAGGGGGTGTGGTATATGGCCAATATACCACAGCTAAGGGCTGTTCTTATGTACGACGCACCGCGGAGTGCCTGGACACAGCCCTTAGTCGTGAAAAATTGGCCATATAGCACAAACCCCTGAGGTGCCTTATTGCTATTATAAACTAGTTACCAACGTAATTAGAGCAGTAAAAAAGACATGTTTTATCATACCCGTGGTATACGGTCTGATATACCATGGCTGTCAACCAATCAGCATTCAGGGCTCGAACCACCCAGTTTATCAACAGAATTATACTTCATTGTCCCCGAGGGGAAATTTGTCTTGGACAATGAAAGAGTGCTGCTACTTCCACAAAAATACATGAATACATAGAATCAACAGAAAGTTTGTTATGCCATGCAAGGCTGTGACTTAAGGCAGTTAAACATGATTTCAGACCTACTGGCCAGGCTCCAGTCAATTATTGTAGTCTTCGCTAATTTTACAGTCCCAACAGTAGCATCACTATCAAGACAAATGTGTTGGGAAGGAGATGTGTTTCTGTTTGGGGGCTCACCTTTCTCCAAAGGGCGATGAGGATGATGAGGAAGATGACGGCAATGACCACCAGGGCTAACACTGCAGCCAAGACAGCCACCTGGGAGAACAGAGCTGCAGATGCACACACAGAGAAGGAGCTCATACAAGAGGAGAACCTCAGCGTTCCTTATTCATACTCTGTTCGTAAAAGTCAAAGACTTAGCCAAAGACTAATACATTTCTACGATTTTATTTGTATAAATATGTCTGTAAAGTGTATTGAGGCTTTTGACCAATGCACTTTAAATAGATTGTGATTTTAAATAGTAAAGGCAATCAAATTGTTTCCATTTTAAATGAAACATTTTAAATGAGAGTTACTGTAACTACTTATAGCTTATTTGCATCTATGTAAATACATATCGCTTATTTGCATCTATGTAAATACGTATCGCTTATTTGCATCTATGTAAATACGTATCGCTTATTTGCATCTATGTAAATACGTATCGCTTATTTGCATCTATGTAAATACGTATCGCTTATTTGCATCTATGTAAATATGTATCGCTTATTTGCATGAATGCTTACAGTTCGAGACCAGTTTGATGTCCCAGGCCCTGCGCCCTCTCTCGTTGCGGGCTTCACAGCGTACTGATGTAATACCCCCCATGGTCTGGAAGGTCAAAAGGCTGCGGACTTGGTTGACCCCTGAGGCCTCGATGTAGCTGACGTTCATCTGGATGCTGACGTTCTCTTGGTCAGCCGACAGAGACTTCCATGCTGTGGTCTTATTACTGCATCTTGGGTGAAGATGTCATAATTAGCTTCGAATGGTGATAGAAAATATGCTTGTTCAGGTCGCGAGACTTTCTGTCTGAGCGAGATATGAGGCGACTGGGAGAGAAGAAAAAAAACAGCTGTAGACTATTGAGAGTCCAAAATAAGCAACAGGTCTAACAAATATTACTCAATTGTTTAATTACAATGTGTGACCCCTTTGTAACACTGCCCTCTACAGATTGAGAGTTAAAAGTCAAAACACAACTGAAAAGCCTGAATATGCTTCATTGTGTTGTTCAGTATTTCCAGGGGTCTGTTCCCTTACTTTCCAATGCTTTCACAGCTGTACCAGTGGACGGTGGGTGTGGGGACCCCCTCTGTGACACAGAGCACTCCGTGGCCCTGGTCTATGTGCTGGTCAGACAAATCTATTATCTTCGGGGAAGCTGCAGGGAGTGGAAATATCCAATGAGACAGTGAAAGGTAGTGAAACATAGACTGAGCAAAAATATAAACGCAACATGTAAAGTGTTGGCCCCATGTTTCATGAGCTGAAATAAAAGATCCCTGAAATGTTCCATACGCACCAAAAGCTTATTTCTCTCAATTTCTTTGCACAAATTTGTTTACATCCCTGTTAGAGAGCATTTTTCCTTTGCCAAGATTATTCATCCACCTGACAGGTGTGGCATATCAAGAACATTGTGCTGGGGACAATAAAAAGGGCCACTCTAAAATGTGCAGTTTTGTCACACAACACAACACAATACCACAGATGTCTCAACGTTTGAGACTGCGTGCAATTGGCATGCTGACTGCAGGAATGTCCACCAGAGCTGTTGCCAGAGAACTGCATGTTAATGTCTCTTCTGTAAGCCTCCTCCAAGATCATTTTAGAGAATGTGGCCTCACAGCCCCAGACCACGTGTAACCACGCCAGCCCAGGACCTCAACATCTGGCTTCTTCGCCTGCGGGATCGTCTGAGACCAGCCACCCGGACAGCTGATGAAACTGTGGGTTTGCACATCCAAATAATTTTTGGACAACCGGTCAGAAACCGTCTCAAGGAAGCTCATCTGCATGCTCGTCGTCCTCACCGGGATCTTGACCTGACGGCAGTTCCTAACCGACTTCAGTGGGCAAATGCTCACCTCCGATGGCCACTTGTACGCTGGAGAAGTGTGCTCTTTTACACGTCGTGTGGGCGAGCGGTTTAATGATGCCAACGCTGTGAGCAGAGTGTCCGATAGTGGCGAAGGGGTTATGGTATGGGCAGGCATAAGCTACGGACAATGAACACAATTGCATTTGATCGATGGCAATTTGAATGCACAGAGATACCGTGACGAGATCCTGAGGCCCATTGCCGTGCCATTCATCCGCCGCCATCACCTCATGTTTTCAGCATGATATTGCACAGTCCCATGTTGCAAGGATCTGTACACAATTCCTGGAAGCTGAAAATATCCCAGTTCTTCCATGGCCTGCATAATCACCAGACATGCCAGCCGTTGAGCATGTTTGGGATGCTTTAGATCAATGTGTACGACAGCGTGTTCCAGTTCCCAACCAATATCCAGCAACTTCGCACATCCATTGAAGAGTAGTTGGACTCTATGTGAAGGAGATGTGTCTCGCTGCATGAGGCAAGTGGTTGTCACACCAGATACTGACTGGTTTTCTGATCCATGTCCCTGCATTTTCTTTTAAGGTATCTGTGACCAACAGATGCATATCTGTATTCCCAATCATGTGAAATCCATAGATTAGGGCGTAGTTAATGTATTCGAATTATATGAAATCTAACTCAATAAAATCTTGGAAATTGTTGCATGTTGTGTTTACATTTTTGTTCAGTGTAGTTGATTGTTTAATCAATAGAAGAAACTGTTCAACATCCTTTAAATTCAAACATGATAACTCAATAAAGAAAAATGGCTGAATAGTGATCCCATCTAATGTAGATATGTCTGTCCAGAGTTGATAATGATTCAGGCGTGTATCTTACACTTGACTTGAAGATCAAAGGTTATCTCCTTGACGTCGTCTTCATTGGCCACCTGGACAGTGTAGAGCCCCCTCTGTTCCATCCGGACCCGTACCAAGGTCAGAGTACTGAGGTAACTTAAGGTCAAAGGTCAAACAAAACACAATCAATATCATGGGGCTTATGTACTGATTCTCAATTTCATTGTCACCATAATAATAGATTTCTTTGTTGGGCTGTTCATGATCATATATGATGGGTACCTGGTCTCATGCACCTCTCTGGTGTCAATGGAGACAGTTTCCCCAGTAAGGGTGGTGTTGTCTCTGGTCCAGAGCACCTGAGGTTTGGGAAACGCTTCGATCTGCACTGTGAGCGCAACGCTCTGATACTGCAGCGCTGAAACATTGGTGTTGATGGAGGGTTCCAAATCCACAAAGCCCCGTTCTGTAAAATGACATTTGAATAGAAGATCACTCACTACCTTATGGCAAGAACATCAATCAGTTAGATACTTTCCAAAGCAGACACACACAAAGCCCATTGAGGTCCCATTACATTGTGCATAGTATTTCCACCTTTTCATTCGATTTAATGAAAAGTTACTCCGCTTATGTTGTTGTGAGTTTGGAAAAGCTTTGAGGGTGTTTGCTCACCCAGAACAGTGACAGTGAGATTATCCATGGCTGACTTTCCGGAAAAAGGGTGCTGCACTCGGCAGATGTACTGGCCAGAGTCCTCCAGAGTAACACTGGAGATGTTCAAGAAGGAGCGGATTCTAATCTCCGATAGAAAGTCTGTCAGTGGCTCAATTGTCTTCAGATGGAAACAAATTATAACAGAGGTAAGAACAGCATAGCAACAACCTAATTATCAACAAAAGAGATGATTATGCTTGGTAATATATGTCATGACTGTCTTGATCAGGTCAGGTTACAGGCGACCACAACCCTACAGATTATCTCTCAACCCCAACAGAGGAGGAGAGATCTGTGGGTCTGAAGACGTGGGGAGTTTTATGGCCCCTCACGCCCCTGGTAAATCTCAGGCCACAGACAAATTCCTTTGTCCTGTTACTATGGAGAACCAGCATTAGAACAGTAAACATGAAATAAAGGGACTTTGGAACAATGGTTTCCGTCAGCCACAATGGTGGTCATGACGATAGATGGACTATGAAAATGTATGTCATTTTTGTTCTGTTATTAAAGGTTAATAGATGACGTTATTACAAAAACATTGTAACATGAAGGGTTTTCCTAGTATATGTTTGATGTTTATACATTGTACGTTGTATGGAAAATATCCAAATCAAAGAACATGTTTTGGGGAAGATGAAATGTTAAGTTAGTTGAGCTTGCCCTAAAGGCGGCTACGCCCACTTCTGACCCAAGGGTATAAAACGTGTGAGTATAGAATTTACAACAGGACTACGTGACCCCAGCTGCAGCAGGGTCTGAAAAAGTCGACCAACCCAGAACGCAACGCAATCATTTTCTACCCAAGCTACGGATGAGTAGCTGTGTCTAAGCGGGTGAATTCAAGTTGAACCACCTAGCCTCCATCTCCTATCGAATCGTGGTATCTAAAGGGTTTCATTCCTATGCTGTGAGCTCTGAGCTACAGAGCTGTCTGTCCTCCTTCCAGAGAAAGGGGTGGGGGAACAGACTCCTACGTCAAAAAGGACAGTGACACCGGGAGGACGCGCAGGAGAAGTGCGTCATCGAACCGTGGAAAGGTCCTGGTAGAGAATCCCAGGAGAGCGGCAGTTTGAGTTCACCAAATGTGTACTTCTTGCGTACTTCTTTTTAATTTTTTCTCTCTCTTTTGAAATCCCCATTGTGGGTAACACGCGCCATAGTGTGTTGGCCCGTTATACTAAGTTCAAATCAATAGCCTATAATGTGTTTTGTCTATGTGTATATTTTATCATCATTTTAGCTTTTTAGTAAATAAATATTCAACTAAGATTGGTGTGGTGCGAATTCATTAGTGGGACCCTGGTCCGTGCAGATTCAAGGGCTATACAACGTTCAGATTATGAGACTGAGGCAACTGGTTAATTAGCGGCTGTTGTAAAATCGATATTCTGATATTCTTTGAGTTCATTTGGGAAATAGAAACTCAATAAAAACTAGTTTTCCCATGGTGCCCCAGGTTTATGAGTTAACAATTGCTTGATTCAGTTAATCACACGTAATTAGAAACGTGTAGTAACTCGATGAGCAACAGTCGTCACATTAACTAATACAACGTCACGACATATAGGTCACATATTGTCCACTCACCTCTTTACGAGGAAAATCCCATTCGAAGTAAACCATCTCTGCTTCTTCTACAGTACAATTAACCATTAAGGCCTCGCCTTGTTTCAGCACCGTCTTTGAGAGTGTCATGAAGGCGTTCATGGATTTGGGGACTGGAAAGAGTCAATTGGAAGAGGACATTATAACAGGTCCGACCTTCCTGCAGCCTGGTCTTCAATAAGCGTTCAATTGTGCGTTGAGACACTTTTCATTTTTATTTTGGTTGAAGTTTCACTTTGAGGGTTGACACAGAGCCTTACCCACAATGCTGTAGACATAATACACCTGGGACGCCTTCTCCTCTCCGTTCATGGCACCTCGGCAGATGTAGGAGCTGTCTTTCAGGATGGCGGTGAACCCTTTACTGGGGTGGTATGTTCCCTCCACACGGGCCTTGCTGGCCCGCTCGTACAGGGTCACGTTAATGCCAGGGTCAGTAACCACGCAGGGAATGGTACCTTCCTCTCCCTCCTTCATCACTACTGCTTGCTCCAGGGGAAGAAACCATTCCTCAGGGTCTGGGGAAGTAAAAAGGGAGGTAAAAACAACAATTTGTATTAGCTTCGAATTGTAACAGTTTGTTCCTCCATAGTCCTCCTAAAATAGAAGGTTCAGTGGTCTAGGATGGTCTAGTGGTCTAAGCTACTGCCTCCAGATCACATATATCGCTGCAGCATGGGTCGAATCCGGCCCACTGCTATTTCAGCACACTCGCTCCTCTATATTTCCTCTCTACCTTTGTCCTATCCAATCAAATAAAAGACAAATGCATGACAAAGAAAATAGAAGGTTCATAGAGGGTGTTTGGTCTCACCTGGTACAAACACTGATATGTCCTTGGCCTCCTCTGTAGAGGGCTCTTCACAGATATAGTTCCCAGAGTGCCTCCAGGTGACGTTGTGGAGGACCAGCACACTGGTGGTTCCCCTGTCCTCCACAGCCACTCCCTCCAGGCTGGGGTCGTGGGGAGACTTCCAGGTCACCTTGCTCCAACCAGAACAGACCACCGTGAAGGAGGAGTTGGTGCTCAGTATGACCTCCTTCTCACTGGGGCTGAGCTCCAGACTGAAGACCTCTGGACAAAACTGCAGCAGCACTGGGAAATGTATTTAGTATTTATTAGGATCCCGAATTAGCTGCTGCCAAGGCAGTGGCTACTCTTCCTGGGGTTCAAACATAATGAGATGAACAACGTGAACACGTTACAAATGTGCAATCTTGACCAATTCACGACCCAACTACAGTGTAAAAACCCATTTAGCTTTTTCTTACCTGTAAAGATGGCCACCAAAGGCAGAGACTTTGCCAAGCCCAGCTCCATAGTGCCGGTGTGAATTGATAACACTCTGGAAAATAAACATTGAATGGTGAAGGAGTGCGTAAAGGAGTACTGTGTAGAGAGAGGCCTTTAAATACTATGTATGTGATGTTTTTAGAGGGTTTGTAAAGCATGGAGGACTTGCCGTGTCTGGAAACAATTAGGCTCAAATCAAAGAGTGGAGAACACAAAGATGGCGAGGACACTGGGACAGGAATGAGTGGGTGTACTGGGAGTGCACAGAGCATGTCAACTCAAGTAAGTAAGGTCTGTGAAATGGAAGCTCACCAACCAGGGGTAGATGTAACATAGTAAGTGTAAATCTGTCTTCCTCCATATGTTACGTTTCGTATGGTATGTTTTCATTTGGGGATGTCCATCATCCATTTTGTATGATACACTCTTAGAAAAAAAAGTTGTATTGTATCTAGAACCAGAAAGGGTTCTCCGGCTGTCCCCATAGGAGAACCTTTTGAACACTTTTTGGTTCCAGGGAGAAACGTTTTGATTCTAGGTAGAACCCTTTTGGGTTTCATGTAGAACCCTTTCCACAGAGGATTATACATGGAACCCAGAAGAGTTCTACCTGGAACCAAAAAAGTTTATCCTGTGGGCACATCCGCAGAATCCCTTTGGAACCCTTTTTCTTCCTAAGAGTGTATGTTACAAATGAGCTAGGCTAGGGGTTAAGGTTAAAGTTAGGGGTTGAGGTTAGGGATAAGGTTTGGGTCAGGAGTTAAGGTTGGCATTAAGGAAATCATTAGTTAACCTGCTAAGTAGTTGCAAAGTAGCTAAAGCGTTTTAGGTAGTTGTTGCAAACTTACTAATTAGCTAAAATGCTAAAGTTGTCTGTGATGTGATCCGAACAATCAAACTTTGGGTATACGCCCACCCATCATCCCTCCCCGCCCACCCCCCGCCCCAAACTCCCTTCTTTCGTTTTTGGCTTAAATAACCATACGAAATGTAACACATCTGTCACAGATTTACATTTACTCAGTAGCGGTGCGTGGCTAAAATCACTGGGGAAACCAAGTCAGAAAAGTCAGAGAATTACGTTGTTTGCTCTGTGACCTGTTAGTTCATTTGCCTTGCGACCTTGATATATAGGCCTAAGACCGACACAATAAGAAGATACAGTGGCAGAATAAATTCAATCACACCTTTGTTTCCTCACAAAACCAGAGCAACCTCTGTCTGGTGAAATCCACAAAGCATAAGCATATTGCAAATGGTTACATGACCAACAGCATGGTCATGCAAGTTAATGTTTCCGGCATTTTCAGACTGCTAAACAACTATTTATTTAGAACCACGGAGAGTTACCGCAAGTCGCAAAGAAAACACAAGCTGCCTCCACTATTCCATCAACATCACACATTCACTGATAGTTAGTCTAATACAGTGACAACTAAAGGATACCAAAAACAATTTAGTTCAGTCAACATAAGCTAAATATGATGTGGCTTTCCATGGTTCTGATTTGTGTGTGTAAGCTAGTTAACATTAGCCTTCTACATCTAGATACATTTTGAACTTCCATCCTCTCAGTCCAGGGGACACAATGTCTGAATGAATTTTTGGATCAGAGTTGCCGTTACAATCATTGGCCAGTACGGAGAATTAAGAAAAACCACAAGTCCAAATCCCTATCTTCATCCATGGCTAATTTAGGAAAGGGACAATTTTAGCTAGCTAGCTAGCCACCGGAGGACAACAAACAACGAGATGCAACAATTCAAGAATGTTTCTATCAATGACGAATTCCACTTGATGCGATGTGATAGGAGTGAAGTCAAATCCAAACTGGCTTCCCTTGACACTTATTTTTGGTGCACCAGGACCAATCACAGTTGAGCTCACTCAGTTTAGCTCAACACTGATTAGCTATTATTTTATACTTTTTTTTCAAGGCAGGCCAAATGCATGCTGGCTTTCCTTGCATTGGGCTCCCGAGTGGCGCAGCAGTCTGAGGCACTGCATCAGGTGCTACTATAGTACCTGGTTCGAATCCAGGCTGTATCCAGCTGTGATTTGGAGTTCTATACTGTGGCGCACAATTAGCCCAGCATCGTCTGGGTTTGACCGAAGTAGGCCGTCATTGTAAATAAGAATTTGTTCTAAACTGACTTGCCTAGTTAAATTTTAAAAATGCTACTGGCGGCAACAATGCCATACTCTTTATGACCAGATATGGCCTACAGAGACAGAGGGGCGCTGTTTTGCTCGGATGCTTTCTCCGGTGAGGTAGATTCAGGCTCTTGCGAATTTAAGGACGATTATGGAAACACAGAGAGACTAAATATTTTGTTTTGTTTCTTTGTCAATATTTGGAGGAAGCCCGGCTTCCCTTGGCATTGCATAGATACACGGCACTGCATTTACTATGTTTCTCCTACTCTTTGAGGCCAGGCTGAGCTCACAGTCAAAATAGAGATGTCGCGGCTGGGGTTTCCCAAAATGTATGACATACTGCTTCTGGAATTCTCTACACCAACCAGCAGGTCTTTCTTCCTCTGCACTTTTAGAAAAGGTTTGTATTAAACTATTGAGAGTAATTTTGTTTGTACAATCTGAGTCATGGTATCTTGTATGATTCATATTTTCCATTCAGTCATAGTCATTATGTTGTAAAGGCCATTGCTATTCGGAGTCGAACATCGTTGGTTGTCTCAGACCACTGGCTGCCGAACAAAAAAGCAGCAGGACACTGCTGTCTGTCTGGTACCATGAATCAAAAGCATACCTCTCTGCTACAAGACCCTTCAGGCAGCTATCGTGATCCTCAGCAAGTGAAGTTAATGTCCTTCCCAGCTACAGTATGTCTGAAAGTGAGAGTACAGACGGGGCATTGGTGGCAACTCGCGGGCAAGAGGTGCAGACAGACAGAACCTCACTGAGATGTGCCTGCCCTGTAAGCCTCTCTTTCTCTCTCTCCCTGTTTCCCTCCTTCTGGTTTTTACTAGAGCTAAAAACAGACCCCCCTATATCCTTTCATCAATCACACTGCCTTTTTCTCTGGGGAATGAACAACTCAATAAACAGACCCCAGGCATTTCAGACCGAATTAAAAAGAATTGCTCTAGCTACCTGATCATTTCAATTTTGTGTTCCCTCTGGAAACAAACGGAATATGGCATGGATTTAATGACTAGACCACGCAGGCCAAGTATAAGGAAATTCCATCTGAAAGAAGCAATGTGTTTTCAGGGGAAAATATAAAGAGGTAGAGGACGAGTGGTTAAGGGAGGAGGCCACATAGAGGGAGATGTTGCGAAAGAGCCCCAAAGATAGGGGGAATTTTCCACAGAAAGCCAGAAAGCCAATGCGATCAAAATACCTTGTTGAGATAAACAGCTCTTTTCTAATCAAGCATCCTCTCAGGACTAGTGCTCTTTGAGGAATTAAAACAAACATTATTTGCCAGAAACCAAAACCTCTCTCTGGCAAAGGTTTGCAAATGAACTCTTTCAGAAAAGCATCAATAGTATGTAAGCACATTGGCCCAGGTCCTATAATGCTAGTTGGCCGCTGCCCAAGAGGGGCTGGCTGTGAGTCAAAATGTCTAATAAAACAAAATAAACTGTCTCTATGTGACCTGACCTCAGATCAAATAAAGGCTGTTTACATGAACACACACAAACTCATTTCACACTCATACTACCTCCTCACCAGGGAGGTACCACTGAGTAAGTGAGAGATACTTTATCTAGAGGTCTAGGAAAATTCGGGATAAGACTGAATTGCCAACGGAACTGAACTGGGCATCACCTCATCAGTTCAATCAGTTATAGTCTGGAGCATGGTGTTTACGAAGCCCTCTGAGCTGAGCTAAAGAAGCCAGCTGCTTTCTTATCATTGTGAGGGAGGCAGAACCTGGCCATCACAGTGTCTCTGTGATGAGGAACACTGGCCTCCCTTGTGTGGGGGGCGAGTGACTGACACACCAGACGCAACCAGCCTGCGACCACAGATGCTGATCTGTGGCACCCTACCATAGCCGCACTGCATGCCATGTGTTTCCCACCAATCGGAAAGGCTGCAAAACAAACTGAACCTCTGTTTCATATGGCCTACGCTCCTGTATCCAATTTAGCACCGTCAAGTACTCCATGACTGGTACATTTTCAGCCCACGTACAGTCTGCAGCAGACCCTCTCATTGGGTATGGCATATTTTTATTTTATTTTAAATATGTACTAAATTAAATACAAGCTCCTCCTAGATCGTCGCAGGCCTATTAAATGGTAATAGGCGCTCGAGTAGCCGCTATAGCAAAATGCAATGGAAATGAAATCACACAGAGGCCATCATTTCACCGTTTCAAATACGCGTAAATAAGCTGTACTCCTTGAGAGTTTGGCCTGTCTAGATGGTACATAAACGACCCTGCAGCAGTATATCGATCGTTGTCATTTTCAGTACTAAGCAAATGTTCATCTGTGACCAAAACAAGGCTTTAATCAATTTAACACATGTTCCATGCATTGTCTGGATTGAAGGGAGGGCTAGGTGGTGGTTATAGAGTAATCAGGTTACAGGGTATAGAGCGGTACCCAGTTCTGGGTTAGAAGAGTATTTTATGCCATTGTTTTTAGTTGAGGGAAGTCTTGCGGTATTACGTTTACCCCATTGAGGTCAGTACATTCTGTGATGGAAAGTAAGTGTCTAGTAAAGATGGAAGGGCGTATGGGCATGAAACTCTACACTGCACAATCTGCTATTGCAATTTTGGTTTCTTTTTGCACCATGTGATCTAGACGAGCTGTTTTTTATCACAGCTACAGTAGTGGGTTCCTTTCTTTTTTGTTGTTGATGCTTTCGCGTGAATTGTGTATCCGCGGTGACATTCCACGTGCCTTCGTTCTTCTGTAACTGTGCAAGAAGCACTGGCAGCACACAGCAGTGTTGACTCCAATGTGCAGAATAATACACTGTTGGTAAATGATGCCACTGAAACCGCTGTGGAATAGTCAATATATAATGAGCTGTGTGGCTTATGGCACATTATGCAACAGCATGGTAACACGCCATGTCTATGTGCTCTTTGACCATTGTGCCATTGAACTGAAATCCAAACAAGTGTTCATGTCGAACAGCCCTCATTGAAGGAGATGAGTGATATCCATAGAGGGTCAGTACATCTTTCAACAGATAGATGTGTGTGGGCCGTCGTGGCTCTCAGCCCATGTTATATGCTGTTTTCTTTTCATCTATCTTGGGAACAAGTTTTGACCACCTTGTCCGTCGAACTGAAGTACTTTGAGTAGCCTTCCGTGTCTGGAAGTACTATTTGGTTCGAATCCTCTTGTTATCATTTAGCTGCCTTGCCTGATGGGAAGGGATGCACAGCAGGGGATACGCAAACCAGCTGCACTGAGAGACAAGCTATTCGGAAGAACACCCGTTTGTGTTGTTCACTCTGGCAATGCCACAAGAGAGACCCATCAGGATGTGGATAAGCTTTGTCACCCATCACCAAATCGGGGGGTTTTATAATGCCTGAGAGCAGAGAAACCAGTACTGTCTCACATGCAAAAGTGTGGGTTGGCAGTTGTACAATAGTCTGGGCTGGTTGTAGACAGAGAGACGCAGCCTTGAAACCCTCCTTTTTGTGTGTTAGAATAAGGGTGGGAAGAAGAAAGGTGATAAGGACGGTGTTGTTGTCACTTACCTTGGGAGAGTTCCTCTCCACATTTTTCACCACCCTGTCGTGTCTGTTGACTCGTATGATTTCTCGTATCCTTTCTGAGTTGGAGAGAAGTCCTTGATTTTGATGTTGAGCGAGCTCCTTCAATTTGCAGGGATGTATGGGTGGAAACCTTCCGTCTGGCGCATGCTTTCGAAGAGTGGGTGTATGGGAAGTAAACAATACACAACAATTCTCTTGAAGCCATTAGGGTAAACAGTTCCTCCTCCTTGAACAGGACAGCATTCTGGCTAGAATTGCTATGTCCGTTCTTACTACAAAAGGACAAAAAAATCAATACAAAATAAATATCTTATCCACTGGCAGAAGTCTATTATTGCCTTGTAAAGTCAATATCATTCCATTTCGATAAAGAGCGAGAAAAGAGAATGGCTGCTGCCTTTCTTTGAGGGTCCAAGCTCTATATCTGTTTTCAATCTTGGCTCTTCAGCCCTTCTTTTTCCTTTTCCTTCTCAGGATGTGAGTGGCTGGCTAGAAAATGCAGGGCGCTCGCCAGAACCTTGGCTAGAGCTTTTTTATTTGTGTTTTTTTTTGTGGGGGAAGGGGAAGCAAGGTCAGTGGAGGGATTTAACTGGTTTCTGTGAAGTCACTCTTGGACAGATACCGTCTAAATGTTCCGTGTGTGTTTGTGTATGCATGAGTTTAATCGTCTTCCATTAGCTAAAATAATACAATAGTGAAACTAAATTCAATACTTCAAAACTTGTATGAGTTTTTAGAGATCGCATTTTGATCTTATTTATCCCGACTGTGTTCGGGATCATATTCATATGAGATTTCCCACATAGCACTGCTGTAGAGAGAAGGAGATGTTAGTGCTGGCATGTTCCTGCTCTCTCTGACACAGCAGTGTTTGTCATGGCTCTGCTCTGTGGGAGGACTGGCACACACACACACACCCACATTATATGAGGCAGACCTTGATTACTGACCTCACCAGTTTTCGACCAGTGTGTGGGGGTAACCGCGAAAATCAAATTGAAGTTTACTGGTCACGTACACAGATTTGCAGATGTTATCGTGGGTGTAGCGAAATGCTTGTATTTCTAGCTCCAACAGTGTAGTAATAATACCTAGAAAACAATACAAAACACTATGCACATTATTCAAAAGTAAAAAGAAAGAAATTAAGAAATATGAGAATGAGCAATGTCAGAGTCCGGAACAAATAAATAAAGTATTCAGACCCCTTGACTTTTTCAACATTTTTCTACGTTACAGACTTGTTCTAAATTTGATTGAATTAATTTTTCTCTCTCATCAATCTACACACAATACCCTATAAGGACGAAGCAAAACAGGTTTTTAGAAATTTTTGCAAGTTTATTACAAATAAAAACTCAAATATCACATTTACATAAGCATTCAGAGCCTTTACTCAATACTTTGTTGAAGCGCCTTTGGCAGCGATTACAGCATCGAGTCTTCTAGGTATGACGCTACAAGCTTGGCACACCTGTATTTGGGAAGTTTCTCCCATTCTTCTCTGCATATCCTCTCAATCTTTGTCAGGTTGGATGGGGTGCGTCGCTGCACAGATGTTTTCGGAGATGTTCGATCAGGTTCAAGTCCGGGCTCTGGCTTGGCCACTCAAGGACATTCAAGACGTCCCAAAGCCACCCCTGCTTGGCTGTTTGCTTAGGATCGTTGTCCTATTGGAAGGTGAACCTTCGCCCCAGTCTGGGGTCCTGAGCACTCTTTGAGCAGGTTTTCATCAAGGATCTCTCTGTATTTTATTATTTTAATATTTTCCTCGATCCTGACTAGTCTCCCAATCCCTGCCATTGAAAACATTCCCACAGCATGATGCTGCCACCACCCACCGTGCTTCACCGTAGGGATGGTGCCAGGTTTCTTCCAGGCATGATGCTTGGCATTCAGGCCAAAGTGTTCAATCTCGGTTTCATCAGACCAAAGAAGTGTGTTTCTCATGGTCTTTAGGTGCCACTTGGCAAACTTCTGCCTTTTTACTGAGGAGAGTCTTCCGTCTGGGCACTCTACCATAAAGGACTGATTGTTGGAATGCTGCAGAGATGGTTGTCCTTCTGGAAGGTTCTCACATCTCCACAGAGGAGCTCTGTCAGAGTTCCCATCGGGTTCTTAGTCACCTCCCTGACCAAGGCCTTTCTCCCCCGATTGCTCAGTTTGGCCATGCGGCCAGCTCTACGAAGAGCCTTGGTGGTTCCAAACATCTTCCATTTAAGAATGATCGAGGCCACTGTGTTCTTGGGACCTTAAATGCTGCAAAAAATGTTTTGGTACCCTTCCCCAGATCTGTGCCTCGACACAATCCTGTCTCGGAGCTCTGCGGACAATTCCTTCGACCTCATGGCTTGTTTTTTTGCCCTGACATTGTCAACTGTGGAACCTTATTGTAACGGTCATCGTTGCATGAAGAAGGTGTGGACCAAAGCGCAGCGTGGTACGTGTTCATGATTTTTATTTGACTGAACACTAAAACACAAAACAACAACATGAATAAACAAAACCGAAACAGTCCTGTAAGGTGCAGAGAACACTAAACAGAAAATAACTACCCACAAGACACGGGTGGGAAAAGGCTACCTAAGTATGGTTCTCAATCAGAGACAACGATAGACCACTGCCTCTGATTGAGAACCACACCCGGCATAAACATAGAACACAAAAACATAGAATGCCCACCCCAACTCACGCCCTTACCAAACCAAAATAGAGACATAAAAAGGATCTCTAAGGTCAGGGCGTGACAGTACCCCCCTTCCCCCCCAAAGGTGCGGACTCCGGCCGCAAAACCTAACCCTATAGGGTTGGGCATCTATGCGTGGTGGCGGCTCTGGTGTGGGACCCTCGCCGCCGACCCCGGACTGGGGACCCTCTTCTCGGGCACCGGACAGGAGGGCAACTCTGGCAGCTCCGGACAGGAGGGCGACTCTGGCAGCTCTGGACAGGAGGGCGACATTGGCAGCTCCGGTCAGGAGGGCGACCTTGCCAGCTCCGGAGTGACCCTGGCAGCTCCGGACAGGAGGGTGAACCTGGAGGGAGGAGACGCAGAGACAGCCTGGTGTGTGGGGCTGCCACAGGGCCCACCAGGCTGTGGAGACCTACAGGAGGCCTGGTGCGTGGAGGAGGCACCGGATGAACCAGGCTGTGGGGGAGCACTGGAGCTCTGGTGCGCAGCCTTGGCACCACTCTTCCAGGCTGAATGCCCACTTTAGCCCGGCCCCTCCAGAGTGCAGGCACCGGTCGAACTGGGCTGTGGGGGAGCACTGGAGATCTGGTGCTTACCACTCGCACCTCACCCTTAGGCTCAATGCCCACTTTCGCCCCGCTCGGGAAGCGCAAGGCATAGGGCAAACTGAACCCTCCTAGTGTCCCGGAGACACAGTACACAGAGCCGGCGCAGGATACCGTGGGCCGAAATGGCACACCGGAGACCAAACGCGCTGAGCTGGCACAATCCACCCTGGCTGGAGGCCCACTCTCGCATGGCGTTTGCGGGGGGCTGGCATGTAGCGCTCCGGGCTATGAACGCGCACTGGAGACACAGTGCTCTTCACCTCATAACACGGTGCCTGACCAGTACCACGCTGCCTCCGGTAAGCACGGGGAGTTGGCTCAGGTCTATTGCCTGACTCCGCCAATCTCCCCGTGTGCCACCCCCCCCAAAAAAATTGGGGACTGCCTCTCGTGCCTGCTGTGCTGCCTTGCCTCATATTGCCCAGCCTGTCTCCAGGGTCCCCGTCCGTCCAATATCATCGCCCAAGTCCAGGAGTCCTGAACCCTCTGCTCACTGTTACCACGCTGCTTGGTCCGTAAAGAGAAAATAACTACCCACAAGACACAGGTGGGAAAAGGCTACCTAAGGATGGTTCTCAATCAGAGACAACGATAGAGCTGCCTCTGATTGAGAACCACACCCGGCCAAACACACACAAATAGAAAACATAGAACACAAAAAGATAGAATGCCCACCCCAGCTCACGCCCTTACCAAACCAAAATAGAGACATAAAAAGGATCTCTAAGGTCAGGGCGTGACACTTATATAGACAGGTGCGTGCCTTTCCGAATCGTGTCAAATCAGAGGGCCATTCTTTAATCTATGTACATAGGGCAAAGCAGTCTCTAAGGCACAGGGTAGAGTACCTGGTGGTAGCCGGCTAGTAACAGTGACTAAAGTTCTTAAGAGAATACTCGGCGGAGGCCGGCTGTTGGTGACTGTTTAACAGTCTGATGACCTTGAGATGAAACTGATTGTCAGTCTCTCGGTCCCAGCTTTGATGCACCTGTACTGTCTCCTCCTCCTAGATCAGAGAAGGGCAACTTTGATGGGGGTTGGGACCACAAAAAAATCTGATCTCATCATGAGGGGCTGCAGTTTCTCACGGGTCTGCGTATCCATGTACATACCCCCCACCACATAGCGAGCAAAACATTTTAGCAGCCCCCCTATTGGCAGCGGGGATAAATAAAAATGCTTTAGCAATTTACACATTTTGCTATGGGGCGTCGAGAAAATGTTGCCGTATCAAAGCAACGAGTCAGAGTCCGAGTTTTCCCCCGTTCTCTCCTCCACCCGTTACGGGGTCTGAGACGACGAAGCCTCCAACCATTAGCTATGACAAATTGAACACCCTAGTAGTCAATGGCGACTACATTTCCTGTAGTATTACTCGTAGTATTAGTAACATTCAGCGATCATACACTGTTTACCTGGGGGTAGGACTACCGACGTTATGGCTAATCTGAAGATGGTGCTGGCTAAGGCTAAAACTGGCGAGTGTAGAGAGTATAGGGATATTGTTATCCAAGTCGGCACCAACGATGTTAGAATGAAACAGTCAGAGGTCACCAAGCGCAACACAGCTTCAGAGTGTAAATCAGCTAGAAAGATGTGTCGGCATCAAGTAATTGTCTCTGGCCCCCTCCCAGTTAGGGGGAGTGATGAGCTCTACAGCAGAGTCTCACAACTCAATTGCTGGTTGAAAACTGTATTCTGCCCCTCCCAAAATATAGAATTTGTAGGTAATTGGTCTTCTTTCTGGGACTCGTCCACAAACAAGATCAAGCCTGGCCTGCTGAGGAGTGACGGACTCCATCCGAGGTGGAGGGGTGCTCTCATCTTATCTATGAACATAGACAGGGCTCTAACTCCCCTGGCAACTCAATGAGAAAGGGCGCAGGCCAGGCAGCAGGCTGTTAGCCACCCTGCCAGCTTAGTGGAGTCTGCCACTAGCACAGTCAGTGTAGTCAGCTCAGCTATCCCCATTGAGACCGTGTCTGTGCATCGATCTATGTTGGGTAAAACTAAACATGGCAGCGTTCACCTGAGCAATCTCACTGGAATAAAGACCTCCTCCATTCCTGTCATTGTTGAAAGAGACTGTGATATCTCACATCTCAAAATAGGGCTACTTAATGTTAGATCCCTCACTTCCAAGGTAGTTATAGTCAATGAACTAATCACTAATCATAATGTTGATGTGATTTGGCCTGACTGAAACATGGCTTAAGCCTGATGAATATACTGTGCTAAATGAGGCCTCACCTCCTGGTTACACTAATGTCCATATCCCCCACACATCTCGCAAAGGCGGAGGTGTTGCTAACATTTACTATAGAAAATTTCAATTTACAAAAATGCAGGCTACTCAATCACTTTTTATAGCTACTGTTTACAGGCCTCCTGGGCCATATACAGTGGGGCAAAGAAGTATTTAGTCAGCCACCAATTGTGCAAGTTCTCCCACTTAAAAAGATGAGAGAGGCCTGTAATTTTCATCATAGGTACACTTCATCTATGACATACAAAATTAGAAAAAAAATCCAGAAAATCAAATTGTAGGATTTTTTATGAATTGATTTTTTAATTATGGTGGAAAATAAGTATTTGGTCAATAACAAAAGTTTCTCAATACTTTGTTATATACCCTTTGTTGGCAATGACAGAGGTCAAACGTTTTCAGTTAGTCTTCACAAGGTTTTCACACACTGTTGCTGGTATTTTGGCCCATTCCTCCATGCAGATCTCCTCTAGAGCAGTGATGTTTTGGGGCTGTTGCTGGGCAACACAGACTTTAAACTCCCTCCAAAGATGTTCTATGGGGTTGAGATCTGGAGACTGGCCTGGCCACTCCAGGACCTTGAAATGCTTCTTACGAAGCCACTCCTTCGTTGCCCGGGCGGTGTGTTTGGGATCATTGTCATGCTGAAAGACCCAGCCACGTTTCATCTTCAATGCCCTTGCTGATGGAAGGAGGTTTTCACTCAAAATCTCACGATACATGGCCCCATTCATTCTTTCCTTTACACGGATCAGTCGTCCTGGTCCCTTTGCAGAAAAACAGCCCCAAAGCATGATGTTTCCACCCCCATGCTTCACAGTAGGTATGGTGTTCTTTGGATGCAACTCAGCATTCTTTGTCCTCCAAACACTACGAGTTGACGACGAGTTTTTACCAAAAGTTATATTTTGGTTTCATCTGACCATATGACATTCTCCCAATCTTCTTCTGGATCATCCAAATGCTCTCAAGCAAACTTCAGACGGACCTGGACATGTACTGGGGGGACACGTCTGGCACTGCAGGATTTGAGTCCCTGGCGGTGTAGTGTGTTACTGATGGTAGGCTTTGTTACTTTGGTCCCAGCTCTCTGCAGGTCATTCAATAGGTCCCCCCGTGTGGTTCTGGGATTTTTGCTCACCGTTCCTTGTGATCATTTTGACCCCACGGGGTGAGATCTTGCCTGGAGCCCCAGATCGAGGGAGATTATCAGTGGTCTTGTATGTCTTCCATTTCCTAATAATTGCTCCCACAGTTGTTTTCTTCAAACCAAGCTGCTTACCTATTGCAGATTTAGTCTTCCCAGCCTGGTGCAGGTCTACAATGTTGGTCTTGGCCATAGTGGAGTTTGGAGTGTGACTATTTGAGGTTGTGGACAGGTGTCTTTTATACTGATAACAAGTTCAAACAGGTGCCATTAATACAGGTAACGAGTGTAGGACAGAGGAGCCTCTTAAAGAAGAAGTTGCAGGTCTGTGAGAGCCAGAAATCTCGCTTGTTTGTAGGGGTGACCAAATACTTATTTTCCACCATAATTTGCAAATAAATTCATTAAAAATCCTACAATGTGATTTTCTGGATTTTTTTTCTTCTCATTTTGTCTGTCATAGTTGAAGTGTACCTATGAGGAAAATTACAGGCCTCTCTCATCTTTTTAAGTGGGAGAACTTGCACAATTGGTGGCTGACTAAATACTTTTTTGCCCCACTGAGATATAGGATTAAAAAACCTGAATGTCTCCCTTGATCCTAGGTCCTGGCAGTGTTGTGCAGACTCAGGACAACTGAGCATCGGAGAAATACGCAGATTTAAAGAGGAGTTGTAAATTTGCTTTCTAATAATCATGATCTTTTTGTCATATAAGTTCATGAATTTATCGCTGCTGAAGTGAAAGCCATCCTCTCTTGGGGAATGCTGCTTTTTAGTTAGCTTTGCGACAGTATCAAAAATGCATTTTGGATTGTTCTTATTCTCCTCAATTAAGTTGTAAAAATAGGATGATCTAACTGCAGTGAGGGCTCTTCGATACTGCGCGGTACTGTCTTTCCAAGTAGTCAGAAGACTTCAAGTTTGGTGTAGCGCCATTTCCATTCCAATTTTCTGGAAGCTTGCTTCAGGGCTTGGGTATTTTCTGTATACCAGGGAGCTAGTTCCTTATGACAAATGTTTTTGTTTTTAGGGGTGGACTGCATCTAAGGTATTACGCAAGGTTAAATGTAGTACCTCATTTAGGTGGTTAACCGATTTCTGTTCTCTGACATCCTTGGGTAGGTAGAGGGAGTCTGGAAGGGCATCTAGGAATCTTTTGGTTGTCTGAGAATTTATAGCACGACTTTTGATGATCCTTGGTTGGAGTCTGAGCAAATTATTTGTTGCGATTGTAAGCGTAATAAAATGGTCCATAATATTTATTTCACAGGACAAAACGAGGTCCAGAGTATGACTGTGGCAGTGAGTAGGTCCGGAGAGATGTTGGACGAAACCCATTGAGATGATGATGGCTCCGAAAGCCTTTTGGATTGGGTCTGTGGACTTTTTCATGCGAATATTGAAGTCACCAAAATGTTGAATATTATCTGCCATGACTACAAGGTCCGATAGGAATTCAGGGAACTCAGTGAGGAATGCTGTACTGTATCTAGCAACTACTGTAGCTGGCTAGCTGACTAGGCAGGCTGAGGTATATAAGTACAGTAGCTAGCCACGTCAATCTAAAAACAGCCTAAATAATTTATTCCTATTTAACAATATGTACTTATATAAAGACAAATACATGGTAAAGAAAGTGATCTCTTTCCAGACTTTTTGGTCCTGTGAAGCAGCAGGTTGTCACTGTCAAAAACACCGTCCTTGGAGAACTATTCTGAGCTAATAATTTTGTTCGGACTGAGTGGGCGCTTATGCGGTGAAATATAACTAGAACTGCCCGCATCCTCCTTCCTTCGCGACCACTACGAGGCAAAATAGAACCAAGAAAGGAGATGTGTTGATACAATTTCGGTTGCGTTTTCTTTAGACTTCTCAGGATATGCGGTTTCCAGGATATGCGATTTCCAGGATATGCGGTTTCCCCAGGACATGCGGTTTCCAGTTTGCACATTGTCCAGTGTAGTTTCGTGAGAGCTGTTGCGGTGTCGGCTTGGGGTTGAATATACATGGCAGTGTAAGGAGGTAATGCGATCAGCATTTGATGGTGAGTTATTCCAGATTGGCAGGAACAATCGGACTATTCACCACCCTACTCAGCATGCTGACAGACACCAACATATTCTACTGTTGCCTTAATGGTGCTTGGGCATATCTGGCATGTCGTCAAGCTTGCCATTCAGTTTTATCAGAGAATAATGTATGACTTAAGTAAGGAGTGGTAGAGCAACATTTCATTTGGAGTGCTCAAAGCCTAGATAGACATGAGAAGTAATTGCGGTGTACAGCACCAGAGCACATTATAGTAGCATCCCACTGGGCACACACTGGTTGAATCAATGTTGTTTCCACATCATTTCAATGAAATATTGTTGAACCAACGTGGAATGGATGTTGAATTGATGGCTGTGCCCAGTGGGCAGTATTCTAATGTTTCTTTAGCATAAAGCAAGTCAGTGCCCAGTGAGATGGCAATGAATGTGAGGGAGACCATTAGGGGAAATCTATATCTGACAGTGCAATTTATCTAAAAAGACTGATGTAAAGAAACCAAATGAAATGGGTTAGCACCCACTGTACATATGGCTCTGCGAGTTGGAGGTTCGTCCAGCAGCTCTCTTGAGCAGCCTAACTCAGCACATCTGTCAACACGTGGGATATTTAGGTCCATATGTTCCTCCGGAAGTGGGACAAACTGGGAGCGGAGCGGAGGCTTGACCGCAGGCAGACACAAGACTCTTTCAGCTGTGTGTGTGTGTGTGTGTGTGTGTGTGTGTGTGTGTGTGTGTGTGTGTGTGTGTGTGTGTGTGTGTGTGTGTGTGTGTGTGTGTGTGTGTGTGTGTGTACATGTGTGTGTGTGTGTGTGTGTGTACATGTGTGTGTGTGTACATGTGTGTGTGTGTGTGTGTGTGTGTGTGTGTGTGTGTGTGTGTGTGTGTGTGTGTGTGTGTGTGTGTGTGTGTGTGTGCGTGTGTGTGTGTGTGTGTGTGTGTGTGTGTGTGTGTGTGTGTGTGTGTGTGTGTGTGTGTGTGTGTGTGTGTGTGTGTGTGTGTACATGTGTGTGTGTACATGGGTGTGTGTGTGTGTGTGTGAGAGAGAGAGAGAGAACCTACTGGATCCTGCACATGAAAACCAGCAGCACAGATCCATCCCAATACTGGAGCATGCCCAGAGTATGACCCTCGGTTTCCATGGTGATCTGCAGCGATAAACAGAGATAATATGAGGTCATAATTATTTATTTTTAACTTGGAGTAGTTAAGAGAACTTTTGGCCAATGGAGTTGAAGGAAAGGAAATGACGCATGAAGACATAATCCCAAACCAAGGAGGCAGCTCAGAGAATAAGGATTTCTTTGCACATTTTTACATTTGCTGTTCACTCACTATTTTCTCTCAACTTAGTTTTCTTTAATCAATTTGTCAGTTATACATATTTCACTCTATTGCTGTGTTCTTATAAAGCCTATGCAAGGTTTTGTTTGCTATTACTATCTCAACAAAAGTATGTTTAAAGAAAACAATGCCTTCTTTATCTGCTCCCATTCCACTTCTGGGGTGTAGGAACCAAACAGAACCAAACACAATGAAACAGGGAGGGACCTACTTAAATGTGTCCAATAGAAACGGTGCAAAACGTTTTACTACGATGTAAAACATTTTGCTACGGTGTGCGACTAATAAATAAACCCCATGCAATTTCCTAAATTATGCAACAGGGGGAGACAGAGGGCAGTTCACATACAATCTCGTATGACCGCCATGCACAACTGTGTGTGGGCAGTTGTGAAATAAACGATTAGTAAATGTGATGACATTAGAATTGAAAATTGTAGTGTCAAGCAATCGTTAAAGGAGCATTCAGCATTTGATACATCCATTTTTGGCCTTAAATTAATGATACAATATGTACCAATTGATTCTTGAAGAATATAGAACCCAAAATAGTTTTTTTTTGGTCCAATGTTTGTAAACAAAGCAAAGTGTAAACAAACTCTATATAGTCTCAAACATGGTTAAAACTATAATTTTGATATCATTGATGGGCAGTCCCTTACACACATAGCTCTGTCTTTGAATTTGAGAGTGATCAAATTTCTCTATCCCCATCCCTCAGGTTTTTGCCGAAAGAGAGGCGCTTTGTAAACTCCAGATTGGCCCTTTCAACTTTGACTGCAGAATATTTGAAATGTGGATGACTCAAATCACAGGTGCCCTTGTTTTGAGAGCACCGTTCTAAAACATCTCACCTGGTTTCCTTAAAATATTCACATTGATATTTAGTTAATATCCTAGATTTAGTTATAAGCATAAGCAATACATAAAGTGTAATAATGCTTCAAATGGAGTCTACCTCGCTTAATCTGATCTAAATATGATCAAATACTACAACTACATGCCTTAAAAACATTCATCTTGTCAAAATGAATGGTAACATAACATGCCAAACAACAAATCTCAACTAAACCTATACCACAACACCTTTCCACAATATTAAGATGCCTTTTTTTGACTGATCCCTAATGAGACTCAAATTCTTATTTTAAAACGATTTGATCTCTCTCTCAAGGCACATTTTATTTGGAATAGTCATGGAGTACGCCATTCAGCGTGAATTAAATGTGAAGCAATGACCAAATTATAATGTTGTACAAACGTATACAATGTGAATTTACCATTGCTCTTGTTCCACTGAATTACATTGACCTCTTGGCTGTACACCTTCGTTTCTCCACCTGTTGCATTGAGCTGAATCAATAGAGCAGTCAGCCAGTCAGTCAGGACTTCACTGTCTCCATGACACACAGGTCGGGTCATTCCCCCTGACTGTCTCCATGGCACCCTGCGTTGACGAGGAAGTCACACTTGGTTGTGAAGTGTGACCTAACACTGTCACCCCTCCCCAGCCTGCTTTGAACTTTTTTCTCATCTTACCCATTTTCATGAGTGTTATTCATTTCTTCCCATGAAACTGTTTCAAAATTCACAATTACATTTCTCAGGGAAAGAAAAATGGTGAAATACACATTCATGTTCATCTATAACATGTTTATAAATCAGTTGTGTCTTTGACTGAGGAACACAGAGAGAAATTCCATCAAATTCCATCTAGACACAGTTGCCTTAGAGCAAATACTTGTACCTACCTGGGCCTAAACGTCACCACAACAGGTAACTTCCACAAAGCTGTGAACGATTTGAGAGACATGGCAAGAAGGGCCTTCTACACCATCAAAAGAAACATCAAATTTGACATCCCAACTAGGATCTGGCTAAAAATACTTCAATCAGTTATTGAACCCATTGCCCTCTAAGGTTGTGACATTTGGGGTCCACTCACCAACCAGGAATTCACAAAATGGGACACACACCAAATTGAGACTCTCTGCATGCAGAATTATGCATAAACATCATCTGTGTGCAACGTCAACCCACCAAATAATGCATGCAGAGCAGAATCAGGCCAATACCTGCTAAAATCCAGAAAAGAGCTGTTAAATTCGAGAGGCACCTAAAAGGAAGTGGCTCCTAAACCTTCCATAACAAAGCCATCACCTACAGAGAGATTAACCTAGAGAACCTCTCAGCCAGTTGGTTCTGGGACTCTGTTCACAAACGCAAACAGACCCTATAGAGCCCCAGGACAGCAACACGATTACACCCAACCAAATCACGGGAAAAACAAAAAGATAATTACTTGACACATTGGAAATAATTAACCAACAAACGGAGCAAACTGGAATGCTATCTGGCCCTAGACAGAGAGTACACAGTGACAGAATACCTAACCAATGTGACTGACCCAAAAATAATACAAGCTTTGACTATGTACAGACTCAGTGACCATAGCCTTGCTGTTGATGTTGCACGTTCCTGGCTGTTGAGAAATGACAGGCTATGTGCACGCTGCCCACAAAACGAGGTGGAAACTGAGCTGCACTTCCTAACCTCCTGCCAAATGTATGACCATATTAGAGACGCATATTCCCCTCTTATTACACAGACTCACAAAGAATTTGAAAGCAAACAACATTTTGATAAACTCCCATATCTTTTAGGCCAAATACCACAGTGTGCCATCACAGCAGCAAGATTTGTGAGCTGTTGCCATATGACAAGGGCAACCAGTGGAACACAAACACCATTGTAAATACAACCTATATTCGTCTGCTTATTTATTTTCCCTTTCGAACATTGTTATACATTATTATAGCCAATAATATAACAATATGAAACGTCTTTATTATTGGGAAACTGTTGTGAGTGTAATGTTTACATTCAATTTCAGATTATTTTATTACATTTTTGTTTGTTATCTATTTCACTTGCTTTGGCAATTTTTCCCATGCCAATAAAGCCATTTGAATTGAATTGAATTGAGAGAGGCAGGCAGACTGGTAGTCTGTGGGAAGCAGTGGGAGAATGGCAGATAGGGACGCATATTTACCATTAAGGGCGGGTGAGATGGGAGAGGCTTCCCCATGTCATTGTGTCGCTCTGTCCTCCCGGAGCCCGACAAACACTGTCCCAGACTGGGAGCCATGGGGAGCCATGGGGAACCAGAGCAGGGCCACTTCCCTGGGCCCTCAGCCTGGTGGAGGAACCCCCTCAGGGGCCAGACAGAGGTCACCTCACAGCACAGTCCTCCTCCTCGCAGAGCACAGGTGACCACACCAGCCCACACAGAACATAGTGCTCCCAAGAAAGCTACACCTTTGACAAGGAGAGGAGAGAGAACAGTAGAATGCCACGAGACACTGGGAAGCTCAAAGCCTCTGTAGCAATGTACTCTTGCCCACAAATGCTTCTTCACAGTGTACAGTATGCTCCCACGGTTCTTACTAGGCGATTATAGGGTTATTATATGAACATTAACTGGTTCAAACTGGCGAAACGGTTTAAAAAGATTAGTGCTGGTTGTTAAACTGCCTTACTTCACCACAAGGAAAGAAAGTGTTATATAATAAACAGCCTTCAATATATTATGTTGAATTATAGATCAAATGCTTCTAGGTCTGATTTTCTTTTGATACTGACAGAATGCTAAAAACTGTCACTTGAACTGAAATACACTGAATTCATGAATTATTATTATATAGTTATCGTTCTAATTTGATGTTTATAATTATTTTTTCGTTTGTATTGTTTATACTGTTGACGTTGTTGCGATAAGCACCTGTGTTATTGTATGACAGGAATGAAAGTACAATTGTACATATTTGAAATCTTCATAAATCAAAAATGCCGTTTTTAAATAAATAGCTTTTTTTTTATAAATAGCTACAATTATTTATATTTTTTTGAACAATGTAGCTAAAAACGGTATTATTGAAATGCTTCAACCAATGAAAACAATTATTCTAGACATTCCATTACGTTTTGTTATTACCGGTAATAGCATACAACTGAAATAAACTAATTGTAGATCTAAAGAAAAGAAAAAAAAGGAAAACTTGAAATATTATATTCTATTTCGTTAGTAATTATGACTTGAACATTAAGGTCTGAATGAATTACAATAGAATAATGACCTGGATGGACATCTAATGTTTGACCATGAATTGTTTTTACAAAATAGACGGTTTGATTTAGCTTTCAAGTCGTATTTCGTTTGAAAGTCGATGTATTTCAATGGTATCTAAATTTAGACAAATTCTATTTTAAATGTGTGACCCTCATGAAACTCAGCTACAACCTGCATGTTTTTTCCACTGGTTCAATTCAATGTCTAAAGCACAAGAGGGGTAACAACAGAGAAGCTTAAACTCGGGGCAACGAGAGAGCAATGAGTTTGATTAAAATTCGAAATATTCCATGTGCCACTTCCTCCTGGTTTAGAACAACGAGATTTAGACCGGCATATCACCTCAGCGATCTTTTTGAAATCCCCGGATACAGCCATTGGAGCCGCGCTACCTGTTTCAGCACAGCACAGAAAGAACATATGAATACTTTCCCGCTTAAGGTCACTTGAAATATGTTATGCTCCAGCGGAAGAGTAAAATATATAGGCCAACTCATGAAATAAATATACATATAGGCCTAATATTACAAGAAGTATATCACCCAAAACAAGTAAGAGATGAGCACATGGCAGGATGTAGGCTATCTAAGGAAATTGTATGGTTAGTATATAGGGTCATTTTTACATTTAATAGGGATTTATTGGGGCACATTTATATGCACAACATGATTTTATAGATAGGCTATCTGCTTTTAGTTTTTTTTTTTAAGGCCATGGCCACCCCAGGCCTTGCTACCACGTTCCTCGACCCTTCACCATTATATTCCACAAGGTATGTATGGGCGTTATGCGGACAATGCAGTGACAGGTTCTCCCATTGAGACAATCAACATGAACTCATGTTAGTTTCTCCTGTGCGATTTGTAGCATTCTTCTAAATGCCCGTGACGGCTTTGATGCCGGTGCTCTGTTGCCTTTGAAATGCAGGCCCGTCTCTAATGCAAATTGTCCCTGGTGGGATAAGGTGAGGGAGGGAGATGAGGGCTATAAAATGTTGACGTCAGCGCGACACCTTTTGACTGGCAGCGTGTTTAGCAAACAAGAAGTTGAAGAGTAGGCTATAGACCAGCCAGGTAGAGGAGGCCTTGGTTCAACAGAAACCTGGGGTAGAGGAGGCAGGAGCAACGCGCTTGACGCACACTATGCGCACGAGTTCCCATACGGAAAGATGTACGTGAGTTATCTTTTGGAGAAGGAACCCAGCATGTACCCAAATTCAGTGCGACATCCAAGCCTAAACTTGAACCATCAGAACTTTGTCCCCGCACCTCCACAGTATTCGGATTTCAGCGGATACCACCACGTTGCTGGGATTAACAATGACCCTCACCACAGCCAGACGGGGGCCTGGAACCCCGCTTACCCTCCGAGCCGGGAAGAGTGGTCACCCTATGGGCCGGGGACAGGACCGTCCACATCTAATCCGGGGCCAATAGGCTATAGTCCCCCAGAATTCTCTCCAGTCCCACAATCCGGGCTTCTCCCGTCTATCAACTCATCTGTTGGGCAGCTGTCTCCCAATTCTCAGCGCAGAAACCCTTACGATTGGATGAGGCGGAGCGTACCACCGGCAAATTCAGGTAGGTTACTGAGGTGTTTCATACATTTTTGTAATCAATCATCAAAAATGGATCATTTGGTTGTCCATAAAACCATAGAAAGTAAAGCCTAAATCACGTTTTAAAATGTTTATTAAAATAATAATAAACTATATGTATATGTAGCAAATCACATACATATGAAATATGAATGGTTAAATTCAATATCTTGGCCCATTTTCTTTCTCAAATCAAAGATGATGAAATACTGTAGGCACCGTATTGAGAGGGAAAAGCAAAACCAGAACCACTGCCCTTGGGAGTCACATTCCTTGAATGATGCGTGCACCTGTTCTCTAAATTCAGAGACGAGTTCGTTTTTCAACTCAGAAAGATGGAATACCGGGTTCTTTTTCATAGTTCTCACCCAAATGAAGATTTAGTAATTGTCCAATCCCATCAAAGTATTTGACATTGCTGTGTATTGTCATATAATATGTCATTGACATAATCTTTATATTTTGCGCTCATTGGCACAGTTGCTCCTCACTGAAGTGCTTGTGTGAACACATGAATCACACCTCGCATGCCATCTTCAATTAGTGCATTATCTCATGCGTTTTATGGGTACAGACGTGGGATCTTAATTTGATCACTCTTTTGTTACTGCAAATTTTCTGGACAGCAGGAAATTATTTTATTTTATTTTATTTAACTAGGCAAGTCAGTTAAGAACAAATTCTTATTTTCAATGACGGCCTAGGAACAGTGGGCTAACTGCCTGTTAAGGGGCAGAATGACAGATTTGTACCTTGTAAGCTCAGGGGTTTGAACTTGCAACATTCCGGTTACTAGTCCAACGCTCTAACCACTAGGCTACCCTGCCGCCCCAAAAATACACATTTCTAGTGTATTTGAGTTTTAAAAAGGCTTCTAAAGTTGGTCATTTCCACTTTGAAATGTCAGACTTGAATTGCCCCAACGAAAACTCTATCATACACAATAGCCTAATAATTCACATGTCCTGTTGCTGCAGAATAATTTTCCTGCTGTAGAAAACTCTCACCCAAATGAAGATCCTACATCTGTGTAGTTTGGGCTATGTAATGTTTAAATATATATATATATATATATATATTTTTAAATTAAACTTTATTAACCTCTAGGCAAGTCAGTTAAAAACAATTTCTTATTTACAATGATGGCCTACACCGGCCAAACCCAGACGACGCTCCACCCTGTGGGACTCCCAATCACGGCAATCAATGTATTGACAGTTGAGGGTAAAGCAGGGTATGCATTTGAATTGCATTGTGTGTTGACCTATTCAAATAATAAGCGCTCAATGATTATAGTTATGATTATAATTGCCTATCATCAGTAGTGAATAGTAATAGTAGTAGGCTAGTAGCCTATAATAGGCATAATATAGTCTATAATAGGCATAATATAGTCTATAATAGGCATACTATAGTCTATAATAGGCATACTATAGTCTATAATAGGCATAATGTAGTCTATAATAGGCATAATGTTGTCTATAATAGGCATACTATAGTCTATAATAGGCATAATGTAGTCTATAATAGGCATAATGTAGTCTATAATAGGCATACTATAGTCTATAATAGGCATAATGTAGTCTATAATAGGCATAATGTAGTCTATAATAGGCATACTATAGTCTATAATAGGCATAATGTAGTCTATAACAGGCATAATGTAGTCTATAATAGGCATACTATAGTCTATAATAGGCATAATGTAGTCTATAATAGGCATAATGTAGTCTATAATAGGCATAATGTAGTCTATAATAGGCATACTGTAGTCTATAATAGGCATAATATACACATCATCAAATTCATTTGGATTTTGTCTGGTTTAGACGTCACAATTATTACGTGAGCAATCACTCCTTTTCCCCCGACATCTGCATATTTCATAATGTTACAGGATTTTTTCATAATTTCAATAAGAATTCTTTAGAGTCAGCTGAGACGGCTAAACCTGCAAGTGATCAAATTAAATAAACAGTCTGCTGTGGTTCGAAGATCTTGTTAGGCAAATTAAGAGGTTTGTTGTCTTTTTGTATGTCAGGGCTCTAGAATAGTTTTCTGTGTTGTAATACTTTGTTAGGAATTATGTCTCAAGGCGGGAGTAGTTTGTGTTAAATCACATTTATCAGTTCAAGAAAGCAGGCCCGAAGAGAAAATAGCAAATAATTTCAGAGTATGCATGCTCCTTCTGGCCTCATAGATTATAGGTAGATAACTGAAACTGAATTACAGGAATGCAGTTGAACCTATGTGAATCCTGTAGACCAAACTGCCCAGACTGAGAGTTAGATGACTCTTAATGCTTTTCTTCCTGTGTAGAAAACCCAACAGAAATCAAGTTGTCGTCAATGGCTGCCTGGGACCGCTTCTGATTACAAAGTCTTTGTAATTACACAGACTTTGGGCTTCCGTAAATGTCCAGTTTACTGTACCTATTGGACGTGGATGCTTCAAAAGTACATTTTTATCCAAAATTCGTCGTTCCAGTCCATGTGGTTATCTGGATGTCCCAGACAGAGAGTTCTACGGTCCATGTTACAGATTATCTCCATGTCACTTTATCGTACCGGCCAGAAAATCTCCTTAACCTCAACTGCTTAACCATTTATCTCAGCAGCCGTCAATGGTAGTAATTACAGAAGTACAGCGCTCCATAGATTAATGGACAGTGCAATGTTTTGCCATCAGTGGTTGCCATTTTTAATAAGCAGAGTTATAGATTTATCTCCACCTATCTATGCAATGTAAACACCACCACTTCTCAAACTTTTCACATTTGGACTGAATTATGTTTTTACTTTTTGTGGGTTCTTTGAATGCTGTTTGGCATTTTTAGTAGTTCCATCAAGAGAAACTATCACCGGACTGTTGAATATTTCTGGCTCCTCTACGGTTTCGTCTCTCCCAGTGCAGCGTTACAATGCTTTGCCACCTAACATTCAAATGAAATGCTAATGTACAGGCTCAAAGTGAGCCCCTTGGTGGGCTTCCCATGTGACCGCAAAATGTGTCGCCGCTGGCGATGAGAGCCACTACAGTCAGTACAGTTTTTGATCAACGCAGCATTACGATTGTATGGGTCAATACCCCCGTAGACATACATGCCGTAAATAATGACGTGGCTCATTAGGTGCCTTATTCACTACCTCAGATGCCGTCCGTTTAGGAGCGGTCCTCCTCGGTCAACATGGACGTTTGAAAACAACGGTCATGAGAGAATTATGAATCAGGAGGTGAAGAGGAACAATTAGGGGAACATGGGAGCAGGAGGGTGTGTTCTGTGTTTCAACAGCCTAATGGTCTGGATAACTCTCTGGTCGTCAGGCCTGGCGCCCTCACAGGCAGCCCCCTCACCCTCTCAGCTCACACATTTTAATCTTTAACCTGGTCGCTGCGTCTGCACTTAGGTGCCTCATTCACTATGGACAGAATGAAGTGACTTTTGATTTACGGTACCTAATTAAAAAGGCCTGGTTGATCCCAGAGCTTTGCTACTTTATCTGTGTGTGTGTGTGTGTTTTAGTGAAAGGTTTCATGTATGAAATGAAGCAGACACCACATTTTCACAGATGTCTGATGTCATCTTTATTTACTCTTCTAATGTTGTTTATTTACGGCATGCAAGTTAATGTGAAATGTGACAGGACAGTAGGCCAGTCATCCTCCCATTATAGCCAATGCAGGTCAAGCCCTGTCTCCTAGTGAAAAGGAGTCCTACTCAGAATCACATCTGTTCGGCTAGTTTATACTGGGGTCTACTAAGCTAACATATGGAGTTGTTTTAAGATGGTCATACCATGGATCATTTAGCTATTTGATTTATTATTTTAGGACCCCTTTATGTATATAAAAAAAAAAGATTTGATATAATATTGAATTTGCCCTTTACTGCTGTAGCCTATAGAAACGCATTGACTAACACAGTGGTTCCCAACTTGGCCGATCCTCAGGGGGTACTTGGCCGATCCTCAGGGGGTACTTGGCCGATCCTCAGGGGGTACTTGGCCGATCCTCAGGGGGTACTTGGCCGATCCTCAGGGGTACTTGGCCGATCCTACGGGGGTACTTGGCCGATCCTCAGGGGGTACTTGGCCGATCCTCAGGGGGTACTTGGCCGATCCTCAGGGGGTACTTGGCCGATCCTCAGGGGGTACTTGGCCGATCCTCAGGGGGTACTTGGCCGATCCTCAGGAAGAGACGTAACACCATAGGCCTGCCTCTGAAATGCACATGAAGGGGTCCTTCAAGGGTACTCGGGGCAAAGCTAAATTCAGTTGTTGGTACGGTTAATCGTAAAACGTTGGGAACCACTGGACTAACATATTCATAAATGGTAAGAAAGACAGTAAAAAAAAATGTATCATATGGTTTTAAAGTGTCTGTCCTATATCTAGGAGATATAAGAAAGCTCAGGAAATGTTTGAGTTTTTTTGGACACATATTTAATTAACCCATTATTTTTGTTGGCACAAAACTAACTCCGTACTTTCATTCATTTGTATGGGTTACCTTCAGATGAGTCCCGTGACACATCGTGTTCGTGAGAGTCTCATCTTGTGGTCATATTCGTTTTGTTGGCTAAACCGTTCGGGACGTTACACACATTTTCGTGAGAAGACCGATTTTCGGGATGTCTCATGTGACAAACACTACTGTAGCTCGGCCACCTTCCACCGCAGATGTGGAAGGCCGACAGAGGCGGATGCGTTGGATTGAGATGCAGCCTGTGCATATCTCCAGCTGAAATTGACAGATTTTTACTGTTACTTCGATCGACGCATGGGTGGCGTCAATAGACTCTTAAGGATTAAAGTTAGTCAAAATATAAGTTGTTTTTCTACATGACACACGCAATATAAAAGTTGACAGATGGCCGTACTCTGTTGCAGGTGGTAAGACAAGAACGAAAGACAAGTACCGGGTGGTGTACACAGATCACCAGCGGTTGGAGCTGGAGAAAGAGTTCCACTATAGCCGCTACATCACCATCAGGAGGAAAGCAGAGCTGGCCACGTCTCTCAGCCTCTCAGAACGACAGGTCAGCAGACACAACATCATGGGACAGGGGACAATCTCTCAATTTTCTCTGTCTGTCTGTCTGTCTGTCTGTCTGTCTGTCTGTCTGTCTGTCTGTCTGTCTGTCTGTCTGTCTGTCTGTCTGTCTGTCTGTCTCTCTCTCTCTCTCTCTCTCTCTCTCTCTCTCTCTCTCTCTCTCTCTCTCTCTCTCTCTCTCTCTCTCTCTCTCTCTCTCTCTCTCTCTCTCTCTCTCTCTCTCTCTCTCTCTCTCTCTCTCTCTCTCTCTCTCACACACACACACACACAAACACGCACGCCTTTCTCAAAAGTTTACTGGACCAGTCACGGAGCACTTACATCAAATCTTTTCTTGATTCCATAGGTAAAAATCTGGTTTCAGAATCGGCGTGCCAAAGAGAGGAAGGTGAACAAGAAGAAGATGCAACAGCCTCAGCCTGCGTCCACAACAACACCTACTCCCCCAGGCTCTGGCATGCCCGGCAACGTTGCCATGGTGACCAGCAGCAGTGGCGGCTTAGTGTCTCCGTCTATACCAATGACTATCAAAGAAGAATACTGAGGACGATGGTCTGACGTGATGGGGAAAAAAATACTTTTGTCCAAATCTAACCTGCAATAGTGACCCCGCCCCCCGGTCAACAGCTCGAGCATCATGGGGTCAAATGCAGGAGTCTTACAGCTCCAAAGACAGACAAGAAATATAGACTTGCTGCTGTTTTATTTGCTTCTGTAAAAAAATAATAATAATAATAACAAACGTCTAAAGGACAAGATAGACCAACACGAACGTCGGCCATGCGCAGTAGATCACCTGCTGGGTGTCGAAAAACTATGGCGAATTCAATTCGCAGAATCATCGGGAATTAAACAGAAAATGGCGGCCCATGTGCTGTGGTTGAAGGCGATAGGACGGCCACCCGCTCTGCACACGTTCGTGTTGGTCTGTCTTGTCCGAAAGGGAGACAATGAACAGAGAAAAAGAACTGCTATAAACATATATAGATATTAAATTGTTGTATTTCACTGTTATAATGGCTTCTACTGTTTCTGTTGTTGATATCTCTTCTGCTCTGCCCATCACATACTGGGAATACTTGTAAATGGTTCTGATTCCAAGCCAGAATAATAAAGTGTATATTTTTTAAGTAATTTGTATTAAAAGCTTTATTGTCAACTCTGGAGCTCATTCTTTACAGAAGGACAACGGAAGAGATTTGGATCACACGTTTATATTATGACCATCTGTCACACACTTTTAGGAGTACATCATTTCAAAAGTGTCCCCAATGGGACAATCCTCCTTCAATGTCTTAAGGCTACGTAAGTGTGGCCATAAGCGTACCGTGCAGCGTGTGTTGTTTTCGAGGCACTCAAATGGCAACAGTGCATTTCAAATGGGAACGATTGGGACGAACATCATTGGAGAAATGTGATTTCAGCCGACACTTCATCTCTGAATCCACCTAACGTGAGAAAGTTGAAGAAAACTACGTAAGTGATCATTGCGTATCGAATTGAATTTATTCGGGGGTTTGCGTTGTGACCTTATAGATTTACAATGTAGTATTTTGGATCATTATTGTGTGGGTCTTTGTGTGAACATCAGCAGGTTCAAGGAGAGGGATCATGTCATAACATTTTAAAAAAGTGATAGAGTCAGTGGTCAAAGTGACATAGAGACAGGCAGGGCCCGTGACAACTCACCAAGGAGGCAGGACTGTTTGCACAGTAAAACTGAGTGGCATGATAAGGAGCGATTGGCTCCAGGAGGATAGAGTCCTTTTAATATCATCTCTACCCGTTATCACGGCCCCGCGACGGAGAGGCGCACTCTGTGGAGGCCTGCGGTAATCAGCCCTGCTGCGTCGCACGCACAGACCTATTTGCCAATCTACTTACCAAAGGCAGGGCGCGGCGTCCAAAGGGCAAGGTGCGAAAGGCGGTGAGTAAACAGAGCAGGAGGATCCATCTGTTTGGGAACATCTCTTGACCCACAAGGCCAGGGAGAAGAAGGCCATTGGGTGAGATTCTGAGCCCAGGAAGGAGTACGGAGGGTGGTGAGATTCTAGGACCCTGTAAACTGTGAAGGTAGAGCCAATACTGTCCCATTTGGAGTCCTATGTTAGCAGACAGTGTTAGAAACTATCTCTACAGTGTCATTAAACATGGAGTAAGCATGCTTTAGTCCCCCCTCACACCCACAAAGATAAGAAAGGCCTATTTGAATGATGAGGCCCAAACCAAAGTGTTGCTTGTAAAGACTGACAGAGGGCGATATGAAGTTTCATTCCAAAACACCATGCCCTACATTTTCTGTCCTCTCTAGTAGACATCAGTTCTTGGTCATTATCTACAAGCCACTGTATTAAGTCTTGTTGTACATTGGAGAGGGCATTCTGGGCTTTACAATGATACCACGTGTGGGTGTGACCTTGACAACTTCATCTTCCTGGCTCTTATAAAAAATGTTCTGTTGTCAAAATTTGCATATTTTATGGAAATGTCAAAAGTGTGTGTAATTGTTATACTTTTTTTTGTGAGTTTAATGTTCAAATAGTTTCTAGTAAGTGAATATCTCAGGAATAGTTAAGTGAGTTGTCAGAACTGGATAATATTTGTTTCACATTAAATAAGAGCTAAATAAGAGCTAATCAAGAAATGTCCTCTGTATTGGACACCTGGGTGCCGCAACTATGTTTTTCACCTACTGTACACATTGACAGTAATGTTAATGTTTTTCACCTACTGCACCCATTGACTGTAATGTCATTTTTTCATATTGATGTCCTAATGACCACTAGAGAGGACAATTTGGTACTTGCAATAAAATATAAATAACACAAAAAAAATCTTTAAAAATCTTGGTAACATGTTTCCTTCCCACCGCAAACAATGTAATAATATATATAAGAATCCCAAACTATTTTTTTCATTTCTCCGAAATGTTTGTATGTTAGCTTTTATTGCTTAAAGAAATTATGAAAGAAATCAATGTGTTTTTTCACTATCTAATCATGAGACTGTTCAATGAGCGACATGTATTTGTTTCAAATCTATCACTTGGTGGTTTCTTTTCCTAGAGACTAATAAGTATTTATTTTATTTTTTTCACAAAATGCTATATATCTCCCTCACTCTCAGAGAAACAAGTAGCAATGCTAGGCTTTCCACAGTCAAATGTAACAAATAACTACATTTTTTATAAAGAAATGTACAAATTATACATTTGTGACATCAATATTTAACAAATGTAAAAAATATTTTAAAAACTCAAAATGATATAAAGTATAATGAGATCTTTATGTAAACCATTTACATTTGACATTTTAGTCACTTTGCATATTCTCTTATCCAGAGCGACTTACAGGAAGGGAATTCATCTTAAGATAGTAGCTTGGGGAAACATATCAAGGTCAAATATAAAGCATACGAACATTCCATTCCGTCTTAACAATGAATACATAGCGTTTGGCAAAAAAAAAAAAAAAAACATTTTCATACACATCTAAAATGTATGAATAAAAAATCTGAAACAGTAATATTTTACACACACATGGAAGGTACCCAAAAGTAATACTACGGATGAAATAACATGTAGAAGTAAAGTGTTTTAATGTGGTACTGTAAATCTAATATATGAGAGAAATCTGCCTCATACATATTTTTGAAACCATAAAAATGCATTAAGAACCTTGGATTCAGTAATCTCCCCTCACTGAGGCAAGGTTGTTATTCGTTTCTACCTAGACTTGACAACCCAATGTGGAGTGACACTTGGTTAGGACAAAGCATTTCCTGTTATGTGTCAGGTCTTGTTTGGATGCCTGGAAATTGTAAATGACAATGGTTCTGAACTTTGAACTTCAGCAGCTCTAAGTTCCGTTTTGTGTTAAACACCACGGGTGGTATCAATGAGATAGAACCATATCAGTGCCCTCCTGAACACCAGGAAGTACCTCCAAAAAGAGTAACCTTCAACTTGAGCTGGAACCCACTGCCAGTGACACACAACGAGGGTTGGACTGACAGGTATTGGTGGGTGGGGTTGTTTTTGCTCTGGTCTCCAAGGGAAAGTATTTTAGACTTATCGGTCTATCATCTAAACACTAAAGAAATGACAAGAGGAAAGCCCCAGATGATCTGCTGTATGTTTAGTTACTTTTACAAGCTCTCCCAGAGTCTCGCTAGGAGGTTGGTCTTGCCACAGAAACACTGGCATCTTTACGCACAGGTCAGCACTATCAGAGGCATGTTCAGTGTAGTGGTGTAATGGTGTTTTTATGTGATAGTTTCCTACCATTATAATCATTTGGTCCTTGCCAAGAAGTAGTCATGATGGTGGCTCTAGGATTCAAATAAAACTGGATCCAAAGTCTCTAGGATTCAAAGGTAGTTGCTAAAAATATATATTTTTTCTTGAAAATGAATTTAAACACAATGTTTTTGATAAGCCTTTTTCTCTTTTCAGTGGTGTCTTTTCCCAGGTAAACAGATAATAATTTGTATAAACAATGGGATTCTTGCTCTCAGCTTCCTTAAGGCTGTAAATGTTATTGGGGGGGTAATGCTAAAAAAAATGTCCTCACCACAGTAACAGAGAAATGGTTGTTGAGAGAGTCTGATGCTCTGATAGTATAGGGGATTCCTAAAAGCGGCTTATGGAAACATGTTGAAATATTACCACACACCTCCAGATAAATAGGCCTACCTGGATTATCAGCCAAAGGCAATTACTGTAGCTTTACTGTTCAAATATCAAAATGGCCGTTCAAAACCAAATGATCTTGCATGCGCGTACAGGAAATAATGATTTCTTAATAAAATATGTTCACTTTTAACAAAACCAGCCTATTTAGGTGCTAAATTGACTCTCAACAGCAGTTACGAGTGCCCTCATGGATTCATTTAAACTGTAACTTTTAAGACAGATGTGTCATAATCTGAATGGAATCTGTTGACAGACAATCAAAGAAGGGAATATTATCACAATCTATGTAAACAGACAATTATTTAAAGCAAATAAAAAGAAACCAAACAGAGCAAATAACTCTTACCACCTTCAATAAAAAAACAATTGCCTCTGCAGTGCTCATACTAGCTTATATAGCCACGTGTTTATGGGGCAGTTTTACCATAAACGTTCATTTACAATATACTTACTGCTGCCTAATATCCTCTATACTGGTCAGATTTATTCTGTATAAACACGGGAGCTGTAAAGTAATAGTAATCAGAATAGGGTTAATGCAGTAGCTGTCTATAAATGCTAGATATGCTTAAGTGCCCTTGTCAGGTAAACCCTTTAATTGAGATTACTGGTATTCCACAGCACGCGCCTGCCTGTTGAAATACCAACGAACGCAGAGACTCACCGACTGAAGGCACTTTATTAGATTACATATTTTCTTTAAAGGATGATAAATGGCACGTTATTTTAAGATAATAATAATACGAAGTACATATATGTGAATAAAAAAAACAACATAATATATATATTTATATATTTACGTCTATGCTGGGCAATATGTGAAAATATAGAAGGTTTCACACAACATTTACACAAGGTATTACAGAGCGATGTCAGAGCAATGTCATGACCATCCTATCAGTATGACGCTGATTGTAGTGTGTCAGTTGCACGGGGCCTGATTAAGGCCAGAAGCTGTATATACCAGAAGCTTATTAGCCTGTACCAGTTACAGATGTCTGGCAGACTGTAACAATCAACCCCGAATCCCCCCTAACAGGCTACATATACTTAATGCTACATGCTACGCTCACACTGGCCAATTGTTGTGACCGAGCCAATATTTTATGAAGTGTTAGAGGTATTGTAAATAGCACATCGAGAGTTATCACTACGTAAGGCAATATTAATACGAATGTTAAATAACGGGTCAATTTGACATGGCATTGTGCATGGTATATGGTTATGATGGAGGCTTTTTGCCTTTGCAGAAGGGTACACTTAGTTTCCTCAAGTGAGACAGCCATGAAAATGCCTCATAGCACTTTTGACAGACTTACCTTTTGCCTGGGTAATTAACCTTTGTCTTGTTGGTAATTTAGACGATTTCGACATGACATTACAGAACCCAATCCAAACCAAGTTCATGTTTGGCAACTCGGGAGATATGGGGCTTAGGGTTGACATACTCCCTGTGCCATAGGTAGTAAAATGTCAATGTTTAACCATTGAAAAGTAAAAGGAAGTAAGTAATCAAGTAAATATGTCAAAAAGAGCTCTGAAGTCTACACTTCAACAGTAGGCTATTGGAGATTCAGTACGCTTTCAGTCAAAGATATTGATATTCTCCCCATAATACAAAATAAATCCCAATAGAAACACAATTTGTCACCCATTGTGTTCGAATGTTTTACTGAGCTCACTTGACGTCTTCACACACTTTATTTGAAATGTCTCTTCAGCTGAGGCTTTGTAATGAAAATGGACAAGATGTCTCCATGCTGAAATTCGCCGTCGTGTTAAATTCGTGACCATTGTCCCCTCTTTTACACTTCACGTGGAGAGTGGTTGTCTTGGTCAGGTGTAGCGGACCTCACGTCAGGCGATAAGTGTGGCAAAGGCCACTGACACATCTGAGAATGCCTAGCTGGATTCTAACCCATATTTATGTCAGACTTGTTTTTAACCTGGCTCCCCCTGATCAGCCAGAGGATCCGACTGTGATAAAAAGAGAGGAAAGGGAATCCTATGTCTCGTCTCCACTCAGACATTCACATGTTTTGCTATCTGGGATGTACAAGGAGCTCCATGAAGACCGTCTCTTCTCCCTTTAAAGTCAGACCTGCAGGCATTTCTCAAGATTTTTCTTACACAAATGATTTTGTTTTCTATGGTCTCGTTATATGGACTCATAAACTGTGTTTAAACTGTGATGGGAAATCGTGCACCGGACAACAAGCATTGGCACGAAGAACGATCCATGCTTTGAGCGGTTTAGATGGATTTTGAAGTCGGATGAAATGTACGTTAACCAGACGTCAACAATGAATGGGGAGCGTTCGTATAACATGGGGTTATATGTCTTTTTGTCTGCTCCATGAGCTGGAGTTCCTCCTCACCTCCTCTGACCTGGTGTCAAAGTTCACACCGCATCACTAAACCGGTGTAGTCAGCCACACTTCACGGCTCTCTGGATAGGATAAGAGGCCTAGAGGATCAGTGATATTGCAGATGCAGTCTACTGTAGGAGACAATGGTGGGAACGGGACACTATACACTCATACATGATGATTAGCATTGCTGATCCTGCTATGCCCTGGCTTTGTCTTTCTGCTCAAGCCTGTGAATGAAGTCTGTGATATGGGCTAACATCAGGCCAGGGCTGTCAGTATAGTGTGAATTGGCCTTGATAAGCCTGCTCCCAAGGCATGTCAGAGCTGCTACTGGTGTTTCAAACCATTGCAGGTGAAAATGAATTTAGTTTAAAAACAAATTGTTGAAACCAACATTTAATCATGATTTAAAAGGCGATTAGGGACGGTAAGTGCCAGAACATATTTAAATGATTTTACAAACTCTTCATTCAATGGTATAAATGAATAAACAAAACAATATTTGACCCCATACCTTTCCACTGTCCTTTGATGCTGCGTCTGCCAGTCTTTTGACAAAGACAAGCCTGCGATAAGTAGCCTTTGAGGTCGTTGTGTTTTACTGCCGATTGTTAATCAGTTTCTGAGACGGCAACAATGGGCTACCTCCGCGTTTGATTTGACTATAAAGGAGTGTTTCTGTAAACTACCCAACAAGCCTGAGGTCAAGGCTCTGTCGATCTCTCCGTCGCAATAAGGTTAAAGAAACAGTGCGCAGAGTGATCGAATACAAGCAAGTGTCATATTTGACATATTAGCCTATATATCGGCCACTGTCAATAAGATAGACAGGGTGGCCAGAAATTCTGGGAACCACACATACAGTGCCTTGCGAAAGTATTCAGCCCCCTTGAACTTTGCGACCTTTTGCCACATTTCAGGCTTCAAACATAAAGATATGAAACTGTATTTTTTTGTGAAGAATCAACAACAAGTGGGACACAATCATGAAGTGGAACGACATTTATTGGATATTTCAAACTTTTTTAACAAATCAAAAACTGAAAAATTGGCCGTGCAAAATTATTCAGCCCCCCTAAGTTAATACTTTGTAGCGCCACCTTTTGCTGCGATTACAGCTGTAAGTCGCTTGGGGTATGTCTCTATCAGTTTTGCACATCGAGAGACTGACATTTTTTCCTATTCCTCCTTGCAAAACAGCTCGAGCTCAGTGAGGTTGGATGGAGAGCATTTGTGAACAGCAGTTTTCAGTTCTTTCCACAGATTCTCGATTGGATTCAGGTCTGGACTTTGACTTGGCCATTCTAACACCTGGATATGTTTATTTTTGAACCATTCCATTGTAGATTTTGCTTTATGTTTTGGATCATTGTCTTGTTGGAAGACAAATCTCCGTCCCAGTCTCAGGTCTTTTGCAGACTCCATCAGGTTTTCTTCCAGAATGATCCTGTATTTGGCTCCATCCATCTTCCCATCAATTTTAACCATCTTCCCTGTCTCTGCTGAAGAAAAGCAGGCCCAAACCATGATGCTGCCACCACCATGTTTGACAGTGGGGATGGTGTGTTCAGGGTGAGGAGCTGTGTTGCTTTTACACCAAACATAACGTTTTGCATTGTTGCCAAAAAGTTCCATTTTGGTTTCATCTGACCAGAGCACCTTCTTCCACATGTTTGGTGTGTCTCCCAGGTGGCTTGTGGCAAACTTTAAACGACACTTTTTAAGGATATCTTTAAGAAAGGGCTTTCTTCTTGCCACTCTTCCATAAAGGCCAGATTTGTGAAATATACGACTGATTGTTGTCCTATGGACAGAGTCTCCCACCTCAGCTGTAGATCTCTGCAGTTCATCCAGACTGATCATGGGCCTCTTGGCTGCATCTCTGATTAGTCCTCTCCTTGTATGAGCTGAAAGTTTAGAGGGACGGCCAGGTCTTGGTAGATTTGCAGTGGTCTGATACTCCTTCCATTTCAATATTATCGCTTGCACAGTGCTCCTTGGGATGTTTAAAGCTTGGGAAATCTTGTTGTATCCAAATCCAGCTTTAAACTTCTTCACAACAGTATCTCCGACCTGCCTGGTGTGTTCCTTGTTCTTCATGATGCTCTCTGCTCTTTTAAGGGACCTCTGAGACTATCACAGTGCAGGTGCATTTATACGGAGTGAAGGGGCTGAATAATTTTGCACGTCCAATTTTTCCGTTTTTGATTTGTTAAAAAAGTTTGGAATATCCAATAAATGTCGTTCCACTTCATGATTGTGTCCCACTTGTTGTTGATTCTTCACAAAAAAATACAATTTTAAATCTTTATGTTTGAAGCCTGAAATGTGGCAAAAGGTCGCAAAGTTCAAGGGGGCCGAATACTTTCGCAAGGCACTGTAACCTATTTCAGGGAAAACACAGATAAGAATTAGGAAACTGATTTAATAAAATATGAATATTGTTGCCCCCACGAACTCCCAAGAACATTAAGAGTTAGCAACACTGTGTGTAGAGGAACACATGAATAATCAAAACAAGTTTTTTGTTTGTTTTATTGTTCCAGTCTTCCCAGCATGCTAACAGATGAGCAGTGTAGAGCAAACATGGTGACAGAGCTCTGATCTCTGGCTGAGGTTTATGGCCCCTCAGTCCGCTAATTAACCACATTAACAGGCCTTTAATAGCTGGCCCTGACCTGCCCTCTGTCACTGAGCTGCACAGTAATCCATGCACAGCCTCACCACACACAGTCATATTGGAGGAACTGAGGTTATATCCGCATCCATGGTAATAATTAACAGGCCAACTATTAACCCCTTTAATTTCCACGATTTTCTTCCGCAGAATTTTCACTGATCGTTAATGTGATGTCTGCTACAGATCCCCACTGAAGAGTTTCATTATTGTTTCATTATTGTTGTCATCACAATGAAATAGCTGTGAAGTAATGAGACACGTTGAAGAAGCCTGAATCCTGCTTCCTCATGCTGAACCAGCTACATTCAAACGTTTCTGATATTCAGTTCATTTATTTGACAGCCTCTGCTTTTTATATCGTCATTCCTGGTTTTAGCAGGCGATTCTCAGATGTGTCTAGTTGACCTGAGAATGGACTCCTGTTTTACTGCTGGCATGCTACTGAGGGACTCACCCTGGCATCAGAGCCCCCCCCAGGGCTAGCTACATAAAGGTCTCCACCTCTAGCTAATAGAATGGTCCCAATGGACCTCATTGCAATATTCAAACCTCAAATGAAAATTCCATTGTGCTAGGTGAGAATTGTCACACCATGTTTTGAATACATAGGAATCCTCGATATGTTGCTGCTACCTTGGAGGGATTTTAATGGGGCACGTCTTGCAATAAGATGGGACCGATTCCGTGCTGCAGAACAAAAAGGTATCACATAAACGGAGTTGTTTTTCCCTGCACATATTCGGTTTTATTTAAGATGGCCACTGTGCTGGCACATGGGCACCTCTTTGAAACCAGATTACTCACGATAATGACCTGCCGTCAACTTCGCCACGGGCAGCCCCAGTGGTTGTTGTGAAGAAAGGAAATCAGGGCAATTGCTTCTTTGTCAATTACAGACAACGGAATAATGTGTGACACAGTCAAACGCTTTCTCCGTGCCCAACGTGAAAGTAGTCGAGGACGCTATCCGGGGTGCCCAGTATAACAGCACAATCGATCTACACAGTGGATATGGGCAAATTGAGGTGGAGACATCCAGTATGGAGAAGACCGCGTTTAGGCTACGCACCTGGGGCTCTACCAGTTCAGTGTGATGCCATGTTGTCTCAATAACGCACCTGCCTCATTTTAGTACTACAATTACTACAAGGGCTAGAAGAGTGTGAATTATTCTGTATGTTTTTTTTATTGAATGCTGTACCCTGCTCAATGAAACATAAGTAGTGCTTCAATTTTCATTATCGACACCGCTGTACAGACATCTACAAAGAGAGTGTGTGTACACCCAGCTCCTATAAGAAGACAGGAGAGGTTTAGGTGTCTCTGTCACCCTAACTCTGGAGTCTCATTAAGCGGGTGCCAGGGACAATCTGCTAGCTGTGAGTCAACAAGCTTTCATTGGCATTAGCTTGGCCAGGCAGGGACAGGGGTGCCTCAAAGCGAATGCGAAAGTCAGGTGCAAATCAACGGATTGCTTTATGACCACGTGAGAGAAACATACCTGGAGGAGGTGAGATGCAATATAAGTTAATCATTTTTCTACTCCGGTTACAAGCTCAAAGGGGATACTTCTCGCACTGTGTCACAGCAGTTCTTCATATGGCAAGTTTTCTCATGGTGTTATAGCTAGAGCTACTATGTGGAACTATTTCTGTAAACCTCAAGAAGAAATAGAAGACACTTTAATGGTTGAATAAATCATTATTTGAATCAGTTACTTATTTGTGTGAAAAACAGTTCATATTTATTCACCATTATATGTGAGACTCTACAGGTGATGAATAACTGCTATTATCCCTGTCAATTTTACAACAGCATTTTATTTTACATACATGTATTATAACACACATTTCGATTATTTGTTCATAAACAGTAAAAGTCAACTACATCTGACATTTTCAGGGAAGCATTGGAATGATCCAACTGGGAAATCAAAAGAGAAGAGAATGGACCAGCGCCAACATTTAATGAAGTGTTAAACCCTAACGATACTGTATTTCTGGGCCGGAACATTGCAACAACATTATATTGAGTTACAGTTGATAGTGAAGGGTCAGAGTTTCCCGTGGAAAGCCCTGGCCTCTCTTGTATGGTTCCTGTGTCACAGACTGTTCCTGTGTCACTTCCCCATTGGCTGTTCAAATGCAGAGATCAAAGAACTTCCTAGCCCTTGATGGCAGGATGACCTGTCTCTGTGCTCTGTCCCCTTCTCCTTCCCCTTCTCCTACCCTTGTTCTCCACCCATTTACCTGAGAACTGGAGAGTTCCAAAAAGAAAAAACCAAGACAATACATCACCTCCTTTCAGGAAGTATAGATTAAAACTACAAGAAGTCCACTGTAAGAATAATACAATATCTGATATGAATATTTGGCTTTTTTACTTTTCTGACAGAGGTATCCAATGACAGTTTTACATGAGCATGAATGGGCCAAATTTCCACTATTCTGTAGTTTATACAACCTTAAGTTTGAATGCAATTCATCAAATTTGATGGAGTCTAATAATTACAGGTGTAATAATTAGGATACCATTAATACCCCTACTAAACATTCCTGTAAGCATTCAGTAGGCTATACAGTATATCAGGTAAGGTTCATGAGATTTATAGTCACCGGTAATATGGATCAACCTTCTGGGATGATAAGACCACTTGTAGGTGGTTGTATATGACACGCTAAGGATGTTAACGAGGGTATTGCACCATAAAGAGTAGTTAGGTATCTGTTCTATTGTGTGCGACAAATCTCATGTGTGGTTGAGGATTATGATTAGATAGCATTACCACCTGCTGTTAATATTATGTCGCCTATGCTAGGTTTTTATATTTATAAAACTTGGATGAGTTCGGTTTATAATATTTCCAGAATGTCTACATATTGTTGCAGTAATACTGGTTTTGTCATTTGAAAAGCCTTTTACTTTGTATTTCATTCCACTAATCCTTAACCTTTCTTCTACAAAGAAAAATATTCAGAGACCACGCCACAATATACAGTATAAAAGTAAAATGGGGGTCGAAAAATCAATTGAAACATCCATTATGTTATTAATTGGTGCATAAATGAATACATAGTTTTTTAAATCTCCAATTGTATTATTTTGGGGGGTTGCATTCAAGTGTATGCATATGTTTTTAAACCCAGTGGTCCTACAAAATAATATATTAAGACTGTATGACATTTAGCTAACAAGATTTCCGTGTTTCCATGAGGCATAATACCAAAGCAAATGTCCACATTTTTGGCTTTGGTTGAAGCTCCATGTTAAATTCAAATCTCCCTTCCATCATATCTAAGCCAATATGACAACAACGTTTATGAAAATGTGCAAATCTCATTGATTGGCGGTACACAACACACTCTCTGCTTCTCCATGAGCCGTCCAGCTGTTACCAAAAACCAGATACCGGATTTTTAACAGGCTCATTAGCATTAGGAAAAAATAAAATGTCTTCCCTGATCTAGCTCAATATCTAGGTGTCGGATTAGAACGACTAATATATTTTTCAGCCAAAGCTCAGAGTTCTAACAATGGGTCAAGAAACCGGCAACAGCACAACTACTGCTTCACCAGGTTGCCAGTCATAAGAAGTGTATTAGAATAAACAGAGGCTACTGTAGATAGCTATATATGGTGGTATTCAAGCTGAGGTTAATCAATAAATGAAAACATATATTTTGATTAGCTAGGTAGCTAGCTAGCTACCTAAAATTAGCTAACGTTAGCTTGCTTTTCCAAAGTCCAGCAGCTAGCTTCTGTAGCGAGCTAACACCAGTCAGCTTAAAGCTAGCTAGCTAACAAACAGGCACAGAAAGGTAGCTAGCTATATTTGGTTATGAAATGTTTTTACACAAATATATCAAACCCCCAGACATGCTAACCTCTCACCATTACAATAACAGGCGAGGTTAGCATTTTGGGGGGTATGTTATTTATGCCTGTGTAACTTTCACACTCATCATTATTCACAATTCATTCAGCATTATCAGGGAAGTTAGGAACCAATATACACAGGCAGTTAGGAAAGCAAAGGCTAACTTTTTCAAACAGAAATGTGCATCCTGTAGCACAAACTCCCAAAAGTTCTGGGACACTGTAAAGTCCATGGAGAATAAGAGCACCTCCTCCCAGCTGCCCACTGCACTGAGGCTAGGAAACACTGTCACCGCCGATAAATCCACAACAATTGAGAATTTCGATGAGCATTTTTCTACGGCTGGCCATGCTTTACACCTGGCTATCCCTACCCCGGTCAACAGCCCTGCACCCCCCACAGCAACTTGCCCATGCCTCCCCCATTTCTCCTTCCCCCAAATCCAGATAGCTGATCTTCTGAAAGAGCTGCAAAATCTGGACAAATCAGCTGGACTAGACAATCTGGACTCTCTCTTTCTAAAATGATCTGCCGCAATTGTTGCAACCCCTTTTACTAGTCTGTTCAACCTCTCTTTCGTATCGTCTGAGATCCACAAAGATTGGAAAGCTGCCGCAGTCATCCCCCTCTTCAAAGGGGAAGACACTCTAGACCCAAACTGTTAAAGACCTATATCTATCCTACCATGCCGTTCTAAGGTCTTCGACAGCAAAATTAACAAACAGATCACCAACCATTTCGAATCCCACTGTACCTTATCCGCTATGCAATCTGATTTCCGAGCTGGTCATGGGTGCACCTCAGCCACGCTCAAGGTCCTAAACGATATCATAACCTCCATCGATAAAAAACTATACTGTGAAGCCGTATTCATCGACCTGGCCAAGGCTTTCGACTCTGTCAATCACCACATTCTTATTGGCAGACTCAACAGCCTTGGTTTCTATAATGACTGCCTCACCTGGTTCACCAACTACTTCTCAGACAGAGCTCAGTGTGTCAAATTGGAGGGCCTGTTGTCCGGACCTCTGGCAGTCTCTATGGGGGTGCCACAGAGTTCAATTCTCAGGCAGACTCTTTCCTTTGTATACATCAATGATGTCACTCTTGCTGCTGGTGATTCTCTGATCCACCTCTACACAGACGACACTATTCTGTATACTTCTGGCCCTTCTTTGGACACTGTGTAAACTAACCTCCAGACGAGCTTCAATGTCAATAGCCCATCTAACTACCTCAGCTCCTTTGCAACCCAGTATCTCTACTTGCACATTCATCTTCTACATATCTATTACTCCAGTGTTTAATTGCTAAATTGTAATTATTTTGCCACTACGGCCTATTTATTGCCTTATCTCCCTAATCTTACCTAATTTGCACACACTGTATATATACTTTTCTATTGTGTTTCTATATATACTTTTCTATTGTGTTATTGACTTTACGTTTGTTTATTCCATGTGTAACTCTGTTGTTGTTTGTGTCTCACTGCTTTGATTTATCTTGGCCAGGTCGCAGTTGCAAATGAGAACTTGTTCTCAACTGGCCTACCTGGTTAAATCAAGGTGAAATAATAATCTGTGATTATGGTAGCATCCACATGAATGTAGAAGTCTTTATAAGCATATTCTAAAAAATCTGAATACTGTCTTAGTGTGGTGCGGTGAAGAATCCAACACTTTACCTTGTATTCAGTACAAATCACATGATTGTGGGAGCACCTTCTTTAAGAGTATGAATTAGGCTGATTGAGAAGGTTTGAATCTAAAGCAACCTGCCTACACATTTTCTGAAGTACAACAGACCACACAGTCAAAGCTGTGTGTTGGAAAACCTTGGTAGAGCATGGGTGATGCAGGAATCGTGTTGCTCATGTGAATTATTTATTTTGAATACGCGCAGGGAGACCCATCATGCAGCATTTGTTGTGTGACAAGTTGACTAATTAGTCCGATATAGAGAATCACCCCGTGGGGGGATTATCTTTGTCTTTATGGATTTATGGTAGATTTATTGTTTTACAGAGATGAGACATTTAGTTTAGTGTCAGGCGGCTTGCTGAATATGCTTAGCTATTAGTCCAGTAGTGGGTGGGTGGTTTTCAGGGGTTTTCACAGCATTTCCGGATGTAGGATTCCTCAGTGTGTGTAGATAGCTGTAAAAAAAAAAGACACTTATATTGTATGGTAATGCAGTTCATTACAGTTCTTTGTAGATTATGACAACATGTAATGCTGGTTAAGGAATTATAATCGGATCTACAGGAGCATTGGATGGTATAACATTGCTCAAGATTGCTCAAAAAAAGAAGACATGTATATTTTAAACTGCCATATAAAGTCCAAATATTATTTGAATAACATTTTTAAAAGGGAACCTTTTCTGATTTGTAATTGAAATTGAGTTCTGTTTTGGAAATCACCAAAATAAGTATTTGGTAGGCTAAGAACTAAATTAAGGTTAAGAAGATATACCGACCATGTATGGTAATTACTAATGACAGTTCTCTGAAAAAAGGAAAAGTAGGTCCTAACAGTGACCAACAAGAAATGTGTGCTTTATTTACCTGTTTCCACTTTTATTAAAGTTTACACCATACTTTATTAAATGTATTAAGATGTGTGAGGTGCTTTGTTTTTAGGGAGCTAAAATGTGAAGTTGTGATGATGAGTCACAATGGGAATAATGTTTATCATGCTGCAATGCTCTGTGAGGTATTTTTTTGCCAGCATGGACAAGTGGGGGGAAAGAAATATAATCTACCACCTCAAGATATGATTTATTCTCTCCTCTCTCTCCCATCATGATTCCCATGAGAAAAATTAATGAAGGTCAAATAAATGAAGTCAAAGAGACAGACCTTTTGCCATGTACATTTTGTAGATCTTTGTCACCTGTCAGTTGAATCATTAACTAAAGCCAGGTCATAAAGCTGTAGTTTATGGAAAGTTTGATCATTGTGGGTCGTAAAGATCGGGCCTTTTATTGCCCCCTGGGCGGGGCCCATTGCATGATCTTACCTTGACACAATATGCATGTGATCCTACTCTTTTAACCTCCCTTGGAAGCTACAAACCTGGAAGCCGGAGGTCGTTGTTGGGTGTTTTGGATTTTTGCTTATCTGTTCGTTTTATGTATGCTGGTAACTGCCTGGGGATGTAATGCTTCCTTAGCTAAATGCATGTTTTGCTATACACCTCTCTTCTCCAGATTTCCCAACACGTTCTTCTCCCTGCAGTATTTGCATCGTTCTGAGAATGTGGATGCACTGGGTGTCTTCTTCTGGCCATGCGTGTAGTGTTACGTGACAGACGCATGTATCCCTTGGGTACGCAAGGATGTTTCATAGATTGTCAAGTGACTGTCAATTGTAGAGGTCCATTTCCTTCTTGGAATAACAGCGTTTACAGTGTGTTACAAAACAGACCCAACTAATAGTAATGTCCCAAATATAAATATGAATTGTTTTGGATGTAATTCATTGGTTTTTATAACATACCAAAAAATGATATGATACTAAAATGGAGTACGGAATGCTAATTTTCCATAACTCTATAAGCTACAGAATTCAAGTATTTTTTTTCCTTTTATATAATGCATATTTTGTGTATATATATTTAGAAACATATTGAGCACATGTTTTTAAACTTATATTATTTCCTGAGATTTGAAATGCACAAAGTCATTAGCAATCATTTCATGCTATTTCTGCAGTATTACCTGCACTTAAAAAATAAATCAAGGTATTTCAAAAAAACTAAATACACATATTTCCTTCTCCATGTACACACGTCTATGGAAGATCAAGGGAAATAAATCAAATATATTAATATGTTCATTATACCAATTTTGAAAAATAGTTTTGAAATGGCCTTTTATTATGACGATGGATGTGTAAATAGTTAAGCTACTAATTATTTACATAGTTATTTAATGAAAAATTACCCTCCAATTGTAATTAGCTATACAACCATTGATTATTGCTGTCTTCTCAAAACTTATTTTTTAAATTTTGCAAGTCCTTGTACTTATTTACTAAATTCCACAATAAAATCTGTTGCTACACTGCTTTGAATAGTTTTCTTCAGGATTACCGACAGCAATGGCATGAATGATAAAATCGGCAAAGATTAAAAAATAATAACAATTCACCAAACTGACATTGCAATTCACACTGTACAAATATACAAACGATATGTACGCATATGTAGTCTGTTTGACACTTTGAGTACTTTTAGTAAGAATATTTACATGTATTTACATTCTTCACTCTAACATCACTTCAAATTAAACTAGACTGCTGACTTAAACATTTTGAACTATGTAACGACGATCATTAGAATAGACGACTTTCATTTTGAAGACGAAAAACATACATTTGACAATAATGGCCAGAACAGCTTGGTTTGAAAATTATAAATGGAATAATTTCCAGTTGTCCAAGTGTGTCCATATGTTTGGAAACAACTATTGATGTAATTACAGTAATCCTGAGATGTTTATTCACAGCAATTGTCACAGATGAACACTGTTTCTTTATCATACGGTAATGCTTCCACCTAGTGGTCCAGTACGATACTAAAGTAATGTAATTAAGGGAACGATACAATATCAAAATACAGGTAAATAAAAAATAGCACGGTTTCTCTCCTGTAGTCTCTACTATTATCTATTTGTATGAAGAAAATATATACCTCAAAATACTATACCATAATCTCCTCAATAAACCGTCATTGATTGGTAAATATGATCAGTGAATATGGTAAATAATTGCGTAGTCTTCGCTTTATCTGAGCTTGAAGCGGGTGCAATAGATCTGCAGAAAACTGTTGTGGGACAACTTACAAAATATACTTTTATAATCATAAAGTGGTGATACTTATTACTGAACAATTCAAATATAAAGGAAATGTACTGTGTCACTCTCTGCTGTGAGTTACCGTAATGGGAGGTGTCTTGGTAGGTCTTGGTCTCCTCCTGTGACCGTTTGGGCTGTATAAATCCTCATGCATCTCAATATAGATGTTCTCCTCCACATCTAAAAACACATCAGTGCAGTTTGGGGGAATAGAATGTTTAATGTGAATGCTCTATAGTATTGCAACAAAACGACATACAATTGAGGATATTACTTGTAGCTTTTTTCTTTGTCTCCTGACACCTCTTTTTCAAATTCAAAATGGCGACGGCCAGTGTCATCAGTGCAAATGCAGAGTCCAAATGCAGCTACAGTTGAAATGTGACCTTTTTCCAAAACAAGTGCCACAGTTGAATTGTAGGTACAGTGACTTCAGAAAGTATTCACACCACTTGACTTTTTCCACACTTTGGTGTGTTACAGCCTGCATTTAAAATGAATTAAATTCTGCTTTCTTTGTTACTGGCCTACACACAATACTTCATAAGGTCAAAGTGGAATTATGTTAAAAAAAATAAAAAATTAAATGAATTAAAACTGAAAAGCTGAAATGTATTGAGTCAATAAGTATTCAACCCCTTTGCTATGGCAAGCCTAAATATGGTCAGATGTATTTTTTTTAACAAGTCACATAATAAGTTGCATGGACTCACTCTGTGTGCAATAATAGGGTTTAACATGATTTTTGAATGACTACCTCATCTCTGCAACGGTTGTCGTCTTCCTCTTCTGAGGAGGAGTAGGAAATATCAGACCAATATGCAGCGTGGTAAGTGTTCGTCATATTTATTACACTGAACACAGGAAACAAACAAACAAGCGAATAAAGAAAAAAACGAAACAGTCCCGAATGGTGCAAAACACTGAAACAGAAAATAACCACCCACAAACAAGAGTGGGAAAACAGGCTACCTAAGTATGGCTCTCAATCAGAGACAACGATTGACAGCTGCCTCTGATTGGGAACCATACCAGGCCAAACACATAGAAATATAAACACAAGAACAAAACATAGAATGCCCACCCAAACTCACGCCCTGACCAACCTAAAATAGAAACATACAAAAGGAACTAAGGTCAGGACGTGACAATCTCTGTACCCACACATACAATTATCTGTAAGGTCCCTCAGTCGAGCAGTGCATTTCAAACACAGATACAACCACAAAGACAAGAGGAGATTTTCCAATGCCTCGCAAAGAAAGGCACCTATTGCTAGATGGGTAAAAAAAAAAGCAGACATTGAATATCCCTTTTGAGCATTAATTACACTTTGGATGGTGTATCAATACACCCAGTCACTACAAAGATACAGGTGTCCTTCCTAACTCAGTTGCAAGAGAGGAAGGAAACCGCTCAGGAATTTCAACATGAGGTCAATGGTGACTGTAAAACAGGTACAGAGTTTAATGGCTGTGAAAGGAGAAAACTGAGGATGAATCAACAACATTGTAGTTACTCTGCAATACTAACCTAAATGACAGAGTGAAAAGAAGGAAGCCTGTACAGAATTTAAAAATTCCAAATCATGCATCCTGTTTGCAACAAGGCACAAAAGTAATCCTGCAAGAAAATGTAGCAAAACAATTGACTTTTTGTTCTGAATACAAAGTGTTATGCTCACACTGCCCTACCCTGTGCTCTGACCTCTTTCTCCCCTCTCTCTCCAGATGAAATCTTGCGTCTTGTGACGGCCGGCCGCCCAACAACCTGCCCGCTTGACCCTATCCCCTCCTCTCTTCTCCAGACCATTTCCGGAGACCTTCTCCCTTACCTCACCTCGCTCATCAACTCATCCCTGACCGCTGGCTACGTACGTCCCTTCCGTCTTCAAGAGAGCGAGAGTTGCACCCCTTCTGAAAAAACCTACACTCGATCCCTCCGATGTCAACAACTACAGACCAGTATCCCTTCTTTCTTTTCTCTCCAAAACTCTTGAACGTGCCGTCCTTGGCCAGCTCTCCCGCTATCTCTCTCAGAATGACCTTCTTGATCCAAATCAGTCAGGTTTCAAGACTAGTCATTCAACTGAGACTGCTCTTCTCTGTATCACGGAGGCGCTCCGCACCGCTAAAGCTAACTCTCTCTCCTCTGCTCTCATCCTTCTAGACCTATCGGCTGCCTTCGATACTGTGAACCATCAGATCCTCCTCTCCACCCTCTCCGAGTTGGGCATCTCCGGCGCGGCCCACGCTTGGATTGCGTCCTACCTGACAGGTCGCTCCTACCAGGTGGCGTGGCGAGAATCTGTCTCCTCACCACGCGCTCTCACCACTGGTGTCCCCCAGGGCTCTGTTCTAGGCCCTCTCCTATTCTCGCTATACACCAAGTCACTTGGCTCTGTCATAACCTCACATGGTCTCTCCTATCATTGCTATGCAGACGACACACAATTAATCTTCTCCTTTCCCCCTTCTGATGACCAGGTGGCGAATCGCATCTCTGCATGTCTGGCAGACATATCAGTGTGGATGACGGATCACCACCTCAAGCTGAACCTCGGCAAGACGGGCTGCTCTTCCTCCCGGGGAAGGACTGCCCATTCCATGATCTCGCCATCACGGTTGACAACTCCATTGTGTCCTCCTCCCAGAGTGCTAAGAACCTTGGCGTGATCCTGGACAACACCCTGTCGTTCTCAACTAACATCAAGGCGGTGGCCCGTTCCTGTAGGTTCATGCTCTACAACATCCGCAGAGTACGACCCTGCCTCACAGGAAACGGCGCAGGTCCTAATCCAGGCACTTGTCATCTCCCGTCTGGATTACTGCAACTCGCTGTTGGCTGGGCTCCCTGCCTGTGCCATTAAACCCCTACAACTCATCCAGAACGCCGCAGCCCGTCTGGTGTTCAACCTTCCCAAGTTCTCTCACGTCACCCCGCTCCTCCGCTCTCTCCACTGGCTTCCAGTTGAAGCTCGCATCCGCTACAAGACCATGGTGCTTGCCTACGGAGCTGTGAGGGGAACGGCACCTCAGTACCTCCAGGCTCTGATCAGGCCCTACACCCAAACAAGGGCACTGCGTTCATCCACCTCTGGCCTGCTCGCCTCCCTACCACTGAGGAAGTACAGTTCCCGCTCAGCCCAGTCAAAACTGTTCGCTGCTCTGGCCCCCAATGGTGGAACAAACTCCCTCACGACGCCAGGACAGCGGAGTCAATCACCACCTTCCGGAGACACCTGAAACCCCACCTCTTTAAGGAATACCTAGGATAGGATAAGTAATCCTTCTCACCCCCCTTTAAGATTTAGATGCACTATTGTAAAGTGACTGTTCCACTGGATGTCACAAGGTGAATGCACCAATTTGTAAGTCGCTCTGGATAAGAGTGTCTGCTAAATTACTTAAATGTAAATGTAATGTGTTATGTTTGGGGCAAATTACACATTACTGAGAAACCACCATTTATATTCCAAAGCATAGTGGTGGTTGCATCGTGTTATGGGTGTGCTTGTAATCATGAAGGACTGGGGAATTCTTCAGGATAAAAAAGAAACAGAGTGTTGCTAGGCATAGGCAAAATCCAACAGGAAAACCTGGTTCCACCAGACGCTGGAGTTGCTTACCAAGAAGACAGGGAATGTTCCTGAGTGACCGAGTTACAGTTTTGACTTAAATCTACTTGAAAATCTATGGCAAAACTTGAAAATGGATGTCCAGCAATAATCAACAATCGATTTGGGATGTAATACATTTTGAATTCAGGCTGTAACGCAACAAAATGTGGAATAAGTCAAGGGGGTATGAATACTTTCGGAAGACACTCATTCATGAATATTACAAGGTATTTTGTTCTGTACCCTATCCCCTGATTGATATTCGTGACCCTCAAAGCTTGACTCAATACATACTGTGCTACCCGGACAAGTAATGGGAAGGTCTACTTGACAGAGAGTGATTCTGGACAAATACTATGCAGAAAAATGCATGAGGAGTTACTGTACCTCTGCCTGTAAAAATAAATATATGAAACAATCAAAAACAAACATCAAACTGATCAAAATCATTCACTTAAATCATCACAGACAGGTACGCTCACGCTAAAACGTACATGTACATAACGATGAGGTCAATGTAGATTATAGAGCAGATTATGTCAAACATACAAAAATGACAAACTACTCACCTAGAATACTGAGCTCAATGTACCGCTTGGATATACATTCTCCATCATTATTAAATAGTTCCACTGTGTACTTTCCACTGTCTGTTTTCAGTCCTTCAAAACACTTCAGTGAACCATTGGGAAATAACTCACACCTATCCTTTAAATGAATTAAAATGCCCCTTTTAGCTATATACATGTTTGCATGTTTCCATGTCGCGTCAGGGACCTTGGCATGTAACTCAATTTCAGTGTGAAGGAATATGGAGTCTCCTGCATCAGTCTGTAGGCTGAATGATAGGACAGCTATTTCCGTGTTAAAATGTTATGGGATGCATATCCTCCATTGTTTTTGATGGTAGGCCACTCTGGTAGGCCTACATTATGATCAAATAGCCACAGTAGTCTACATGGCCACTGTTAAAGATGTAACTTAAAACAGGTACAGCATCAGTAGACCTGAAAGTGCCTAATTCTTTTGAGGGAACATTGGTTGTGAGTAGACAGACGTGGTTGAAACTGTGGGAAGTGGGACTGTGCAGTGCTCGTCTCGTAGCCAGTTGAGTTTGCAAAGACCATGCATCACTGTTTGACAAGTGCTAAACCCATATCCTGTGGTATTTTGTGCTTCTGAAGTTAATCTTCGCAAGCTGACATTAGAGAGGGGTCATTTCCCATAACAAGAAACATAACTGTGTGAGTCTAATGAAAACTAGACCATCATTTCTTGACAAACTTTCTATTTTATAAACATGTCCTCTCCTCAGATTATGAGAGCTTTAACATCTAGTGGTGGGTTTCCAATATGGATGCTGCTTCTTTATCTTTGCATAAGCTATGGTAGGTTGAATATGTTAATAGTATTTGCATATCTTATCTTAATAAGTTTAACCCACTATATTTTTTGCTAATCTATTCGAAAGCATTGAAAAACTTAAAATTTCAGTTTTTGCAGTCTATCTTTTTTTATGTATTTGTCTACAAGTTTATATATGTTTACAACAAGCAAGGGGAAGATATCAGAATAAGGGCATTGGGGAATAATACCATATTGTACGGAATACATTTGTACTGCAATGAAGCCGTCTCAAGAGTAATGCCAGGTCTCTTTCATGATCATGTGAAACGTCAATTGCTATGGAAATGCTAGGATGTGTTTTTCAATGATGTTAAAGGTAATTATGATGGTGATACGATATGGATTATAATTACCATCATGAATATTAAGGCTATACACACCACATGTTACACACATAGACACTCAACCATGCAAATTGGCAGAGTTATTATTTATTTGGACAGCATACATTATAGTCTTATTCTTATACAGACATCGTACACACTCTCATTATATCACATCCAATATCATACACATCAACATACTCAGATTTACTACACACATAAGATCTTGTCTCAATTTTCTAACATCTGTGGCATTGGCTCACAGGCAAACAGGCAAGGGAATAAAACAAATATTGCTAGAACCTATTTCTTGAATTCTAAATATCAGACATTTGAAAGCTCTACTTTTGACCGTCGTAGTGCCTCTGATGGCAGTAACTTTACAAGCACTAATTATTGTCAATTTAGACTGAGAATAGTATCTAGTTATAGTAACGGGGGGAAATAAGTACAGCCAGTTATAATTGTAATGGTTTAGCAGATTTAAAAAAAGAAGATCAGTCTTTATGTGGATAAAAGAAAAGCAATATAACATGTACTTTTTACAGGAAACTCACTCTACATCCTTAGATGAAGTTGAATGGAAAAAGGAAGTGGGTGGTGAAATGTCTGTCATGGACAACGGAACTCAAAAGATGTGATGATATTAATGAACAAAAATGTCGATCTGAATGTGCAAATAGTCAGGAATGATTTGCAAGGAAAGGTGGATCTTTTTGAATATGAAAGTGGACCAAAAAGAGATTTGGCTCATTAATCCATGTGGTCCAAATCAGGATGATACACACTTCTTCGAAAACATTTATACCAATTTATTGATAATTTGTTGCATTTCAAACAGAATTGCAGAGCTGGATACAATTTCAATTTCATCCCCCTGAAAAGATAGAACAAATATTATGGCTGAACTCAAATGTGCTGGTTGATAAAATACCTGTACTTATGGGAAAGGGTATTTTGTTCTAAAATTATATTGTACATTGGAATGGTAGAGTTATGTCCTTCGTGGAGTTGTATGGGAAGGTCTGCTCAGTCCAAGAGTACAACCAATTGATTACAGCATTACCCCAAAAATGGAGGAGGAAGGTGGCAGTGGGAGGAGGTAGGGAACTGGTCTGTCTGCCCAATATAAAGGATCAAAACTGGTGGAGGAATAAAAATAGCATAAATAGGAAAGTATACAAGTTTCATTTGAGGACCAGGATGTTGACAACTGTGACAACTGTGCCAACTGTGATATTATATATTACAAGATTTAGTTGAGGTTTAGTTGAATGATTTGTCCCAAATATAATGGTTTTTATTTTTTTAATTGAATATCCAAAACATACAATATACTTGCAGTGAATCCGCTCAACAACTACATCTTACCAGTCATCCAACAGACTCCCCTTCAGAGTGACATACAGAAGCATCCAGAGTCAATGCCCTGCTCAAGGGCACGTCGACAGATCTCCCACAAGGCCAAAAAGAATGAGGACGTGAAGCCTCCAAGATCCCCCCCCACAGTTCACCATAGCTGTCCCTCAACCATCCGAGACCCCTCCCATAGTCATCTCGCCAAGAAAAAGAAAATAATTAAAAAATATAATTAATTCCATTCTCCACCCACAAGCCCCCCAATGCACCAACAACCAAGACAATGAACTCATGAGAAAAAGACAAAAGAAAACAGAAAACAGAAAACCACAATGCAAAAAAACAAAGGACATCACTGACAACTAAAATCATAACAGCAAGGCCAACTGTATATGTTTGAGTGCATGTCTGACACTAAATACAATGCTTCAGTAGTAAAGATTGAAAAAAGTAATGGGCCTAGACTAATGGGCCTTGGGAAATTCCTGATTCTACCTGAATTATGTTGTAGAGGCTTCCATTAAAGAACACCCTCTGTGTTCTGTTAGACAGGTAACTCTTTATCCACAATATATCAGGGGGTGTAAAGCCATAACACATAACACATTTTGCCAGCAGCAGACTATGATCGATAATGTCAAAGGCCGCACTGAAGTCTAACAAAACAGCCTCCACAATATTTTAATCATCAATTTCTCTCAGACAATCATCAGTCATTTGTGTAAGTGCTGTGCTTGTTGAATGTCCTTCTCTGTAAGTATGCTGAAAGTTTGTTGTCAATTTGTTTACTGTAAAATAGCATTGTATCTGGTCAACACAATTTTCCCCAAAGGTTTACTAAGGGTTGGTAACAAGCTGATTGGTTGGCTATTTGAGCCAGTAAAGGGGGCTTTGCAATTCTTAGGTAGCAGAATTACTTTTTCTTCCCTCCAAGCCTGAGGACACACAATTTCTAGTAGGCTTAAATTGACGATGTGGCAAATAGGAGTGGCAATATAGTCCGCTATTATCCTCAATAATTTTCCATCCAAGCTGTCAGACCCCGGTGGCTTGTCATTGTTGATAGACAACAATAATTTTTTCACCTCTTCCACACTAACTTTAAGGAATTGAAAATTACAGTGCTTGTCCTTCATAATTTGGTCAACTATACTTAGATGTGTAGTGTCAGCATTTGTTACTGGCATGTTATGCCTAAATGTTCTAATCTTGCCAATGAAAATATCATTAAAGTAGTTGGCAATATCAGTTTTGTGATGAATGAGCCATCTGTTTCAATGAATGATGGAGCTGAGTTTGCCTTTTTTCCCAGAATTTCATTTAAGGTGCTCCAAAACTTTTTGCTATCACTCTTTATTTAAATATCTTGATTTCATAGTGTAGTTCCTTCTTTTTATTCAGTTTAGTCACATGATTTCTTAATTTGCAATATGTTTGCCAATCGTTTGTGCAGCCAGACTTATTTGCCATTCCTTTTGCATCATCCCTCTCAACCATACAATTTTTCAATTCCTCATCAATTCACGGGGATTTCAAAAAATGTACATTCATTTTCTTAAGGGTTGCATGCTTATTAGCAAGTGGAATAGGAAAATTCATAAATGTGTCAAGTGCAGTGTCTGTTTGCTCCTCATTACACACCACGGACCAACAGATATTCTTTACAGCAATAACATAGGAATCACTACAAAACTTCTTGTATGACCTCTTATACACTATTTTAGGCCCATACTTTGGTACTTTGGTTTTCCTAGATATGGCTACTATATTGTGATCACTACATCCGATGGATCTGGATAGTGCTTTGTGTAAATAGAGTGAACAAAAATATGAGCGCAACATGTAAAGTGTTGGTCCCATGTTTCATGAGCTGAAATAATAGATCACAGAAATGTTTCATATGCACAAAAAAATGTATTTCTCTCAAATGTGCACAAATTTGTTTACATCCCTGTTAGTGACTTGCCTTCATGGAAGGAACCATGAATTCTGCTCTGTATCAGAGAAACTCTACGGGAGAATGTCAGGCCACCCATCTGTGAGCTGAAGCTGGGTCATGCAGCAAGACAATGATCCAAAACACACAACCCCCCCCCCCACCACCACCATCCTGAGCCTAGGAGATTCAGCCCCAGTAAGCCAGCCCTGCTTCTCACCTCACCTTCCACTTCTTCTCTTCATGATGAGCAGGCTGACCACAGTCCGGGCCTAGTTGAGCTACTGAGCTTTAGAAACCGCTACATTAATAGGTGTGGTGTGACAGAGGGACGATGCTCATGTTGTTTTGTTTCGTTTTAAGTTACTCTGCCAAACATGAACTCATTAACCACTCAAATATAGAACAACCTGCTAAGCCATGCAATGCATTTTACACTCGGGGCCTACTTTAACCCCCTGTATTGGACAAAAATGAATGGCATGTCATTGGCATCGGACAAACCATATACACATTGGCCAATACCACCCAATTCGGCGTTGATTCATCCAAAGTGTATTGCAAATGCCATATGGTAATTGCCAGTTGTAACACTTTAAAAATTCAACAGGGGGCAAATGCGCTCCACCGGGGTTTTTCATATTGGAGATGTAACCCAAATTAATGTCCAAAAGTAAAATTTTGAAAAAATGAACTTTTTTCAAAAACTTATCACCCCTTAAAAAGTGCTTTCTGGACCGTTTTTCGAAATTCTTTCGATTTTTTGTCAATTACACATGTGTAAGAACTGTATGAATATACTTTTGTCCAATTTTATTATCATAATTTTTTTAATTTTTTTATATGCGCATAAGGAATATGTTTTGTCCAATTCCAATATGATTTCATAGGAAGTCAAAGTCAAAAGTCAAAAATGTCAAAATTTTGTAAAAACTTCACACACCCATAAAAAAGTGCTTTCTGGACCGTTTTCGAAATTCTTTCGATTTTTTTGTCAATTACACATGTGTAAGAACTGTATGAATATACTTTTGTCCAATTTTATTATCATAATTTTTTTAATTTTTTTATATGCGCATAAGGAATATGTTTTGTCCAATTCCAATATGATTTCATAGGAAGTCAAAAGTCAAAAGTCAAAAATGTCAAAATTTTGTAAAAAACTTCACACACCCATAAAAAGTGCTTTCTGGACCGTTTTTCGAAATTCTTTCGATTTTTTGTCAATTACACATGTGTAAGAACTGTATGAATATACTTTTGTCCAATTTTATTATCATAATTTTTTTTTTTTTTTTTGGACATGCGCATAAGGAATATGTTTTGTCCAATTCCAATATGATTTCATAGGAAGTCAAAGTCAAAAGTCAAAAATGTCAAAATTTTGTAAAAACTTCACACACCCTTAAAAAGTGCTTTCTGGACCGTTTTTGAAATTCTTTCAATTTTTTTGTCAATTACACATGTGTAAGAACTGTATGAATATACTTTTGTCCAATTTTATTATCATATTTTTTTATATATTTTTTTAAATTGTGCATAAGGATTTTTTTTGTGGGCCAAATGACGTAAGAAATTTGACATGCTCAAAAATCCTGCAGAAATGCAAAATTGACTGGCCTGATGAACTCGGGATGGCCGGGCAGTGATAGTTGTTCCTTTCCATCACTCGTTGTGTTGACTTCATCATGTCCATTTTGTGATGTTTTTTCACTATATAATCATATTGCAAGTGCACGTGCATTTGCAATATGTTTCAATGTGCATTTACCATATGAAATTTGACCTTGCTCAAAAATGCAAAATTGACTGGTCTGATGAACACAGGATGGCCGAGCAGTGATAGTTGTACATTTCCATCACTCGTTGTGTTGATTTCATCATCTCCGTTAGGTGATGTTTTTACACTATAGAATCATATTGCAAATGCACGTGCATTGTTGTGCAACTGGTAACCCAAAAATAAAAATATGGTTGTAAATGCATTTACCGGTCATTCTGATATTAATGCTCGCTATGGGAACACAGGATGGCCGGGCAGTGATAGTTGTACATTTCCATCACTCGTTGTGTTGATTTCATCATGTCCATTAGGTGATGTTTTTACACTATAGAATCATATTGCAAGTGCGCGCGCATTTGCAATATGTTTCAATGTGCATTTACCATATGAAATTTGACATGCTCAAAAATGCAAAATTGACTGGTCTGATGGACACAGGATGGCCGAGCAGTGATAGTTGTACATTTCCATCACTCGTTGTGTTGATTTCATCATGTCCATTAGGTGATGTTTTTTCACTATAGAATCATATTGCAAGTGCACGCGCATTTGCAATATGTTTCAATGTGCATTTACCATATGAAATTTGACATGCTCAAAAATGCAAAATTGACTGGTCTGATGAACACAGGATGGCTGAGCAGTGATAGTTGTACATTTCCATCACCTGTTGTGTTGATTTCATCATGTCCATTTGTTTATGTTTTCTCACTTTTGCAAAGTCACTGTGCATTTGCAATATGGTTCAATGGGCAGGTACCATCACGAATTTGTCATGCTATAAAAATCCTGCAGGAATGTGAAATTGACTGGTCTGATGAACACAGGATGGCCGAGCAGTGATAGTTGTACATTTCCATCACTTGTTGTGTTGATTTCATCATGTCCATTAGGTGATGTTTTTTCACTATAGAATCATATTGCAAATGCACGTGCATTGTTGTGCAACTGGTAACCCAAAAATTAAAATATGGTTGTAAATGCATTTACCGGGACTCCTATTATCCATGCCCGCTATGGGAGTACCCTACTACGGCCCTCTATCTATGGGGGCAGTCCTGAGTGCTTTATGGACTGTTTAAAATATTCTGATGGATACGCATGTTGTGCAACTGGTGATTGAAAATAGGCACCTGGTAACCCAAAAATGAAAATATGGTTGTGAATGCATTTACCGGTCATTCTGATATTAATGCCCGCTATGGGAACACAGGATGGCCGAGCAGTGATAGTTGTACATTTCCATCACTCGTTGTGTTGATTTCATCATGTCCATTAGGTGATGTTTTTACACTATAGAATCATATTGCAAGTGCGCGCATTTGCAATATGTTTCAATGTGCATTTACCATATGAAATTTGAAATGCTCAAAAATGCAAAATTGACTGGTCTGATGGACACAGGATGGCCGAGCAGTGATAGTTGTACATTTCCATCACTCGTTGTGTTGATTTCATCATGTCCATTAGGTGATGTTTTTACACTATAGAATCATATTGCAAGTGCGCGCGCATTTGCAATATGTTTCAATGTGCATTTACCATATGAAATTTGAAATGCTCAAAAATGCAAAATTGACTGGTCTGATGGACACAGGATGGCCGAGCAGTGATAGTTGTACATTTCCATCACTCGTTGTGTTGATTTCATCATGTCCATTAGGTGATGTTTTTTCACTATAGAATCATATTGCAAATGCACGTGCATTGTTGTGCAACTGGTAACCCAAAAATAAAAATATGGTTGTAAATGCATTTACCGGTCATTCTGATATTAATGCTCGCTATGGGAACACAGGATGGCCGGGCAGTGATAGTTGTACATTTCCATCACTCGTTGTGTTGATTTCATCATGTCCATTAGGTGATGTTTTTACACTATAGAATCATATTGCAAGTGCGCGCGCATTTGCAATATGTTTCAATGTGCATTTACCATATGAAATTTGACATGCTCAAAAATGCAAAATTGACTGGTCTGATGGACACAGGATGGCCGAGCAGTGATAGTTGTACATTTCCATCACTCGTTGTGTTGATTTCATCATGTCCATTAGGTGATGTTTTTCACTATAGAATCATATTGCAAGTGCGCGCATTTGCAATATGTTTCAATGTGCATTTACCATATGAAATTTGACATGCTCAAAAATGCAAAATTGACTGGTCTGATGAACACAGGATGGCTGAGCAGTGATAGTTGTACATTTCCATCACCTGTTGTGTTGATTTCATCATGTCCATTTGTTTATGTTTTCTCACTTTTGCAAAGTCACTGTGCATTTGCAATATGGTTCAATGGGCAGGTACCATCACGAATTTGTCATGCTATAAAAATCCTGCAGGAATGTGAAATTGACTGGTCTGATGAACACAGGATGGCCGAGCAGTGATAGTTGTACATTTCCATCACTCGTTGTGTTGATTTCATCATGTCCATTAGGTGATGTTTTTTCACTATAGAATCATATTGCAAATGCACGTGCATTGTTGTGCAACTGGTAACCCAAAAATAAAAATATGGTTGTAAATGCATTTACCGGTCATTCTGATATTAATGCTCGCTATGGGAACACAGGATGGCCGGGCAGTGATAGTTGTACATTTCCATCACTCGTTGTGTTGATTTCATCATGTCCATTAGGTGATGTTTTTACACTATAGAATCATATTGCAAGTGCGCGCGCATTTGCAATATGTTTCAATGTGCATTTACCATATGAAATTTGACATGCTCAAAAATGCAAAATTGACTGGTCTGATGGACACAGGATGGCCGAGCAGTGATAGTTGTACATTTCCATCACTCGTTGTGTTGATTTCATCATGTCCATTAGGTGATGTTTTTTCACTATAGAATCATATTGCAAGTGCGCGCGCATTTGCAATATGTTTCAATGTGCATTTACCATATGAAATTTGACATGCTCAAAAATGCAAAATTGACTGGTCTGATGAACACAGGATGGCTGAGCAGTGATAGTTGTACATTTCCATCACCTGTTGTGTTGATTTCATCATGTCCATTTGTTTATGTTTTCTCACTTTTGCAAAGTCACTGTGCATTTGCAATATGGTTCAATGGGCAGGTACCATCACGAATTTGTCATGCTATAAAAATCCTGCAGGAATGTGAAATTGACTGGTCTGATGAACACAGGATGGCCGAGCAGTGATAGTTGTACATTTCCATCACTTGTTGTGTTGATTTCATCATGTCCATTAGGTGATGTTTTTTCACTATAGAATCATATTGCAAATGCACGTGCATTGTTGTGCAACTGGTAACCCAAAAATTAAAATATGGTTGTAAATGCATTTACCGGTCATTCTGATATTAATGCTCGCTATGGGAACACAGGATGGCCGGGCAGTGATAGTTGTACATTTCCATCACTCGTTGTGTTGATTTCATCATGTCCATTAGGTGATGTTTTTACACTATAGAATCATATTGCAAGTGCGCGCGCATTTGCAATATGTTTCAATGTGCATTTACCATATGAAATTTGACATGCTCAAAAATGCAAAATTGACTGGTCTGATGGACACAGGATGGCCGAGCAGTGATAGTTGTACATTTCCATCACTCGTTGTGTTGATTTCATCATGTCCATTAGGTGATGTTTTTACACTATAGAATCATATTGCAAGTGCGCGCGCATTTGCAATATGTTTCAATGTGCATTTACCATATGAAATTTGACATGCTCAAAAATGCAAAATTGACTGGTCTGATGGACACAGGATGGCCGAGCAGTGATAGTTGTACATTTCCATCACTCGTTGTGTTGATTTCATCATGTCCATTAGGTGATGTTTTTACACTATAGAATCATATTGCAAGTGCGCGCGCATTTGCAATATGTTTCAATGTGCATTTACCATATGAAATTTGACATGCTCAAAAATGCAAAATTGACTGGTCTGATGGACACAGGATGGCCGAGCAGTGATAGTTGTACATTTCCATCACTCGTTGTGTTGATTTCATCATGTCCATTAGGTGATGTTTTTACACTATAGAATCATATTGCAAGTGCGCGCGCATTTGCAATATGTTTCAATGTGCATTTACCATATGAAATTTGACATGCTCAAAAATGCAAAATTGACTGGTCTGATGGACACAGGATGGCTGAGCAGTGATAGTTGTACATTTCCATCACTCGTTGTGTTGATTTCATCATGTCCATTTGTTTATGTTTTCTCACTTTTGCAAAGTCACTGTGCATTTGCAATATGGTTCAATGGGCAGGTACCATCACGAATTTGTCATGCTATAAAAATCCTGCAGGAATGTGAAATTGACTGGCCCGATGAACTCGGGATAGCTGGGCAGTGATTCTGGTTCATCTCCATGGCTCGTTAGGGTTGATTTCAGAATGTCACTTTTGGTGATGGTCCCTCTCCGTTTAAACATATTGCTAATGTACAAAAGTCAACTAGCAAGTCAGTGTCCATCAGTCAATTAGATGTCATTTTGACACCAAACTGATACCAATTGACACCAAACCCACTTTTTCCAACTCATTTAGAAGCCAACTATCATATATGTCAGAGCAGGCCCATAATTCACAGCGCCTTTAGTTTAAAACATAATAAAAACGTAAAACACATAGTTACGTTCTAGCTGCGGGTCCAGGTCAGACATTATGTGAAGGCCTATGTGAGGCGACCCCGAATCCCGAGTTTCGGCTCGATAGGTCCTTCGGTGCCCGAGTAAAACCCTAATTGGTGCTGAAAATCCACTTTTTTCCATGCCTTGCTATGGGGTCCTTGAATGAGCTATCGGACCGAAACGTTGGGGTCCGTCTCTATGGGCCGAGCCGGTTCCAATGCACCTAGTCTTGTGTCTCTGAGACTTTTCTAAATGTCGCCATTTTCGTAATGGTCAAAATGAATTGAAATCATTGCAAATGTACGAGGCTATTTCTCGGTCCGAGAACCTTCTAGAGCCACCTAACTCACCACGCACTATCGACCCGAGGTCTAGAACAGGTTTCTAAAGTTTCGAACTCTAGGTCTGACGGTTCTTTTTAGCTCGAACAAAGCTAACTATTGGAGGCACTGTCTGTCTCTACAACCCCCAATACGTCCCTCCTTCCAAGTTGTGTGTCTGTGTGATTTAGTTTTCCTTTGAAATTTTATGGGAAAAATGACTGATTTACAGTTCATGGGGGTTGCCTAATCACACATATGAAGTTTTGGACAGATCTGACTTTTTTAACCCCTCGAAACAGCCCCTGAGACACCAATTAAGGCACTTCCGGTTGGCACAGGAAGCTATAAGTCAACACATATCCTCACTGGGCTATGCTTTTACAGAATCCTGTGTTTTAAGTCCTTACGTTAAGAATTGACTGATTTACACAGGGTTGAATGCACTATGTCTATCAAACTGCAGGCAGGTAATGGAAAAACACTTTTAGGGTGATTTTAACCACTTCCGGTTGGTCCAGGAAGCCTAGAATCAACACAGGTAGACCTCATACTGGCCTGATGGACTGTTATCAAAGACAGGTTCATACGGCATTCATAACCCATATAGACTTCAGGTTGAATTTAGGGGTGCAGGCAATGTATTCCTATGGGGAGAGAAGTCAATGCAAACTATTTGAAGTAAACACCTTCTTTTAACTATTAAGGGTTAATGCCACACGGTCAACGTTAGGCTTGCACGGATCGGAAGGACCTTAGGAACGTACCTGAGGTCGAATTGTGCTTCTCACCCTAACGGTTCTCTCACTGTCACCCAAAAGCAAATGACGTTGTGGGGCAGGCTTCATTTTGGGCCTACTTTTCTAATGGTCGCTGCGCTCAGACCGAGCGAGCTACGGTCAAGCGGGATATCTCGTTGAACTCGGCACGGCCTAGACATTATGTTTATGCCATTGCCTGCTCTCTGTGTCTTTGAGAACCACACTTTTTCACTCCATCCTTGCTGTGTGTGCGTGTGAGAGCTTTTCTTTGACATCTGTTGGGAGAGATGACTGATTTACAGTTCATGAGGGTTACCTAGTCACACATATGAAGTTTTGAAAAGATCTGACTTTTTTAACCCCTCGAAACAGCCCCTGAGACACCAATTAAGGCACTTCCGGTTGTCACAGGAAGCTATAAGTCAACATATATCCTCACTGGGCTATGCTTTTACAGAATCCTGAGTTTTAAGTCCTTACGTTAAGAATTGACTGATTTACACAGGGTTGAATGCACTATGTCTATCAAACTGCAGGCAGGTAATGGAAAAACACTTTTAGGGTGATTTTAACCACTTCCGGTTGGTCCAGGAAGCTTAGAATCAACACAGGTAGACCTCATACTGGCCTGATGGACTGTTACCAAAGACAGGTTCATACGGCATTCATAACCCATATAGACTTCAGGTTGAATTTAGGGGTAAAGGCAATGTATTCCTATGGGGAGAGAAGTCAATGCAAACTCTTTGAAGTAAACACCTTCTTTTAACTATTAAGGGTTAATGCCACAAGGTCAAGGTTAGGCTTGCACGGATCGGGAGGACCTTAGGGAACGTACCTGAGGTCGAATTGTGCTTCTCACCCTAACGGTTCTCTCACTGTCACCCAAAAGCAAATGACATTGAGGGCCAGGCTTCCTTTTGCGCCTTCTTTTTTTTCAAGGTCGCTGCACTCAGAGCGAGCTACGGTCAAGCGGGGCGTCTCGTTGAACTCTGCACAGCCTGGAGACTATGGTGATGCCATTTTTGTGTTGATTTCAGAATGCCATTTTGGTGATGGTCCCTCTCCGTTTAAACATATTGCTAATGTACAAAAGTCAACTAGCAAGTCAGTGTCCACCAGTCAATTAGATGTCATTCTGACACCAAACTGATACCAATTGACACCAAACCCACTTTTTCCAACTCATTTAGAAGCCAACTATCACATATGTCAGAGCAGGCCCATAATTCACAGCGCCATTAGTTTAAAACATAATAAAAACGTAAAACACATAGTTACGTTCTAGCTGCGGGTCCAGGTCAGACATTATGTGAAGGCCTATGTGAGGCGACCCCGAAGATCCCGAGTTTCGGCTCGATAGGTCCTTCGGTGCCCGAGTAAAACCCTAATTGGTGCTGAAAATCCACTTTTTTCCATGCCTTGCTATGGGGTCCTTGAATGAGCTATCGGACCGAAACGTTGGGGTCCGTCTCTATGGGCCGAGCCGGTTTCAATGCACCTAGTCTTGTGTCTCTGAGACTTTTCTAAATGTCGCCATTTTCGTAATGGTCAAAATGAATTGAAGATCATTGCAAATGTACGAGGCTATTTCTCGGTCCGAGAACCTTCTAGAGCCACCTAACTCACCACGCACTATCGACCCGAGGTCTAGAACAGGTTTCTAAAGTTTCGGAACTCTAGGTCTGACGGTTCTTTTTAGCTCGAACAAAGCTAACTATTGGAGGCACTGTCTGTCTCTACAACCCCCAATACGTCCCTCCTTCCAAGTTGTGTGTCTGTGTGATTTAGTTTTCCTTTGAAATTTTATGGGAAAAATGACTGATTTACAGTTCATGGGGGGGTTGCCTAATCACACATATGAAGTTTTGGACAGATCTGACTTTTTAACCCCTCGAAACAGCCCCTGAGACACCAATTAAGGCACTTCCGGTTGTCACAGGAAGCTATAAGTCAACACATATCCTCACTGGGCTATGCTTTTACAGAATCCTGAGTTTTAAGTCCTTACGTTAAGAATTGACTGATTTACACAGGGTTGAATGCACTATGTCTATCAAACTGCAGGCAGGTAATGGAAAAACACTTTTAGGGTGATTTTAACCACTTCCGGTTGGTCCAGGAAGCTTAGAATCAACACAGGTAGACCTCATACTGGCCTGATGGACTGTTACCAAAGACAGGTTCATACGGCATTCATAACCCATATAGACTTCAGGTTGAATTTAGGGGTAAAGGCAATGTATTCCTATGGGGAGAGAAATCAATGCAAACTTTTTGAAGTAAACACCATCTTTTAACTATTAAGGGTTAATGCCACACTGTCAACGTTAGGCTTGCACGGATCGGAAGGACCTTAGGAACATACCTGAGGTCGAATTGTGCTTCTCACCCTAACGGTTCTCTCACTGTCACCCAAAAGCAAATGACGTTGTGGGGCAGGCTTCATTTTGGGCCTACTTTTCTAATGGTCGCTGCGCTCAGACCGAGCGAGCTACGGTCAAGCGGGATATCTCGTTGAACTCGGCACGGCCTAGACATTATGTTTATGCCATTGCCTGCTCTCTGTGTCTTTAAGAACCACACTTTTTCACTCCATCCTTGCTGTGTGTGCGTGTGAGAGCTTTTCTTTGACATCTGCTGGGAGAAATGACTGATTTACAGTTCATGAGGGTTACCTAGTCACACATATGAAGTTTTGAAAAGATCTGACCTTTTTAACCCATGGAAACTGCCACTGTGACACCATTAAAGGCACTTCCGGTTGGCACAGGAAGCTATAAATAAACTCATATCATGATTGGGGTATGCCTTTACAGAATCCCGAGTTTTAAGTCTTTACGTTAAGAACTGAGTTATTTACGGAGGGTTTAGTGAGTGTGTGTTATTTCAGAAAATCATAGAAAATCACAGAAATCTCGCAGAGCTCCGCAGCACACTTTAAAAAGATTCGTAAGAACAACCTGCAACTGGATCTGTAACCGTTGAAAAAAAAAAAACACCTATCCGTGAACATCACCAAGGTGTCGTTGTACGATTTCTCTTAAATGACGATAGATAAATGGCTGGTTCTTTTTTTTATTGACACCGGAGGCTCCTTGACTTTGACGTGAAGTGGAAAAATAATTTCTCTATTTTCATTTTGGACCTTTAATCCCAGATAAATGGCCATAACTCAAAAACCGTTGAGGCCTAGACGCCATCTTGTTCGGGGCCAACTGCCCATTATGCCGCCCCTACGCTCACCGAGTTTCGGCTTCTAAATATTTTCAGTTTTCGAGATAAGGCCCCGTCGTGAATCGTGATGTTTTGTAGCAATAGCCATATGATTGCTTATGCCCTCTTGTGGGAATTTCCGGGACATGGGAAAAATGACATAAATCTTATTATTTTTGTAAAACGGAAACCGAATGTCCGACAACGTTCATTTGATGACTTCCTGGTAGGTCCGGCCCTGCCGCTCGGCCCGACGCCGTCCGCGAATTTTACAAACGATTTCGGACGTCTAGTAAGGGACCGTACATTTGCAATATGGACTTTCTCACTAACCATACAGGTACTGCCGAATTCTTCCCTTAAGGTAATTTTGTACATTTGCCCACTGACAAAGAAATGATCCATCTATAATTTTAATGGTAGGTTTACCATTAAAAACTCACTAGGAATACACCAATCATAGCACATAAAAATGTAAAAGGCTAGACACACAACAATTAGCATACACTTTAAAAAAAAGAGAGAATGAGGTATACAGAGTTAGCTCAAATGTTCAAATTATTATCTTTATATTCAAGCATCAAGCATATCAAAAAAACTTCACACACACACACACATATTCACTGAACTTGAACATAAGCTACAACAATGTACGTAAGTATAATACAAAAGTCGAAAAAGCACTCCTCTACAAAAATGTCACTGGTGTCCATAAAGCGTGGTCTCTTAATTTGGAGTAGTCTCTTTAATTTTTTCCTAGAGCTGTATATTATTGTAGGAACTTGTAATGCTGGTACTAATGGCGCTAATGATCTTTGTCATTGTGTCATTGTGCTGTGTCACACAGTGTTACGTTCATGGATGTATTGTGGTTATGTTCCCTAGCTTATGTAGCATGAGTCATGACCGAATGCTGGCAAGTCCATAGCCTAGGTTTACTAGTCTTTGCTAGTTGAAACATATTGCCTTCAAAGTTATATTATGATCGCTATGCTGCACTCATTACTATGATATAATTCCTCCACGAATGCGCAAACTGTTTATCCTACCGGCCGTTGCGTCACTGTTATTAGCTAAGCTACTTAGCTAGCCATGCTGGGTGTCGTGTGTGTCAGTGTGTGTTTTAGCTAGTGGTTTTGACTGACCTGGTCCCTTACTAGCGAACATGTCGTTTATTTTGTAGCATTTACCTGCGTCTGTGGCAAGGGTCTTTCTTTTTTTATCCTCTCCCTCACTGCTCCACCTTTCCTTTTCTGACCGTCCATTTCGCTGTGCGACTTGTCTAAAATGTTATCCGTAGAGAAGCAGGTAGACTTTTGTAAATACTGTAATGACCTGACTAGCTCATAAATGAACAATTGTCCAGACAGAGGCTTGAGTTTACGAATTGACGGTTTATTACACCAACTTTACACAGGCTACTGTTTGGGCCGTAGCACACGCCAAATAGATGACAGATAACCCACAAGCCAATCGTGACCTTCTCTTGTGAAACCCAGACGTAAGAGAGAGAGAACAAAGGCTGAACCTGGTCTTAACTTCCAATGCTCCACCCCCTGCCCAACCCCCTCCACGCCACTCCGCCAACCACCAGGATGCCCGGCATCAGAACATTCCAGGCATTCCCGTGATTGGCAGATAGCAGGTTGATTGACAGGTCGGACCCCGCGAACACCGGGTACTGGTCAGTACAACACAACCCCCTCCTAGCCTAACACATAACACACAGCTGTCTGTGCGGGTCGCTACACAGCCCCCCCACCACAAAGTCCCTCGTCCCCGAGGGAACAAACAAAGTCTCTGAAGCGACCCGGAGGTCTCCTTTGCCTGCGTGGCCGTGATGGTCGCAGAGTGCCCCTCTGGGACCCAGGTGATGAAGGCAGGGATATGGGTGACAAGGAAGCGGGAACGGGTAATACAGTCGGTGGCTCTGGGGAACCACGCGGTGACACAGGGGGGGAGACAGGGGGAGTGGGCTGTCTGGAGCCTTGTCTGCGGCACCTGAGGGTGGGTGCCTGGAGAATGTCATTGCCAGAGAGGGGAATTGTGGGGGTTCCTGGGGTTTGGGGAGAAGAGGCCCCTCTGTATGGGGCTAACCTGTCCCGGTGCAGTGCCACCTTTCTCCCCCTGGGAGGAAGCTGCACCCGGTACACAACCTCCCCTACCCTCTCCAGGACACTGCAGGGTCCCACCCAGTGACTGTCCAACTTGGGGCATCTGCCTTTTTTTCCTTAGGGGGCTGTAGACCCAGACCAGCTCCCCAGCCACAAAGTGCCTTCCCCGGGTGTGCACGTCATAGTTCCTTTCTGCCTCACACCTGCATTCACCAGCTGCTCTCTGGCGAAGGTGTGGGCTGTCTCCAGGCGGTCCTGGAGTCTCCGGGCATACTCCGGCCCCGGAGGAACATGGGGGGGCCGACCAAACGCCATCTCCGCAGGGGTGCGGATCTCTCTCCCCAGCATGAGGAGGGCAGGCGTGCAGGAAGTGGAGTCTTGGACAGCGGAGCGGCATGCCATGAGGACCATAGGCAGGTGCTTGTCCCAGTCACGCTGGTGTTTGGAAGAGACGATGGCCAGCTGCTGTCCAAGCGTTTTGTTGAAGCGCTCCACAAGGCCATCACTTTGAGGATGGAGAGGAGTAGTGCGGGTCTTGTGCATACCCAGCCTCTCACACATGGTGGCGAACACACGGGACTCAAAGTTTCTGCCTTGGTCGCTGTGGATGGACTCTGCAGCTCCAAACCTGCTGAACATCCCCGCTGTCAGGGCGTCGACGATGGTCTCTGCCTCCTGGTCAGGCAGAGCATAGGCCTCGGGCCATTTTGTGAAATAGTCCATGGCCGTGAGCACCCAGCGGTTTCCACTGTCTGTGGTGGGGAACGGCCCAACTACATCCACTCCCACCCTCTCCATGGGAGCCCCCACTGGGAACTGTTGGAGCTGAGCATGAGAGCGGCCTGGGGGGCCCTTTCTCGCTGTGCAGTTGTCACAGCGGCGACAAAAGTCCTCCACATCCCTCTTGTGCTGCCCCCAGTAGAAGCCCTGACGGAGACGGCGCAGTGTTTTTGTGACCCCAAAGTGTCCAGTCCCCACCCCCATGAGTACTCTGGAGCACAGCCTCCCGCAATGCTTTTGGGACCACCACCTGCCACCTCTCCTCTCCCGTAGCTGACTCCTTCCATGCCCGCTGTAGCACGCCATCAGCCAGCCGCAGTCTCTCAAACTTCGACCACAACCCTTTGGTCGCGAGTGAGAGCGCTGTCACCTCTTCCCATGGTGGCCTCACCTGCGCCTCTACCCACTGTAGCACTGGCTGTAGGTCTGTGTCCCGTCCCTGCTGCTGCCGCCATTCAGCCACGTCGACAGTCTGCAGCTCACAGCAGACAGGCCCGCTCGCCCGACACACTGTGGCACAGACACCCTCCTCTGCCCGCAGCTCTCTCTCCCGTCCCTCTCTCCGTTCACAGTGGCGGCAGCCGTCTGCAGTACAGGGCCGACGGGACATGGCGTCGGCGTTGGAGTGGCGTGCCCCTGCCCTGTGCACCACCGTGAAGTCATACGGCTGTAGCTCCTCCAACCAGCGTGCCACCTGCCCCTCTGGCTCTCTGAAAGACATGAGCCACTGGAGAGCAGAGTGGTCAGTCCTTACAGTAAAGGGCAGACCACCCAGGTAGTACTTGAAGTGTTTGACGGAAGCCACAACAGCCAAGAGCTCCCGCCGGGTGACACAGTAGCGGCGCTCATGTTTGTCAAATGTTTTGCTGAAGTACGCCACCACTCTCTCCCCCTCTGGCCCCACCTGGGCCAGCACCCCCCCATGCCCACATTGCTCGCGTCTGTGTCCAGGATAAAGGGCAAGGTGAGGTCAGGGGGCGAGCACGGGGCCTCGATCAGTGCACGTTTGAGGGTGTTGAACGCCTCCTCACACTCCACTGTCCAAGTGAAAGCCTTGTCCTTCGGCAGCAGGCGGTTCAGTGGAGCAGCAACGCTTGAGAAGCCCCGTACAAACCTCCTGTAGTACAAGGCCAGGCCCAGGAAGCTCTTCAGCTGACGCTGGTCGGTGGGGGTGGGCCAGTCTCTGACAGCCCCTACCTTGTCCTCCATGGTGCTGATCCCCTCCTTCCCCACTCGGTGGCCCAAGAAGGACACCTCTCTCCTCATGAAGTGGCACTTCTCGGGGTGGAGCTTCAGACCTGCGGCAGCCACCCTCTCCAGCACACGCCGTAGCGCCCCCAGGGCTGACTGGAAGGAGCTGCCATGGGCCAGGATGTCATCGAGGTATACCAGACACTGCTGTCGGGGGATGCCATCCAGCACCCTGTCCATCAAACGCTCAAAAGTAGCTGGAGCGTTGCACAGGCCAAAGCACAGGACCTTGAACTGCCAGTGTCCTCTGTTAGTGGAGAACGCAGTTTTGGCTCTGGCCTCTGGGGAGAGGGGCACCTGCCAGTAGCCACTGCGGAGGTCTAGTGAGGAGAACCAGGAGGACCCCCTAACCAGGTCCAGCGACTCATCGATACGTGGTATGGGGTATGAGTCCTTCCTGGTTACCTCATTCAGCCGCCTGTAGTCTGCACAGAACCTCAGCTTGCCCCCCTTCTTCGGAACCATGACGACTGGCGCCGCCCAGGGGCTGTCTGAGGGCTCAATGAAGTCTGCCTGCTGCATCTCCAACACAGCCTTGTCTGCCGCCTCCTGGCGTGCCAGCGGGATACGGCGGGGACGCATCTTGATGGGTCGAGCATCACCTGTGTCGATCTCATGCTGCACCAGATGAGTCTGACCCACCTCTTCCTCACTCAACGCAAAGCTGTCTCTGAATTCAAACAGCAACTGCCACAACCGTTCCTGCTGCTCAGGGTCAAGACCAACACAGTTCCTCCCCCATATCTCCCTCACTGCAGACAGTGTCCTCTCCTCTCCCATCTGGGGTAGCTGGGCTGGGGGTGCGGCCCGGGCTCACAGAGGGCTGTGTCATGGAGGTAGCTGGGGAATGTAACACACCGCCGTAGGTGACAGGGGGACTGGGGAAAAGTCACACACAGCTGTGGGGGAGGGGGCGCAGCCATGAGTCTCTGCTGCTTTAACTGTTGGAGTAAAGGGTTTGTTGGGTTGAGTGGATGTGACATTAGGGGGGGGCCATGGTGACTTCCGTCCCTCCCTGGAAGCTCAGTGTGCCCCTATTTAGGTCTAACTGGCAGCCTGTGCTCCTAAGAAAGTCCAACCCCAGGATACAAGGGTCCTGCACAGCCGCCACCCACACAGGATGACGCACAGTCCTGCCCCCTACTGTCAGAGTCATTATTCCCTTCCCTTTCATGGGTGCCAGCTCACCTGTGACTGTGCGGAGCTGCACAGTTGTAGGCTCACACTGAGTCCAACCTGGCACAATATCTGGCCTCACCAGGGTTACTGCGGACCCAGTGTCCACCAGGGCGGAGCAGGGCACCCCCTCCACAGTGACAGGGACATGACAAAAGTCCCCAACACAGGTCCGGCCCACCACAACAACAGGCTCCATCCGCTTGCCCTCGTCTGCTTCTGGGGGAAGTGGAGCCTTGCTTCCCGTCTGTGCCGGTGGGCTCCTCCTGAAGATGATGGTGGTTGGGATAGAAAGCCAGGGGTCCGCACTACCCGGTCTATGCGGACCCCGAGCCGTTTCCCTGAGCTCTGGGGGACATGGGGCAATCTCGGCGCAGATGGCCTGGATGGCCACAACCCCAGCAGACCCTGGGACCAGGGCGTGTGTTTCGTTCCGCCTGTAGCGACACAGCACGAATTAGTTTTGTCATTTCGGCCACCCAAGCAGGCTTTTCCGGCTCCGGGCTGCTCTGCCCCCAGCTCGCACAGAGGGTGTGTCTCCCTGCACCCCCACCAAAGCCCCAGCTGAAGCCCCAGCCCACACCAGCTCCCTCTCCAAAGCCATCTCCAAGGCTGTCTGCAATGACTCAGGATGAGCCAGCTGGGTCTGTATGCGCAGCTCCGTAGGAGAGAGCGCCTGTATGAACTGGTCCCGTGCTAGCTCGCTCTGCACGGAGGGGGGCATGTGAGCATATGCCCGCCGAGAGAGGCTCTCAATGTCATTAGCTAGCACCCGTAGAGGCTCTCCAGGCTGCCTGCGTCTATTACTCAGTTCGGAGCGCAGTAGCCCGGGCTGTACACACTGTCCATAGTGCCTCCTCAGTGCTCCCACTAAAGCCCCATAATCATGCCTGTCCTCGGGGCTAATCAATATCAAACAGGCCAGAGCTTCATCCGTGAGGCATAAAGCCAACTGCAGTGCCCTTTCTTCATCCGACCACCCCCTAAAATGAGCTAACAGTTCAAACTGAGCATGAAAAGCTTCCCAATCCGCCTTACCGGAATACTTCGGGGTCTTAACAGATACGGACGCAGCCGGGAACTGGGCGCCGCCATGTTTGTTTACATCCTGAGCCCCAGATTCCTCGTCACACGACGTCGACGTCACCACTTCGGTCCGCCCACCAGAATCCGCGCGAAATACATTCGACGAAGCACTCATGCCCGCTTCAGCCGCCATCGCTCTAACGTCCTCCCTCAAGCGGCCTCTGCGCTCCGACGCCCTGGCGATCTCCTCAGACAGAGCCCCCGACGTCCATTCACACGCACCTCCTTGGCCATAATCGTCCCCTACCTCCACCTTCACTTTCGGATTCCCTCGAAGCATTTTCAATCCCCGTTCTCACCTACGGTAGCTAGCCACATAAGTCAGCTAGCTAGCTGGCTAACTTGTATCAACGTTTTTACTTCTGACACCAATGTAATGACCTGACTAGCTCATAAATGAACAATTGTCCAGACAGAGGCTTGAGTTTACGAATTGACGGTTTATTACACCAACTTTACACAGGCTACTGTTTGGGCCGTAGCACACGCCAAATAGATGACAGATAACCCACAAGCCAATCGTGACCTGCTCTTGTGAAACCCAGACGTAAGAGAGAGAGAACAAAGGCTGAACCTGGTCTTAACTTCCAATGCTCCACCCCCCTGCCCAACCCCCTCCACGCCACTCCGCCAACCACCAGGATGCCCGGCATCAGAACATTCCAGGCATTCCCGTGATTGGCAGATAGCAGGTTGATTGACAGGTCGGACCCCGCGAACACCGGGTACTGGTCAGTACAACACAACCCCTCCTAGCCTAACACATAACACACAGCTGTCTGTGCGGGTCGCTACACAGCCCCCCCACCACAAAGTCCCTCGTCCCCGAGGGAACAAACAAAGTCTCTGAAGCGACCCGGAGGTCTCCTTTGCCTGCGTGGCCGTGATGGTCGCAGAGTGCCCCTCTGGGACCCAGGGGATGAAGGCAGGGATATGGGTGACAAGGAAGCGGGAACGGGTAATACAGTCCGTGGCTCTGGGGAACCACGCGGTGACACAGGGGGGGAGACAGGGGGAGTGGGCTGTCTGGAGCCTTGTCTGCGGCACCTGAGGGTGGGTGCCTGGAGAATGTCATTGCCAGAGAGGGGAATTGTGGGGTTCCTGGGGTTTGGGGAGAAGAGGCCCCTCTGTATGGGGCTAACCTGTCCCGGTGCAGTGCCACCTTTCTCCCCCTGGGAGGAAGCTGCACCCGGTACACAACCTCCCCTACCCTCTCCAGGACACTGCAGGGTCCCACCCAGTGACTGTCCAACTTGGGGCATCTGCCTTTTTTCCTTAGGGGGCTGTAGACCCAGACCAGCTCCCCAGCCACAAAGTGCCTTCCCCGGGTGTGCACGTCATAGTTCCTTTTCTGCCTCACACCTGCATTCACCAGCTGCTCTCTGGCGAAGGTGTGGGCTGTCTCCAGGCGGTCCTGGAGTCTCCGGGCATACTCCGGCCCCGGAGGAACATGGGGGGCCGACCAAACGCCATCTCCGCAGGGGTGCGGATCTCTCCCCCAGCATGAGGAGGGCAGGCGTGCAGGAAGTGGAGTCTTGGACAGCGGAGCGGCATGCCATGAGGACCATAGGCAGGTGCTTGTCCCAGTCACGCTGGTGTTTGGAAGAGACGATGGCCAGCTGCTGTCCAAGCGTTTTGTTGAAGCGCTCCACAAGGCCATCACTTTGAGGATGGAGAGGAGTAGTGCGGGTCTTGTGCATACCCAGCCTCTCACACATGGTGGCGAACACACGGGACTCAAAGTTTCTGCCTTGGTCGCTGTGGATGGACTCTGCAGCTCCAAACCTGCTGAACATCCCCGCTGTCAGGGCGTCGACGATGGTCTCTGCCTCCTGGTCAGGCAGAGCATAGGCCTCGGGCCATTTTGTGAAATAGTCCATGGCCGTGAGCACCCAGCGGTTTCCACTGTCTGTGGTGGGGAACGGCCCAACTACATCCACTCCCACCCTCTCCATGGGAGCCCCCACTGGGAACTGTTGGAGCTGAGCATGAGAGCGGCCTGGGGGGCCCTTTCTCGCTGTGCAGTTGTCACAGCGGCGACAAAAGTCCTCCACATCCCTCTTGTGCTGCCCCCAGTAGAAGCCCTGACGGAGACGGCGCAGTGTTTTTGTGACCCCAAAGTGTCCAGTCCCCCCCATGAGTACTCTGGAGCACAGCCTCCCGCAATGCTTCTGGGACCACCACCTGCCACCTCTCCTCTCCCGTAGCTGACTCCTTCCATGCCCGCTGTAGCACGCCATCAGCCAGCCGCAGTCTCTCAAACTTCGACCACAACCCTTTGGTCGCGAGTGAGAGCGCTGTCACCTCTTCCCATGGTGGCCTCACCTGCGCCTCTACCCACTGTAGCACTGGCTGTAGGTCTGTGTCCCGTCCCTGCTGCTGCCGCCATTCAGCCACGTCGACAGTCTGCAGCTCACAGCAGACAGGCCCGCTCGCCCGACACACTGTGGCACAGACACCCTCCTCTGCCCGCAGCTCTCTCTCCCGTCCCTCTCTCCGTTCACAGTGGCGGCAGCCGTCTGCAGTACAGGGCCGACGGGACATGGCGTCGGCGTTGGAGTGGCGTGCCCCTGCCCTGTGCACCACCGTGAAGTCATACGGCTGAAGCTCCTCCAACCAGCGTGCCACCTGCCCCTCTGGCTCTCTGAAAGACATGAGCCACTGGAGAGCAGAGTGGTCAGTCCTTACAGTAAAGGGCAGACCACCCAGGTAGTACTTGAAGTGTTTGACGGAAGCCACAACAGCCAAGAGCTCCCGCCGGGTGACACAGTAGCGGCGCTCATGTTTGTCAAATGTTTTGCTGAAGTACGCCACCACTCTCTCCCCCTCTGGCCCCACCTGGGCCAGCACCCCACCAATGCCCACATTGCTCGCGTCTGTGTCCAGGATAAAGGGCAAGGTGAGGTCAGGGGGGGCGAGCACGGGGGCCTCGATCAGTGCACGTTTGAGGGTGTTGAACGCCTCCTCACACTCCACTGTCCAAGTGAAAGCCTTGTCCTTCGGCAGCAGGCGGTTCAGTGGAGCAGCAACGCTTGAGAAGCCCCGTACAAACCTCCTGTAGTACGAGGCCAGGCCCAGGAAGCTCTTCAGCTGACGCTGGTCGGTGGGGTGGGCCAGTCTCTGACAGCCCCTACCTTGTCCTCCATGGTGCTGATCCCCTCCTTCCCCACTCGGTGGCCCAAGAAGGACACCTCTCTCCTCATGAAGTGGCACTTCTCGGGGTGGAGCTTCAGACCTGCGGCAGCCACCCTCTCCAGCACACGCCGTAGCGCCCCCAGGGCTGACTGGAAGGAGCTGCCATGGGCCAGGATGTCATCGAGGTATACCAGACACTGCTGTCGGGGGATGCCATCCAGCACCCTGTCCATCAAACGCTCAAAAGTAGCTGGAGCGTTGCACAGGCCAAAGCACAGGACCTTGAACTGCCAGTGTCCTCTGTTAGTGGAGAACGCAGTTTTGGCTCTGGCCTCTGGGGAGAGGGGCACCTGCCAGTAGCCACTGCGGAGGTCTAGTGAGGAGAACCAGGAGGACCCCCTAACCAGGTCCAGCGACTCATCGATACGTGGTATGGGGTATGAGTCCTTCCTGGTTACCTCATTCAGCCGCCTGTAGTCTGCACAGAACCTCAGCTTGCCCCCCTTCTTCGGAACCATGACGACTGGCGCCGCCCAGGGGCTGTCTGAGGGCTCAATGAAGTCTGCCTGCTGCATCTCCAACACAGCCTTGTCTGCCGCCTCCTGGCGTGCCAGCGGGATACGGCGGGGACGCATCTTGATGGGTCGAGCATCACCTGTGTCGATCTCATGCTGCACCAGATGAGTCTGACCCACCTCTTCCTCACTCAACGCAAAGCTGTCTCTGAATTCAAACAGCAACTGCCACAACCGTTCCTGCTGCTCAGGGTCAAGACCAACACAGTTCCTCCCCATATCTCCCTCACTGCAGACAGTGTCCTCTCCTCTCCCATCTGGGGTAGCTGGGCTGGGGGTGCGGCCCGGGCTCACAGAGGGCTGTGTCATGGAGGTAGCTGGGGAATGTAACACACCGCCGTAGGTGACAGGGGGACTGGGGAAAAGTCACACACAGCTGTGGGGGAGGGGGCGCAGCCATGAGTCTCTGCTGCTTTAACTGTTGGAGTAAAGGGTTTGTTGGGTTGAGTGGATGTGACATTAGGGGGCCATGGTGACTTCCGTCCCTCCCTGGAAGCTCAGTGTGCCCCTATTTAGGTCTAACTGGCAGCCTGTGCTCCTAAGAAAGTCCAACCCCAGGATACAAGGGTCCTGCACAGCCGCCACCCACACAGGATGACGCACAGTCCTGCCCCCTACTGGCAGAGTCATTATTCCCTTCCCTTTCATGGGTGCCAGCTCACCTGTGACTGTGCGGAGCTGCACAGTTGTAGGCTCACACTGAGTCCAACCTGGCACAATATCTGGCCTCACCAGGGTTACTGCGGACCCAGTGTCCACCAGGGCGGAGCAGGGCACCCCCTCCACAGTGACAGGGACATGACAAAAGTCCCCAACACAGGTCCGGCCCACCACAACAACAGGCTCCATCCGCTTGCCCTCGTCTGCTTCTGGGGGAAGTGGAGCCTTGCTTCCCCGTCTGTGCCGGTGGGCTCCTCCTGAAGATGATGGTGGTTGGGATAGAAAGCCAGGGGTCCGCACTACCCGGTCTATGCGGACCCCGAGCCGTTTCCCTGAGCTCTGGGGGACATGGGGCAATCTCGGCGCAGATGGCCTGGATGGCCACAACCCCAGCAGACCCTGGGACCAGGGCGTGTGTTTCGTTCCGCCTGTAGCGACACAGCACGAATTAGTTTTGTCATTTCGGCCACCCAAGCAGGCTTTTCCGGCTCCGGGCTGCTCTGCCCCCCAGCTCGCACAGAGGGTGTGTCTCCCTGCACCCCCACCAAAGCCCCAGCTGAAGCCCCAGCCCACACCAGCTCCCTCTCCAAAGCCATCTCCAAGGCTGTCTGCAATGACTCAGGATGAGCCAGCTGGGTCTGTATGCGCAGCTCCGTAGGAGAGAGCGCCTGTATGAACTGGTCCCGTGCTAGCTCGCTCTGCACGGAGGGGGGCATGTGAGCATATGCCCGCCGAGAGAGGCTCTCAATGTCATTAGCTAGCACCCGTAGAGGCTCTCCAGGCTGCCTGCGTCTATTACTCAGTTCGGAGCGCAGTAGCCCGGGCTGTACACACTGTCCATAGTGCCTCCTCAGTGCTCCCACTAAAGCCCCATAATCATGCCTGTCCTCGGGGCTAATCAATATCAAACAGGCCAGAGCTTCATCCGTGAGGCATAAAGCCAACTGCAGTGCCCTTTCTTCATCCGACCACCCCCTAAAATGAGCTAACAGTTCAAACTGAGCATGAAAAGCTTCCCAATCCGCCTTACCGGAATACTTCGGGGTCTTAACAGATACGGACGCAGCCGGGAACTGGGCGCCGCCATGTTTGTTTACATCCTGAGCCCCAGATTCCTCGTCACACGACGTCGACGTCACCACTTCGGTCCGCCCACCAGAATCCGCGCGAAATACATTCGACGAAGCACTCATGCCCGCTTCAGCCGCCATCGCTCTAACGTCCTCCCTCAAGCGGCCTCTGCGCTCCGACGCCCTGGCGATCTCCTCAGACAGAGCCCCGACGTCCATTCACACGCACCTCCTTGGCCATAATCGTCCCCTACCTCCACCTTCACTTTCGGATTCCCTCGAAGCATTTTCAATCCCCGTTCTCACCTACGGTAGCTAGCCACATAAGTCAGCTAGCTAGCTGGCTAACTTGTATCAACGTTTTTACTTCTGACACCAATGTAATGACCTGACTAGCTCATAAATGAACAATTGTCCAGACAGAGGCTTGAGTTTACGAATTGACGGTTTATTACACCAACTTTACACAGGCTACTGTTTGGGCCGTAGCACACGCCAAATAGATGACAGATAACCCACAAGCCAATCGTGACCTTCTCTTGTGAAACCCAGACGTAAGAGAGAGAGAACAAAGGCTGAACCTGGTCTTAACTTCCAATGCTCCACCCCCTGCCCAACCCCCTCCACGCCACTCCGCCAACCACCAGGATGCCCGGCATCAGAACATTCCAGGCATTCCCGTGATTGGCAGATAGCAGGTTGATTGACAGGTCGGACCCCGCGAACACCGGGTACTGGTCAGTACAACACAACCCCCTCCTAGCCTAACACATAACACACAGCTGTCTGTGCGGGTCGCTACACAGCCCCCCCACCACAAAGTCCCTCGTCCCCGAGGGAACAAACAAAGTCTCTGAAGCGACCCGGAGGTCTCCTTTGCCTGCGTGGCCGTGATGGTCGCAGAGTGCCCCTCTGGGACCCAGGTGATGAAGGCAGGGATATGGGTGACAAGGAAGCGGGAACGGGTAATACAGTCCGTGGCTCTGGGGAACCACGCGGTGACACAGGGGGAGACAGGGGAGTGGGCTGTCTGGAGCCTTGTCTGCGGCACCTGAGGGTGGGTGCCTGGAGAATGTCATTGCCAGAGAGGGGAATTGTGGGGGTTCCTGGGGTTTGGGGAGAAGAGGCCCCTCTGTATGGGGCTAACCTGTCCCGGTGCAGTGCCACCTTTCTCCCCCTGGGAGGAAGCTGCACCCGGTACACAACCTCCCCTACCCTCTCCAGGACACTGCAGGGTCCCACCCAGTGACTGTCCAACTTGGGGCATCTGCCTTTTTTCCTTAGGGGGCTGTAGACCCAGACCAGCTCCCCAGCCACAAAGTGCCTTCCCCGGGTGTGCACGTCATAGTTCCTTTTCTGCCTCACACCTGCATTCACCAGCTGCTCTCTGGCGAAGGTGTGGGCTGTCTCCAGGCGGTCCTGGAGTCTCCGGGCATACTCCGGCCCCGGAGGAACATGGGGGCCGACCAAACGCCATCTCCGCAGGGGTGCGGATCTCTCTCCCCAGCATGAGGAGGGCAGGCGTGCAGGAAGTGGAGTCTTGGACAGCGGAGCGGCATGCCATGAGGACCATAGGCAGGTGCTTGTCCCAGTCACGCTGGTGTTTGGAAGAGACGATGGCCAGCTGCTGTCCAAGCGTTTTGTTGAAGCGCTCCACAAGGCCATCACTTTGAGGATGGAGAGGAGTAGTGCGGGTCTTGTGCATACCCAGCCTCTCACACATGGTGGCGAACACACGGGACTCAAAGTTTCTGCCTTGGTCGCTGTGGATGGACTCTGCAGCTCCAAACCTGCTGAACATCCCCGCTGTCAGGGCGTCGACGATGGTCTCTGCCTCCTGGTCAGGCAGAGCATAGGCCTCGGGCCATTTTGTGAAATAGTCCATGGCCGTGAGCACCCAGCGGTTTCCACTGTCTGTGGTGGGGAACGGCCCAACTACATCCACTCCCACCCTCTCCATGGGAGCCCCCACTGGGAACTGTTGGAGCTGAGCATGAGAGCGGCCTGGGGGCCCTTTCTCGCTGTGCAGTTGTCACAGCGGCGACAAAAGTCCTCCACATCCCTCTTGTGCTGCCCCCAGTAGAAGCCCTGACGGAGACGGCGCAGTGTTTTTGTGACCCCAAAGTGTCCAGTCCCCACCCCCATGAGTACTCTGGAGCACAGCCTCCCGCAATGCTTTTGGGACCACCACCTGCCACCTCTCCTCTCCCGTAGCTGACTCCTTCCATGCCCGCTGTAGCACGCCATCAGCCAGCCGCAGTCTCTCAAACTTCGACCACAACCCTTTGGTCGCGAGTGAGAGCGCTGTCACCTCTTCCCATGGTGGCCTCACCTGCGCCTCTACCCACTGTAGCACTGGCTGTAGGTCTGTGTCCCGTCCCTGCTGCTGCCGCCATTCAGCCACGTCGACAGTCTGCAGCTCACAGCAGACAGGCCCGCTCGCCCGACACACTGTGGCACAGACACCCTCCTCTGCCCGCAGCTCTCTCTCCCGTCCCTCTCTCCGTTCACAGTGGCGGCAGCCGTCTGCAGTACAGGGCCGACGGGACATGGCGTCGGCGTTGGAGTGGCGTGCCCCTGCCCTGTGCACCACCGTGAAGTCATACGGCTGTAGCTCCTCCAACCAGCGTGCCACCTGCCCCTCTGGCTCTCTGAAAGACATGAGCCACTGGAGAGCAGAGTGGTCAGTCCTTACAGTAAAGGGCAGACCACCCAGGTAGTACTTGAAGTGTTTGACGGAAGCCACAACAGCCAAGAGCTCCCGCCGGGTGACACAGTAGCGGCGCTCATGTTTGTCAAATGTTTTGCTGAAGTACGCCACCACTCTCTCCCCCTCTGGCCCCACCTGGGCCAGCACCCCACCCATGCCCACATTGCTCGCGTCTGTGTCCAGGATAAAGGGCAAGGTGAGGTCAGGGGGCGAGCACGGGGCCTCGATCAGTGCACGTTTGAGGGTGTTGAACGCCTCCTCACACTCCACTGTCCAAGTGAAAGCCTTGTCCTTCGGCAGCAGGCGGTTCAGTGGAGCAGCAACGCGTTGAGAAGCCCCGTACAAACCTCCTGTAGTACGAGGCCAGGCCCAGGAAGCTCTTCAGCTGACGCTGGTCGGTGGGGGTGGGCCAGTCTCTGACAGCCCCTACCTTGTCCTCCATGGTGCTGATCCCCTCCTTCCCCACTCGGTGGCCCAAGAAGGACACCTCTCTCCTCATGAAGTGGCACTTCTCGGGGTGGAGCTTCAGACCTGCGGCAGCCACCCTCTCCAGCACACGCCGTAGCGCCCCCAGGGCTGACTGGAAGGAGCTGCCATGGGCCAGGATGTCATCGAGGTATACCAGACACTGCTGTCGGGGGATGCCATCCAGCACCCTGTCCATCAAACGCTCAAAAGTAGCTGGAGCGTTGCACAGGCCAAAGCACAGGACCTTGAACTGCCAGTGTCCTCTGTTAGTGGAGAACGCAGTTTTGGCTCTGGCCTCTGGGGAGAGGGGCACCTGCCAGTAGCCACTGCGGAGGTCTAGTGAGGAGAACCAGGAGGACCCCCTAACCAGGTCCAGCGACTCATCGATACGTGGTATGGGGTATGAGTCCTTCCTGGTTACCTCATTCAGCCGCCTGTAGTCTGCACAGAACCTCAGCTTGCCCCCCTTCTTCGGAACCATGACGACTGGCGCCGCCCAGGGGCTGTCTGAGGGCTCAATGAAGTCTGCCTGCTGCATCTCCAACACAGCCTTGTCTGCCGCCTCCTGGCGTGCCAGCGGGATACGGCGGGGACGCATCTTGATGGGTCGAGCATCACCTGTGTCGATCTCATGCTGCACCAGATGAGTCTGACCCACCTCTTCCTCACTCAACGCAAAGCTGTCTCTGAATTCAAACAGCAACTGCCACAACCGTTCCTGCTGCTCAGGGTCAAGACCAACACAGTTCCTCCCCCATATCTCCCTCACTGCAGACAGTGTCCTCTCCTCTCCCATCTGGGGTAGCTGGGCTGGGGGTGCGGCCCGGGCTCACAGAGGGCTGTGTCATGGAGGTAGCTGGGGGAATGTAACACACCGCCGTAGGTGACAGGGGGACTGGGGAAAAGTCACACAGCTGTGGGGGAGGGGCGCAGCCATGAGTCTCTGCTGCTTTAACTGTTGGAGTAAAGGGTTTGTTGGGTTGAGTGGATGTGACATTAGGGGGGGGCCATGGTGACTTCCGTCCCTCCCTGGAAGCTCAGTGTGCCCCTATTTAGGTCTAACTGGCAGCCTGTGCTCCTAAGAAAGTCCAACCCCAGGATACAAGGGTCCTGCACAGCCGCCACCCACACAGGATGACGCACAGTCCTGCCCCCTACTGTCAGAGTCATTATTCCCTTCCCTTTCATGGGTGCCAGCTCACCTGTGACTGTGCGGAGCTGCACAGTTGTAGGCTCACACTGAGTCCAACCTGGCACAATATCTGGCCTCACCAGGGTTACTGCGGACCCAGTGTCCACCAGGGCGGAGCAGGGCACCCCCTCCACAGTGACAGGGACATGACAAAAGTCCCCAACACAGGTCCGGCCCACCACAACAACAGGCTCCATCCGCTTGCCCTCGTCTGCTTCTGGGGGAAGTGGAGCCTTGCTTCCCGTCTGTGCCGGTGGGCTCCTCCTGAAGATGATGGTGGTTGGGATAGAAAGCCAGGGGTCCGCACTACCCGGTCTATGCGGACCCCGAGCCGTTTCCCTGAGCTCTGGGGGACATGGGGCAATCTCGGCGCAGATGGCCTGGATGGCCACAACCCCAGCAGACCCTGGGACCAGGGCGTGTGTTTCGTTCCGCCTGTAGCGACACAGCACGAATTAGTTTTGTCATTTCGGCCACCCAAGCAGGCTTTTCCGGCTCCGGGCTGCTCTGCCCCCAGCTCGCACAGAGGGTGTGTCTCCCTGCACCCCCACCAAAGCCCCAGCTGAAGCCCCAGCCCACACCAGCTCCCTCTCCAAAGCCATCTCCAAGGCTGTCTGCAATGACTCAGGATGAGCCAGCTGGGTCTGTATGCGCAGCTCCGTAGGAGAGAGCGCCTGTATGAACTGGTCCCGTGCTAGCTCGCTCTGCACGGAGGGGGCATGTGAGCATATGCCCGCCGAGAGAGGCTCTCAATGTCATTAGCTAGCACCCGTAGAGGCTCTCCAGGCTGCCTGCGTCTATTACTCAGTTCGGAGCGCAGTAGCCCGGGCTGTACACACTGTCCATAGTGCCTCCTCAGTGCTCCCACTAAAGCCCCATAATCATGCCTGTCCTCGGGGCTAATCAATATCAAACAGGCCAGAGCTTCATCCGTGAGGCATAAAGCCAACTGCAGTGCCCTTTCTTCATCCGACCACCCCCTAAAATGAGCTAACAGTTCAAACTGAGCATGAAAAGCTTCCCAATCCGCCTTACCGGAATACTTCGGGGTCTTAACAGATACGGACGCAGCCGGGAACTGGGCGCCGCCATGTTTGTTTACATCCTGAGCCCCAGATTCCTCGTCACACGACGTCGACGTCACCACTTCGGTCCGCCCACCAGAATCCGCGCGAAATACATTCGACGAAGCACTCATGCCCGCTTCAGCCGCCATCGCTCTAACGTCCTCCCTCAAGCGGCCTCTGCGCTCCGACGCCCTGGCGATCTCCTCAGACAGAGCCCCCGACGTCCATTCACACGCACCTCCTTGGCCATAATCGTCCCCTACCTCCACCTTCACTTTCGGATTCCCTCGAAGCATTTTCAATCCCCGTTCTCACCTACGGTAGCTAGCCACATAAGTCAGCTAGCTAGCTGGCTAACTTGTATCAACGTTTTTACTTCTGACACCAATGTAATGACCTGACTAGCTCATAAATGAACAATTGTCCAGACAGAGGCTTGAGTTTACGAATTGACGGTTTATTACACCAACTTTACACAGGCTACTGTTTGGGCCGTAGCACACGCCAAATAGATGACAGATAACCCACAAGCCAATCGTGACCTGCTCTTGTGAAACCCAGACGTAAGAGAGAGAACAAAGGCTGAACCTGGTCTTAACTTCCAATGCTCCACCCCCTGCCCAACCCCCTCCACGCCACTCCGCCAACCACCAGGATGCCCGGCATCAGAACATTCCAGGCATTCCCGTGATTGGCAGATAGCAGGTTGATTGACAGGTCGGACCCCGCGAACACCGGGTACTGGTCAGTACAACACAACCCCCTCCTAGCCTAACACATAACACACAGCTGTCTGTGCGGGTCGCTACACAGCCCCCCCACCACAAAGTCCCTCGTCCCCGAGGGAACAAACAAAGTCTCTGAAGCGACCCGGAGGTCTCCTTTGCCTGCGTGGCCGTGATGGTCGCAGAGTGCCCCTCTGGGACCCAGGGGATGAAGGCAGGGATATGGGTGACAAGGAAGCGGGAACGGGTAATACAGTCCGTGGCTCTGGGGAACCACGCGGTGACACAGGGGGGGAGACAGGGGGAGTGGGCTGTCTGGAGCCTTGTCTGCGGCACCTGAGGGTGGGTGCCTGGAGAATGTCATTGCCAGAGAGGGGAATTGTGGGGTTCCTGGGGTTTGGGGAGAAGAGGCCCCTCTGTATGGGGCTAACCTGTCCCGGTGCAGTGCCACCTTTCTCCCCCTGGGAGGAAGCTGCACCCGGTACACAACCTCCCCTACCCTCTCCAGGACACTGCAGGGTCCCACCCAGTGACTGTCCAACTTGGGGCATCTGCCTTTTTTTCCTTAGGGGCTGTAGACCCAGACCAGCTCCCCAGCCACAAAGTGCCTTCCCGGGTGTGCACGTCATAGTTCCTTTCTGCCTCACACCTGCATTCACCAGCTGCTCTCTGGCGAAGGTGTGGGCTGTCTCCAGGCGGTCCTGGAGTCTCCGGGCATACTCCGGCCCCGGAGGAACATGGGGGCCGACCAAACGCCATCTCCGCAGGGGTGCGGATCTCTCTCCCCAGCATGAGGAGGGCAGGCGTGCAGGAAGTGGAGTCTTGGACAGCGGAGCGGCATGCCATGAGGACCATAGGCAGGTGCTTGTCCCAGTCACGCTGGTGTTTGGAAGAGACGATGGCCAGCTGCTGTCCAAGCGTTTTGTTGAAGCGCTCCACAAGGCCATCACTTTGAGGATGGAGAGGAGTAGTGCGGGTCTTGTGCATACCCAGCCTCTCACACATGGTGGCGAACACACGGGACTCAAAGTTTCTGCCTTGGTCGCTGTGGATGGACTCTGCAGCTCCAAACCTGCTGAACATCCCCGCTGTCAGGGCGTCGACGATGGTCTCTGCCTCCTGGTCAGGCAGAGCATAGGCCTCGGGCCATTTTGTGAAATAGTCCATGGCCGTGAGCACCCAGCGGTTTCCACTGTCTGTGGTGGGGAACGGCCCAACTACATCCACTCCCACCCTCTCCATGGGAGCCCCCACTGGGAACTGTTGGAGCTGAGCATGAGAGCGGCCTGGGGGGCCCTTTCTCGCTGTGCAGTTGTCACAGCGGCGACAAAAGTCCTCCACATCCCTCTTGTGCTGCCCCCAGTAGAAGCCCTGACGGAGACGGCGCAGTGTTTTTGTGACCCCAAAGTGTCCAGTCCCCACCCCCATGAGTACTCTGGAGCACAGCCTCCCGCAATGCTTTTGGGACCACCACCTGCCACCTCTCCTCTCCCGTAGCTGACTCCTTCCATGCCCGCTGTAGCACGCCATCAGCCAGCCGCAGTCTCTCAAACTTCGACCACAACCCTTTGGTCGCGAGTGAGAGCGCTGTCACCTCTTCCCATGGTGGCCTCACCTGCGCCTCTACCCACTGTAGCACTGGCTGTAGGTCTGTGTCCCGTCCCTGCTGCTGCCGCCATTCAGCCACGTCGACAGTCTGCAGCTCACAGCAGACAGGCCCGCTCGCCCGACACACTGTGGCACAGACACCCTCCTCTGCCCGCAGCTCTCTCTCCCGTCCCTCTCTCCGTTCACAGTGGCGGCAGCCGTCTGCAGTACAGGGCCGACGGGACATGGCGTCGGCGTTGGAGTGGCGTGCCCCTGCCCTGTGCACCACCGTGAAGTCATACGGCTGAAGCTCCTCCAACCAGCGTGCCACCTGCCCCTCTGGCTCTCTGAAAGACATGAGCCACTGGAGAGCAGAGTGGTCAGTCCTTACAGTAAAGGGCAGACCACCCAGGTAGTACTTGAAGTGTTTGACGGAAGCCACAACAGCCAAGAGCTCCCGCCGGGTGACACAGTAGCGGCGCTCATGTTTGTCAAATGTTTTGCTGAAGTACGCCACCACTCTCTCCCCTCTGGCCCCACCTGGGCCAGCACCCCACCAATGCCCACATTGCTCGCGTCTGTGTCCAGGATAAAGGGCAAGGTGAGGTCAGGGGGCGAGCACGGGGCCTCGATCAGTGCACGTTTGAGGGTGTTGAACGCCTCCTCACACTCCACTGTCCAAGTGAAAGCCTTGTCCTTCGGCAGCAGGCGGTTCAGTGGAGCAGCAACGCTTGAGAAGCCCCGTACAAACCTCCTGTAGTACGAGGCCAGGCCCAGGAAGCTCTTCAGCTGACGCTGGTCGGTGGGGGTGGGCCAGTCTCTGACAGCCCCTACCTTGTCCTCCATGGTGCTGATCCCCTCCTTCCCCACTCGGTGGCCCAAGAAGGACACCTCTCTCCTCATGAAGTGGCACTTCTCGGGGTGGAGCTTCAGACCTGCGGCAGCCACCCTCTCCAGCACACGCCGTAGCGCCCCCAGGGCTGACTGGAAGGAGCTGCCATGGGCCAGGATGTCATCGAGGTATACCAGACACTGCTGTCGGGGGATGCCATCCAGCACCCTGTCCATCAAACGCTCAAAAGTAGCTGGAGCGTTGCACAGGCCAAAGCACAGGACCTTGAACTGCCAGTGTCCTCTGTTAGTGGAGAACGCAGTTTTGGCTCTGGCCTCTGGGGAGAGGGGCACCTGCCAGTAGCCACTGCGGAGGTCTAGTGAGGAGAACCAGGAGGACCCCCTAACCAGGTCCAGCGACTCATCGATACGTGGTATGGGGTATGAGTCCTTCCTGGTTACCTCATTCAGCCGCCTGTAGTCTGCACAGAACCTCAGCTTGCCCCCCTTCTTCGGAACCATGACGACTGGCGCCGCCCAGGGGCTGTCTGAGGGCTCAATGAAGTCTGCCTGCTGCATCTCCAACACAGCCTTGTCTGCCGCCTCCTGGCGTGCCAGCGGGATACGGCGGGGACGCATCTTGATGGGTCGAGCATCACCTGTGTCGATCTCATGCTGCACCAGATGAGTCTGACCCACCTCTTCCTCACTCAACGCAAAGCTGTCTCTGAATTCAAACAGCAACTGCCACAACCGTTCCTGCTGCTCAGGGTCAAGACCAACACAGTTCCTCCCCCATATCTCCCTCACTGCAGACAGTGTCCTCTCCTCTCCCATCTGGGGTAGCTGGGCTGGGGGGGGTGCGGCCCGGGCTCACAGAGGGCTGTGTCATGGAGGTAGCTGGGGGAATGTAACACACCGCCGTAGGTGACAGGGGGACTGGGGAAAAGTCACACACAGCTGTGGGGGAGGGGGCGCAGCCATGAGTCTCTGCTGCTTTAACTGTTGGAGTAAAGGGTTTGTTGGGTTGAGTGGATGTGACATTAGGGGGGGCCATGGTGACTTCCGTCCCTCCCTGGAAGCTCAGTGTGCCCCTATTTAGGTCTAACTGGCAGCCTGTGCTCCTAAGAAAGTCCAACCCCAGGATACAAGGGTCCTGCACAGCCGCCACCCACACAGGATGACGCACAGTCCTGCCCCCTACTGGCAGAGTCATTATTCCCTTCCCTTTCATGGGTGCCAGCTCACCTGTGACTGTGCGGAGCTGCACAGTTGTAGGCTCACACTGAGTCCAACCTGGCACAATATCTGGCCTCACCAGGGTTACTGCGGACCCAGTGTCCACCAGGGCGGAGCAGGGCACCCCTCCACAGTGACAGGGACATGACAAAGTCCCCAACACAGGTCCGGCCCACCACAACAACAGGCTCCATCCGCTTGCCCTCGTCTGCTTCTGGGGGAAGTGGAGCCTTGCTTCCCCGTCTGTGCCGGTGGGCTCCTCCTGAAGATGATGGTGGTTGGGATAGAAAGCCAGGGGTCCGCACTACCCGGTCTATGCGGACCCCGAGCCGTTTCCCTGAGCTCTGGGGGACATGGGGCAATCTCGGCGCAGATGGCCTGGATGGCCACAACCCCAGCAGACCCTGGGACCAGGGCGTGTGTTTCGTTCCGCCTGTAGCGACACAGCACGAATTAGTTTTGTCATTTCGGCCACCCAAGCAGGCTTTTCCGGCTCGGGCTGCTCTGCCCCCAGCTCGCACAGAGGGTGTGTCTCCCTGCACCCCCACCAAAGCCCCAGCTGAAGCCCCAGCCCACACCAGCTCCCTCTCCAAAGCCATCTCCAAGGCTGTCTGCAATGACTCAGGATGAGCCAGCTGGGTCTGTATGCGCAGCTCCGTAGGAGAGAGCGCCTGTATGAACTGGTCCCGTGCTAGCTCGCTCTGCACGGAGGGGGGCATGTGAGCATATGCCCGCCGAGAGAGGCTCTCAATGTCATTAGCTAGCACCCGTAGAGGCTCTCCAGGCTGCCTGCGTCTATTACTCAGTTCGGAGCGCAGTAGCCCGGGCTGTACACACTGTCCATAGTGCCTCCTCAGTGCTCCCACTAAAGCCCCATAATCATGCCTGTCCTCGGGGCTAATCAATATCAAACAGGCCAGAGCTTCATCCGTGAGGCATAAAGCCAACTGCAGTGCCCTTTCTTCATCCGACCACCCCCTAAAATGAGCTAACAGTTCAAACTGAGCATGAAAAGCTTCCCAATCCGCCTTACCGGAATACTTCGGGGTCTTAACAGATACGGACGCAGCCGGGAACTGGGCGCCGCCATGTTTGTTTACATCCTGAGCCCCAGATTCCTCGTCACACGACGTCGACGTCACCACTTCGGTCCGCCCACCAGAATCCGCGCGAAATACATTCGACGAAGCACTCATGCCCGCTTCAGCCGCCATCGCTCTAACGTCCTCCCTCAAGCGGCCTCTGCGCTCCGACGCCCTGGCGATCTCCTCAGACAGAGCCCCGACGTCCATTCACACGCACCTCCTTGGCCATAATCGTCCCCTACCTCCACCTTCACTTTCGGATTCCCTCGAAGCATTTTCAATCCCGTTCTCACCTACGGTAGCTAGCCACATAAGTCAGCTAGCTAGCTGGCTAACTTGTATCAACGTTTTTACTTCTGACACCAATGTAATGACCTGACTAGCTCATAAATGAACAATTGTCCAGACAGAGGCTTGAGTTTACGAATTGACGGTTTATTACACCAACTTTACACAGGCTACTGTTTGGGCCGTAGCACACGCCAAATAGATGACAGATAACCCACAAGCCAATCGTGACCTGCTCTTGTGAAACCCAGACGTAAGAGAGAGAGAACAAAGGCTGAACCTGGTCTTAACTTCCAATGCTCCACCCCCCTGCCCAACCCCCCTCCACGCCACTCCGCCAACCACCAGGATGCCCGGCATCAGAACATTCCAGGCATTCCCGTGATTGGCAGATAGCAGGTTGATTGACAGGTCGGACCCCGCGAACACCGGGTACTGGTCAGTACAACACAACCCCCTCCTAGCCTAACACATAACACACAGCTGTCTGTGCGGGTCGCTACACAGCCCCCCCCACCACAAAGTCCCTCGTCCCCGAGGGAACAAACAAAGTCTCTGAAGCGACCCGGAGGTCTCCTTTGCCTGCGTGGCCGTGATGGTCGCAGAGTGCCCCTCTGGGACCCAGGGGATGAAGGCAGGGATATGGGTGACAAGGAAGCGGGAACGGGTAATACAGTCCGTGGCTCTGGGGAACCACGCGGTGACACAGGGGGGGAGACAGGGGGAGTGGGCTGTCTGGAGCCTTGTCTGCGGCACCTGAGGGTGGGTGCCTGGAGAATGTCATTGCCAGAGAGGGGAATTGTGGGGTTCCTGGGGTTTGGGGAGAAGAGGCCCCTCTGTATGGGGCTAACCTGTCCCGGTGCAGTGCCACCTTTCTCCCCTGGGAGGAAGCTGCACCCGGTACACAACCTCCCTACCCTCTCCAGGACACTGCAGGGTCCCACCCAGTGACTGTCCAACTTGGGGCATCTGCCTTTTTTTTTCCTTAGGGGCTGTAGACCCAGACCAGCTCCCCAGCCACAAAGTGCCTTCCCCGGGTGTGCACGTCATAGTTCCTTTTCTGCCTCACACCTGCATTCACCAGCTGCTCTCTGGCGAAGGTGTGGGCTGTCTCCAGGCGGTCCTGGAGTCTCCGGGCATACTCCGGCCCCGGAGGAACATGGGGCCGACCAAACGCCATCTCCGCAGGGGTGCGGATCTCTCTCCCCAGCATGAGGAGGGCAGGCGTGCAGGAAGTGGAGTCTTGGACAGCGGAGCGGCATGCCATGAGGACCATAGGCAGGTGCTTGTCCCAGTCACGCTGGTGTTTGGAAGAGACGATGGCCAGCTGCTGTCCAAGCGTTTTGTTGAAGCGCTCCACAAGGCCATCACTTTGAGGATGGAGAGGAGTAGTGCGGGTCTTGTGCATACCCAGCCTCTCACACATGGTGGCGAACACACGGGACTCAAAGTTTCTGCCTTGGTCGCTGTGGATGGACTCTGCAGCTCCAAACCTGCTGAACATCCCCGCTGTCAGGGCGTCGACGATGGTCTCTGCCTCCTGGTCAGGCAGAGCATAGGCCTCGGGCCATTTTGTGAAATAGTCCATGGCCGTGAGCACCCAGCGGTTTCCACTGTCTGTGGTGGGGAACGGCCCAACTACATCCACTCCCACCCTCTCCATGGGAGCCCCACTGGGAACTGTTGGAGCTGAGCATGAGAGCGGCCTGGGAGCCCTTTCTCGCTGTGCAGTTGTCACAGCGGCGACAAAAGTCCTCCACATCCCTCTTGTGCTGCCCCCAGTAGAAGCCCTGACGGAGACGGCGCAGTGTTTTGTGACCCCAAAGTGTCCAGTCCCCACCCCCATGAGTACTCTGGAGCACAGCCTCCCGCAATGCTTTTGGGACCACCACCTGCCACCTCTCCTCTCCCGTAGCTGACTCCTTCCATGCCCGCTGTAGCACGCCATCAGCCAGCCGCAGTCTCTCAAACTTCGACCACAACCCTTTGGTCGCGAGTGAGAGCGCTGTCACCTCTTCCCATGGTGGCCTCACCTGCGCCTCTACCCACTGTAGCACTGGCTGTAGGTCTGTGTCCCGTCCCTGCTGCTGCCGCCATTCAGCCACGTCGACAGTCTGCAGCTCACAGCAGACAGGCCCGCTCGCCCGACACACTGTGGCACAGACACCCTCCTCTGCCCGCAGCTCTCTCTCCCGTCCCTCTCTCCGTTCACAGTGGCGGCAGCCGTCTGCAGTACAGGGCCGACGGGACATGGCGTCGGCGTTGGAGTGGCGTGCCCCTGCCCTGTGCACCACCGTGAAGTCATACGGCTGAAGCTCCTCCAACCAGCGTGCCACCTGCCCCTCTGGCTCTCTGAAAGACATGAGCCACTGGAGAGCAGAGTGGTCAGTCCTTACAGTAAAGGGCAGACCACCCAGGTAGTACTTGAAGTGTTTGACGGAAGCCACAACAGCCAAGAGCTCCCGCCGGGTGACACAGTAGCGGCGCTCATGTTTGTCAAATGTTTTGCTGAAGTACGCCACCACTCTCCCCCCTCTGGCCCCACCTGGGCCAGCACCCCACCAATGCCCACATTGCTCGCGTCTGTGTCCAGGATAAAGGGCAAGGTGAGGTCAGGGGGGGCGAGCACGGGGGCCTCGATCAGTGCACGTTTGAGGGTGTTAAACGCCTCCTCACACTCCACTGTCCAAGTGAAAGCCTTGTCCTTCGGCAGCAGGCGGTTCAGTGGAGCAGCAACGCTTGAGAAGCCCCGTACAAACCTCCTGTAGTACGAGGCCAGGCCCAGGAAGCTCTTCAGCTGACGCTGGTCGGTGGGGGTGGGCCAGTCTCTGACAGCCCCTACCTTGTCCTCCATGGTGCTGATCCCCTCCTTCCCCACTCGGTGGCCCAAGAAGGACACCTCTCTCCTCATGAAGTGGCACTTCTCGGGGTGGAGCTTCAGACCTGCGGCAGCCACCCTCTCCAGCACACGCCGTAGCGCCCCCAGGGCTGACTGGAAGGAGCTGCCATGGGCCAGGATGTCATCGAGGTATACCAGACACTGCTGTCGGGGGATGCCATCCAGCACCCTGTCCATCAAACGCTCAAAAGTAGCTGGAGCGTTGCACAGGCCAAAGCACATGACCTTGAACTGCCAGTGTCCTCTGTTAGTGGAGAACGCAGTTTTGGCTCTGGCCTCTGGGGAGAGGGGCACCTGCCAGTAGCCACTGCGGAGGTCTAGTGAGGAGAACCAGGAGGACCCCCTAACCAGGTCCAGCGACTCATCGATACATGGTATGGGGTATGAGTCCTTCCTGGTTACCTCATTCAGCCGCCTGTAGTCTGCACAGAACCTCAGCTTGCCCCCCTTCTTCGGAACCATGACGACTGGCGCCGCCCAGGGGCTGTCTGAGGGCTCAATGAAGTCTGCCTGCTGCATCTCCAACACAGCCTTGTCTGCCGCCTCCTGGCGTGCCAGCGGGATACGGCGGGGACGCATCTTGATGGGTCGAGCATCACCTGTGTCGATCTCATGCTGCACCAGATGAGTCTGACCCACCTCTTCCTCACTCAACGCAAAGCTGTCTCTGAATTCAAACAGCAACTGCCACAACCGTTCCTGCTGCTCAGGGTCAAGACCAACACAGTTCCTCCCCATATCTCCCTCACTGCAGACAGTGTCCTCTCCTCTCCCATCTGGGGTAGCTGGGCTGGGGGGTGCGGCCCGGGCTCACAGAGGGCTGTGTCATGGAGGTAGCTGGGGGAATGTAACACACCGCCGTAGGTGACAGGGGGACTGGGGAAAAGTCACACACAGCTGTGGGGGAGGGGCGCAGCCATGAGTCTCTGCTGCTTTAACTGTTGGAGTAAAGGGTTTGTTGGGTTGAGTGGATGTGACATTAGGGGGCCATGGTGACTTCCGTCCCTCCCTGGAAGCTCAGTGTGCCCCTATTTAGGTCTAACTGGCAGCCTGTGCTCCTAAGAAAGTCCAACCCCAGGATACAAGGGTCCTGCACAGCCGCCACCCACACAGGATGACGCACAGTCCTGCCCCCTACTGTCAGAGTCATTATTCCCTTCCCTTTCATGGGTGCCAGCTCACCTGTGACTGTGCGGAGCTGCACAGTTGTAGGCTCACACTGAGTCCAACCTGGCACAATATCTGGCCTCACCAGGGTTACTGCGGACCCAGTGTCCACCAGGGCGGAGCAGGGCACCCCCTCCACAGTGACAGGGACATGACAAATCATGCTCTTATCCTTCTAGACCTATCGGCTGCCTTCGATACTGTGAACCATCAGATCCTCCTCTCCACCCTCTCCGAGTTGGGCATCTCCGGCGCGGCCCACGCTTGGATTGCGTCCTACCTGACAGGTCGCTCCTACCAGGTGGCGTGGCGAGAATCTGTCTCCTCACCACGCGCTCTCACCACTGGTGTCCCCCAGGGCTCTGTTCTAGGCCCTCTCCTATTCTCGCTATACACCAAGTCACTTGGCTCTGTCATAACCTCACATGGTCTCTCCTATCATTGCTATGCAGACGACACACAATTAATCTTCTCCTTTCCCCCTTCTGATGACCAGGTGGCGAATCGCATCTCTGCATGTCTGGCAGACATATCAGTGTGGATGACGGATCACCACCTCAAGCTGAACCTCGGCAAGACGGAGCTGCTCTTCCTCCCGGGGAAGGACTGCCCGTTCCATGATCTCGCCATCACGGTTGACAACTCCATTGTGTCCTCCTCCCAGAGCGCTAAGAACCTTGGCGTGATCCTGGACAACACCCTGTCGTTCTCAACTAACATCAAGGCGGTGGCCCGTTCCTGTAGGTTCATGCTCTACAACATCCGCAGAGTACGACCCTGCCTCACACAGGAAGCGGCGCAGGTCCTAATCCAGGCACTTGTCATCTCCCGTCTGGATTACTGCAACTCGCTGTTGGCTGGGCTCCCTGCCTGTGCCATTAAACCCCTACAACTCATCCAGAACGCCGCAGCCCGTCTGGTGTTCAACCTTCCCAAATTCTCTCACGTCACCCCGCTCCTCCGCTCTCTCCACTGGCTTCCAGTTGAAGCTCGCATCCGCTACAAGACCATGGTGCTTGCCTACGGAGCTGTGAGGGGAACGGCACCTCAGTACCTCCAGGCTCTGATCAGGCCCTACACCCAAACAAGGGCACTGCGTTCATCCACCTCTGGCCTGCTCGCCTCCCTACCACTGAGGAAGTACAGTTCCCGCTCAGCCCAGTCAAAACTGTTCGCTGCTCTGGCTCCCCAATGGTGGAACAAACTCCCTCACGACGCCAGGACAGCGGAGTCAATCACCACCTTCCGGAGACACCTGAAACCCCACCTCTTTAAGGAATACCTAGGATAGGATAAAGTAATCCTTCTCACCCCCCTTAAAAGATTTCGATGCACTATTGTAAAGTGGCTGTTCCACTGGATGTCATAAGGTGAATGCACCAATTTGTAAGTCGCTCTGGATAAGAGCGTCTGCTAAATGACTTAAATGTAATGTAAATGTAATGACAAAAGTCCCCAACACAGGTCCGGCCCACCACAACAACAGGCTCCATCCGCTTGCCCTCGTCTGCTTCTGGGGGAAGTGGAGCCTTGCTTCCCCGTCTGTGCCGGTGGGCTCCTCCTGAAGATGATGGTGGTTGGGATAGAAAGCCAGGGGTCCGCACTACCCGGTCTATGCGGACCCCGAGCCGTTTCCCTGAGCTCTGGGGGACATGGGGCAATCTCGGTGCAGATGGCCTGGATGGCCACAACCCCAGCAGACCCTGGGACCAGGGTGTGTGTTTCGTTCCGCCTGTAGCGACACAGCACGAATGAGTTTTGTCATTTCGGCCACCCAAGCAGGCTTTTCCGGCTCCGGGCTGCTCTGCCCCCCAGCTCGCACAGAGGGTGTGTCTCCCTGCACCCCCACCAAAGCCCCAGCTGAAGCCCCAGCCCACACCAGCTCCCTCTCCAAAGCCATCTCCAAGGCTGTCTGCAATGACTCAGGATGAGCCAGCTGGGTCTGTATGCGCAGCTCCGTAGGAGAGAGCGCCTGTATGAACTGGTCCCGTGCTAGCTCGCTCTGCACGGAGGGGGGCATGTGAGCATATGCCCGCCGAGAGAGGCTCTCAATGTCATTAGCTAGCACCCGTAGAGGCTCTCCAGGCTGCCTGCGTCTATTACTCAGTTCGGAGCGCAGTAGCCCGGGCTGTACACACTGTCCATAGTGCCTCCTCAGTGCTCCCACTAAAGCCCCATAATCATGCCTGTCCTCGGGGCTAATCAATATTAAACAGGCCAGAGCTTCATCCGTGAGGCATAAAGCCAACTGCAGTGCCCTTTCTTCATCCGACCACCCCCTAAAATGAGCTAACAGTTCAAACTGAGCATGAAAAGCTTCCCAATCCGCCTTACCGGAATACTTCGGGGTCTTAACAGATACGGACGCAGCCGGGAACTGGGCGCCGCCATGTTTGTTTACATCCTGAGCCCCAGATTCCTCGTCACGCCACGTCGACGTCACCACTTCGGTCCGCCCACCAGAATCCGCGCGAAATACATTCGACGAAGCACTCATGCCCGCTTCAGCCGCCATCGCTCTAACGTCCTCCCTCAAGCGGCCTCTGCGCTCCGACGCCCTGGCGATCTCCTCAGACAGAGCCCCCGACGTCCATTCACACGCACCTCCTTGGCCATAATCGTCCCCTACCTCCACCTTCACTTTCGGATTCCCTCGAAGCATTTTCAATCCCGTTCTCACCTACGGTAGCTAGCCACATAAGTCAGCTAGCTAGCTGGCTAACTTGTATCAACGTTTTTACTTCTGACACCAATGTAATGACCTGACTAGCTCATAAATGAACAATTGTCCAGACAGAGGCTTGAGTTTACGAATTGACGGTTTATTACACCAACTTTACACAGGCTACTGTTTGGGCCGTAGCACACGCCAAATAGATGACAGATAACCCACAAGCCAATCGTGACCTTCTCTTGTGAAACCCAGACGTAAGAGAGAGAGAACAAAGGCTGAACCTGGTCTTAACTTCCAATGCTCCACCCCCCTGCCCAACCCCCATCCACGCCACTCCGCCAACCACCAGGATGCCCGGCATCAGAACATTCCAGGCATTCCCGTGATTGGCAGATAGCAGGTTGATTGACAGGTCGGACCCCGCGAACACCGGGTACTGGTCAGTACAACACAACCCCCTCCTAGCCTAACACATAACACACAGCTGTCTGTGCGGGTCGCTACAATACATTTTTTTAAAGGTCATAATACAAAAATATACGTACATTGCTACATCAAACATGTTTAACAAACCAAACACCGGTATTAACAATGCTCAAACATACAAAAAATATAAATAAAAATAAAATACAAAAATGAAACAATTTAAGTGCAATTATATTCACTCTGAAAATATCTTATTATAATGATTCATGAAGATGTTATTCTTGTTGTTATTCACTAGGGTTAATGTTTTAATAAGATAGTTAAATTCAATCAGGATTTTTTAAACATTTTGTTTGTGTATAAAGTGTTTGGCAACAAGAATTTTAAAAAATAACAATAATTTCAGTGGTCTTGTTATCATTGCAATAGTAACATATCTTTCATGTCAAAAATATAGGCAGTGTTCATAATGGTAAATAAGTATTTTGCAAGGTTTTCCCAAAATTCTGACACAAATTTACATTCAAAGAACTTATTTTTCACATAAAACGCAGATATCATCAATAGCCACAAATTTGGATATTATAGAATTACATGGATATATCTTATGTACAATTTTGAAGTGCCTTTAACCATGCATTTTTCCAGACAATGTCGGGAATAAGCATGTTCCAGAAAAACTTTCCTCTCGGCGTAAATTGGTTTTGTGAATGAAGAATTTGTCTTATATATTTATTACAACAAGAACTCTCAAGTAAGCCCACGCCTTCCAATCTGAGTTCTGGATAAACTTTGTGATCATTCCCAAAGTTTAGATGAGTTTTTATAAGTGTAGTTAGACCACAGGGAACGGCTTTGATCACGCAGGTAGACGGTTGCTATGTGCGTCGCGGAGAGACCTGATGTCATTTATGAGAGTCAAGCCTGATAAGTGGATTCTCCGTCAATTTATTCCCGCTTGCTATATTATTTACATTTACATTATGGCTGGTCAAATGGACTATTCACGGCCAAAACGACCCTCAGGCCACCGGGCAATGTCCCGGTGCTACCGACGGCCAGTCCGACATTGGGGGCATGCATCAAATAGTAAATATAAGTTATACAATTAAGAGGCATACAATGTTTTGTCACATAAACTGAAATTGCGCGAACTATTAGAATTTTAGCACCCAGGAAATGGCGGAGCGATTTCTGCATAGTGCATCTTTAAGTCTACTTATCTCAAATCTGAATGGTGCCCCATGTGATCAGCGTAACAAGAAATGTTCAGCACAACAGTTTCGTCCTGAAGAATGGCTGAGTGGACTAAGACAAGAGACCCAGGTTCACATCCACCTCCTTACATGCATACTAGTGATGATGGCCCACTTTATACATGTTACCTCTGCTATAACTTCACATAGCCCGAAACAATTGGATTGTAACATTATTTATAAATGCCTAGCAACTGTAGCCTATAATTGGTGCAAAAGTCTACCCTTGGAAAAGTATTCAATTCCCAGAGTCTTCTTTAAAATGTCAATCAAAATATTGACAGAAAATTAAACAAATATGTATAATCAATCAATATTTATGCTATAAATCATTTGCAATTTAAAACATTTTATTATATTATTAACATTATTTTTGTGTTTTGATGCTGCCTTTTACCTGCACTGAAACACCAGAAAGTGTTTTCACAACACTGTCTTTAAAACACAATTATTCAGATTGAAGAACCACCTTGACTGTTTCAGAGTACTTCCATTCTGTTTTGAAGTACATTCAGTGTATCATACCACTTGCATTGGGTTTATATTCAAACACTCTCCAAAACACTAGATGTTAGCTAAGGTGCACTACTTTTCATGGTGTTTTGAGTCTTTCTGAACAGTTTACCTGGGCCGGCCGGGAGTTGAATAGTGGAGTTGCTGCTGCTAACTTCGTTCTGAACCTTACTGGTTAGGGTTCCTGTCATATCACTCTTTAGTATGATGACACTGCTCTGGTGGTGGCCATCACAGGCTACATTCCTGGTCAGTGTCTTGCCATTCATGGTATTTTAATACTGTAGATATACTACTGACAGTTATGTTTCAATTATCACTAGGATGCATGAGATTTTGTATATAAAAAGGTTCTGTACCTTGTATCTCAAGTCGCGTGTTGACTCTGTGCAACCGTGTTCCCAATGTTGAGTTACAAAGTGACTTCGGAAAGTATTCATACCCCTTGACTTTTTCCACCATTTTGTTATGTTACAGCCTTATTCTAAAATGGGTAGATGAGTCGTCATCTATAACACAGGCGAGATGCAGACGTGCGGCCGCACACCCTCCACAAGGCGAAACATCACATCTGACAGGGCCTGTCAATTCCTGGGCATGTGGAATAGTCTTTATTATCCCCGTGGGGATAATAAACTAAACCAATATACTGTATACGTTAATACGTATACCACTAACAGTCTCTGGTGAGCTAGTCCCAAACTGTTTGTGTGATGGAGAGTGGAGGGCGGATTTGAAAGGGAAGTAGCAGCCGCAAGATTGAAAGTTATTTCTGTAGCAGTGGTGGTGTAGTTGCTGGCGTGTGTGTCTGCGTTTGTGGTTGGCTATAGTGAGCACCTGGAGTGATAGTGTTAGACTGGTTTTGAGGGTTATTTGTCGACACCCTTACTGGACTATATAGCCCGTTAAACAATTGTTGTTGGGTGATTGTGGGACGGCATACTGTCACCAGTTCTCTCGGTCTCGCAGTTCTTATGTGGACGTTTCCGGTGGAATTGATGCTGCTCCCATACACACTTAGGAAAAAAGGGTTCCAAAAGGGTTCTGCAGCTGTCCATACAGGAAAACACTTTTTGGTTCCACATAGATCTATTTTTGGGTTCCATGTAAAAACCCTCCGTGGAAGATAGCACATTTTTCTTAAGATTGTAGAACTTTGAACCATCGCTACAGCCCATTCCCGGAATGAGTGAACCAAACTAGGCCTACAGATTACAGTGGGGGTGTCACAAAGGAGGTGTCATTATATTGTTCGTTTTGTCTGTTTCTTTGTCCAAATACTTTAATTATATGCAACTATTTTACGACAGACCACAAAAGAAGCAGCAACCTGGCTGTAAGCTCCCACCAAATTGTGAAGCACCTGTGTGCTTTCAACTTTATTTAACTAGGCAAGTCAGTTAAGAACAAATTCTTATTTACAATGACAGCCTAGGAACAGTGGGTTAACTGCCTTGTTCAGAGGCAGAGAACGACAGATTTATAGCAGCTCGGGGATTCAATCTAGCAACCTTTCAGTTACTGGCCCCACGCTCTAACCACGAGGATACCTGCCGTTATTGCATGGAAATAAACTCAATGGCGTAGTGTTGGCTACACTTATTTATCGACCGACCTCACATTCTGCTGACTTGGAATGTTAAATTGTATTAACATGTATTAGCTCAACTGGATTTCCTTTTTTTGAACAACTAAAATAAATGTGTCTTATCATACTAATATAATCTTGTACTGTTATCACTGCAACAATATACGTAAGAAAACACAAATAATATGAATAGCTCTATAAACTTAAGCACTGTAAAAGATGTACAATGTCTTTATTTATCTACAGCCTCTCACCTCTTAAGGATTACCACCTCTTTTCAATTTTCGCCTAAAATGACATACCCAAATCTAACTGCCTGTAGCTCAGGCCCTGAAGCAAGGATATGCATATTCGTGGTTCCATTTGAAAGGAAACACTTTGAAGTTTATGGAAATGTGAAAGGAATGTAGTAGAATATAACACAATAGATCTGGTAAAAGATAATACCAAAAACAACCTGAAGGCTGACAAGGCACAAATCTGTCGTTCTGCCCCTGAACAAGGCAGTTATAACCCACTGTTCCTAGGCCGTCATTGAAAATAAGAATTTGTTCTTAACTGACTTGCCTAGTTAAATAAAGGTCAAATAAAATTTAAAATGTGCAAAGTTTTAGACTGATCCAATGAACCATTGCATTTCTGTTCAAAATGTTGTATCAAGACTGCCAAATGTGCATAATTTGTTTATTAATAACTTTTCATGTTCAAAATTGTGCACTCTCCTCAAACAACAGCATGGTGTTCTTTCACTGTAATAGCTACTGTAAATTGGACAGTGCAGTTACATTAACAAGAATTTACGCTATCCCCCAATATCAGATATGTCTATGTCCAGGGAAATTTTCTTGCTACTTACAACCTCATGCTAATCACATTAGCCTACGTTAGCTAAACCGTCCCGTGGAAGGGACACCGATCCCGAAGATGATTTATAAATGTATATACCGATCCCAATATATTATATAACAGTTATAACTAAGTATTTTAACACAAATAAACATTGGTACAACAACGTGGATGCCTCAGAAGAAATAAAGGATTCGATTTACAGTATGATATTGCAGCTCAGTTTACAGGAAATGTTCAGATGCTTTCTCTCAAGCAATAGAGCTAAGGTCTGACTTGCAAGCACCCTCGTCGGGATTCATTCAACATTGAAATACAGATAAATTGATAGTATGGTTTTAAGGAAAAATGACAAAATACTTCAAAATTGTCATACCATTGTACAATACAACAGAAAAGTTGATACTTATTAATCTTAACAAACTCAAAATGACATGCAGTACGTCTTTCTTGTTGCCATCTCTTGATGTTCATTTGTCACTAGTTCAATGGTCTGTCAGACCAACTCAACCAGGGCATGCATGCACAGAATGTTCAGTCAACCCTTGTCTTAGTTCTGCTTTATAAATGTACATGTTGTTAAAATATCTACCCTTGAGTCTTACTTACTTACTTACTGACTTTATTGTCCCCATGTGAAAATGTTGTTGCAGTATCATGTACACATTTAAAGTGGCCTTTAAATACAAAACAAGATTGACAATACAACTTTCCTAACAGTTACGCACCAATAAAAATAATAATAGTAAGAAATAAGAAATACAACTTTTTTTTAAAAAGTCTATGGGCTGCCTGCCACGTCTGGGTTCCCAGCCATGTTGATCTGTCCATACTCCGCCATGTCTGTGGCTGGGGTCCTCTGCTTCCTTTGCTTGTCTATTTTCACATCAGCGTATACCACCTCCTCATCCTTGTTAATGCTTACTGAAAAATGGAAGGAAGAGGAAAGCTGTTGTACAATCTGGACATGTTGTATGTTCTGCACAAAGTACAACTTTTATTTTTATTTTTTTACCTGAAGTATCATATCTGGATCTTCGTTTCTTGCATAGATGGTTAATACCGACATATAGTGCAAGAAGTAGTGTGAGAGTTCCAACAATCAAAGCCACAGCCACTGTCACAGCTACAAAAGGAAACTGGGAAGAGACAACTAGAAAGAAAACATCAGTACACTTTTACATGATTCATGACTCATGCAAATGAAATTATATCTACTCTTAATTCAAAAGGTGGGAATGAAGTCAACTGTCCTGACATTACCTGGGCAGGCCAGGAGATCGATTGTTGAGTTCCTTCTGCTAACATTATTCTGAACAAGGCAGGTCAGTTCTGCCATATCACTGTTCTTCAGTGTGACAGCATTGAAGGCTATACTCCTGGTCAGAGGCTGGCCGCTCATGGTCCAGCTATACTGAAGACCATCTCCCTCTGAGGAGCATGTGACCAGAGTCTCTCCATTAGGCAGACAGAGGTGAGACAACACTGGCACTGACACCGGGGCTGACAGACAAACACAGAGACTCTATCAAATCTACTGACTCATACAAAATGTATATCTAAAGCATTACAGTATATGTATTAACAATAACCTCTCTCGGTGTAGTATTACTGCTGCCAAGTACTGCAGTATAAACTTATTGAAGTACTGACATCCGGTGACCTTTCAGAACCCCCCCCCCACCCCTCACCAGGAAAAGGATGCGTTAAGTATTTAGGTCTAACTAAAACAAAAAAAAGGTTCTGTACCTTGTATCTGAAGTCGCATGTTGACTCGGCGCAACAGTGATCCCTCTGAGTTATATGTTTCCATCTGGTAATCTCCAGAGTCATTTTTTAAGACTCTGTCCAGTCTGAATGTTCCATTATTAAATAACTCAGAGCGATTCTTAAACTCCGGTTGCAATTTCGGTTTCCAGTCTTTACCAGTTTTGATGTCCAGAATATATTTATCACCTTTCGTCAATCGTATGACTTCATTACCACTGTCTGCAGCCAGGACAACGAACAAGGCTTCTCCCAAAGCCCCATAGCATTGATGAGTTCCATTATCGTGAGAGAGATTACAGGCCGTGGCACTAACTGGGGAGTAATTATTTTAGGTCAGTGGGTAGTGTATGTTTGTGTTGCATTCATTTAAGTCTGAAAGTGCATTTAAGTGAAACATCTAAATATAACAATAGCTCAATGCAAAATAATAGTTAAATAAAGGCAACAAAAAAAATAATGACATTTATGTTAAGCAAATATTTCACATACAGAGCCTTCAGAAACTATTCACACCCTTTGAATTTCCACATTTTGTTGTGTTACAGTCTACATTTAAATTGATTAGAAGTAGATTTTGTGTCACTTTTTAAATGAATAAAAAACAAAAAGCTGAAATGTCTTAAGTCAATAAGTATTCATCTCCTTTTGTTATGGCAAGCCTACATACGTTCAGGAATGTGCTGAACAACAAGTTCCATTGACTCACTTTGTGTACAATAATAGGCTTTAACATTATTTTAGAATGACTACCCCATCTCTGTACCACACATACAATTATATGTAAGGTCCCTCAGTCAAGTAGTGAATTTCAAACACAGATTCAACCACAAAGACCAGGAAGGTTTTCCAATGCCTCGAAAATTGTTGGATGGGTAAACATTTATAAAGCAGACATTGAATATCCCTTTGAGCATGGTGAAGTTATTAATCACATTATGGGTGTTGTATCAATACACCCAGTCACTACAAAAATACAGACGTCCTTCCTAACTCAGTTGCCGGAGAGGAAGGAAAACGCTCAGGGATTTTACCATGAGGCCAATGGTGACTTTAAAACAGTTACAGAGTTTAATGGAGGCTGGGGGAGCAAACTGAGGCTGGATCAACAACATTGTAGTTTCTCCACGATACTAACCTAAATGAGAGTGAAATGAAGGAAGCTTGTACAGAATAAAAATATTCTAAAACATTCTAACGGTTTGCAACAAGGCACTAAAGAAAAACAGCAAATAAGACATTTTGCAATAAATTAACTTTATGTCGTGAACTCAAAGTGTTATGTTTGGTGCAAATCTAATACAACACATTGCTGAGTACCACTCGTCATATTTTCAAGAATGGTGGTGGCTGCCTCATGTTATGGGTATGCTTGTCATCGGTAACGACTAGGGAGTTTTTAGAATATAAATAAACGGAATAGAGCTAAGCACAGGCCAAATCCTAGAGGAAAACCTGGTTCAGTCTGCTGCTTTCCAACAGACACTTGGAGACAAACTCACCCTTTACAAGGAAAATAACCTTAAACACGTGGTCAAATATACACTGGAGTTGCTTACCAAGAAAACATTGAATGTTTCTGAGTGGCCTAGTTTTGACTTATATCGGCTTCAAAATCTATTGTAAGACATACAAATGGCTGTGATCAATGATCAAAAATCATTTTGACAGAGATGGAAGAATAAAAAAAACATTTAAAAACTGTTCAAATATTGTATAATCCATATTTGGCAAAGCTCTTAGCGACTTACCCAGAAAGACTCACAGATGTAATCACTGCCAAAGGTGATTGATTCAGGGATATGAATCCTTATGTAAATTAGACATTTCTGTATTTAATTTTCAATGCATTTGCAAAAATGTCTAAAAACACGTTTTCACGTTGTCTTCATGGGATATAGATGGGTGAGATTTTTAAAAATGTATTATTCCATTTTGAATTCAGGCTGTAACATAACAAAATGTGGAATAAGTAAAGGGGTATGAGTACTTTCTGAAGGCACTCAGTTATTGATTATTTATTTAACAGTGAACCCACTCTTCTAGAATATGTACTGCTTTTTTAATATATATATATATATATATATATATATATATATATATATATATATATATATATATATATATAAACATTATGTAATCATTGAAACTGAATTAGCATAACATTGGATTAACAGAACATTTTCAACAATTAGCATACTTTTCTGATTGTTTTTGTTTGTTTGTTATTATGGCTTGGCTAGACTTTATTCTCCTTATTCTCTGTAATATAATGTCTTACCTTGTGTTGCTGCTGTCACCACCAGAACTATAATTATCATGGGATCCATTTATCTTTTGCCTGAGGAATGAAGTTAAGCATAAATCTCAGAGGCGCATTAGCTTCAAAAAAGTGTAAATGGACTTAAACGGATCAAAATGTGATGATTCTATACAAATCAAAGACAGGCTTGTAGACAGTTTGTCAGAGCGACAGACAGACTTTGTCAGTTCTGCATGCCGTGGCCTTGTAGGTGCATGCTTGAAATGAATAGCAAACCATAACTAGCCTACTCTGCTTTCTTGCAAACATTGTATTTTATTATTTTGTTAGGTATTTATAACATATTTGTCACGCCCTGGCCTTAGTTATCTTTGTTTTCTTTATTATTTTGGTTAGGTCAGGGTGTGACATGGGGGATTTATGTGTTTTGTCTGGTCTAGGGTTTTTTGTGTGTTTATGGGGCTGTTTCCTTTCTAGGTAGTTTGTATGTCTATGCAAGTAGTTTGGGAACTATCTGTCAGACTGGACACAATGTGTGCTTTCTGATGGTGTCAAATCACCTCAATATTACTAAAGGTGTCCCGCAGGGGTTGATTTTGGTACTTGTCATTTTTACTGTTAATATAAATAAGATGTATATATCTGCAAAAACCTGCAACATTCATCTGTATGCAGATGACGATATTATGTACGCTAAATGCCCTTACTGCTGACCAGGCTATGTTGGAGCTGCAATCTGAATTTACTGCCTTGCAGGAAGCCCTTGTTGATTTAAAATTGATACTTAATGCGGAAAAAGTAAATGTATGTTGTTTTCTAATTCTAATAGAAATATTTTGGATGGTTATACATTGGATGGTTCTCTCATTGAGCAGGTTCCCGCCTATAAATACCTCGGCTTTTGGATTGAAAAATGTGAGGTTTAAAAAACATGCGGATAAACTAGTTAAGAAGCTGAGATTTAAAGTAGGCTTCTTTTATAGAAATAGATCATTCCTCTCCCCAAACAGTACAGTACAGTACAATATCTGTACCTGCTCTCTTGTAGTTTATTTTTTGCTGTTTAATTGCATTAGCAAGTTGATTTGTGAATTGTTTTGTTCTCAGGGCACCATTGAGAATGAGACCCTGGTCTCAATTGGGCTCCACTTAATAATTAAAAGTGAAATAAAATACAAATATAAATTAGCTGCAATGGAATAGAGATACATTATTAGTTTCACAAACATTATTATCAATATCATTGTAGAGATCCAAACAATAGGTCCAAATGTTGGTATTGTTTTTTAAAATATTTTTTTTTTATAGGCTATTCAGTACTGTATCCACATACCATGTTTACACTGAGTTAAGGTTGCCCATTCGTGTGCCAAGCTACAGCATTTCTGCCCCTCTCAAACAGGTCAACTTAATCTCTAGGCAAATGGTCCAATTTCGGCTGCCACACTTTAGTATAAATGTTTTAATTTCCCTTTTATCCTGGAGCTAAATCTTTCCATAGGCAAAACCTTAAAAATCTCCTGATACCACTGTATAATCCCAGATTCTTAACACATGATCATTGCATGGGTTGGTTTTTTAAACCAAGTTAAATAACTGTTACTGTCTTTTCTTAGTAACGATTGGTTTCATTAGCCATGGTTAATACTGTGTGGGTCAGTTTCCTGGACAGAGAGGAAGCCTGGTCCACAGCATTATCAATAAAGAATGTCCATTGAAATAGCTTTTCAGTCCAGGACTAGTGTGTCCAGCATGCAATTTATAGTAGACCGCATCTTGTATTATCTTAGATTTACGCTAGACCTGTCTTTTTCCTCAAGTATCAACTTATATCGCCATATAACTCATTAGATATAGAAAATGCATACACGTATACTGACCAGTATCCCTCACCAAAGTCAAAATGGCCAAGAAGTCCTGGAGAAAGTGGGCAAAATGTATGGTGCTTTAGAAAATGGTTATGCTCCTTGAATAGCTGTTATCTCATCTTAGTCCTCTCTTCTACAGTGTGAAAACAATGTGAACAACGTGTGACACCTGACATCCGCTCAGATTGTGGCCAAAATTTGCTACCTGTACTTCTGAATGTTTTAAGGCCTAGTGGGCAGCTGAAACACTTTCTATGTATCGTTTCCACGCAAAAAAGGGAACCTAAAAGTGAATATATACATTTAAACAGATCTTTCCATTTGTAAGGTGTCTCTTGAGGTTAGTTAGGCGTCATCATGTTTATTTTGTGTCAGGCAAAACACAAATGAAACAAAACTTTAAATGAAACTAGTTTGATGCAAAGTAACAATCGCTCTTAATACAAGCCCATATCAACAAAAACATTGGGATACCACATATAGATGATTAGACAGACGTTGTGGATTGCAGGTGGCATATCATGCTTTGATTAATGTTGTGCTTTTTTGAAAAACACCATTAAATACCGTTAATACAATCTGGACTAGTTCTGTGTTAGATGTCCAGTGCTATACACAACAAGGACTCCGTAGTCACTAATATACAAATGTAACAAAATGTTCTACTTTAAGGCGCTTTGTAAAAAAAACAAAAAAAACATGAATCTAACTCTCAATACAGGAAGGAAACCAGATACTGTAGGCCTAAACATGAAAACCAAAGTGTAACTGGAGTGGTGGGTCTCATTTTCCATCTCTCAGAAGTGGTTTCATAAAACTGGCCCCGCTCAAAGCGTGGAGCAGTTTGAAAAGAAATTACATCCATCTCACTCAATCGCCTTAAAAAGGTCAAAGTTTCAAAGAAAGGTTCAAGAAAGAAACATTATTCCACAGCAACAGGAATGTGTCTTGGGAATCAAATAAATTCCATCATTAAAATAATACTAATGATCGAAGGCCTATATATCACGTTACAAAACTCGGACCACTCAAAACACTGTAAAAGACGGGCAATGCCTTTGACATTATAATATCCTTTTATTTACAGCCCCACATTCACAAGATATGATAAAACGACGGCAAATTACTACTTTGACCCTTTAGAAAATGTATTTGTCTAAACACACACACACGTCAACTTCGGTACGTTACAAACGTGCATGCCTCAAAAGAAAGTGTAACTTACCCAGAATATTTTAAAAAGCCGTGCTCTTATACAGTACCATAAGGTCCTCTCAATGTGCTCCTGTCAACGGTGCGAGGAGCGGAACAACCGCAACATCAGAGCAACAGTCTGATTGAAGTTCTAATGCCGTATTAAAGTGGCAGTAGGCCTGGCCATTATCACAATAAGACTAAACTACTGTATAAAACAAGTATACATTCTGTAGAATCAGTTCTAGAAAAGACAGAGAATTTGGCAGTTGGGGTTCTTGGTGTATCCTTCCCTATCAAATATTTTGAGGAAAACATTTGCCATATTCAGCGGATTTGTTCAGAAATTGCTTTGCAGTACAAAGTGGGATATTCAACCTATAGTGAACTGCCAATGGTATACAAATTTGGAGAAAGAAAAAGCTAAATCCCTTTCGGGCAGTTTTTCACAGCACAATCAAACATTCTGTGAGGAATTCATTGTTAGCACACAGGGAACCATATACTGTAGCTTATAGAGGTGATATAATTGTCTAATTTGTCCAGTATTTACATTCTTCTGACAGTAAAAAGATAAAACACTGGTAAAATCTCAGAGTGCATCTGAAATGTCACATTTAACACATTTTGAGGACTACAAGCCCAAGCAGAGAGAACCAACGCTCATTTTACACTTGCATGCAATATAATGTGATGCTACCACTGGAGAGGAAAGAAACAGAAGGAATGGAACACATCGATAAAACACAGTCACTTAATTAAAATCATTACCATTTTAAAATCCACACCAAATCTTAATCAGAACACTCTATTCAGTTTTTATTTTATTTTTACCAATCTGACTTATTGCAGAAAATCCTGGGGTAGTGTTAGTGGTCTTTTGCAAATTGCTTCTTACTTTAAACTGTAGTCGGCAGAATACTGTTACTTTACACTATCTGTTGCAAGTAAGTTAAACTGCTCTAACAAGCAAGAGGGTTTGTATTGATAACACTAATAGGTAGGGAAGATCTGTACACCCACAGTCCTCATTGGAAAAACCTAAAGAAGCGCTTTAATATTACTTTCACCTACAGTACCCTACCCATGTTAAATATAGCTGTTTCTGTAGATATAAAGATGTATTTGTGTATAGTATTGAAGCCCAGAAATGGCCGTTTGTTGCCCTAGTCATATAATCACATGAGGTGAGTGGTTATTCAGACCAGTGGTCCACCATTCAATCATTTAAACCTGTGAGGGGAAAGTACGCTTTCCTCTGTTGTCTACGCTAAATGTGCTCGAGGCACCATGATCATGGGGTGGTGGATTATCAACTGTGGAATACACCATAAGACCCATAATCAAAAGGAACATTTCACTGTCCCCGAATGCTTGCCCACTTCTCATAATCCAATCCATGTCAAATTAAACAAACATGTACAGTAGATATTTTGGTTCGGTGACACATGGTACGTCGTCAATGTTTCTATCATAGCCTGCAAGTCCGGGTTCAGAGGATGGCGTGGCGGTGTGTAACGGTATGGTGTAAGTGCAACTGCATTGAAAAGGCCAAGTCACGTGTAAAAAAAAAGATCTAGGCGGCGATTACGGCAAGTGCTTTAGAGATTCAACCCCACTCGTACATCCATTTGTACTAATTGTGCCTCTGCCAATGAAACATGACAAGAAAAGAAAAATCTAAGTCAGAGCAGAGACCGAATGACAAGCGCCGAGATGGTCCTGAAACGCACAGCATATATACATACATGAGAGCCTGACACGGTGTGACATTTATGCGATTGGCTTGTGACAGACAGCGTTGAGAGGAGTAATCTGATTTCAAGTAAAGAGATGAGATGCAGCGGGCTCGTGTTTCCTCAGGCCGGTCGGTGGGCATCCCTCTGTGTCCCCATGCAGCCAGCTGGTCACCCTCCTGTGTCCCTCAGAGAGATGTCTCACTCAAACCCTCCCGCCTCTGGAGCTCAGCTGGGCGCAGGGGAGGAGACAGAGAAACGGAAATGTTAACTTTACCTCGTTCAAAAACAAATAGGAGGGAATTAAAAGAGACAAAAAATAAACACTGAAAACATAATGCAGTAGTCTGTGCCTGTCCAGCTAATGTATCTCTTGGCTTTGAGTAATAATAGGCCTGCATGCAATTGCAACAACTCCCACCAGATGGCAGGCCCTGATCTGAGATCTGTCTCCAGTATAGACAGTAGAAGAGCGGTGAGGAGACTCACCAGACTGACTTACTTGGTGATGGCGGAGGGTGATCCAGAGCGGTGGAAGTGGACTATCTGCCACTTGCCGTCGCGGCGGTGCCAGATGCGTGTCTCCTCTGACTGGGCGGTGCGGGGCATGCCGTTGGTGTCGATGTATTGGGTGATGCGGATGTAGGCGATGCAGGCAGCTTCCTCCCCGATCAGGTGGATGTGGGGGTTCAGGATGGTGGTGTGGACAGGCTTACTGTTCTTAGACCACACTGGGGTGAGGAGTAGCAAACAAATAAGACAATAGTCAGTCATTCTACAGGAATTTTCACAGTGGTTTATGACTAGGTATGCCATATTCTCTCAGTGATGATGTCACTTTCCCCTTATCAATGCTTTATGTAGTTAATATTTGAGTGGGTTCATTAATGTTGTCATATCAGTATGTCTCTCTCAGCCTGCCACACTCTCATTATGTTTCTCTCCCTTTCTCTCCATTTCTCTCTTCCTCTTTCTCGCTCTGCCATTTTCCCAAATAGCCCAATCAAAGCCCATTAGAGCTGTTTCCACTGCCTGGGAGAACAGTGGCTGATATGAGAGGATTAGAGCAGAGCAGGGTTGGTCCATTACTCACCACAAATGAGAAATCAGTGAGCAAATGAGCCAGAAGCGTGCTGTCTGCAGCCACGGCTGGACACAGCCACTGCATCAGCTAATGAGCGCGATATTCACTTACAGAAACTGGCCCCAAGCTTCGGTTCTCAACAAGCTTCTGTCATCCACAATTTACTGTAATCCTGTAATTGTCGCCTTGGTAGTTTACTCCTGCATTGTTTTTATAAAAAATATATTTCTTGGTCCTGCTTTAAATTACGTGCCGCTTATAGAGTCTTCATAAACACTACATCAACGTGTCAGAGATCACACGTTTATGTCATGCTCTATAAAGGGTTTATTAAATGTGGCATAACTGTGTGACATGACCACCAATGTCAAATGTGACATAAACCTGTGTTTTATAAAGGGGGGCATAAGCACTGCTTAATAAAGTCTTTATAAATCATATTAAATAGGCTTCAAAGTGTCATGCATCTCGGTAGAGCATTGCAATGCCAGGAAAGTGGGTTCTATTCCCAGGACCGTCCATACGTAAAAATGTATGCATGCATGACTGTAAGCCGCTTTGGATAAAAGCATCTGGTAAATTGTATATATTATATTGTATTATTCTTAAATATTTCTAGGATGGCCCAACCTCTTTCCCTCTTTAGTGCATAGCTAGTATTGGACATGACCTCAACTTTCCCCCAAAATGCAGTGCTGCAAGATGACACACGCTCTGAAGTGCAGTCATGCACAGCAAAAAACATTGGTAGGAAATCTATTTGTATTTCAAAAATAATAATTCAATTTTTTACACAAATTTCATTTTCTCTGTTTTGTTTTACAGGTTTCGGTTTCCCCCAGTTTTTTCACACTTTTTAATAGAAAAACAAACTAAATTGGATTTAAAACATCTTAAGCTGACAGTCCCCAAAATCGGGCACTGGATGTACTAAAAAATAGGTACAGTGTATTCGAAAAGTATTCAGACCCCTTGACTTTTTCCACATTTTGTTACATTACAGTCTTATTCTAAAATGGAATAAATAAATGTTTTTCCTCATCAATCTACACACAATATCCCATAATGATGAAGCAAAACAGTTTTTAGAAATCTTTGCAAATGTATAAAAAAATATATATCACATTGACATATTTATTAAGACCCTTTGTTATGAGACTCAGTATTGAGCTCAGGTGCATCCTGTTTCCATTGATCATCCTTGAGATGCTTCTGCAACTTGACTGGAGTACACCTGTGGTAAATTCAATTGATTGGACATGATTTGGAAAGGCACACACCTGTCTATATAAAGGTCACACAGTTGACAGTGCATGTCAGAAAAAAAACAAGACACGAGGTCGAAGTAATTGTCCGAGACAGGATTGTGTCGAGGCACAGATCTGGGGAAGGGTACCAAAAAATGTCTGCAGCATTGAATGTCCATAAGAACACAGTATCCTCCATCATGGAAGAAGTTAGGAACCACCAACACGCCAAACTGAGCAATTGGGGGAGAAGGGCCTTGGTCAGGAAGGTGACCAAGAACCCGATGGTCACTCTGACAGAGCTCCAAAGTTCCTCTGGCGATGGGAGACAACCATCTCTGCAGCACTCCACCAATCAGGCCTTTATGGTAGAGTGACCAGACGGAAGCCACTCTTCAGTAAAAGGCACATGGCAGCCCGCTTGGAGTTTGCCGAGAGGCACCTAAAGACTCTCAGACCATGAGAAACAAGATGCTCTGGTCTGATGAGACCAGGATTGAACTCTTTGGCCTGAATGCCAAGCATCACGTCTGAAGGAAACCTGGCACCATCTCTACGGGGAATCATGATGGTGGCAGCATCATGCTGTGGGGATGATTTTCAGTGGCAGGGGCTGGGCGATTAGTTAGGATCGAGGGAAAGATGAATGGAGCAAAGTACAGAGAGATCCTTGATGAAAACCTGCTCAAGACCTCAGACTGGGGAGAAGGTTCATCTTCCAACAGGACAACGGCCCTAAGCACACAGCCAAGACAACACAGTATTGTCTATAAGATAAGTCTATGAATGATCTTGAGTGGTCCAGCCAGAGCCCAGACTTGAACGCGATTTAACATACAGTGGGGCAAAAAAGTATTTAGTCAGCCACCAATTTTGCAAGTTCTCCCACTTAAAAAGATGAGAGACCTGTAATTTTCATCATAGGTAAACTTCAACTATGACAGAACAAATGAGAAGATAAATCCAGAAAATCACATTGTATGATTTTTAATTAATTTATTTGCAAATTATGGTGGAAAATAAGTATTTGGTCAATAACAAAAGTTTCTCAATACTTTGTTATATACCCTTTGTTGGTAATGACAGAGGTCAAACGCTTTCTGTAAGTCTTCACAAGGTTTTCACACACAGTTGCTGGTATTTTGGCCCATTCCTCCATGCAGATCTCCTCTAGAGCAGTGATGTTTTGGGGCTGTTGCTGGGCAACACGGACTTTAAACTCCCTCCAAAGATTTTCTATAGGGTTGAGATCTGGAGACTGGCTAGGCAACTCCAGGACCTTGAAATGCTTCTTACGAAGCCACTCCTTCGTTGCCCGGGCGGTGTGTTTGGGATCATTGTCATGCTGAAAGTCCCAGCCACGTTTCATCTTCAATGCCCTTGCTGATGGAAGGAGGTTTTCACTCAAAATCTCACGATACATGGCCCCATTCATTCTTTCCTTCACACGGATCAGTCGTCCTGGTCCCTTTGCAGAAAAACAGCCCCAAAGCATGATGTTTCCACCGCCATGCTTCACAGTAGGTATGGTGTTCTTTGGATTTAACTCAGCATTCTTTGTCCTCCAAACACGACGAGTTGAGTTTTTACCAAAAAGTTATATTTTGGTTTCATCTGACCATATGACATTCTCCCAATTCTCTTCTGGATCATCCAAATGCTCTCTAGCAAACTTCAGACGGGCCTGGACATGTACTGGCTTAAGCAGGGGGACACGTCTGGCACTGCAGGATTTGAGTCCCTGGCGGCGTAGTGTGTTACTGATGGTAGGCTTTGTTACTTTGGTCCCAGCTCTCTGCAGGTCATTCACTAGGTCCCCCCGTGTGGTTCTGGGAGTTTTGCTCACTGTTCTTGTGATCATTTTGACCCCATGGGGTGAGATCTTGCGTGGAGCCCCAGATCGAGGGAGATTATCAGTGGTCTTGTATGCCTTCCATTTCCTAATATTTGCTCCCACAGTTGATTTCTTCAAACCAAGCTGCTTACCTATTGCAGGTCTACAATTTTGTTTCTGGTGTCCTTTGACAGCTCTTTGGTCTTGGCCATAGTGGAGTTTGGAGTGTGACTGTTTGAGGTTGTGGACAGGTGTCTTTTATACTGATAACAAGTTCAAACAGGTGCCATTAATACAGGTAATGAGTGGAGGACAGAGGAGCCTCTTAAAGAAGAAGTTACAGGTCTGTGAGAGTCAGAAATCTAGCCTGTTTGTAGGTGACCAAATACTCATTTTCCACCATAATTTGCAAATAAATCCATTTAAAATCCTACAATGTGATTTTCTAGATGTTTTTTTCTCATTTTATCTGTCATAGTTGAAGTGTATCTATGATGGAAATTACAGGCCTCTCTCATCTTTTTAAGTGGGAGAACTTGCACAATTGGTGGCTGACTAAATACTTTTTTGCCCCACTGTATCTGGAGAGACCTGAAAATAGCTGTGCAGCGACGCTCCCCATCCAACCTGATAAGGGTGTTGTGTGCAGATTGATCAAATATATATATAATTGAATACATTTTAGAATAAAAAGTCAAGGGCTCTGAGTACTTTCCGAATATGTTTGCATCCGAATACTGTATATGTTTACATTACTTATTTTATTGGTTTCCCACCGTTTTAGAAGTCAGAAGACATTCCTAGGATGATGTCAACATCCCCAGTCGATTAAACCTGTATTTGCCTCTATCTACTGGTCAGCTGCATCATTACATCCATTTATATTACTTCACTGCAATGTTATGTCATAGGGGGGTCCTTAGAAAAACATGAATCCAGCTGGACTGCATCAGGGCACAGACATGGCAAAGCAATAGCGGAATTTGTCTCAAGCAGGCGGATCTAAATACAAAAACTTTCATAGTTCTCCGATAAAGAATGCGACCTACACCCTTCCTTCAACCTAAAATAAGTAAATGAGTCATTTTGTGGGTGAAGTCAAACATTTGTTTTTTTATGTCCTAGGCATATGCTCACAATGACAAAAATTGGGGCCCTTTAGTCCTTCTCCCCTTGTCTGTTTAATGTGGATTGAGACGTTCACAAATTTAACAGATTTTCACTATCACAAATGTCAGCCTTTATTAGCTCAATGTAATTTAAAGCAGGACCTCTTTGGGTGATAGCTATTCAAGTTTTGTCACATATACCTCCGCTCCCCTTCTCTGGCGCTCGATGTCTCCGGTCTCCACACCTGGCAACCTTCATTACGCACACCTGTGCTCATCATTAGGCACACCTGGACTTCATCACTTTCCTGATTACTCACCCTTTATCTATCCCTCCATTGTTATCACCCTTCAGGCAGTATTGTTTCTGTGTTCATATGCCACTCTTATTCGTCTATCCACTCTGGTCGTTCTTATTAAACTCACCAACTGCACCTGCTTCCTGACTCCCTTCGTCTTCGTTACAAGTGGAATACAGAAATCAAGTTTTTTTTTTAAATCAACAATTTTGAATTGGTTTGGATATTTGACTACTTCTCCAATCAACTAGCTACCAGCCTAGATATTCCTATATCATCTCATTGCCCGTAGCCAAAGACCGTTTTTCATGTGTGCAGTTTTCTGTACATTGCTTCGGAATGGTTGCTTCAACTGCTGGATGGAGGTTTTTTTTTCAAACAGAGGACTTTTAGTTGCTTTTTTGCTGCTTTGATGTGCTTCTCACCTGTGGTAACCATGGCAACTAAAGATGCAACTAGACACCGGTACACACGGTGTTGTCTGCTTCTTCTAAGACATCCATTCTAGTCTCCACCAGGGCTGGATTGTCACGCCCTGATCTGTTTCACCCGTTGTTGTGATTTTCTCCACCTCCTCCAGATGTGGCTTGTTTTCCCCAGTGTATTTATCCCTGTGTTTCCTGTCTCTCTGTGCCAGTTCGTCTTGTATGTTTTCAAGTCAACCAGCGTGTTTTCTGGTGCTCCTGTTTTCTATTCTCTTTTTCTAGTCTTCCCGGTTTTGACCCTTGCCTGTTTTTTCTGGATTCCCTACCCGCCTGCCTGACCCTTCTGCCTGCCCTGACATCGAGCCTGTCTGCCACTCTGTACCTCTTGGACTCAGAATTTGGTTTTGACCTTTTGCCTGTCCAAGACCATTCTCTTGCCTACTCCTTTTTAGAGTATAAGTTAACTACAATGACTCTAACCATCTGCCTCCTGTGTCTGCATCTGGTTCTGCCTTGTGCCCTTACTGTATATAGAAGGGATGATGGATATAGTCGAGCCACACCCGCAAGCCCATGTTTGGATAGGAAAGCCCAGGAAGTGAGAGAGAAAAGGGGGAGTGAGGCAGAGGCTAAGGAGACTGGCGGCGACTAACGCCGGAAGGTGCCAGGCGGAGGTGGTGGTCGCTCCACCATCCGAGGCAGAGGCCCAACGCTGGGTGAAGATGGGCTGTGTTGAACCCGTTGTGGGAGAGTGGACAAAGGACCAATCAATTGAGAACTCAACCAAGTGCCCCAAACGGATCTTCCTGAGGTGGACTCATTCAAGCCCCTCGCCTCCAGAGGCATTGTTTACATCTTAATGTATGTAGTCTCCTGCCAAAAATACACGAGATTCTGGATTGGATAACATCCCAGCTAGATTCTTGAGTGATGCTGCTGATCACATTGGCCCTTAAGTAACCCTCAGAATCAAGAGGTGAAACATGCAAGAGTTGTTCCTTTAAACCAAAGTTGAGCAAGGGTACTACAGACCAGTGACAATCTTGAGTGTGTTGTCAAAGTTTTTTTTTCACTCCATGAACAGATCCTAAAGTACATTATATAGAACATTCACTCCAGTTATATATTCTCCCGGCACGTGTTTACTATACTTGACAGGTTTTATCAAGCAATAAATTGACATGGGCAACTTCTGTGGTATGGACATGCTTGGCCTCCTTATTATGGGTGAAGCCACACCTAACTGACAGGGTCCAAAGTGTGGATGTGGGCAGGACATTGTCTGATGCTAAGGAGATAAATGGTTCCCTGGGGGACACCACAGTTTTGGGGCCATTGCTTTTTGTTGTTGTTGCTCTTCCTAAATGACAGACTCCGCCTGTTCATACCCTCTGTTCCTGTACGTGGATGAATCTGCCCTCTTGGTTTCACATAAGAATAAGTAGACCGTTGAAAAGACCCTAAGCGGCGAACTGACTAAAGTCAGTAAGTGGTTATCCGGCCACAAACTGTCTCTGCATTTAGACAGAATGTATCCTGTTTGTTTCCCGAACACAACGTGAGAAACTCCTCCTCCAACTTCTCTGTCAAGTGTAATGGTGTAGCGGTGAAGGGAGAAAAAAAATATGCTCTGTTACATACTTGGTGTGTGAATTGGACCCAACACATGACAGGTGAACTCATGGCTCTGAAGGTCATTGGGAAGGTTCACTCCATGACAATGTTCCTGGCAAGGGTAGCCAAGTTCCTGGATACAGAGTCTATGAGGACCCTGGCAACATCTCTGATACATTGCCAAAGGACAATTACACTCCAATCTCAGCCACAGGACGCACATTTCAGGGGACTTGAACGGTTGATTTGGTGGTGCAGATTAAACTGTTGATGTTTGTTTTTTTTAGTTATAAATGATCTTGCCCCCCCAGTTACCTGTCTGGTTATATTCATTTCATTAGAGACTCTCATAGCCATCACACCAGAGCCAGTTGGCAATATCAGACCGCTGCGCTATAGAAGCATGGCTGGAAAAAAGCTATTTCCATTACACTGGTGCAGAGGAATGGAATGGTGTACCAAACCATATAAAATACATCCCTACACTAGGGAATTTAAAAATAAACCATAAGAAATGGTTTATGGGCAAAATGCGGCACAGGCTTAGAGAAAGTATCATTGTTTTAATGAATGTTACCTGGTAATCAATTAGATTTTATTTTCAAGGTTTCCTCCTTATTGATGAGATGTATTTGAGATGTGCTTTGTTTTCATGTTATAATCTTGTGTAATATTTTTTTTTAGTGTATTTTCATTAATCATTTTGTGGTTCTATTGTGTTTATAATAAAACATCTTAACCACATCTAATGAAATATATATTATATTGTGTCACTTATTATGGATACTGTTAGCTAGAGCTTATTGCCACAAAGGGACTATTAAAGCGCATTCCAAAGATATATTATACTAAAGTGTCACTTGCTCCCTCACTGGGACATTAAATGGATTGTTACTGCTGTATAGCAAGAGGTTTATAGTCATCCTGTGTACAGCCCTGGGATTTGATTACATATCCTCTGAAATTCAACACAGTTTTCCTATAGCATGAACCTGTCTGTGTGTGATGTAAAACGTATATTTATCATTTCAAAAGACATATAGTAGGAGTGAAGGCGGAGGAAGGGAGCAGCTCACAGTTCTCAAAGTAAAAGCGGTGGAAGTCCAGGCCCTCCACCAGGTTACCCAGAGCCTCTGGCTCAAACGCTGTCACGCTGGGGTCACACATCTTCCTACGAGAGAGAGAGAGAGAGAGAGAGAGAGAGAGAGAGAGAGAGAGAGAGAGAGAGAGAGAGAGAGAGAGAGAGAGAGAGAGAGATACAGAGTCAGGGATAGAGACAGTAAGACAACTGGAGAGAAATAGAGCCAAGGTTATCTTCTGTTCTGCTCTTTGAAGTGCTTCAGTGAAGCGGTGAGACTGACCCTCCAGTCAGAGCTGCTTTTGCAGTATTTGGGGCATGTGACTCACTCGACACAGTGTTTTCCGTGTCCATGGCAGATCGCTGCATGGTTGTAAAAGAATTGAGCATGCAGGCAGAAGATTCTTTCCAGGCCTTGGTAATTGGCAGACAGCGCTACCATGACTGTGAACCTCTAACAACCACCTCTAAAAAAATCCCCTCCTGGCCTGGATGGGAATTTTATACACTTGGTTTTGAACAGGTGCTCCGATGACCCCCTGGCCGCAAGTTGTGACAGACATGCGAGGGACAGACTGGGTGGTTGCTACTCTCCTCAGAATGCCAACTTTGGAGAAAAACCTGCTGCTGTAGAAATCTATAACTGGCACTGTGCAGTGGGCTGGGGGAGAGTCACACTACTCAAGCACTTCAAGATGGGATATTGAATTGATCACTTTTACCGTTTACACAGTTCAAGAGCTGCATATAATGAAATAAAACGTTATTCATACGGTTTGCATAGAATATATTACCATGCAGCATACGTGCAACATTCTGGAGCAAATGATTGACTTGCACAAGCTATTCTTGACTAAGGGATCAGCTTGTTAAGCCTTCAAATGGCCTCGATTGGTCAGGCAGACATTTTTCTCCCCTCCTTTATCAGAGGAATTTAGTTCCAGACACATGCACTGAGACTGATGTTCTCTCTAAATCAGGAAGGACATAGACCTAAGGAGTTCTCCGCTCACAACCGCCTTAATGCCATCTTGGATTAACGTCTAAAGCCAAACCCGGAGTTATCAATTACACTGTCACAATTGAGCTCATCAGACTCTATCAGTGGAATTGCATTGAAACAGATGTCACTAACATTTGTTTCTATTCCATCTATGTTACTTATATGCAGTCTTAGAGGGGGGGGAAGGGGGGTTATCTATAACCTAAAGGGTTTCTTCGACTGTCCCCATAGGAGAAACCTTTGAAGAACCCTTTTTGGTTCCAGGTAGAACTCTTTCCACAGAAGGTTCTACATGGAACCCAAAATGGTTCTATCTGGATCCAAAAAGGGTTCTACTTGGAACCAAAAGGGGCTATTCTGTGGGAATTGCTGAAGAACTCTTTTGGAACAATTTTTTATCTGAGAGTGTACAGCAGTACAGTGGGTGAACAGCAATGGGAAGGTACAGCACACGATTTGTTTACTTACGTATAGCTCTCGAAGTCTCCATTGCTGATGGCTTCTATAAGTTGCTCTGTCACCTTAATGATCTCCTGTTTCCTCACTGTGAAACACAGACACACAGCTCAGACACACAGCTCAAGCTCACAGCACAAACACACAGCTCAAACACACAGCACAAACGTACAGCCCTGCACTGAAACTACTTGACAACAACCACCATGATGAATGGGACTGCAGTAAAATTCATTATTTTCCAATATGCCTGGCACTGGAAGAAATAAATGAGATCCCTCCTTCGTAAAGCCCTGGGATTTGATTATATATCCTCTAAAATTCAACACAGTTTTCCTGTAGCATGAGACTGTGAGGTACCATTTCAAAGATACATTATATAGTAGGAGTAATGTGTGTGTGTGTGTGCGCATGCGTTTGTGCGTGCATGCGCGTGTACATGCATGTGTGTGTCCACGTGTGTGACCGCGTGTGTGTGCGTGCTTTGTACATGCATGTCTGTGGACTTGTGCCTGTGTGTGTGTCCGCGTGTGTGTCCGTGTGTGTGTCCGTGTGTGTGTCCATGTGTGTGTCCGTGTGTGTGTCCGTGTGTGTGTCCGTGTGTGCTGCCTACTGCCTCCCAGTGCTTTACTGCGTGTGAAGGGGATGTTCTCTGCCCACACGGAGAGCTGCTTGTGCCGAGAGAGCTTTTACTCCCACCAGCTCTGGGTCGCAGCTCAGAGTTGGGAAAGCAAGCCTTGCATATGGTAAAGAGGGGTCGCTCACAGGGGTGACATCCTCGCAGATTGATCTCCTAACTCACTTTTCCTCTTCTGTAAATACAGAACTGATAGAATTATAATTCTCCCTATCCTTCCTTCAGCCCCCCCCCCCGAGCACCTCCTCCAACCACTGCAGAGAACACAGTTCTATCTCTCGTCCCGCCCACTCCACCATCACAGTTGCTCTGCATCACCCGGATTGCAGTTCTGCCACATGGATCTCACACCTCCCTGGAGAAATCACAATGCAATTTTCTGGAACTACTTCCGGAAGGAGATAAGGTGTTGAAATGTACACATTTGTTTCACCCAAAAAAATCTACGAGCCTCTCCTAGTCAAAGAGGCTTAACTCACAGGCCCTTCCCTTCGAACACTCTTAAAAATACAGGTGCAAGTTGGGATCCAAATAAGGTTATTGAGAGCGAGGCTAGAAGGGAACCATTTTAGGGTCTCTGAAGAATCATGAATGGGATGGTTCATGGAACCGTTCAGAAATCCAAAACCAGAAACATTTCAGCCCTCCAGGACTGGAATTGAATAGCCCTGCTGTCAGGCTTAACGCCTCATTTGCATATTTCCCAGGGTGCCTTTAAAGTGAATTTTAGAGTAACCAGTACCACACGTCTATTTTTGCTAGTGACAGAGACATGGTTGTTGCATTCATTCATTTTCAGTCCTGTGGCCCTCACCAAGTGAGATCCCCAGTTAATGTACAGCTACAAACTAATTAAAAAGGCAGACTAACTAAACGGAGCACAGAGATTAAAATGGTATTATTCAAGACAATACATATTTCATAACGCCTTCTTTTGAGTGCCTAGTTATACCCTAATACAGTGGCCTGCAACTCATAGTTTACAAGCCACATCAGGCCTGCAAGTCACATTATGCTGGCCAGAGTGGGGATATCCAACATTTCAATTTTTTACTACACCACAACCTGAATTCAGAATGACTGCCAGGGTTTGGTAGAATAATGTGTGAGACAACCTTAAACATCTAAAGTGGAACAATCATATCAGTAACGGGTGCGATAAATCCAAGTGACAGATTGGAATATTTTTTAAATATGTATGTTATTTATATTTGAGTAGCCAAAGATGAATGAATCAATCAATGTGCATGCAAAAACACTAAAACAACAAACAATTACAAAGAATTCTACCAGCAATAGAGCATGCTGGGAAATATGATGATAACATATGATGTTCAACTCTGGTCATAGAGAGCAATAGTAATGGCATCTTTTTGTAGGCATTGACTCATTCATGGCTTGTTGAACAAAGGCTATGGTAAAGTTAATTAAGTTTAAGGGTTTTGGATAAATACTCAGCAACCTGGATGCAGTTTATCACAGTGCCATCCGTTTTGTCACTAAAGCACCTTATACCACCCACCACTGCGACCTGTATGCTCTAGTCGGCTGGCCCTCGCTACATATTCGTCGCCAGACCCACTGGCTCCAGGTCATCTACAAGTCCATGCTAGGTAAAGCTCCGCCTTATCTCAGTTCACTGGTCACGATGGCAACACCCACCCGTAACACGCGCTCCAGCAGGTGTATCTCACTGATCATCCCTAAAGCCAACACCTCATTTGGCCGCCTTTCGTTCCAGTTCTCTGCTGCCTGTGACTGGAACGAATTGCAAAAATCGCTGAAGTTGGAGACTTTTATCTCCCTCACCAAACATCTGCTATCTGAGCAGCTAACCGATCGCTGCCGCTGTTCATAGTCTATCAGTAAATAGCCCACCCATTTTTACCTACCTCATCCCCATACTGTTTTTATTTATTTTATTTTATGCTCTTTTGCACACCAATATACTTAAAAATCATACAATGCCATTTTCTGGATTTTGGTTTTAGATTCCGTCTCTCACAGTTGAAGTGTACCTATGATAAAAATGACAGACCTCTCTACATGCTTTGTATGTAGGAAAATCTGCAAAATCAGCAGTGTATCAAATACTTGTTCTTCCCATTGTATTTAAAATAGTATTTTTTTAAATTATTCTGAAGAACCGAAGATGCCATGTCAGGAACCCCACAATTAACTCAAAGGTTCTTTATCAGGCAAGAGTTCTCCAGGGAACCTTAAGAGCTTAGAAAGAACCACTGAATAACTTGTATTCATTGTTCAGTGTAGTTGGTAAGAGATAGAGGTCTTTTTATTTTTTAATCAGTCTTTTTATCTATTTATTCCCATTCCCTAGAACATGGAGGCTCAAACTCAAGGAGCCCTTAATGACATAAGCAATAGCTATGCAACTCCCCCACCAACCGTTATCTAACTGACATACTCATATTCATTCATAAGGGTATTGCCACTGTCAATGTATCAAATGGGAGTCAATACAGTAGCTATTTGTATTGCTTTATGAACTGAAATGTTTTCACAGTAGTCAATTGTCATAGTAGACCTGCCTCAAAAAACATACAGTAGAGATTTTAGAATCTGCTCTCCCCCTCTGTTAGGTTGTCAGTCTGTAGCCTTGTACAGTGCACTCCAGATGAATTCAGACCCCTTCCCTTTTTCCACATTTTGTCACGTTAGAGCCTTATTCTAAAATGGATTTAAAAAATGCTTCAAATCTACACACAATACCCCTTAATGACAAAGTGTCACACCCTGATCTGTTTCACCTGTCTTTGTGCTTGTCTCCACCCCCCTCCAGGTGTCGCCCATCTTCCCCCGTGTATTTATACCCGTGTTATCTGTTTGTCTGTTGCCAGTTCATTTTGTTCTTGAAACCTGCTATCGTTTGTTCCCCTGCTCCTGTCTGTTTCTTGCTCCTGTGGCCGAGTCCTTCCCGGTTTTGACCCTTCTGCCTTCCCTGACCCTGAGCCTGCCTGCCGTTCTATACCTTGCCCCATCTCACTGGATTATCGACCCCTGCCTGCCCTGACCCTGACACTGCCTGCCATTCTGGACCCTTTGCACCTTCTCTGGACTTCTGACCCCTGCCTGCCTTTGACCGGTCGTTTGCCTGCCCCTGTGTTTAGAAATTAACATTTGTTTCTTCGACACTGTCTGCATCTCGGTCATACCTGAAATGTGATACAAAGCGAAAACAGGTTTAGAAATCTTTGTAAATGTTTTCAAAAGCAAAAACAGAAACACCTTATTTATACAAGTATTCAGATTCTTTGCTATGAGACTCAAAATTGAGCTCAGGTGCATCCTGTTTTCATTGATCATCCTTGTACATATGTGGTCAATTCAATTGATTGGACATTATTTGGAAAGGCACACACCTGTCTATATAAGGTCCCACATTTGACAGTGCATGTCAGAGCAAAAAATCAAGCCATGAGGTCGAAGGAATTGTCCGTAGAGCTCTGAGACATGATTGCATTGAGGCACATATCTGGGGAAGGGCACATGACAGCTCGCTTGGAGTTTGCCAAAAGGCACCTAAAGAAACAAGATTCTCTGGTCTGATGAAACCAAAATTGAACTCTTTGGACTGAATGCCAAGTGTCATGCCTGGAGGAAACCTGGCACCATCTCCACGGCATTGTGGTGGCAGTATTATGCTGTGGGGATGGTTTTCAGTAGCAGGAACTGGGACACTAGTCAGTATCGAGGGAAAGATGAATGGAGCGAAGTACAGAGAGATCCTTGATGAAAACCTGCTCCAGAGCGCTTAGACTGGGGTGAAGGTTCACCTTCCAACAGGACAACGACCCTAAGCACACAGCCAAGACAAAGGATGAGTGGCTTTGAGACAAGTCTCTGAGTAGCCCAGCCAGAGCCCAGACTTGAACCCGGTCGAGCATCACGTGAGACCTGAAAATAGCTGTGCCGCAACCAATCTGACAGAGCCTGAGAGGATCTGCAGAGAGGAATGGGGGAAACTCCCCAAACACAGGTGTGCCAGACTTGTAGCGTCCAACCCAAGGAGACTCGAGGCTGTAATCGCTGCCAAAGGTGCTTCAACAAAGTACTGAGCAAAGGGTCTGAATAGTTATATAAATGTGAAAATCTAAAAACATTATGGTGTATTGTGTGTAGATTGATAAGGGGTAAAAAAAACTATTTAATCAATTCTGGAATAAAGGCTGTATTGTAACAAAATGTGGAAAAAGTCAAGGGGTTTGAATTCTTTCCGAATGCACTGTAAGTGGACTGTAACTGTAGTAAGAGTGAACCTATTCATAGCAGTGTTGTGCGGGTTATTTATAGCATTATTGAATGTCACTTTCTGAGCAGAGAAAGCCATATCTCAACAGCTGTGTGTGTGTGTGTGTGTAACATACAGTACATGATGCGCATAGGGTATCTGTTAGGTTTAGCGGAGATACTGTATATTCCTCCTGAAAGCTGTCACCCTGTCCTATTAACACGTATAGACTGCAGGTGGTGAGACTGTGAGAGGGGAGAGGAAAGGGATAGCCTTACCTCTGGTGTCTTCATCCTCAATAGTGGTGTTGGTGCTTTCTGAGGATTCCTAGAAACAACACACAGACAGGTTCAGAGATTCACAGTCAATTACAGCAGGTGTTATTCTCTCCACACGAGGGTGAGTGGAAGATCCGAGTCAAGACACACACACACCACACACCTCGGACAGACAGCCGGCCTCCTGCCTGTCTGCACCTTTCAGAGAGAGAGAGAGAACAGGCTATTTGGTTAATCAGAGGTCTGGGTGGTAAGAGGAGTAGGGTGGGATATGGGAGGGAGGTAAAAACCTAGAGAAGGAGAGATAGGTTACCCCACGATGACTCCCCCCCCCCCACACACACACACACGCACACAAGAGCATATAAAAAAGCAGCAGGATTAGGCAACGTTAGAGATGGGATGTTCACACACAAAAAAAAAAAAAAGAAAGTCCAGCTCCATTTTGAATGACAGCTTTATTTGCTTGTTCTTTGGTTCGTTTGGATTTTTTTACGCTATTATCACTTTCCCTGTTAGGCGGAAAGCCGAGCGCGGCAGAGACGCGCTGTCAAGAGGATGGGGGGGGGTGTAGGGGGGGATCACACTCACCATCAGCTGGACGCTGGAACTGGACTTCCTTTTCTGGAAGAGAAACGAGAAGAGGTTAGACAGGAACACGCAGGATGAGATGGAGACGGAAGCCAGGGAGCAACAGAGGGAGGAGAGGGAGACCTCCATGCTGCAGAGGGAGGACGTGTGTGTGTGTGTGTGTGTGTGTGGGTGAGTTTGAGGCTGAAGGTGTTGGTGTGTGTTTGGGGTTCGTATTGCCACGGTGCCCTTGTCGTCTCCCCGCGGACACCTCTCGGAGCCGTCTGGTTGGCAGGCCATGCGGTGGCGTGTCATTTAGGAAACCTCCGGGCCAGGCAGGGCTGTGGTCAGGGAGGAATGCCTTTGATAAGGCAGAGGTGGCAGGGCTGAGTGGCCAGCAGCATGCCTCACTTATCCCAGTATCAGACACCCTGGACTGGACTGGCTGGGGATTACCACAGGTGGAGCATATCCCCTGATACATGTATATAGTATCTCACACACACTAACTCACAAAACAGACTCATAATACTGGAACAGACGAACGACATCAATAAACAGACAGACTTCTCTCTCCTTTTGGCTCTCAAACTGAAAAGATGTCCAAGCGCTAATCTCATTAGCTACCTATCTAACTGACAATGTGCTGAACATTGGATGGTGTTGCAGCAAAGCATGTTGTCGAACAGAGTTGATATGAATCCTCTGTTCTCCTGTGTGCTACTGCATATGTTGGTAGGGGAATTCGTCCAACCGTTAGGGGGAAAAAACAGGAAAGGTGTGTGTTTGCAACTTTGGACTTATGTCAAGGAAGATGACTGAACTTGGACTGCTTCTCCGCCAGCTGTCTCTGTGCATCTGAACAGTGTGACATGAGGGCAAAACTAAACATAACGCCTCTCCACTCCACCGCCCAGTCTCACACCAAGGCATGGGGCCGAGACAATAGACTGTGTACGGGGGCAAACAAACAGGGAAGCGGGGGCTATTAGCAGCTCCAGTTCTGCACACTGGAGGAGATCAGGGCTTTGGGTGGGGCCAGCATGTTCAGAGAGAAATGGAGCAAACAGTCAAACTCCCATAATCCCATATTGTACTTAGATCTGTGTTCAGACGTTTTCAAAGAGCATGTCGGATTATTCCATTTCGCAAGTGAAGCTTTTGACGTGAAAGCACCTTTCACCTTTCACAACATGTTGAATAACGGCCAGATTTTGAAATGATAATGGTCTATCGACAGCGCGTGTTATATACACTAAACGGCTAGCCTCCAAAAGCCCTCCTCCAGGTCAGGTTTATTCCACGGTGAGAAAAGAGATCCCTGTGGAGCTGGAGCCCTACCTTCACACCATCCGTCTTCTTGTTGGCCTTGTTACCTCCTGCGCGGGACACAAAGAGAAACAGGGACAGGGCGATCAAAAAGGGCACGAAAGCCCAGAAGAGGAGGGCGAAGGGCATGGCCAACACTCAGTCGAACGCAAGAAAAAAAAAGAGTTTGAAGAAAATGGAGTAAATCAGATCCAGGTGTCTCTGGGAAATCAAATGTGATATTTTCTTCAGATCCAAGCCCTCTTCCTGCTCTCCACTGATCATAAACTCGGGTGAGACAGTGATATTGCCGAAAGAGTCAGTAGTAGCATCCGAACCCAACGGGTTGTTGAAGATTCTCTCAGGTCAACTGGTCAAATAAGAGTTTTTAGGGAAATAAAGCACAGTCAAAACAAAAATAGAAAAACACAAATTTTAAATGGTTTACTCTGTAGGGTAACACCAGAGGTTCTGGTGAACCAGACTGGGCTCTGCTACAGAGGCTGGCTGGGTGGGTGAGAGGGATCTGTGATATAGGAGCACTTGAGATAGGGAGATACCATGGGCACATTCCAGCCCCACTCCCTCACTCTCTAGAGTTTGGCTATGATCCATACAGTACATCACGTCCTGTTATTCCTAGTGCTCTGGTCCAGTTTGTTGCCCACTCCCTCCACCTATCCTCTTCCCTTCCTCTCCTCCTCGTCTCTGAGCTGGAATCATTTATTTGATGTCCTCTCTATGAGAGCTGAGCCAGGGTGTTTCCCCCACTTTATTTTCATCAACATGGCTACTAATTTTAGCCCTGGAGTGGGCCAGGGCTGTGTGGAGCATGGCCTCTCGTCTGGCCTCTCGTCAGCTGGGGCGTAGCCTGATCCCCGCCTCGCAGCCCCCTAGCTCCCTGGCACTCGTGACCCCAAATCTCTCCTGCTGCTGGGGGCTGTGAGGGGTTGTGGCTGTACGCAGATGGGATTTCCCCCTGGTCTGCTCCCCGTCTGCAGTGGAATGGCTCTGGTAACCCCAAGCACTGACCTGAGGTCCGCTTTCTCTACCCTAATCCAAATCGCACTATTTACCGTCTTAAAAGCAAATCTGGCCTTGGACCAGCGTTTACACAGCACTTCCGACCCAGCCCAAGCATAATAGGAGAAGTTAATAGGCTAGGAAAAAAGGCTATTAAAAGCTTAAAGGGGAGATTTGGCTACAGCGACATTATCATTATTGTAAATAGGCATGAAGTGGTCATCTTGCCTTATACAGTATCTGTGGACTGTAGTTCTCAACGGCTATCTGGAGGGTAAAGATAGACCGGGGAAAAAAGGAAAGATGAATGGTAGTGGTTAGAGGTGCTGAGATGGTTTTAAATCCACAAGGCCTCTAGGGTCAACGCTGTGGGGGCTTGGCTTTCAGACAGAATTCCCTGGCAGGTGGGAGATATAGGGTGGGGGTCTATTCCTGACTGGTATGAGAATGCGTGCCCATTTAAAGATGTCCCCTCACTGCTATTAATTTCCCCTGCTGTCCCCTTCAGGTCCACTTCTTTAATATACGAATGGTTATATGGAGCTATGAGCGGAGATACACTCTGCAGGATGGAGATTGGTAGAGATGTGTAAAACTGAGATTGGAAGGGGATCCCTCCATCTCTGCTTTGATTTATTTTCTCCAAAACAATGTTCAACTGTGACTCGTTCATCAAGCCGTCCCTTCCTTGTAACCAAGAGGAGTAAAAATAAATGGGAGGATTTTGACAGAACATTGCAGATTACAGCAACATAGGGATGATAAATAGCCACATTATGTTCCACTAGTTCAGCGGTGGATTCTATGGCACAGAACCAACTGAGTGAAGTCATGGAGGGACTGAGGATCCAATAGCAGATGGCTCAGCCACAGTAAGTGGGCTGGGATGACAACAACACATGCACCTTTGTCAATCAACAATCTACATTGTGATAACAACTAGCCTTTTAGTTAACAGATGGCCAGCCTCTTTCAGCCTCCCTGCTATCACTAAAGCTATTGCTTGATGGATTAAAAGACAAAAATGTCCTTGAAAGATTTTAGTCTCTGGAGAAAATAATATGCCCTGCAATGTGTCCGTTTTGGACAGAAATCACAGACGTCGTTCCAATGAATGGGACAGTGAATGTGTTGGTATTTCCGGACCAAAGTGTCTGACAGGGGAGTGTCAACTGGAATGGGGAAGTGTCCTGATGCATGACCAGTGAGTTCCACAGGCTGTCATCATCTCCTCCCTGTTCCATGGGCTTGGAGCCCCCCCCCCAGTCTAGGAGCAGCCATCTGAGACCATGTCACTCCTCTAGGATAGTGACCTCCCTAGGGACACCGTTAAGCTGGCCTCTAGTCTGTAGCTCCGTTGGTAGAGCATGGCGCTTGCAATGCCAGGGCAGTGGGTTTGATTCCCGGGACCACCCGTACGTAAAAAAAAAAAAAAAAAGTTTTTAAAAAAGGAAGCATGCATGACTGTGTGTCGCTTTTGGATAAAAGTGTCAGCTTAATGGCCGATTATTAAGCCCACTCATGAATGGAGAGGAGGACCGTTCGACAGGGCACCTCTACATGACTTACCGGAGAAGTTTCGGGTCGCCAACATGGTGGTGAGAATGGCACCCTTTGAACAAAGAGAGATGGATCGTTACATAAGATGAAAGAACAAAGGGATTCATGAAAAATGAGAGTTTATACTCTACCGTGTTCTTGGCTAGAATATAGCATAAACAGCTTGAGTAGGATGCTCACATGTATTATCAACAGCTTGGATTGCTGCTTACTGTCAATGTGATGACCTAGAGTACTTCGACATTTTCTGTCTTAACAGCGCCAAATGAAATGTGCATGGGCAATCTCTATTCAAAAAGCAGTTGGTGTCACTGCATGAATATCACAATTCGTTAGTTTTAAGGTGTAGGTCGTTCCGATTCCTTAAGTGGAAGCTGAATGCATTACAATTCAATGGATCTGCCTGAAAGGTGTTGTGTAAGAGGGCAAACACAAAAGCCGTATGTACAAAACCAAATGCATTAGATAGCTTCCACGTGAGACAAATCAAACAAAGAGACGTCCTCACATCTTGAACCATGGACTCGTCTAATGAAAGACATTTTGCCTCAATAGATCGCGCGCCATGGAGGCCGTTTTGCCTTGATCACATTTCCATCCTCATTCAAACCGCCCTATTGGGTTCAAACCCCCTCACGGATATTTCTGGGCAATACAGAGATGACCATGTTGTGTTCCAGTATCATATCGACACAATACCTTCAGCTTTCTTCTGGCGTTGAACTTTTTCAGGCATTCCACCGTCTCCTGTCTGTGCATGCAGGAGGCCACAGTGGAGCGGTGCTGTAGAGAGGAGAGGAGAGGAGAGGAGAGGAGAGGAGAGGAGAGGAGAGGAGAGGAGAGGAGAGGAGAGACAAAAGTCATGCCCGGTTCGATACAGGGACGAATCCTACCACACCTCGTGGCCATCGTGAGAATGTGTGGACGTGCTCGCTCTGCACTCACTGAGATCCACGGGTGCTTGAGGACCTCAGAGGCTGTGATGCGCTTGGCAGGGTTGATCGTCAACATCTTGTTAATGAGATCCTTCGCCTCTGGAGTAACAGTGTCCCACTCAGGCGAGGGGAACTACAGTACACGTAAGAGGAGACATAGCACAGAGCTGATGGCCTTTACATGGGAATATAAAGCTGGTGATGATATTCGAAAGAGCGAAAATCCCTTTCCCAAACGATACTCCAAAGTCTGTAGTCAGAGTAGAGGAATAAGAAAGTGTAGAGTGTGCCATGTAAGCCACAGTAAACGGGTTGTGATGACAACAACACACGCACCTTTGTCAATCAGCAATCTACATTGTGATAACAACTAGCCTTGTAGCTAACAGATGGCCAGCCTCTTTCAGCCTCCCTGCTATCACTAAAGCTATTGCTTGACGGATTAAAAGACAAAAATGTCCTTGAAAGATTTTAGCTTCCGGAGAAAATAATATGCCCTGCAATGTGTCCGTTTTGGACAGAAACCACAGACGTCGTTCCAATGAATGGGACAGTGACTGTATTTGTGTGTACGAGTGTACAATACAAACAATTTCCCGAAGTCTGTAGGCAGAGTAGCGGAACAAGAAAGGGAGGAGTGTGCCATGGGATACTATGACTGTTATTGACGAAGAAAAAAACATGCAGATCTTTTTTTTCCTCCCAGCAGAATGCCGCAATTATACCAGGCACTGAATTGAAGATGATTCATCTACTTGGAAACTAGTGCGTTACACAATCCTGAAGAGACACATTTCAACTGTTCCCCAGCAGCCGTGAGCAACAAAGTAATATCCTATTGTTAAGAACAGGATCTAGGAGGGATGTGACTCACATCGTAGGCCCCAGCCTTGATCTGCTGGTACAGTCTGTGCTGGTCCTCATCCCAGAACGGAGGGTAGCCCACCAGCAAGATGTACAGGATCACACCTGTACAGACAATATACATCACTACACAATAGGAGACTGTCCATCACTCCAGTTACTCAAGAATGAACTAGCATATAGCACATGCATCTATCTATGCTGTAGAAATCAATACATCTGAACCTTGATCACTCACATTTGTATATATGTATGTATGTACAGTGTGTGTGTGTGTGTGCGTGTGCGTGTGTATGTTTTACATTAATATCTCTATGTTTGTTGAAAAGAAAAGGTGCTGCAGAAGTAGTGTACCCTGTGTGTACAGTGGGGTCCATCATTATTGGCAACCTTGATAAAGATGAGCAAAGAAGGGTCTAAGATCTCTCCCAATCTGTTCTCCAATCTCATGACAATTTAGAAAAAGGCTCAGTGTGTTAGCCTTGCAAGGTGAGGTGTTGAACGGTATTGAATGCAAGGCTGACAATAATTTTGACCACTATCTTTTAGATTGTGCGAGAAGAAAAAAAAGAAATCCGAGAAATTGTATTAGTATAAAATAATATAGTTTTTGCATACAAAATGGTTAGTTGTATAATTATACGTTTTTCACCTATTTATTAAGGGTGCCAACAATTTTGGACCTGACTGTATGTCTTCCATACACCCCTCCTTTGTCTCTCATTCTCTTCTACTCCCTCATTCCCACACTGTCGCCCCCCTTAGCCATCCACCTTACGTATCCTGTGACTTCCTCTCATTCCCCCGAAGCCTGGCCATGAACCCATTGGCCATGAACCCATTGGCCATGAACCCATTGGCCATGAACCCATTGGCCATGAACCCATTGGCCATGAACCCATTGGCCATGAACCCATTGGCCATGAAGCCCACATGCATCTCAAGGTCAATAACAAAAGGCAGAGAAATACAGCTATGCACAGCGATGGGCCTTCTCCTTTAAAAAAATAAAAATCTAACCACAAGGTTAAACTGCTCATTCTAGATTATGTCGGACAACAACCTCTCCCTCAACGTCAGCAAGACAAAGATCTGATCGTGGGGGCTAGAGGAAACGGAGGGCCGAGCACGCCCCCATCCTCATCTACAGGGCTGTAGTGGAGCGGGGCGAGAGCTTCACATTCCTCGGTGTCCACATCACTAAGGAATTAACATGGTCCATTAATTAACATGCACGACAATGCTTTTCCCCCCTCAGGAAGCTGAAAAGATTTGGCATGAAAAGACCCTCAAAAAGGTTCTACAGCTGCACCATTGAGAGCATCTTGACTGGCTGCATCACCGCTCGGTATGGCAACTCCTTGGGGCTCAAAAGGGTAGTTCTTTCGGCCCAGCACATCACCCTAGGCCAAGCTCCCTGCCATCCAGGGTGGTGTCAAAGGAAGCCGCTACAAAGTGTCAATGACTCCAGGACACCCAAGTCACAAACTGTTCTCTCTGCTACCGCATGGCAAGCGGTACCATTGTACCAAGTCTGGAACCAACAGCACCCTGAACAGCTTCAACCCCCAAGCCATAAGACGATTAAATAGTTAACCAAATGGCCACCCAAACTATATGCATTGACCCACTTTGCAATAACTATTTTGACTCATCACATACACTGCTGCCACTGCTTATTACTTATCCTGTTGTTAGGTCACTTTACCCCTACCTATATGTACAGTACAGTACAGTACATAGCTAGCTCAATTACCTAGTACCCCTGCTCATCGACCCGGTACCGGTACCTTGTGTATATAGCCAATTTACCATTACTCATTGTGTATTTATTCCTTGTGTTATAATATTTTCTATATTTTTCTCTCTGCATTGCTCGGAAGGGCCTGTAAGCTAGCATTTCACTGTTCGTCTACACCACAGGAGGCTGCTGAAGGGAGGACAGCTCATACTAATGTCAGGAACGGTGCAAATGGAATGGCATCAAACACCTGAAAATAGTATTTTTGATGTATTTTGATACATTCCATTGATTCCGCTCCAGCCATTACCACAAGCCCGTCCTGCCCGATAACTGTGCCACCAACCTCCTGTGGTCGACACCTGCTGTTGAGGAAGCATGTGACAAATGCGCATTGTTGTCAAAGTTTATATCATGTTTACATATGATTCAAATGATATTGATTATATACACGTACTACGTTCTGGGTAAATGTTGTTCACACATCGGGTATAATTTAGATCGTCCATGTAAATATAAAATAACGGATAAATAAATAAAAAATAGACCAGAGGAGGGCCAATTGAAGCGTGAGTTCTGCTACCTTGTTGACACAGAGGCCCTGTGGTACAGTATGTACATAGACATACACTGTTAGGAAGAAAAGGTGCTATCTAGAACCAAAAAGGGTTATTCAGCTGTTCCAGGTAGAACGGACGAATTTTTGGAACCCAAAAGAGTTCTACCTGGAACCAAAAAGGGTTCTACCTGGAACCAAAAAGGGTTCTACCTGGAACCAAAAAGGGTTCTACCTGGAACTTAAAAGTACCCTTTTGAAACCCTAAGAGTGTAGAGAGAGCTCAGATCAGATCAATGCACGGCTGCCTTCTCTCCTCTGCTCTGACAGAGAGCTCATCTCTGCACCTTGGGATGAAACCAACAGGCCCCCCATAAATAAACTGGTGCACTAAATCATAGCTTTTTTTGGTCAACATAACTCCAGTAGGTTAGAATCTGAAGCAATCCCCAGTCTGGCCAACTGAGACAACATAAAGACAAAGTTGTATAAGTGAGGAAACTCAGCACATCAGGTGTGAAGTCTATGTCATGCTTTCTGTAGGGAGAAGCAACTCAGACGTAGACAAAAACAAACAAGGAAAGAGGTGGATATCTGAAAGCCGCCCTGCTTACCACAAGCCCACAGGTCCACAGCTTTGCCATATGGGTCCTTCCTCAGGACCTCAGGAGACAGGTAGCCAGGTGTCCCTGCAAAGCCTGCATCACATCCAGACAGAGGCAAATAGTCACAGATAACAGAGCTCTGTTGAAATCAAATGCTAGGCAACAAGCAATGGGAAATAATGTCGAGGTGCTTTTTCCCATTGGAGATTACGTTTATGAATTGCCTGGATGGGCTGTTAGACAGGGGATTGATAAACCGCAGGCATTAATCGTGGATTATCTTGAATCACATCTAGGATCCAAACGGACCATTTTATAAAGTTCCAGAAGGGATACTCTCAGTGAAAGTCAAAGAACAGGGTGATAAAGTATAGCTCCGTATAACAATCTAAATACTGGTATCGTAATGCTATACAATACATATAGATATAGGTTTCGATCAAAATGCACACGATGTTTTATGTGTGAAGTGACACTAACCATATCAATCCATTATATGCTGTAATACAGTGCAGTAAAGTGATGAGCGATAACCATCTTCAAATTCTTGAATGCATAGAATACTTCAACCTTCGTCGCAATATAACAAAGAAAAGACAGAAGTCTTCCTTGAGAACTTAGTATTCTGTCACAAACCAAGAACAGAGCACAGTGTTAGAGAGACCTGCTCTGATGATTATCTTCCCCCGGAATGTTAAGAGAGAGTCATTAACTTAACATCATCCACAGGTTCCTGAGGCCGCCTGCCTCACATTTCTCTCAATAGGGCTTCATCTGTGGTATGCAGTCCATATCCTTATTACCTACCTTACAACCAGACGGGTTTCTAACGTTCTACAGTAAGTCTGGACGTTAAAACTCTTTATGAGGGGTGATGAGATCGTTATTTAAGGGTTCGCGTCATCTTCTCATGTTCCAGCCTTGTTTTGTCCCAAACGTGTCCCAGCAGATCCACTAATAATCATGTGAAATGATTATCAGTGACAGTTAACAAGGTTGCTTGCTACTTGGATAGATTATGTGCTGTAGCTCAGTTGGTAGAGCATGGCGCTTGTAACGCCAGGGTAGTGGGTTCGATCCCCGGGACCACCCATACGTAGAATGTATGCACACATGACTGTAAGTCGCTTTGGATAAAAGCGTCTGCTAAATGGCATATATTATTATTATTATTATTGATTACTGTATATATCAATCATCAAAACAGTGAAGAAGAATTACATTCCTCCATTTATTCTCCAGGCCCATGGAACGAGCCTGGGCTTTGACACACCGTGAACAAAGGCAAGGTTGAAATATCGAGACTCATTTCCATGAATGTGTAATGTGTATAGAATAATTACATCAGGGTTGGGTAAGTTACTTTTTAAACTTAATCAGTTGCAGTTACTTGTCAGCTGTCCAAAATTTGAATCAGTAACATTACTTTTGGATTACTTTCAGTTAATCGGATTACTTTCAGTTACTTTCCCCTCAAGAGGCATTAGAAAAAAGACAAAGGATCCAAAGGAGCCATTATAGGCATTTGTTGTATCATCATAGTGGTCTCTGACTTGTGCTCAGACTTGCTCAGGTGGAACAAACTTTAAACCTACACATTTTTTTCCATCCTGAATTGAATGTCATTGAGAAAACAGAAAGGTTTCATAACGTTTTTTTTTTTTTGCAAAAGTAATCCAATGAGTAATTCTTTTGTTTCTTCAAAAGTATCTGTAATCGGATTACAATATGTTTGCTAGTAACGTAACGGATTACAGTTCATCTAAGTTTTTAATCAAATGTCAATGAACTGATTACATGTCATCACCTAATCCCCAACCCTGATTATCTGACAGCTCCACCAGCAGTATCAAAAATATATCAACCAGCCAGGCATCCCCCAGAGGTTTCAGAAAATCATCCTGATCGAAAGAGATGTACGTCTTTAAAAATGAATTGTGGGTATTGGATAAGTGTCCTCTGGTTCATTAAAAATGAACTGAAAACTAAAAGACATTCCTAGTTCTTAGTTTTAAAACGTATATGGGTCGTTCAACCAAAGGAATTCCTTTAGAAATGTTAAAAGGCTGTTATATTCAGTGAAGTGCCCTTTAATATAGACCAAAAAGGGATTTTGATAAATCTGATTTTGAATGTGAACAAAATACTTGCTAAAGTACCAAAATTCTGCATTTTCTGCATTGTGAAGATCTACTTATATTGTTGCTTTGTCAAAGTCATTTCTGAAGAGTATTATTTCCTTAATGTGATTAGTGACAACACAAATTGTGATTCATTTGAAGTCAACCCTGTTACATGAACTGAACTCTCGTTTTAATATGGTCAAACCATTCCTTTAGAAATTATTTTTTCAAAAGAAACATTGAACATATAATAATCAAAACATGGTGTAAAAGCAGGTGAGCTGGTTCTACTCTTTTTTGGCGGTAAACTGAGTTGTTTGATCATAACACTTCACAAAACTGTTACCCATAGATATACAGGCTCAAAATGTTTTAAAAATGTCATATTTAAAAAAAAAAAGCTTGCATTCAATTGCTCCTCCCTGTTGCACACAACAACCTTCCATTTCCCCTGTCACAAAGGGATTTATGTCTGATTTAGTAAAGATGCACTATGCAGAAATAGCTCCACCATTTCCTGGTTGCTAAAATTCTAATAGTTCACATAATTTCAGTTTATGTGACAAAACAAGCAAGTAAAGTGCAGAGAATCTTTGTACCATCTAAACCGCTGTGAAATATATTTCCCATAACCAAAAATAGAGTATTTTCAGCTGTTTGAAGCTGGTGTACAAAACCAAAAGTAAAAGAGGCAAAAACAAAACTTAAAAACAGGAAGCATAGAAATAGCGCACATAGAACAGATCTACCGCTTCTTAGACTTGCTTTCAATGAGAATGACAGATGTGAATTTGGTCGGGTCACCCAAAAAGTTACATATTTTAGTTCTAAGATGAAATTGTCAACCCTGTTACGTTCAACCCTTGTACCTTATTTGGCACTTAATAGGCACTTACAATAGTCATTGTTTTATTTAACCTCTTGAGATGGGAAACCATGTGTTTTATGAAGTTGAACATGATGATAGAAATGTAATACACCAATGGTTTAACCACTTAAATATGTACCGGCTTAAAACCAACAACGCGTGCGCCTATGCCTTGCATTGGCTTTGTTAACAAACCGTAAGCTCAAGCAGAACACACGACCAAAAATACTGGTAACCTTTCATGTGTGGCGTGACTGTCGGGCTAGCAAGCTACTTGCTAGCATGCCGGCAAAAGCACATTGTATTGTTACTGTAAATCAGTGTAAATTTAACACTGCACTATTTTCTAAAGAACGAAGACATACGACAGCAGGGGCAACTTTTCATTTCGGGTGGACAGGCCGAACAGAAAATCAAGATCAGGTCATGTGCGTGCAGTCCACATTTCAGGCGAAGTTGCTTTGTCAATTGGCGAGAACATTCGATGGGTCTTGCCAGGAAGCTAATCTTGAAGACGCGTGCCGTACCGTCCTTGACAGTGGATCTTACAAGCGGTGAACATAATGTAAGTATCATCGTTTGATCTTTTTTTTTTTTGTCAACGGGGTGGTGCAGGATTATAATAATACATTTAGCCTGCGCTACATACGGCTATATCGGTCGCTAATACAGGACTAGTAAAGGCCCAGTCCATCAACACTTTTGTGATTTTTTTCTTCTTTTTTTGATTTTTCAGGGGGTGCTACAGCACTCCTCTACTTGGATGATCTCCTGAAAAAGGCAAACTATCGGCATATGTCAAATCTCCCATTCCTCCGAACATTTGTTTTGAAAATGCTTTTGCTCAGCAACTCACTGCCTTCCTGAAGACAGACTGGTTTTAGACCCCATCATACTACTGAGACCACACTCGTGAAGGTGTGTGAAAAAATGTATCATATTTCTCCTCTGGCTTCCTGTTTAAGGCCCTAGCTGATTTCAACGTTTATCTGCTAACCTACAAAAGTGTTACATGGACTTGCTCCTACCCATCTCTCCTATTTGGTCCTGCCGTACATATCTACACGTACACGACGGTCACAAGACACAGGCCTGCTTACTCCTACAGTATAATTTCTAAGCAAACCGCTGCAGGCAGGGCTTTCTCCTATAGAGCAACAATTTTATGGAATGGTCTGCCGACCCAATAGAGAGACACAGACTCGGTCCCAACTTTTAAGTCTTTACTGAAGAATCATCCCTTCATCAGGTCCTATGATTGAGTGTCGTCTGGCCCAGGGGTGCGAAGGTGAACGGCAAGGCACTGGAGTGACAAACCCACCCTTGCTGTCTTTGCCTGGCTTTGCGCCCCTCTCTTCACTGGGATTCTCTGCCTCTGACCCTATTACGGGAGCTGTCACTGGCTTGCTAGCGCTCTCCCATGCAGTCCCTAGGAGGCGTGCATCACGTCTAGCCAGGCTTTTATTCCCCCGTTATACTCGACTTGAGTGGGTTGAGTCACTGACGTTATCTTCCTGTCCGGTCTTGCGTCTTCTCAGGCTCTTGTGGTGGCGGAGATCTTCATGGGCTATACTCCGCCTTGTGTCAGGGTAGTAAGTTGGTGGTCTGTTGACATCCCTCTGGTGGTGTGGGGGCTATGCTTTGACAAAGTGGGTGGGGTTATATCCTGCCTGATTGGCCCTGCCCAGGGGTAAAGTCGGATGGGGCCACAGTGTCCCCCGATCCACCCTGTCTCAGTCCTCAGTGTCTATGCTGCAATAGTTTATGTGCCGGGGGGATGGGGTCAGACTGTCCTATCTGGTGCATTTCTCCTGTCTGATCTGGTGTCCTGTGTGATCTTAAGTACGCTCCCTCTAATTTCCCATCTCTCTCTCTCTCTCCCCTCCTGGAAGACTTGGCCCATGCCTCAGGACTACCTGGCTGTCCCCGTCCCTAGTCCACCTGGTCGTGCAGCAAATTTTGTGACTGCCACTGCTCTAGTCGTGCTGCTGATCCAGTTTCTTGCTGTTCTGCCTGAAAGAGAGGCACTGTGAGGACATCCTCAAGCAGACACAGAAAACCATGTGCAACCACTATGCACGGCCCTGTTCTGGACCTAAGGGCACCAATCACAAGGCAGCACCAGTCAGTCAGTTAGGTTAGTTAGAGCAGAGTGATGGAAAATGAGCTGTACCTAACCTATTCCAACAAGACGGTTTTACACAGCAGGCCTCACTACTAACGAGTCTGGATGACGCTGTGGTGACATTTCTACTTCTGGATGACAATTAATAAATTGTAGTCATGGTGCTGCGGAAGTCATCTTTTCTTCCTTGATGGTATTTTTTTTAATGATATGTCCGTTTGTTTTTAGTGGTTGCTATTTCTCCAGAGTAGCTGTTTTTTTTTTAATTGAGGATGTTCGAGGCAAAGAGTTGTTTTGATTGGATTCCACGGGAGTCTTTTCATGATCTATTTCCCTCTGAAGATTGCGACTGGAATTCTTTGTGCTCAGAAAACCCATTCTTCTTCTTTGATGACTCTATGTGACTCCCTATTGTCACGCCCTGGTCTAAGTATTTTGTGTTTTTCTTCATGTATTGGGTCAGGCCAGGGTGTGGCATGGAGTTTTTGTATTGTGGTGTGTTTTGGTGTGTATGTATTTGGGATTGTAGCTAGTGGGGTTATCTAGCAAAGTCTATGGCTGTCTGGAGTGGTTCTCAATCAGAGGCAGGTGCTTATCGTTGTCTCTGATTGGGAACCATATTTAGGCAGCCATATTCTTTGGTTGTATTGTGGGTGATTGTCCTTAGTGTCTTGATGTCCTTATGCTGTGTTAGTTGACACCAGTTTAGGCTGTTTCGGTTTTCATTTCGTTTATTTGTTTTGTAGTGTTTTGTATTGATTCGTGTTACGTTTGTATTATTAAACATGGATCGCAATATACACGCTGCAGTTTGGTCCGACTCTCCTTCACCATTAGAAAACCGTTACAGAATCACCCACCGTAAACGGACCAAGCAGCGTGTCAACAGGCAGGAGCAGCCCAAAGAGGAGCTGCGTATTAAGAATTTCTGGACATGGGAGGAAGATGGGAGAGGGGAGAGGACCCTGGGCTAAACCAGGGGAGTGTAGACGCCCAAAGGTGCAGCAGGAGAAGAGGAAACAGGAGCAGCCCAAAGAGGAGTACAGTATGGACTATACTTCTTGGGAGGAGATAGACAGGTGGGCGGTCGACCCAGGGAGAGTGCCGGAGCCCGCCTGGGATTTGATGGAGCAGTGCGCGGAAGGTTACAGGAGAATGAGGTTGGCGAAGCAAGCACGACGGCGCGGACGGAAGCCCGGGAATCAGCCCCAAAAATTTATTGGGGGGGGGGGCTTACAGGGAGTATGGCAACGCCAGGTAGGAGACCTGCGCAAACTCCCTGTGCTTACCGGGGGGCTAGAGAGACCGGGCAGGCACCGTGTTATGCAGTGGTGCGCACGGTGTCTCCAGTGCGGGTGCATAGCCCGGTGAGGTATATTCCAGCTCCGTGTATCGGCCGGGCTAGATTGAGCGTCGAGCCAAATGCCATGAAGCACCTGGTCCCCAGTGCGTCTCCTTGGGCCGGCTTACATGGCACCAGCCTTGCGCTCGGTGTCTCCGGTTCGCCTACATAGCCCAGTACGGGCTATTCCACCTCGCCGCACTGGCAGGGCGACCGAGAGTATTCAACCAGGTAAGGTTGGGCAGGCTCAGTGCTCAAGAGCTCCAGTGCGCCTGCACGGTCCGGTCTATCCAGTACCACCTCCACACCCCAGCCCTCCGGTAGCAGCTCCCCGCACCAGGCTTCCTGTGCGTGTCCTCGGCCCAGTACCACCAGTACCAGCATCATGCATCAGGCCTACAGTGCGCCTCGCCTCCCCGCCTGTCCGGTGCCAGAGCCCCTCAGCCCAGAGGCGCCAGAGCCCCTCTGCCCAGCGCCGCCAGTCTGCCCAGCGCCGCCAGTCTGCCCAACGCCGCCAGTCTGTCAGGATCAGTTAGATCCACCAGTCAGCCAGGATCCACCAGTGGATCCACTAGTGTCTTGATGTCCTTATGCTGTGTTAGTTGACACCAGTTTAGGCTGTTTCGGTTTTCATTTTGTTTATTTGTTTTGTATTGATTTGTGTTACGATTGTTTTATTAAACATGGATCGCAATATACACGCTGCAGTTTGGTCCGACTCCCCTTCACCATTAGAAAACCGTTACACCTATGCAGTTTCCCTGCTGATTATACATCTTAAATCTTGCATAAGTAGACCTGCTTTAGAAGCCATTCCTTATTTGCATTTCAGTTTATTTATTTTTTTTGTGCGTGTAATTACGACTAATATCAGCCATAAGCCATTACCGAACCAGGCTTGTTGTTCCCCCTCAACCTCGATGGCCAGGCCGAAGTCTGCCAGCTTCACTGCAGCACCCTTGGACTTGGAGGCAAGCAGAAGGTTCTCAGGCTGGGTACAAAGAGAGAATAGCCAATCAGTCAGTGAGAAGAGACAAGAGACCTGAGCACAAGCAGGAATAGGGTGACAGACAGACATGATTCTGGGCCTGATTGAATAGTGTTTAGTTTCTTTTGTGGTTGCGGCATTGCAGAGCTCTGATAATTCCAGCCTCCCACACAGGTGGAGGAATGACACCCCCCCCCCACCCCCACTCTGCTACTGCTATGAGATGTTATCTACCCCCTGATACACACAGACATACACCACACACGCAAACACACACATAAATCCATTTTATCATTCCATCTTCCCTCTGGGGCAGGAGGAGGGTATCTCTTTGTACGGGAATTTGTTAGTGTCTGTTTATAACAGTGTGAGTGCTGAAGCAGTCTGTAAGAAAGATTAAAAATGTACCTTTGAAAGATTGAGCAAGAAGGCTGCGTTTACACAGGCAGCCCAATTGTGATCTTTCTTTCACTAATTGGTCTTCAGATCTGCTCTGAAAAAGATCTGATTCGAAAAGATCTGATGTGATTGGTCAAAAGACCAATTAGTTGAAAGAAGATCCGAATTGGGCTGCCTGTGTAAACGCAATGCACCTTTGAAAGGGTGTGAGGTTATGATAGCGACACTTGGACACGTGTGATTATAAATGGGAACCCATCCTGTGCTTGATCTGTCCTTCATTGACACAACAACAAAGCAGATTCTGTAGCACACACAACGCTGTCTGATATGATGGAGACGGCGTAAGGGTTTGTTGCCGCCTTCTCATGTAAATTAGAAACCCCATTCCTTTACGGGTCCCTCGAGCTGACATTGAGATATGAAGTGCACACGTGCTGTACCTGACAAGTTGACAACACAACAATGGATTGACGGTTGTTGCACTGTAATGAATGCCTATTCTACAATCATCAAACTGTGTGCAGAGGGACATGACTTAGCAGCATGTCCCCTGAATGTTTTGTAAGAACTTTTGATATTCTGTTCACATACGTCTGCTTCTCCTCTTGCTTACTGCCGAATTCCTCTGTCTGTCATGTCAATGTGTTGTGTGAAGGAAGTTGATGGTCGCCATCAGGTCAGCAGTAACATCCAGACTCCGGACAGATGAAACAGACAGAACCAAACGGAGTGGATAGGAAGAGGGTGTGCCCTCAGAGTCACACAACCCCGGCCATGACTTTGAGTTGCAGTCGCCATCTCGGGTGATTGTGGCCTGCAAGCTAAATCCGTCTTAATGGGACATGATGGTGAGAAAATAAGTGTGTATACTGATTGACCGCTACAGCACGTGGTAGTATCAACTAGTTAGTTTTAACTACAAATCAATACGGCGCTAAGTCGTCATGAGAAAATAGCAGTGCAGTTTAAGAATGCAGTTGATACTGTAGAGAGTTATGACACACAGGAGGACGAAGCCATGAGGCGAGGCAGGTAAGGGGGTCTTTAGTAACACCTGACTCACTGTGGGGACCAGAGGAGGTGACAGGTGGATTCCCTAACCAACCACCCATCAAGCCCCAGCTCCACCTGAACTGCCCTGCTATCACATTGTGGTGCTGAATGTCCCCAAGAAAATGTCCCTGAACGGAATAAAATATGACTTGAGGACTGCAGAGGTATTGACAAAGTTATTATCGTCCCATATGCTGCTGACTCAACCGTATGTTTTACGACTAGTTCTCCCTCTTCCTCCTCCTCCTCCTCCTCCTCCCCGTCAGACCTCTTTGTGAGAACAGCGTGGGGGGTGTGATGGCTGGAAACAGATTTGCTAACATCCCATCTCATCCCACGCTCCCTCTCCACTGTAACCACAGTGCAATTATGTCCCGTTTCACAGAGGTGGTCCTCACAGAACCATTCAGCAGGAACACAAAGGTTCTAATCGCAGCCCAAATGGTCTGTTGTCTAAAGCCTGAGCACACATTGACTACATAGATGGGTCCTTAAAGGGTTTAATCGGCTAGTTGCTACATCCATTTTTGGACTTATAAATGAATGACATACATTGATTCTTGAAGAGTGTTACTGGTAAATGCCTCACGTGAGCTTCGTTCAACGGGTCGTACCCCACCAGAACCCAAAATGTAAACAAAGACTGTATAGCTTCAAACACGTGGTTAAAACTATACTTTTGACATCATGGATGGTGACGCCTTGCATCCACAGCTCTGTCAGCTTTCTACTGAAACAGCAGCGAGCAGAACACTTCATTTTCTGCTGATTGTTGCTCTAAGGAGTCTGGACGACTAAAAACGCATGGTTGAAATGTATTCCAATGAATTCAAATAACAAACAAATACATCATCTAAAGATTGTTGGTATACTTTCTTTAAATTCAAAATCCAATGTGACAAACTGAATTTTGAGACACACACACGAATGGCAACATAGTCATCAAAGTGAGTGTATTGCAGTGGATAAACAGTCGGGGACTGTGCCGAATATCGTCTGTGTCTTTTAATTGACTCCTTATTAAAATTCCTTACCTTGAGGTCTCTGTGAACGACTCCCATCTGATGACAATGAAGCACTGCCTCCAGAATCTGCTGAATACAATGGCTATGAAACGAGAGAGAAAACAGAACGACTGAGTGGGCTGGGAGTTCGGCGGCATTAAATTGAGTGCTCTTGAAAATGGGCTTTGCTTCAGCATTAATCCACACATCATTTTGGGGGGAGGAAATGGTCTCTGCACCTACAAAGACACACCGAGGCGTTAGATTTGGCCATTCATTTTCCTAAAGCTGTCGATCAACACAGTAGTATGGGCCAAAGTCTGTCTGATGAATTTCTTCATGTTGGGCTGGTTGTCAGTGGGAGGCTAATTAGCCACTACTCAGCTGTCAATCAAGCGGTGGATTAGCGAGAGCCCGGTCCGCAGAGAGAGAGAGACTGATACACTACGCCCGGAGCGAAACGTGTACATTGATTGGAGGTCACTCCTACACCTCCACAGCCATCTGTTTCCATTTGATTCTATTCATTCACTCATTCATTTGTTTTGTAGCCCTGTCGCTCTGCCACTGTAAAAATCAATGGCCCAGTCAGTTGCTTTCACTGGCTAGGTGAAGTGGGGAAATGCTTTATCCGTGAAGGGGCTTATGCAGGTAAAGCTGTTCAATCCCAAGTGAACACTCCAATAATTACAGGGGAAAAAAGAAAGGCCTCTGACTGACTACATCACAAAAAAGGGTTGTATAGCCTGGGATGAAAAGCGTTAGACAATATACGTCAGGGTTCTATATCTATGCCTTTAGGTCCTCTCGAATCTCTCTGGATTGGGGGTGCGGTGACCTCTGTATAATCCACCTAATTGAATACATTTTACGGCTCAAATTATTACGTTGAAATGTCTACATTGCTATTCTCACGTGTCTGTGTTTTGATGTGGTCCTTCTGTAGCTCAGTTGGTAGAGCATGGCGCTTGTAACGCCAGGGTAGTGGGTTCAATCCCCGGGACCACCCATACGTAGAATGTATGCACACATGACTGTAAGTCGCTTTGGATAAAAGCGTCTGCTAAATGGCATATATTATTATATTATTATATTTGATGTATGCGGTGGGTGGCAGGTAGCCTAGCGTTTAAGAGCGTTGGGCCAGTAACCCGAAAGGTCCCTGGTTTGAATCCCTGATCCGGCTAGGTGAAAAATCGGTCTGTTCCTATGAGCAAGGCACTTAACCCTAGTCGCTCTGTGAGGTGGTTTCACTGACCTGGCGTCGGCCTCGCTGTAGTACTCTCGAGCAACAATGTCTTCAAAGAGCTCCCCGCCTGTCACTCTGAGGAAGAGAGGATTGTGAGGCCGCCGGGTTTCAAGGATGCAGGTGGACTGGAGCATGGAACCAATGTGAGAGAAATACACCCTTCCCTGTACCCTTCATATCAGCCACTGAAACAATGTTGACATGGAACCTAACAGGCACCTCAATGGTACATTTCTGATGTGAGAAAAGGCAAATCATTGACAAAACTCTCTCTGTTGCAACGTATAGACTATGAGAGTGAATCCTTTAAAATATGCATTCTCAGGGCTTAGGGCAACACATACCAGTGTGTAATGTATTGCAATGAGTGCAAGGGCGTGGGTGCTGACATTTCAAAGATCAAAGCAGCCTTCAGTGTGGGAAAGTGTGGGAAAATGGCCTTGTCAATTTGTCAGTATGATGACGTCCATGCTCCCATTTAATAGGTGGGTGTGAGGCCATCCATCTATCAGACAGCCTCCACTAAAAGAGTGGATTCCAGAGCAGAGGACCCTGCCTGTCTTGCTGCTGCATGGGAGAAATGTTGCACTTGGGAGCTGGTTCCTGTGGTGTGGAGTCAGATAAAGTACATTCGGAAAGTATTCGTTGCAGCCTTGATCTAAAATAGATTTTTGTTTTTAAATGTTTCTCATCCGTCTACATACGATGACGAAGCAAAAACAGGTTTTTAGATTTTTTTTTTTGCAAATGTATAAAACAAAAAAACCTGACATTTTACATTTCCATAAGTATTCAGACCTTTTACTCAGTACTTTGGTGCAGCACCTTTGGCAGCGATTACAACGTCGAGTCTTCTTGGGTATGAGGCTACAAGCTTGGCACACCTGTATTTGGGGAGTTTCTCCCATTCTGCCCTGCAGATCCTCTCAAGCTCTGTCAGATTGGATTGGGGAGCGTCGCTGCTATTTTCAGGTCTCTCCAGAGATGTTTGATAAGGTTCAAGTCCGGGCTCCGGCTGGGCCACTCAAGGACATTCAGAGACTTGCCTCAACGCCACTCCTGCGTTGCCTTGGCTGTGTGCCTTGGGTTTTTGTCCTGTTGGAAGATGAACCTTCGCCCAAGTCTGAGGTCCTGAGCGATCTGGAGCAGGTTTTCATCACGAATGTCTCTGTACTTTGCTCTGTTCATCTTTCCCTAGATCCTGACTTGTCTCCCAGTCTCTGCCACTGAAAAACATCCCCACAGCATGATGCTGCCACCACCATACTTCACCATAGGGATGGTGCCAGGTTTCCTCCAGACATGACGCTTGGCATTCAGGCTAAAGAGTTCAATCCTGGTTTCATCAGACCAGATAATCTTGTTTCTCATGGTCTGAGAATCGTTTAGGTTCCTTTTGGCAAACTCCAAGAGGGCTGTCATGTGCCTTTTACTGAGGAGTGGCTTCCGTCTGGCCACTCTACCATAAAGGTCTGATTGGTGGAGTGCTGAGCAGATGGTTGTCCTTCTGGAAGTTTCTCCCATCTCCACAGACGAACACTGGAGCTCTGTCAGAGTGACCATCGGGTTCTTGGTCACCTCTCTGACCAAGGACCTTCTCCCCCGATTGTTCAGTTTGGCTGGGAGGCCATCTATAGGAAGAGTCTTGGTGGTTCCAAACTTCTTCCATGTAAGTATCGATGGAGGCCACTTTGTTCTTGCGAACCTTCAATGCTGCAGAAATGTTTTGGTACTCTTCCCCAGATCTGTGCCTCGACACAATCCTGTCTCGGCGCTCATAGGACAGTTCCTTCGACCTCATGGCTCGGTTTTAGCTCTGACATGCTCTATCAAATGTAGGGCAGGTGTGTGTGTGCCATTCCAAATCATGTCCAATCAATTGAATTGACCACAGGTAGACTCCAATCAGGTTGTAGATGCATCTCAAGGATGATCAATGGAAACAGGATGCACCTGAGCTCAATTTCGAGTCTCATAGCAAAGGATCTGAATACTTATGTAAATAAGGCATTATGATAAAAACCTGTTTTCGCTTTGTCATTATGGGGCATTGAGTGTAGATTGATGAGGAAACATTTTTATTTAATCCATTTTAGAATAAGGCTGTAACGTAACAAAATGTGGCAAAGGTGAATACTGACTACTTTCCGAATGCACTGTATTTGTGGAACCTGTATTTTATGAACCTGCTAGTACAAAGTGATTGGCTCTGACAAAGCAATTTGCTAAAAAACGTGTCAGCTTTAAAGACTATGCAAAGACTATTAAAGACTATCCAAAGACTATTAAAGACTGTCATTTAGTTTGTATTTTCCTAGTCTCTCATTTGTGTCCTTTTGAAACTTTCACTATGTATCTGTGGCTGATCTCACAGAATTAAAGGCTCAATTCAGCCATTTTTATGTCAGTATCAAATCATTTCTGGGTAACACTTAAGTATTTTACTGTGGTCAAATGGTCAAAAAGAAACAAATATAGCTTCTTAGCAAGACCAATTTCTCAAGCAAGAATTTTGATAGGACTGTCTGGGAGTGGACTGAGTCGGGAGGGGCAAACTAAAAACTAGCTGTTATTGGCAGAGAGGTTTGGAACTCTTTCTTATTGGTCTATTAACAAATTCACAGCATGGTGATGCCACCAGGCAGACCAAAACTCCATCCCACCACAACTGGCTGAAATTCAAACAGCTCTTACACTAAAAAGGGCATTATCATAATTTTCACAATTTCACAGTATTATTCCAACCTCATAGTGTGGAAATATATATAAAACACAGGGGGCTGCACTGGGCCTTATAGCAAACGATAGGGCACAATAAGCAAAGAGAATATATTGTATGGAGTTGTGCTCATCCGACTGCTTCTTGACAATACCCTGCTGTTTCAAATCAGTTAAGAATAACTTGCATTGTCATCAAGATCGTCTCATGCAACACTTTGTCCTGCTGCCCACTTTCTCACACTTACAAAGCTGTTTCTCATTCAGAGACATTAACAGGGAAGAGGCAGGTGAAAGAAGACACCTCATAACAGATGCAAGAAGAGTTCTCGAAGTTACAATGGCGTAAGACTTTACCAATGCTACGATGTCCAGTTTATGTAATGAAAAGCATTCAACGCCTCCAGGGGACTGTAATGACTGTTTTGCAGACCGAAATCAACAGTTCTTTGAGAGGCGTTGAAAGGTATTACATAATTTGAGTGTTTAAAATGCATATAATATTGACTTTTATGGAACTATTACGGTGCACTCAAACGGAGTACACTCAGCTTTTTGGCCATAATTAGCAGTTCGATCCAAACCACAGCCTGTACTGTATAGCTTACAAAGGAGCTTATTTGAATTCAGGACCTCTACTTGCATTAATGGTAGATAGTGATTCACTATGGTAGATAGTGATTCACTATGGTAGATAGTGATTCACTATGGTAGATAGTGATTCACTATCTACCATTAATCGTTCCGTCTTATATGGCCTGCTCTGATAAGTGTGTGCAGGAGACACATCAAGACTCACATCAAGCTACCACCCAAACTAGAAAAAAACACTGTGTCATTCATGTCAACCATCCCCACTGTGTGCGTGAAAGCAGACGGAATGATGCAGTCGATAAAGTCACAGCAGTGCATTACTCACAGGTCAAAGATCAGGTAGTGATGCCCCTCCTCTGAGATGCTGTCATGGAGACGCACTGGACGGAGAAAAGAGAGAAAATAAGTCAACCTATGTAGAAATTGAAAGCGCAAATATTTCACACATAGAATGCATAGTCAATAACCTTCAAATGTCTAAATCACACATCTCAATCACCCAGTCCACTGCATATGTCAAATCACACATGTCAATCACCCAGTCCACTGCATATGTCAAATCACACATGTCAATCACCCAGTCCACTGCATATGTCAAATCACACATGTCAATCACCCAGTCCACTGCATATGTCAAATCACACATGTCAATCACCCAGTCCACTGCATATGTCAAATCACACATGTCAATCACCCAGTCCACTGCATATGTCAAATCACACATGTCAATCACCCAGTCTACTGCATATGTCAAATCACAGGTGTCTTACATTCCCCAAAATACACTATATGGCCAAAAGTATGTTGGCACCCCTTCAAATTTGTGGATTCTGCTATTTCAGCAGCACCCATTGCTGACAGGTGTATAAAATCTAGCACACAGCCATGCAAGTAGAATGGCAGTAGAATGGTCTTACTGAAGAGCTCAGTGACTTTCAATGTGGCACCGTCATAGGATGCCACCTTTCCAACAAGTCAGTTCGTCAAAGTTCTGCCCTGCTAGAGCTGGCCCGGTCAACTGTAAGTGCTGTTATTGTTAAGTGGAAACATCTAGGAGCAACAACGGCTCAGCCGCGAAGTGGTAGGCCATACAAGCTCACAGGATGGGATCGTCGAGTGCTGAAGCGCGTAGCGCATAAAAATCGTATGTCCTCGGGTTGCTATACTCACCGAGTTCCAAACGACCTCCGGAAGCAACGTCAGCACAATAACTGTTCGTCGGGAATTTCATGAAATGGGTTTCCATGTCCAAGCAGCCAGACACAAGCCAAAGATCACTATGCGTAATGGCAAACATTGGCTAAAGTGGTATAAAGCTCGCCACTATTGGACTCTGGAGCACTGGAAATGCGTTCTCTGGAGGGATGAATCACGCTTCAGCATCTGGCAGTCAGACGGACGAATCTGGGTTTGCCGGATGCCAGGAGAATGGTACAGTACCTGCCTGAATGCATACTGCCAGCTGCAAAGTTTGGTGGAGGAGGAATAATGGTCTGGGGCTGTTTTTCATGGTACGGGCTAGGCACCATAGTTCCAGTGTAGGGAAATCTTAACGCTATAGCATACAATGACCTTCTAGATGACCCTGTTCTTCCAACTTTGTGGCAACAGTTTGGGGAAGGCCCTTTCCTGTTTCAGCAAGACAATGCCCTGTGCACAAAGCAAAGTCCATATAGAAATGGTTTGTCGAGATCGGTGTGGAAGAAGTTGACCGGCCCGGACAGATCCTTGACCTCAATCCCATCGAACACCCTTGGGATGAATTGGAATGCTGACTGCAAGCCAGGCCTAATCGCCCAACATCAGTGCCAGACATCACTAACGCTCTTGTGGCTGAATGGAAGCAAGTCCCTGCAAGTCCCTAATGCCTTGATTTTGGAACGAGACGTTCGAGGAGCAGGTGTTCACATACCTTTTTTTTGGAGAATATCTAAGTTCTGATTATAGGTCTGACTGAAGTGATGTGGTACATACTGTTCATGAATGACTTTAGTCAAGCTTAGATAGTGCTTCTGGTGTCCTGTTGCTGTCCATATGTTGTCTCCACGATGGAGAGAATCTCTCTCTCGTCTACCCACCAGTACCCACCACACTCCCCCCCCCTCCCCCAGCAGGCAGTGTTGTGCTGCTCTGTGTGCATGTGTGTGGGCGTGTACGCACTGAGAGACAGAGAGAGAGAGAGGGAGAGGACACGCGTGTGCTTGTGTGTGGGTGCCGAGATAGAAAGGGGAACAAAGTGGAAGACTGCAGTTTAGATACCTTCACCTGCCAACACCGGATACATAGCAACAGTCTCACCATTACATAAGCCTGAAACAGCCATCTCAGTTCATTCCGCTCAAAGGCTGCCTGAAAATACTTTGATTTTCATTCGCCACTGTCAACATTGCTAAAAACACCCCCCCCCCCACACTTCCTTTTGCTGGGTTTTGCTTGTAGTTTTTGTCTACACTTAAAGTACGTCTTAATTCCTAAAAAAAAGTGCAGAAATCCTAACAGAGGTGTGGAGAGGGAACGTTTTATGGAAGTAGTGACGTTCTAAATGTCCTCATCGGTTTTGATAGCCTTTGTGACCCTGAACTGCTGTTTGGTTCACAAAGAGGGTTTTGGCAAGAGGAAAAGGCCAATCTGGTGTTACTTACCGGTGGTGGTGCTTTTGGCCTGCCGCTGTCTGCTTTTGGTTCCCTTGGCAGGGCTTTCCATATCAGCAGAGAGAACACTCTTCCCTCTGTTTGGGGATGTGCCTAGGTCGTCCCAAATGGTGTATTTCCTGAGAGCTCTCGATGGGAATCTTTGATGTCAGCCTCTTTAAAAGAAGCTTTCCTTTACCAATCACTTGTCCAGGCTGTTGTTAGGCTATCTGAATATAGATGTGTTTGAGATTACGGTGGCATTTGGGCATGGCATTTTATATATATATTTTTTGACCATTATGATAACATTATGCCACCAGTAGAAGTAGTAACACCAATGAGAAATGTTGGGTACATTTTCTAGAAATCTACGGTCATCAGTCCTTTAAAAAATATTTCACAAAAGTGATATATAATTAATTCTATATTTCAATAGCCCTTGTTTCTATTGATCTATATTATATATTCAATACTTTTGTTAACTGTCTCGCATTCAAAATAACAGAGAGATTTCTCTAAATCCCCCAAAAACATTTCACTACACCTCTACACATCCAGTGGGACAAGCCAATTCGCCTGCCCCCCTGTAGATTCTACAATGCATACAAATAGATGTTTTGCAGTACAACAGACTTACATATGTCTTCGTGTTAACTAACAGTTCAACAAAACAGAAAAGGTATGCTTTGTCATGTTTATTTATTTTATTTTTTTTGTCATTTGAAATTGTTTTTACGTAGCGTCAAAGTCAAGGGACAGCATTTACCACCGCAATTCAAGGGACAGCATTTACCACCGCGATTCAAGGGACAGCATTTACCACCGCAATTCAAGAAGGAATTCCAGCTGAATAGGGACGGGATGGTTGAACTACCTTGTCTCTCCCACAGAGCAATATGACAACACGCTGAGGAAAGCTTTATGACACGCTTGAGAGCCTCTACGCTGATACGCCAATTATCCCTAGCAGAACACAATGCCTTCATTTGTGGCAACATCCTCGTATAGGTAGGGACTGCTGTCAATCCACCAAGCATGATAAGCATGAGCCATTAAGATATCTCCAAACCACTATATGGGTGTCACTGTCGTAATGGGTTTGAGTGGGTCTTCTACAAAATCCATTCCCAGGAATCACACAACTAACAACAACAACAAAAAAACACAGGCCTATTCTATTGAGAACCAAACGTACCAAACCTGGCCCTTAGCCCTTGGCGTGGTGAGCCTGAATTATGAGTATCAGAGCCAATTCATCCAACACGTTGGTTCTCTCCTCTCCTGGATCTATGTGGGCGGACTTTGGCTCTTGGACGAATAACCGCCCCCGGTTTCGGCAGAGGAAGGCCGCCATGTAAAGAATGTGCCGATAAACAAAACGAGTCAATCCGAAGGCTGCAAAGTCAATTGGGAGGTTTTCACTGCTCCTCTGCACCGTCTCAAACAGCATGGTGGACGTAGGAGCACATGAAAAAGGCTGGATGTGGGCCAGTTCTTTAATAGCCTGTGATGGTCGGTTAGGCTCAGGGATAGAGAGCACAGGATGAGGGCAGTGTGTCTCAATGCATCCGGCTGATTCAGAAAAAGGCAGCTAGCTCACGTCAGAGCCTATACTGTACAGAACCCCGGGAACTTGACTACATTATCAGGGGAGAGCTTGACGCTGATGATCTTTATTCTATTGAGCTGCAGTCTGTGCAGGCAAATTTCCCACAAGGGCTATAAAATGCATACACGGCCACAGGGGCAAATCTTCAGCGAGATGACAGCAGATAATGTATTCCTTTCCTCCCAGTCTGTCTGTTTAGGAGCAGTAGGAATTCAGTTTTATGTTGATAGAAGACTGGATGTTTCAGCTTCCCCCTCTCTCCTCTATCCCTGACAGATCACAAAACAGCATACAACCTTATCCGAGGGCATCCACAGGCCACACTCATTGATTCTCTCCCTGACCACTCGGAGGCTGGGTTCAACATACTGTACAGTCAAGTCTCTCTCTCTCTCTCTCTCTCTCTCTCTCTCTCTCTCTCTCTCTCTCTCTCTCTCTCTCTCTCTCTCTCTCTCTCTCTCTCACTCTCACTCTCACTCTCACTCTCACTCTCACTCTCACTCTGTCACACACACACACACACTTCAAACGGTTGAAAACATCTTTAGATTAGTAATGCAGTTATATTTACAATGCGGTAATCTAGCAGACACTCTTCTTCAGAGCAACTTACAATTAATGTATTCATCTTAAAGTAGCTAGACAACCACATATCACAGTCATAGTAAGTACAATTTTACTCAATAAAGTAGCAACAGCAAAATCAGTGCTAGTAGAAAAATATAAGATTATAATAAGATTTTTTTTTTAAAGGTAGGGTTTCAGATGTTTTCGGTGAGATGGGCAGGGAGGCATCAGGAGGAACCCCGTTCCACCATTGGGGTACCAGGACAGAGAAGAGCTAGGACTGGGCTGAGCAGAACAGAGGTGGCAGAACGGAGGGCTCGCTTGGGGTGTAGGGTTGGAGCGTTGCCTGAAGGCAGCACCATGGTCTTGTAGTGGATGCGACCTTCGACTGGAAGCCAGTGGAGTGTGCGGAGGAGCTGGGTTACATGGGAGAACTTGGGAAGGTTGAACACCAGGCGGGCTGCGGCTTTGTAGATAAGTTGCAGGGGTTTGATAGCACAAGCGGGGAGCCCAGCCAACAGAGAGTTGTAATAGTCCAGACGGGAGATGACAATGGCCTGGAATAGGACCTCCGCCGCGTCCTGTTAGAGAAAAGGTTGTACTCCGCAGGAGTGAGTCACTGCTTTGACGTTTGCAGAGAACAACAGGGTGTTGTCCAGGGCTCGTGCCAAGGTTCTTTGCATTCTGGGAGGGGGACACCGGGGAGTCAACTGTGATGGAGAGATCTTGTACAGTCAATCCTGTCCATGGCAGCGAGTGGGATGCATTATTAAGCACTTATGGGTCTGGGAAAAGTAGAAAAGTGCTTCTCAGCCTGTTAATCAGTCAATTACACGTTGTGGTCCTGAGCCGGCACTGACGGTGCCACAGAGTGATGTTCCCCGGCTCTACGCACAGGAACCATAACAGTCAGCTAGCTGTCTGTCTCTCTGGATGGCTGTCGTACTTTCACTGGGCGCATGATTCTGCTCAATGGAGGCAGATTACATCAACGCAATCAAAAGTGAACGATAAGTTTAAAAAGAATTTGCTGGCAAAAGTATATTTTTTAAGTGTCCCAGTCTGCACTACTTCATGTTAGGTAGTGTGAAAGAATGTATATAATGTAACACATTGGAAAACAAATATTGTGGAGTCAGCCAATCAATGAGACAGAATAACCAAAAAAATAATCTGAATGGATCATAGTGCTTCTGAGATACACTGAAAGAGTGGGAATAGGATGAGGAAGCCAGCATGACCTGACTAGCCTATACAAATGAAATAACTCACCGATGTTTGAGTGCTTCAGCAATCGGCAGATCCTGGCCTCTCTGTCCAGCTTCTGGTGATCTGAAATGGGAGGAAAAAAACACAAAACAGGTTCATAATGCAGGATACAGTATGTTTCTTTCCCAGACATGGGCCTTTTGTTAGCTTCCATGTCAAATACAATGTACAGAACTGTGTAATAATTCAACTGTCAGGCCAGAGCTGGTCTGGCTCTGGTGCAGCAGCTCTGTGGCCTGATGATGGACTGTCTATGGAGCTGGTTATCTGCAGATAGATGGCTAAGATGGCACCAATTGTCATTATTCTGTTTCACTTAGTCCTGCATATTGGAGCTCGAAGCCTAAGATTTTCACCGTACACTACAATAACACCTGTAACTCTGTGCATCTGACTATTCAACACTTTGACTCTGAAATCATCCGAGATCTCTAGAATCTGATAATGAATTATGTGGCTGTTGAGAGAGTTGAGGAGTCTAAATGACTTGATGTTACCTTGGATTGTAAAGTGTCATGGTCAAAACATATTGATTAAATGGTTGTAAAGTTCGGGGAGAGGTCTGTCCGTGATAAAGAGATTGCTCTGCTTTTTTTGACACCGCACTCCACAAAGCAAGGCCTGCAGGCTGTAGTTTTATCTAACCCTGATTATTGCCCGGTCACGTGGTCAGATGCGACAAACAAAACGACCTAGAAAAACTGCAGCTGGCCCAGAACAGAGGAGCACCTCTTGCTCTTCACTGTAATCAGAGAGCTAATATGAATACTATGCGTGCCAGTCTCTCTTGGCGAAAAGTAGAAGAGAGACTGACTGCATCACTTCTTCTTTGTATAATATTAATGTGCTGATTATTCCAAATGGTTTGCATAGTCCACTTACACACAGTTTACAAAACAAAGGTGTCCATGTATGCCAATGACTCAAGTTTTATATTAAGTCCACAAGCTAGATGCCTGCAATGTCTCATTGAAGAGAACTTTTCTGGACTCTTTGGACAAAAACCTAATCATGATACGTCACGCCCTCTCTATTTTGGTTACGCCAGGGTGTGATTAGGGTGGGAATTCTATGTTCTTTTTTCTATGTTTTTGTATTTCTTTGTTTTTGGCCGGGTATGGTTCTCAATCAGGGACAGCTGTCTATCGTTGTCTCTGATTGGGAACCATACTTAGGTAGCTCTTGCCCACACGGGTTTTGTGGGTAGTTGTTTTCTGTATTGTTGGTTTCCTTACAGAACTGTTTTGTTTTCCTCTTTGTTATTTTTTGTTCTAGTGTCTCACGCTGCGCTTTTGGTCCAGTCATTCACAGGAAGAGGATCGTTACATGATGAGTGTACAATATTACGTATTGGATCTTTAAAAGATACAGGTACAACTTCACATTTACCCTGCAGTTTACCTATAAAATGGGCTGACGGTGAAGTAGACAAACTTGGAATTCATGTCACAAAAGGTATAAATGAGCTCTCCACAATGAATTTCAATAGAAATAAGACAAGATCCTGCAACCATGGTAAATACCTGTCTATTTATGGAAAAATTGCCCTGATTATCTCCTTAGTCATAACTCAGTTTACTCACTTACTTATGGTGCTGCCTACTCCTGACGATTTGTTTTTCAAATAATATGAGCAAAGAATATTTAGCTTTATCTGGGATGCTAAACCAGACAGAATGAAGTGTGCCTATCTATTTCATGATTTGAGTGGGTTGAGATCATTAAATATAAAAACACTAAACCTCTCTAAAAGCTTCACTTATTCTAAAGTTTTACTTTTTACTTTTCAGAAACGCTCATCCATTGTTTAAAAACGGCCTTTTTGCCTTTGTGCAGATTGCCATGTCTCATTTTCGATTAAATGAAAAATTATACTTTATTCAAAGTTTCTCTCTTTTTCAAACAAGCTTTGCTGAGCTGGCTACTATTTTGAATTTTACCCCCCTGAAAAGAGAACAAATATTATGGCTGAAATGTACTCCAATGTGCTGGTTGCTAAAATACCTGTATTTATGGGAAAGATGTTTGAAAATTGTATTTTGTTTTTAAATGATTGTACATTGGAACAGTAGAGTTATGTCTTTCATGGAGTTATCAGAATTGTATGGGAAGGTCTGCTCAATCCAAGAGTACAACCAATTGATTACAGCATAATCCCCAAAATGGAGGAGGCAGGTGGCAGTGGGAGGAGGTAGGGAACTGGTCTGTCTGCCCAATATAAAGGATCAAAACTGGTGGAGGAATAAAAATAGCATAAATAGGAAAGTATATCAGTTTCATTTGAGGACCAGGATGTTGACAACTGTGCATTAGCTGTAGAAATGTAGAAATCCGAAGAGAGTGGCCAGCAGAGATAGGTGGGAGGTGCTGAGGGTTGGGATGTGGAATTGGAGACAAGTGGGAGTGGAGTTGCTGGGCAGGGGATAGAATGACGGTCAAAGATAAAAGTATTTTTTTGAAATTAAGTCAAAATAAAACATAACAACATGTAAGTTTGAATGACACTAAGGGGCAGCGTTTTTACAGCTAATGCCGGCTTGCCTGAGGCTGATGCCGTGCAGGTGTTTGTACACATGCATTTTACACACACTCTCATTCAAATTCACAACATGTGCACATACACGGACCCACACACAGGTAAATAGTGCCGTGCATGATGCACTCAAACATTTTCAGTTGTCCTTGATGTCTGTGATTTTTGCATTGTTGTTTTCTGTTTTCCGTTGTCTTTCTCTTTTGTTCTCTTTTGCTCATTTTGTTGGTTGTTGGTGCAAAGGGGGGTCTTGGGGGTGGGGAACGGATTTTTTATATTTTTTATAATTATTATGAATTTTAATTTTTCTGAGGCTGTGGGGGGGGGGTTCTCGGATGGTTGAGGGGCAGCTCTTGAGGAACTGTGTGTGTGTGGTGGGGGGCATCTTGGAAGGCTGGCAGTTGGGAGCTTGGGGCTGATGGATCACTGGTTTAGGTCCCCGTTTCTTGACCTTGTGAGGGATCTGTCGACGTGCCATTGAGCAGGGTGTTGACCTTGAGGGATCTGTCGACGTGCCATTGAGCAGGGTGTTGACCTTGTGGGATATCTGTCGACGTGCCATTGAGCAGGGCGTTGACCTTGTGGAAGATCTGTCGATGTGCCATTGAGCAGGGTGTTGACCTTGAGGGATCTGTCGTGTCGACGTGCCATTGAGCAGGGCGTTGACCTTGAGGGATCTGTCGACGTGCCATTGAGCAGGGCGTTGACCTTGTGGGATATCTGTCGACGTGCCATTGAGCAGGGCGTTGACGTTGAGGGATCTGTCGACGTACCATTGAGCAGGGCGTTGACCTTGTGGGATATCTGTCGATGTGCCATTGAGCAGGGTGTTGACCTTGTGGGATATCTGTCGACGTGCCATTGAGCAGGGCGTTGACCTTGTGGGATATCTGTCGATGTGCCATTGAGCAGGGCGTTGACCTTGTGGGATATCTGTCGACGTGCCATTGAGCAGGGCGTTGACCTTGTGGGATATCTGTCGATGTGCCATTGAGCAGGGCGTTGACCTTGTGGGATATCTGTCGATGTGCCATTGAGCAGGGCGTTGACCTTGTGGGATATCTGTCGACGTGCCATTGAGCAGGGCGTTGACCTTGTGGGATATCTGTCGATGTGCCATTGAGCAGGGCGTTGACGTTGAGGGATCTGTCGACGTGCCATTGAGCAGGGCGTTGACCTTGTGGGATATCTGTCGACGTACCATTGAGCAGGGCGTTGACCTTGTGGGATATCTGTCGATGTGCCATTGAGCAGGGCGTTGACCTTGTGGGATATCTGTCGACGTGCCATTGAGCAGGGCGTTGACCTTGTGGGATATCTGTCGATGTGCCATTGAGCAGGGCGTTGACGTTGAGGGATCTGTCGACGTGCCATTGAGCAGGGCGTTGACCTTGTGGGATATCTGTCGATGTGCCATTGAGCAGGGCGTTGACGTTGAGGGATATCTGTCGACGTGCCATTGAGCAGGGCGTTGACCTTGTGGGATATCTGTCGACGTGCCATTGAGCAGGGCGTTGACCTTGTGGGATATCTGTCGACGTGCCATTGAGCAGGGCGTTGACCTTGTGGGATATCTGTCGACGTGCCATTGAGCAGGGCGTTGACCCTGGTTGCTTCTGTGTGTCTCTCTGGATGAGAGTCTGTCAGATGACTAATGTGATGTAGTTGTTGAGCGGCTTCACTGCAAGTACATTGTACGTTTTAAACATTCAATAAAAAAATACAAATTTCAAATGACAATAAAAACTTAAACACAGCTCTGACACACACACTTACCCCACCAGACATTTTCACAGTATCCAGATGGTAAGACATAGAGCCATGATTGCATGGAACTCCAATCTCAGATTGCTCAAGTGAACAGCAAACCTGTTTTTTCTTTAAACAGATGAAGCAACACCTCTAGGCAAAGCAAATGTGTCTAGTTCTGTACTTGAGCTGTTCTTGTCAATGAATGTTCTCTATTATGTCATGTTTCACGTTTTGTGTTGACCCCCAGGAAGAGTAGCTGCTGCTTTGACAACAGCTAATGGGATCCTAATAAAGTACTAAATACTGAATAATACTGTTATAATACCCTTATATTATTATAATACCCTTTTCCCTTTAAGAGATGTTTGAAAAGAAGACCTGAAATGTCCGCATTTTTTTTCAAGTTGGCGTTTTAGCCTGCCTGGCGACGTCACCAGGCGGTTTAAGTTAATAGACGAATAACAAAGAGTTTCAAACCTCTCCATCAATAACATCTGTGTTTCAGGACACATATCCCTCCCGTTAGGCTCCTTCAATGAGGTCCCTCACTTAGACCACATCCGCACAGTCCTAGAAAAGTTCTTGCTTGAGAAATAGCTTTTTGCTAAAAAGCCATTTTTTGTTTATTTTTGACCATTTTAATTGAACGTGATCACAGTAAGGTACTTAATTGTCACCCAGAAATGATTTGAAATGTAGATTTTAAAAACCCGGCTTCAATGGACCATTAATACCAGTATTGATGATATTGCCTTCAGAAAGTTCACACCCCTTGACTGTTTTCACATTTTGTTGTGTTACAGCCTGAATTTAAAATGGATTACATTGAGATTTTGTGTCACTGGCCTACACACAATATCCCATAATATCCAAGTGGAATTATGTTTTTAGACATGTTTACAAATGAATTAAAAATGTAAAACTGAAATGTTTGAGTCAATAAGTATTCAAGCAGTTTTTTGGCAAGACTAAAAAGGAGAAATTGTATTTGCTTAACAAGTGGCATAATAAGATGCGCAATAATAATGTTTAACGTGATTTTTGAATGACTACCTCCTCTCTTCACCCCACACATACTATTATCTGTAAGGTCCTCCAGTCAAGCAGTGCATTTCAAACAGATTCAACCACAAAGACCAGGGAGGTTTTCCAATGCCTCGCAAATGAAGGGCAACAATTGGTAGATGGGTAAAAAAAAAAATCAAAAGCAGACATTGAATATCCCTTCGAGCACGGTGATGTTATTAATAAACGTTGAGCGGTGAATCAATACATCAGCTCGGGGATTTCGCCGTGTTGCCAATGGTGACTTTAAAAAAGTTAGAGTTTAATGGCTGTGACAGCAGAAAACTGAGGATGGATCAACGACATTGTAGTTAGTCCACAATACTAACCTAAATGTGAAAAGAAGAGCCTGCGCAGAATAAAAAAAATATTCCAAAACATGCTTGCTATTTGCAGCATGGCACTCAAGTAAAACTGCAAACAATTTGGCAAAGAAATTACATTTATGTCCTGAATACAAAGCATTACGTTTGAGGCAAATCCAACGCTCTTCATATTTGCAAGCATGGTGATGGCTGTATCGTATCATTTGACCTTTATTTAGCAAGACAAGTCAGATAACAACAAATTCTTATTTACAATGACAGACTACACCGGACAAACCCGGACGATGCTGGGCCAATTGTGCACTACCCTATGGGACTCCAAATCACAGCTGGTTGTGATACAGCCTGGATTTGAACCAGGGTGTCTGTAGTGACACCTCAAGCGCTGAGAGGCTGTGCCTTAGACAGCTGCACCAGTCGGGAGCCCTGGGTATGGGAATGTTTTTCATTGGCGAGGACTGGGGAGTTTTTTAGGATAAAAATAAACGGACTAGAGCTAAGCACAGACAAAACCTGGTTCAGTCAGCTTTCCAACAGACACTGGGAGACAAATTCACCTTTCAGCAGGGCAATAACCTAAAACCAAATATACACTGAATTTGCTTACCAAGACGACGTTGAATGTTCCTGAATGGCCTAGTTACAGTTTGACTTAAATCGGCTTCAAAATCTATGACAAGGCTTAAAAATGGCTGTCTAGCAATGATAGACAACCAACTTAACAGAGCTTGAATCATTTTTAAAAATAATAATGTACAATCCAGGTGTCCAAAGCTCTTGGAGACAAACCCAGAAAGAATCACAGGTGTAATCACTGTCATATGTGATTCTAACATGTATTGAATAATTTCTGAGGCGGACTAGTGAATACTGAGCGTTGGACTAAGTAACCGAAAGGTTGCAAGTTCAAATCCCCGAGCTGACAAGGTACAAATCTGTTGTTCTGCCCCTGAACAGGTAGTTAACCCATTGTTCCTAGGCCGTCATTGAAAATAAGAATTTGTTTTTAACTGACTTGCCTAGTAAAATAAAGGTAAAATAAAAATTAAAAAGGCACTGTAGATGCTGACGGTTAACAGTGCTGGTAATGTATAATGAGGGTGTGGGTGTGAGGGGGTGATGGTGGGCACGGTGCAAAGGAGGAGGTTCGGGAACAGAGAGAGTTCACGTCGCCACGAGCCACTTTGCCCACTAATGAAAGTGAGGGGGAGGGCAGCCAGTGAAATAACAGTGCTGCTTTGCCAAATTAGCGCTACCTTCCTGTGTGACTGCGGAGGGCTTCCTGCGGTATTAATGAGCAATCCAAATTGACAAATGAGGAAGAGGAGGCCCCCTATTCCCTCCTAATTTCTACCCCACTATTTAATAATACAGCCCTTCACTGTCTGCACAATCTGTAGAGCTCAATCGGGGACGGAGAAGGCCTGTATCAGCCCTAAAGTCGTACAAACGGCATTGCCCTCTTCATCAAGTTCAGGATCGCATCGGAGATTGGATAAACCAAGCCTCCTCCATCATCCAGGCTTTTCTTGTGTGAGCGGAAGCTTCACAAAACCCCAAGTGCTGTGTAGCAGCTACATTTATATCATTATAAATGAGTAATGGTTTCAGGGATTACACCATTAGACAGAAGATATGAAACAAATATCACCTCATTCTTTACTTCTATAATATTTGCTGCCGTACCAGCGTTTTATTAAGTGTATGACAATCTCCCCTCCGCACAGCCCTCCCGTACTGTACTGTATCCACTGTAATGTAAAAGCAAAGATATGTTCTAGACTTTGAAAATGGTGTTGCTAAGCAACGCTACAGAATATACCAGAAATAGAAATATAAGACATATGAGTTTGAAAAAAAACTACAGAGGGAAAAGTCACAGCAAACGTAGTTATTATGACCCTGTATAAATCCTCCAACAGGGAGGATGTCAAATAAAACCTTCAACAACACTGAACACAGGTCAACGGCACTATACAAGGAGAGTGTGAGACTACGATGAACCTTACGAAACACTTTCCCAATCATGTATTACCCAACAACAGTCAAACAGCAAATGACATAAGCCGCAGAAAAGGACATGTCCAACACACCATACCAGTGGAACTTTGTACAGTATCATTGGTGTCCACTGTTCAGTGAATGGATTTACAACTTAACATATGTACAGTATTGATTAGCACATCGACGCAGCCAATGGGTGGTCTCCTTTTGCACTCTTGCTGCATGGACTTTAATCTGTAAGGTTCTTATCGAGGCAAACATAGACCTGACCCTGGATGAAGACCTGCACAGTTAGTCTCCATGTAGATGCACACTAAATACACTTTTGGGTTGATTTGACCATAACTAATACACCTTTTGGTTGTGATGCCTTTAAAAAAAAATCTAAAGTCAGAAATAAAGCTCACTCACAGCTGTTTTGGGGTAAATGTGCCAACCAACTCCCGATGGCCTAGCAGTATATTATCAGAATGCTAATGGGCCTCCTGTGCTACTCAGCCAAGTGTCTTTCCCTGCTCCATGCAATCCATTCTGTTCACCCTTACATCTGAGCCTTACACCTGAGCCTTACACCTGAGCCTTACACCTGAGGGTCCCCAACCCAAAGTCAGTCTCTACATAGCAAGTAGAGAGGCAGGCTTTGTCTTTGTGTAAAAAAAAAGTCAATAGTACATGTAAAATCCTCACGAATCATTTTGGAGCAAAGCATCTGCATGTATATTATCCCAAGAAGAAATGTCTGCCATGTCTGCCATGGCCAATTACAGAGGCACACCAACTCGTTAGACAGTAACTTAATTATGTGCATCATATTATTGTGACCTGTGATTTAACGCATGAGGTCATATTAAAGGAGTGGTTGACTTTTTTTTTCTTTAAACAAATCTCTATTTTTGATGTATTAGGGACGTTATAGAAGGGCCCAGAAGCAATTTGTTTACGATTTCATTTGGTTTTGAGAAACTTACCGCACCAGCAGTAGACTTCTTCATCGCTTGTTCTGCAGTATGGGGGCCATGGCTAAACATGAATAAAGTCTCCAAAAAGACTCAAATACGTCCTTTTTAGAAACAGAAAATGTTGTACCCTTCAGACTTTTTCCACCAACTTTACAATACCGCCAACTTTACAATACCGCCAACTTTTTTCTGCCTTTTCTTTATATGTGAAAGGTATTGCCGGTATCAAAGCCGAAACTTTTACTTCCGCCAAAAAAACCTAGTAATCATTTCAGTAAGGTTTTGCCTACAGCTTAGTATGAAACCATAATGCTGAGGACACATTGGCACACATTGTGCTGCTAAATTGTTTCATCGAAAACTAGATGTTTTTGGATTAGTTATTGTGAAACATCTCAATTCTGGTCTTCATTTTGACAGCTTGTTGCAAAAGTGATAGATTTACTACTAAAAGACCAAAATATATCTTTTTTTCTAGCTCTTTTTTTCCAGCTCTTTTTTTCATTTATAAAAGTGTTATTCAATGTGTTTCTCTGGTCTCTAGTAGTAAAGGCCAAATTCAATATTTTAGCTAATATTATTTTATTTATTTTTATTTTTTTTCATACCTAAAGGGGTCCTACAATTCAAATTGAAATATCTAAAGGACCCATAGTATGACCATATTAAAACAATTCCATATGTTAGTTCCTTTTAGTATGATATGTTATGTTTCATATGGTATGTATTCATTTGTGGATGTCCATCACCCATATCGTATGATACGTTACGAATTACAATTTGCATTATATGTTGCGAACTTTCAAAGCGTACGATACGTTATGAATTCTAGCTAGGTGGCTATGTGGCTAACATGCTAAGTAGTTGCAAGGTAGCTAAAACAGTAGTAAGTAGTTGTAAAGTTGCTGATCAGCTAAAATTCTAAACTTGTCCATGATGAGAACTTCCATCCTTTGGGTTGCCAGATATTCGCGTAATACACCCATCCATCCAACCAACCAGAACCCACAATCTGTCTTATGTTACCATACCAAACCCAACATTTCCTCATTTGAGTGTCCTGGATTTACATTTACTCTGTTACTTCTAGTCTATGAGACGAGGCTGGAATTACTGTGGGAATAAATAACATGGAACAGGGAAATATACTGGAATAAAGTAGGCTAATCCAATTGAAAGTATGTCTCAAATTGTTACTTAATAAAACTCCCAAAGTCATCCAATCATTGTAAAACATTTGAAGCAATAGCCTACCTGCGTGTGGTCAACGAGATGATAATCACATCAGCACCGATGTGATATGATTGGAATAGCCTACCTGCGTGTGGTCAACGAGATAATCATATCAGCACCGATGTGATATGATTGGAATAGCCTCATCCTGCTGCTTTGAGATAAGTGTGGGGACACGTCTTGATATATCAATCAATGTCAGATTTTTGTTTTCACTAAATCTCTATTTGGATACTGGTTATAGGCTACAATTAGGCTGGGGAAATGTTAGCTAGGTTGAGGTGAGTGCTGCTCATGAGCATCTTGTCTAGTTGTCTTATTTATTTAAACATTTTGCCATATTATGTAGTTTAACAAATGGATTATTTCACTCCTAGTCTCTTAGTAGCCTAGTCCTACTCCCGACCAAAAAACCTGTGACTTAATGTGATTTTGTTTCACTGAATCCCCGTCTCTATAGGCTATTTGTTTCATCGGTTTCTGTCTGGGCAAATAAGTGGAGGTGATATAGCTCATCTATTCGTTTGCTCATCTATCACTCATCAGAAACATGGAGTAATGTAGCATGGAGTAATGTAGCATGGAGTAATGTAGCATGGAGTAATGTAGCCTAAATCAAAAATATTATTAGTATTTTACTACTTTATATTCCATTATATCCTTGCTATAAAATATATGTCTATTGAAAGTGACTGGGTAGGTGTGTCTTGTCTGGTTAATGAACAAAATAATGAACTATTGATTTCATTTGGATGGCAACCATGGCTGCGCAGACCCGTAACATAGGCCTAATTATACTCAAAATATGCTATTCTATTCTTTTGAAAATACATTTGATTAGTCTTCTGTTTCTTAGGACCTGTCTAAACGAATGAATAATGGATTTATTTTTGATGGTGCATACTCTCAATGGATTTATTAAAATAGACGCCCACCGGCATCTGTACACCACTACCACCACTTTTCCCCGGCAATGCTGCATGTACACGGGAGGTATAAAAAGAGCATGCAGGCAAGAATGTGGTAAAAAAAAAACAGTAATAGAGTCACACATGGTAGGTAGAGAGTCAGTAGGTAGAGAGTCAGCATGTGCTCAGGCTGACACCCTCTCCTTCCCCTCCGTACCCTTCCTACGGCCTGCACCTCCCCTTCCTCCCTACTCTCTCTTCACTCTCTCCCTCCCCTCGCTCCTCTCTCTTCTCTTTGTTCCCTCCCTCCTTCCACGCTTTTCCCTCCTTCCCTCCTCCCTTCCCTCCGCCTCCTCCCTCTCAGGTGAATCAGCAGGCCCACGCCAGGTCCTCTGAGGGCCCTTCAATCAGGCTGCACCCAGCAGTCCATTACGGCCTTTCGTTGTTGTCTAAATGATGTGTTACCGTGCGCCCTTCACACGAGAGCCCAGTAGGAGGACATGGTCAGAACATCGAGCCAATATCAGACTCTTCTGGTGGTCAATGTCCGTGTGGTTCTTGTGATGAGATATTTAGTGTAGTTGTCATACAATAGAATGGTTTTGAAATGTTGATACTTCAGTACAACACACAACACTACCTATTTAAACTCACCAAATGGCATTGTAAATATCAAGCAAGTGGTGCTTATCTGGAAGAGCAGTAGCTCAGGTACACTCTGACTCTGGAAATATGAGTCAGGATACAATATACATTCCTCCTTGTAATACAAGTACATTTCTCCCATGTTAAGCAAATATGTTGGTATTGATGTTGTCTTCCACTGAGCCATCAGTTGGCTCAGGAGCCTTTCCTTCAGCAGCTCAGTTGGTTGTTATATGGGTTGCATCACAACCAACTGAACAAAACCCCTGGATGACTCTCAAAGGCAGGAATGGTTAACTCATTAATATTAATACATCAGAGCGTTTGATTCATCACAGTCTTTCTCAGTAAAGTCTCCCACGCAAGACACAAAGTGACTTGGTATTACAAAGAACGTGCACCTTGCACAAACTCCCACCACGGGGAAGGTATAGAGTTGTGTAACTCTCTCACCTTAGTGACTAATGCTGTTCAGGAACACTTCAACAAATGTGAAGCAAAAGACCTGGAAAGCCAAGTGTAAAGTCAATGCTTCATTATGACACTTAACAAAGTTTGCATCATGGCAACGTGAAATGCACAATCTTGAACAGACAGTGACCCTTAAAATCCCCTAATAGGACTGAGTGTGTTGGGCTTTAGTGGGAAAGAAATAGATAAAAGAAGAATCTATTGTGCGGAGGAGGGATGGGAGACCGGGTGAAATGGGAGTTGTGTGCCAGGGATAAAGGAGAGGAGAGGAGGATGATACAGCACAGCAACCTGGACTGGTAGATGTAACAGTACACATAAACCCAGAGCACTCCAATTAGTACTATATGTTACGTTTAGTTTACGGTAGCATTTAAAAGTGTTCTTTATTTTTACTATTTTCTACATTGTAGAAAAATAGTGAATACATCAACTATGAAATAACACATATGGAATCATGTAGTAACCAAAAAAGTGTTAAACAAAATCAAAATATATTTTATATTTGAGATTCTTCAAAGTAGCCACTCTTTGCCTTCATGACAGCTTTGCACACTCTTGGCATTCTCTCAACCAGCTTAATGAGGTAGTACATGGAATGCATTTCAATTTACGGGTGTGCCTTGTTAAAAGTTAACGTGTGGAATTTATTTCCTTCTTAAATAGGAGTCCCGTCAATGGGACAGTTGTAAATCATGCAGTGTTGTGTGTCACGATCACAGATTTTAGAGAAACAACAAATGTCAGTACATATAAGTGTCTTATATCGGCTGAAAGCTAAATTCTTGTTAATATAACTGCACTGTACAATTTACAGTAGCTATTACTGCAAAAAAAATGCCATGCTATTGTTTGAGGAGAGCTCCTAACAACAAAACACTTTTTTAATTGTGATAGGTTTGATAAATTCACCTCTGATGGTGAAATGTGTACTTACATTCTGAAATCTTGCTCTGATTTATCATCCCAAGGGTCCCAGAGATAACATGAAGTGTTGTTTTGTTAAAAAAGGTCCATATAGCATGCACGATCGATTTTGTATTTCCACTCGTTCAATTTGCAAAGAAAATAATTGTCACAGTCGTCCTCCTCTTCATCTGAAGAGGAGAGGCGAGAAGGATCGGAGGACCAAAATGCAGCGTGGTATGTGTTCATCATGAATTTTAATGAAGAAAACACTGAACACTGAAACACTATACAAAAACAATAAACGAAATAACAACCGTGAAGCTAATGAGAACTGTGCTGAAACAAGCAATCAACATAGACAATCACCCACAAACAAACAGTGCAACCCAGGCTACCTAAGTATGATTCTCAATCAGAGACTAATGACACCTGCCTCTGATTGAGAACCATACTAGGCCGAAACATAGAAATACCTAAATCATAGAAAAACACACATAGACTGCCCACCCCAACTCACGCCCTGACCATACAAAATAATGACAAAACAAAGGAAATAAAGGTCAGAACGTGACAATAATCTGTGAAAATCTAACCCTAAATGTTGTTTCAATCAGTCAAAGCTAGCTAGATAGCCAATGAGCTGGGCTTAATGGGAGTATGCGGAAAACCCATATCTGTTGCAAAATTTGCCTGCTAACCTTGTGCGACAGTAAGCCTTTTCCTTTTGGACAAAAATTGCAAGTATATGGAGAGTTATGAAGTTATGACAACTGGGTGTTTTGCAAATGTTGAACTTACAATATGGCTACTAATACTGGAAAAGCTAAATCAAAGTCCAAGTTTACAGATTTGACGATATTCTTGCAGAAAAATGTCATGTAAATGTGCCCTTCACAATTCACCCAAATGTACCTGGGTGACTTCACACTAAATGTCATGTATCTTGCTCATACTTCAAGTTATCAGTCTGAAACGTTTCACATACATTGCTGCCCTCTTGTGGACACCATCAGAATTACAACCAGAGTGATGGCTAGATTTGGGACCTTTCTGTTGCATTTCAAAGCTGTTGGTGTATTTTATTCTACCAGATTTATTGTGTTATATTTTCCTACATTCAATTTACATTTCCACCACGAACTTCAAATTGTTTCCTTTCAAATGGTACCATGCATATCCTTGCTTCAGGGCCTGAGCTACAGATTTGGGTATGTCTTTTAGGCGAACATTTTAAAAAAGGGGGCTATCCCTAAGAAGTTCTTCTTAATGCATTTGAGCCTATCAGTTGTGTTGTGACAAGATTGGCGTGGTATACAGAAGATAGCCCTATTTGGTAAAAGACCAAGTCCATATTATGGCAAGAACAGCTCAAATAAGAAAAGAGAAAAGACAGTCCATCATTACTTTAATTAAGACATGAAGGTCAGTCAATAAGGAAAATGTCAAGAACTTTGAAAGTTTCTTCAATGGCAGTTGCAAAAACAATCAAGAACTATGATGAAGCTGACTTTCATGAAGACTGGCACAAGAAAGGAAGACCCAGAGTTACCTTTGCTGCAGAGGATACGTTCATTAGAATCAACTGCACCTTAGGAATTGCAGCCCAAATAAATGCTTCAGAGGAGACTGTGTGAATCAGGCCTTCATGGTCGAATTGCTGCAAAGAAACCACTACTAAAAGGACACCAATAATAAGAAGAGACTAGCTTGGGCCAAGAAACATGAGCAATGGACATTAGACCGGTGGAAATCTTTCCTTTGATAAGTCCAAATTTGAGATTTTTGGTTCCAGCCATGAAGCATGGAGGAGGAGGTGTGATGGTGTGGGGGTTGCTCTGAATTCAAGGCACACTTAACCAGCATGGCTACCACAGTATTCTGCAGCGATACACCATCCCAAGTGGGTTTCGTTTAGTGGGACCATCTTTTGTTTATCAACAGGACAATGACCCAACACACCTCCAGGCTGTGTAAGGGCTATTTGACCAAGAAGGAGAATGATGGAGTGCTGCATCAGATGACCTGACCTTCACGATCACCTGACCTCAACTCTATTGAGATGGTTTGGGATGAGTTGGACCACAGAGTGAAGGAAAAGCAGCTAACAAGTGCTCAAAATATCTGAGAACTTCTTCAAGACTGTTGGAAAAGTATTCCAGGTGAAGTTGGTTGAGAGAATGCCAAGAGTGTGCAAAGCTGTAATCAAGGCAAAGAGTGGCTACTTTGAAGAATCTCAAATATAAAATTTGTTTCACACTTTTTTGGTTAATACATAATTCCATATGTGTTACTTCAAAGTGTTGATGTATTCACTATTATTCTACAATGTAGAAAATAGTAAATATTATGAAAACCCTTGAATAAGTAGGTGTGTCCAAACTTTTGACTGGTACTATATATGTATTAATTTGTGGATGTCCATCATCCATTTTGTATGATATGTTACGAATTACAATTGGTACAATATGTTGCGAATTTGCAACATATATGATATGTTACGACTTCTAGGTGGCTAGGTGGCTCATGCTAATGTTAGCTATGCTAGGGGTTAGGGTTAGGGGTTTAGGGTTAAGTTTTAGGGTTACGTTTAGGGTTAAGTTTAGGATAAAGGGTTTGGGGAAGGCTTGTCAAACATTTGAATTTATTTGCAAATTAGCTAAAAAGTAGTAAGTAGTTTCAAAGTGGCTAATCAGCTAAAATGCTAAAGTTGTCCGTATGAGATTCAAACATGCAACCTTTTAAGGTTTGCTATTTGCCTTATACGCATACACATCCAACCCGACCAACCACCCTACTTTAATTGTTGTCTTAAGTAACCTTCTGTCTTATTTAACATACCAAACATAACATTATCATACTGTACTAATTTGAGTGTCCCGGATTTACATTTTACTATGTTACGGGACCAGACTGAGTACAGAGGTGGGACATGGTGAGGTAGAGTAAGGCAGCAATGGAGGCTCCTCAGAGAATGAAGGGGAGGACCATCCTCCTCAGTGAATTTCATAAAAATGTAAATTGTAAAACTTAAATAGTTATCCTTTTTAAATAAAACTATACTAAATATAATCACGTCACCAAATAATTTATTAAAACACATTATTTTGTAAAGAAGGTCTACATTAGCCTCAAAAGTACTCTGTAGGGTAGCACCATGGTGTAGCTGAAGGACAGCTGGCTTCCGTCCTCCTCTGGGTACATTGACTTCAATAGAAAACCTAGGAGGCTCATGGTTCTCACCCCTTTCCATAGACTTATACAGACTTAGAGGAGAAGCAAGAGAGAAATAGACAGAGAGAGAGAGATTGTAATTTTATTTTCACTTTTTTTCACTTTTTTTCACTTAATGTTTCACTTAATGTTACTTAGCTAGCAAACACCCTGCTCAAACAGAGAAATGCTATGTTAGCTAGCTATCTGTGACTTTCTAACACAACACTGGAACTCTTCCCTATCAAGGTAAGTTTTTGGATTTACTAATTTATTGCCACTGGGGCCCACCGATGTAACTGCTTACTGATCCATGATTGTAGAGGGTTTACTAACGCGTTAGTTCTATTAGCTATGCTGACTATGATGTTACGTTAGTTAATATGGTGACAACGATGTAGACTGTATGTAGCGGTTTGGCTTGGAGTGATTTTTTTGCCTGGTCACATACATTGAAGTCCACAAGTGAAGGGAAAAGGTGAGAGGAGGAAGGTGCATAGATGAATGAAGGGATACAACGTGGTTGCTATGAAAATTAACTGTGTATTCATTCCGCTGATTCTGTTGAAAACGTTTCTGAAACGTGAGGAAAACGGGGATAAACATACCTGATTTTGTCCAATATAAACTCTCATTTACAACTGTTGGACTAATGAGCATACCCTATATCAGCTAGATGGAGGCAAGAGTGTGCAAGGCTGTATTGAATGTCACTGTCTGTCTGTATGTCACTGTCTGTCACCTCAAATTTGTCTCTCAACCTGTGTGCACCTACGTTGTAAACTGTCATTCATAGGCTAGGTTGCAGCAACCTCATGATGGGTATAGGGAAAATGGAGTATCATGTAGCAGCCTAAATCTATCGCTGTTAGATTGAACTGGATGAACAGAATATGAATGATAGTCATCCAACATGCTGTAATAGAAATAAGGCCATGCTCAAGAAAACTGACCGTCACTGTCAGGCAGTGGGCTTCACAGCTGAGGTGAGGGGGCCAAGGAAGCTGTCTTTTTAGAATCAATCGTTAACCAGGGGATGAGGACCCAATAACACGCTCAAACCAGCCGATTCTGCTTATATTGTATCTAGCTAATTAAAACTGGATTGGCGCTTGCCCCCTGTATGAGAGGAGTGAACCTGGGCCTGTCGGAATGTTTAGGGGAGATTGTCAGATTGCACTTGTCATCGTGGCTGTGCTTCCATTCCCTGCCAGTCTGGCACAGCCTAACGACTTCAGATGAGAGTTGCTGCCATACAAAGGAGCCGCTGAGGCTTTCATGCCTCCTCAGGCAACATTGTCCTGTGTGTCGACACACAGGCAGTGAGTGGGTGTGCGTGGCTGTGCTACACAGTGACTTCTCTCTTACTGATGATGACCTTGTCAACTCTGAATTGACTTTATGTTTTGGCCGGGGTCACAAGAGTTCAGGGCTTGCTGCCGTGATCTGTTCAGGAATCCTGACGATGATTACGTAATTTTTCTATTTGTATGGTCATTTTAATTTTTGCTTGGAGTCCCACTGATACCGAAGTCTCTTTTGCAAGGGAGCTCAGCAGCAATTAGACATCAAAAGTTATAGACATAAATACTTCAATCAAGGTGGAGCATAGGAAACCCCCAAAAATACAGAAATACATTTATGAAAAACAAGCACATTCCTCTGTTAATCTGACCATGAAATACCCAAATTAAGGTGAACAGTTTACAATACACGGCCATGATGTTTGAATTTAATCTGGCTGTTAGCAATGTAAACAGTGTAGATTTTTACATGTTTTGTTTTCCAAGTAAAAAAAATGTAAAAAAGCTCATGGATAATGAAATGTCGTGATGCAAAGTGAAATATATCACATAGAACTGTAGGTACAGTACAGATCTAAGTGAAGAGATAGACGCAAAGTGGAGGAAATTTCCATCGCCTATTTATTTTTCATTACATTCTCAGAAGTAAGAAGTTACCTCAGGCTAGAATATCCTCCATCCGGTTAATACAAGATACCTCTCTCACACTCTCTCTCTCTCTCTCTCTCTTTCTCTCAATAGGCCGACAGAGAGGGGGAGAGGAAATATTTTATGAATAGCTCTGCTTGTCTTTTGTCTCTTTCTCTGGTGCACTCCTCCGGTTCAGCGCACTTTCCTCCGCCTGTCTGCCAGCCAGCAGCTCAGTGATACAGTGCAGCTACATGGGTTAGTTCAATGAGGAGTCATGCTCCCTGCACTCCACCACTCTGTAACATGCTCGTAAAAAGGAGATTCACCCAAATCTCACATGTATTTCACACAATACCGCCTTTGAATTGATTGAGCAGCCTAACAGCCAAGGGCCACTATATGGCGCTTGACAATGTAAGTCTACCACCACCTCCACGGATTTCCCTCATTAGTGCTCATGCTGTGCTGTAGCTACTGTAAGTATAAACCCAAATACCGGCTCACCAGGTCAAGAGACTATAGGTGGCAGTAAGATTATGCAACTGTTTAATTTGCATAAACGAATTCCCGCATACTCCCCGGGCCATTCCTCTGTGCTACTTGTGTACTCTTTCGCAGTCTCCTTGTAGCAGAGATGTCAACACGTTTCAATCGAGTGGCACCACTCAACCGCTGCTGCCGCTCAGGCTCAGGCTCAGGCTCAGGCTCAGGCTCAGGCTCAGGCTCAGGCTCAGCCCCTGAAGGCCAATTCAGCTCAGCCCAACGCAAAATGAATGCAAGTGGATGCATTATGACAGACGTCCACTTTCTGACTGCCTTACAGTGTTCCCCAAGGAGACATGATAGGTCTCGAATGAGTTAGGGTTTGACTTGAGTGAGTGCGTGTGGGCGTGTGTGCCATGCATGTGAACATTATCGATAGTTTTTATACAAGATATGTCATTGACTGTTTTATGTGATGAGGTACATACGTTGATGAACCGTTTATCAACTAAACATTGTGTAGGAGGTGTGAGTTGCTGATAACTAGCGTACCCTTGGGGCATTCTGGTTCCTCCCACACTCCTAACAGACAGTAGGGCTGCATCCGAAATGGCATCCTATTTCCTGTATAGGGCCCTATGGGCCCTGGTCAAAAGTAGTGAATAGGATGCCATTTTAGACACAGAAAAGGTTTTTCATCTCAACAGCACCTCGAAATCAGATTATTTATTTTTTTAATGAAAAGAAGAATACTTTGGCTGCTGTGTGGTCCCTCAGAAGGCCTTGGTTTATGCCAGCCTGTTAATTAACGTTAAAGGCGGAATCCGCGTTTAGGGGAAACAGAACCACTGTCCTCCCTCAGCCACTTTGTTATTGTTATTGTTTAGTTAGACGAAACGGAGGTGAGGAGCGTCAAGCAGTTTGGTCACAAAAAAAGAGCAGGACATATTCTGCTGTTCTATCGCACGTGCAATGATGTCATCGGGAAGAAAACAGTGTTCGTTGTTTGCAGTAACTGTTTTGTTGTTGTAATACCCCAAACGGACGTGGCAGTTTCATGATTAAGGATTCCAGCTTTGAGGCACCTTGGTGCCACTGACCATTATTAACTATTATGAACCATTATGAACCAGTATGAACTATTATGAACTATTATGAACTATTACGAACCATTATGAACCATTATGAACTATTATGAACCATTATGAACCAGTATTAACTATTATGAACTATTATTAACTATTACGAACCATTATGAACCATTATTAACTATTATGAACCATTATGAACCATTATGAACCACTATGAACCATTATGAACCATTATTAACTATTATTAACTATTATTAACCATTATGAACCATTATGAACCATTATGAACTATTATTAACTATTATGAACCATTATGAACCATTATGAACTATTATGAACTATTATGAACCATAATAGGGGGGGGGGACTGAAATATGAATGTGCCAATCAAACTGTGAAAAACCCACAGTCAGATATCCAGCCAGTTCAAACCATTTTAGAAATGTGAGCCAGCAGCGTTTTCCAGGTCAGTCAGTACCCAACAAAGGATTCTGGCAAAACTGAGGATGAAATGAGTTTCAAGTGTCAAGTTTTAATGTCACATGCACAAGTACAATGAAATGCTTTTCTTGCAAACTGAAAACCCAACAATGCAATAATCGCCATAAGGACTGTTAAAACATATTTAGGGGAGTTGGAGTGTGATAAGAAAGACTTACCCCTGGCAGAGAGCTTCTTGGTGTTGATGATCTTAGCAGCATACTCTTGCCCTGAGAGGACCTTGAGGCATCTGCGTACCACAGAAAAAGCTCCCCTGGGAAAAAGCAGGAGACAAAAATGCATATTGAACTGCACAGTTATGGTGAATATTAATTTCCTTTTCCAATTCATTTGAACGTAATGTTTTTGCACCTAAAAATGGCTAATATCTCATTTGTTTCATGGTCAAAGTTAAACTGCCAGCTAAATGCAGACCGAGGCTATAGCACTCATTCACAGTCTGACCGGAAAAATACATTCCCTGACAATTGCACTGTGGGCATTCTTTTAGGAAAATCTGACAAATACTGTGGTTGATATTTGAACTGGCATCTTGCCAGTAGGCACGAAACACTTTTGAGCTGTACAATAGCATGATTGCAACAAAATCAGGCATTGGCCGATGATCCCAGACAGATCAGGTTGGAGTTTAAGAACACTCAATCCCCATGACTGAGACGCCACCACCTTTCAAACTGAAGACAGAGACACGAGGTCAGTGCTATCCCAAGCTTCTGTTCCAAACCAAACCTAATCTGCCGTCTCTTTTATTCAACCATTGTGGCCTTTTCCTTCTGTGTGCGTAGCTCAAGTAGCAAGTAGATCAAAGGAGCCCTGTGGATCGGCTGTGTGTGTGTGTGTGGGGGGGGGGACAGTTCATTCTGCCCAAACCAGATGAAACAGATAGCATCGTCTCTCTCTCTCTCTCTCTCTCTCTCTTTCTCTCAGCAGCACTTCCTTATGGTAATCCTGTGCCTCTGCTCTGGAAGGATTGGTTAATTGAGTTACTGTGTTAGGAATTGCTTGTGAGTCTCGAAACGACACATGAACTTGATTGTGTGCTGCCTACCATAATGGATCCAGATTGAGACAGGGCTTCACCCTGGCCACTGTAACATTGTTTATTTCCTCAGTACTACTGTCAGTACACATCAGGAAAAAGGCCAGGGTAGGTCGGAAACAGAAGGGACACGGCCGTAGATCATCCAGTGCCGTAATCATCGTTGCCACTTTCATTGTTCAGATCTGTTCTGATCCGGAAAATTGATGTTAAAATGTCAGCTAATTCATCAGACATCGATGTGTGTGCAGCACAACCATCACCTGTGAGAGTTTAGCGTTAACAAAAAAATATATATATACACTACCGTTCAAAAGTGTGATGTCAGTTAGAAATGTCTTTGTTTTCCATGAAAACATACCTGAAATTAGTAGCAAAATGAATAGGAAATATAGTCAAGACATTGACATGGTCATACATAATGATGTTTTTATTGAAATAATAATTGTGTCCTTTAAACTTTGCTTTCGCCAAAGAATCCTCCATTTGCAGCAATTACAGACTTGCAGACCTTTGGCATTCTAGTAGTCAATTTGTTAAGATAATCTGGAGAGATTTCACCCCATGCCTCCTGAAGCACCTCCCACAAGTTGGATTGGCTTGATGGGTACTTCTTAGATACCATACGGTCAAGCTGCTCCCACAACAGCTCAATAGGGTTGAGATCCGGTGACTGTGCTGGACACTCCATTACAGACTGAATACCAGCAGACTGCTTCATCCCTAAACAGTTATTGCATAGTTTGGAGCTGTACTTTGGGTCATTGTCCTGTTGTAGGAGGAAATTGGCTCCAATTAAGCGCCGTCCACAGGGTATGGCATGGTGTTGCAAAATGGAGTGATAGCCTTCCTTCTTCAAGATCCACTTAATCCTGAACAAATCTCTCACTTCACCACCACCAAAGCACCCTCAGACCATCACACTGCCTCCACCATGCTTGACAGATGGCGCCAAGCACTCCTCCAGTATCTTTTCATTTTTTCTGCGTCTCACAAATGCCTCTTCACTGTTGACGTTGAGACTGGTGTTTTGCGGGTACTATTTAATGAAGCTGCCAGTTGAGGACTTGTGAGGCGTCTGTTTCTCAAACTAGACCCTCTAATGTACTTGTCCTCTTGCTCAGTTGTGCACCGGGGCCTCCCACTCCTCTCTCTATTCTGGTTAGAGCCAGTTTGCGCTGTTATGTGAAGGGAGTAGTACACAGCATTGTACAAGATCTTCAGTTTCTTTGCAATTTCTCGCATGGAATAGGTTTCATTTCTTAGAATAAGAATCTCAGAAGAAGTTTCAGAAGAAATTCTTTGTTTCTGGCCATTTTGAGCCTGTATTTGAACCCACAAATGCTGATGTTCTAGATACTCAACTAGTCTAAAGAAGGCCAGTTTTATTGCTTCTTTAATCAGAACAACAGTTTTCAGCTGTGCTAACATAATTGCAAAATGGTTTTCTAATGATCCTTAGCCTTTTAAAATTTATAAACTTCGAATTAGCTAACACAACGTTCTATTGGAACACAGGAGTGATGGTTGCTCATAATGGGCCTCTGTACGTCCATGTAGATATTCTATTAAAAATCTGCTGTTTCCAGCTGCAATAGTTATTTACAACATTAACAATGTCTACACTGTATTTCTGATCAATTTGATGTTATTTTAATGGCCAGACAATGTGCTTTTCTTTCAAAAACAATGACGTTTCTAAGTGACCCCAAACTTTTGAACAGTAGTGTATATATAGTACTGTATGTATTATGAAATATGTCCATGTCAAACTATTGGATTGCCACCCCCAAATGAAATTATGTAAGCATCTTTGGCTGCCTGTGTGTGTGTGTGTGTGTGTGTGTGTGTGTGTGTGTGTGTGTGTGTGTGTGTGTGTGTGTGTGTGTGTGTGTGTGTGTGTGTGTGTGTGTGTCTGTGTGTGTGTGTGTGTGTGTGTGTGTGTGTGTGTGTGTGTGTGTGTGTCTGTGTGTGTGTGTGTGTGTGTGTGTGTGTGTGTGTGTGTGTGTGTGCGCGCGTGCTAGTGAGCAAGCGCGCGCGAGAGAGAGGGGGGAGTAGCAGTGTGGGTGGGGACCCTTTCTGTAGATGTGTCACAATTCTCAGATGGTTGAGCACATTACAATGCTTTAAACACAAGGGGCACATCAAGCATTTCATATAGCACCATCAATCCTTACATATAGCACCATCAAGCATTTCATATAGCACCATCAAGCATTTCATATAGCACCATCAAGCATTTCATATAGCACCATCAAGCATTTCATATAGCACCATCAAGCATTTCAAGTAGCACCATCAATCATTACATATAGCACCATCAAGCTTTCCATATAGCACCATCAATCATTACATATAGCACCATCAATCATTACATATAGCACCATCAATCATTACATATAGCACCATCAAGCATTTCAAGTAGCACCATCAAGCATTTCATATAGCACCATCAATCATTGCATACAGCACCATCAAGCATTTCAAGCAGCACCATCAAGCATTACATATAGCACCATCAAGCATTTCAAGTAGCACCATCAAGCAGTTCATATAGCACCATCAATAATTTCATATACCACCATCAATTATTACAAATAGCACCATCAAGCATTTCATATAGCACCATCAAGCATTACATATATCACCATCAAGCATTTCAAGTAGAACCATCAAGCATTTCATATAGCACCATCAATCATTACATATAGCACCATCAAGCATTTTATATAGCACCATCAATCATTACATATAGCACCATCAATCATTACATATAGCACCATCAATCATTACATATAGCACCATCAAGCATTTCATATAGCACCATCAATCATTACATATAGCACCATCAATCATTACATATAGCACCATCAAGCATTTTATACAGCACCATCAATCATTACATATAGCACCATCAATCATTACATATAGCACCATCAATCATTACATATAGCACCATCAATCATTACATATAGCACCATCAAGCATTTCATATAGCACCATCAATCATTACATATAGCACCATCAATCATTACATATAGCACCATCAATCATTACATATAGCACCATCAAGCATTTCATATAGCACCATCAATCATTACATATAGCACCATCAAGCATTTTATACAGCACCATCAATCATTACATATAGCACCATCAATCATTACATATAGCACCATCAATCATTACATATAGCACCATCAATCATTACATATAGCACCATCAAGCATTTCATATAGCACCATCAATCATTACATATAGCACCATCAAGCATTTCATATAGCACCATCAATCATTACATATAGCACCATCAAGCATTTCATATAGCACCATCAATCATTACATATAGCACCATCAAGCATTTCAAGCAGCACCATCAAGCATTACATATAGCACCATCAATCATTACATATAGCACCATCAATCATTACATATAGCACCATCAATCATTACATATAGCACCATCAATAATTTCATATAGCACCATCAATCATTACATATAGCACCATCAAGCATTTCATATAGCACCATCAATCATTACATATAGCACCATCAAGCATTTCAAGCAGCACCATCAAGCATTTCATATAGCACCATCAATAATTTCATATAGCACCATCAAGCATTTCAAGTAGCACCATCAAGCATTTCATATAGCACCATCAATCATTACATATAGCACCATCAAGCATTTCAAGCAGCACCATCAAGCATTTCAAGTAGCACCATCAAGCATTTCATATAGCACCATCAATAATTTACTTGTTGGCTAAGGGTTTGTAAGTAAGCATTTCAGGGTAAGGTCTACCTGTTGTATTAAACGCATGTGACAAATAACATTATATTTTATTAACACAATACACAGAGAATTTTACAACTTCAATGTGTCCTCTTTTCTATCTCGATTGGTAGTGAACAATTCAAAGTTCTTTGACCTGGTGTGAATTCTTTGAGAACTTATCAGACGATCGACATTATTGCGGCGTCTCGTAGCAGCAGATCATGGGAAAGAAGGAGAATGTGTGTTTCGTGTGTTTCCTATAGAGGATGAAAGTGAACCACTGAGCACCGATATAAAATATTAAAGTCTCATCTTCTCGCCTCATTCCGCTGAATTTCCAATAAGACACTCAGTGACATCATCCAGCTTCCTGTGTTAACAGTTAGCTACCTACGGGTTTTGTCTTCTGATTGATGATGCTCCTCTCTCCAGACGCACTCCATTGAGCAAAATTGAATTTGTCAAGAGTTCTGAAATAATTCTCAGGTGGGAAATGTCTCTCGTTTCACATTGCTCCATCAGAAGTGAGACCTTTCTCCCTGACTTGCCACTGCCACCTGTTCCCTCTTAAACTCTCAGCACCAAGCCACTCTCTCTCTCACTCCTCTATTTCATCTCTTCACCATTCTTTTTATTCTTTCTCTCCCCTTATCTCATAAAAATTACATTTCATCAGCTAAAAAGACCTTTCCCCTCTCCTACCATAAAGGGATTCCTCAGAAGTCTAATGTTATTCATTTCTGCCACCAGATATTTAATCAACCCTGCCTCCCTCACTGGCTGTAAACATATGCCTCTGACTCAAACTGAACAGGGGTCATCTTTCATTGTCACACAGGCCTGAAATGCAATTCCAAATACCACTTTGGATTAGTAAAAAAAAGATAAAATCTCCAGTGGAACTTACTTGCCCAGTTCCTCAAACATCTGGAATTCCTCAGTGAAGCGGGTGCAGGTAATGGTGGCCATGCTGGATCTGAGGTGGTGGGTTTCAGGTGGTCCTTGCCTTTAATCAAATGTTTTGTGGAAGATGGTTGGAAGCCTTGATGAGAGCCAAGCGTCTCTATCACCTTCCTGATCTACCGAGTGGAAGTGAATGGGGGATGCTGGCTGACAGGTTCGCTCCAGCATTTCACCCGCCCGCTTCGCTTGGTTCCTCCAATAGCAGCTCTGCCTGCACTCCTGAATACACAGCCCCATTGTCATGGCAACTGCATCCCCATCCTCTCCAAGTGCACACTTCATAGACAGACAGGCAGGAGAGGAGGCAGCTACACACGCTGGCGTTCAAACAGCGCACACATATGGAAAAGGACATAAATGAGCACAAACGCATATAAACACATGTGCATACACACAAATACTTACCAAACTGTCATATTTAACGCAGTCAACAATTCCATATACAGCCATTTCAATCCACCAACGTACCTAGTCAAGCCCCAAAGATATTAAGATGTCAATAATTCACTTTATTATGGAATAATGTATCTTTCTATTGCTTCAGCTTGAATATATATCCCCCTGGTGTACAATCATGAAAATAATGGCAACGCTTGGAAGATATGCTATGACCCAACAATGAATGAGGATAAGACAGAATAGAGGAATGTTCGACAACGCTTTAGTTATAGCCACAGGTTAATGTATTACACACCATGGCCAAGTGACCAGACCCTAGTTTAGTGCAAACCATGTCACATATAGAAAGAAGAAAGGGAAAATAGATACCTTAAGCACTGCATTTGTCATTGATGATTCCTTCATAACCCCATTTGTCAAGCACAACCCATTGAGCCACTAACGCATTAAGGCCACTGTGAACCTGCAGACACCCATAGGGAATAGATTAAAAACAAAGTACCCCCCCCCCCCTCTTCCATCCAGTGGCTCAGATGGTAGGGCATGATGCTTACAATGCCAGGGTTGTGGATTCAACTCCCATGGGGGACCAGTATGAAAAATGTATGCACTCTACTGTAAGGGGGGATACAACAACAAGGTTCCACCCTAGTCCCCTCCTCTAACTCCAGCAGATGACCCGGCCCAGGGCTTTGTGAGTGAATCACTTCTGTTACAGGTCACGCGTAAACCACACAGCTTTGTTCCTGCTGCTGCCTTCTGTTGTTCTGCCTGGAGTGAAAGCATTTCTGTCAAGCATGGACAAGGTTGAGCATTCACAGTCTGCTGGGTGGGAGAACATCTCCTCAGAAAGCTGGGGATGAGAAGGAAGGAGGGGAGAGCATGATGAGAAAATGATTCCCATTATCTTCTCCCTGGATAAGAGGAGAATAAGAGGAGATTCAGTGAATGCAGGGATTGCAAGAATGATTGTCACATAGAGAGAGAGAGAGAGAGAGAGAGAGAGAGAGAGAGAGAGAGAGAGAGAGAGAGAGAGAGAGAGAGAGAGAGAGAGAGAGAGAGAGAGAGAGAGAGAGAGAGAGAGAGAGAGAGAGAGAGAGAGAGAGAGAGAGAGAGAGAGAGAGAGAGAGAGAGAGAGAGAGAGAGAGAGAGAGAGAGAGAGAGAGAGAGAGAGATAATAACTTGTAGGAGAAGAGAGATAGGCCTTCTTTCCAAATACATTTCCATTGGAGTAAATTAGCAGATGCTCTTATCTAGAGAGACGCCTATAAGTGCCTTCATGTGTGGGAGCTTAAACAACCGCATAATGTGAGCATCATTAGTAAAACGCTCTGTCTCAATAATTAACATGGTGGAATACAGGCTCATGCTGTACAATCTCAACTTTCAACCGGTACAATCTCAACCTTCAACCATATGGTTGGAGGTTGAGGTTGTACAGCATGGGGCTGTATTACACCATGTTAATTATTGAGACAGAGCGTTTTACTGTGTATTCGTACCCCTTGACTTATTCCACATTTTGTTGTGTTACAGCCTGAATTCAAAAAGGATTATAGACATTTTTTCTCACCCATCAACAAACACTCTATCCAGTAATGACAAAGTGAAAACATGTTTTTAGAAATGTTTGCTAATTTATTGAAAATGAAATACAGAAATATCTAATTTACATAAGTATTCACACCTCTTCAATGCATGTTAGAATCAGGTTTGGCAACAATTACAGCTGTGAGACTTTCTGGGTAAGTCTTTAAGAGCTTTGCACAATATTTATTGTACAATATTTGCACATTTTTGAACAATTATTTCCGCTCTGTCAAGTTGGTTGTTGAACAAGTCTTGCCATGGATTTTCAAGCCGATTTAAGTCAAAACTGTAACTAAGCCACTCAGGAACATTCAATGTTGTTTTGTTAAAGCAACTCCAGTGTAGATTTGGCCTTGTGTGTTAGGTTATTGTCCTGCTGAAAGGTGCATTTGTTTCCCAGTGTCTGGTGGATGTAACACCCTGCTCTGTTTCCCCTTTCTTGTGCTTGTGTCCACCCCCCACCACGTGTCTCCTATTTTCCCTGTTATCCCCTGTGTATTTACCTGCGTATTCTGTCTGTCTGTTGCCAGTTCGTCTTGTCTCGTCAAGTCGTCCCAGCAAGTTTTTCCTTGTGTTACCAGTTCTCAAGTTTTCTAGTCTTCCGGTTCCGACTTTTCTGCCTGTCTGTTCTCAGCCACACTCGCTTGTCCACGGTTCCTGCCTTGCCTCCGAAGAACCCCGGAAGTCCCCGATGTCTGCATTCCCGAGAGAATCCAAAATCACCCGAGTACCCTCAGGGATCATCTGGGACTGGTGACTCATCTCCTCCTGAGCCCATGCAACTGGGCGGGGCTAGATTGTCTCCTTGTGTACATTTACGCAGGCTGAGCTCCAACAGTTGCCTGTATTGGGGTCATACAGGACATTACATAGCCACCTGTCCAGTAAAAGACCAGGCTTATCAGTAGGTACGTTTACACTGGTGGACCATACAGGGAGTCTCCAAACCCCCATTAGTCATACTCCTCTCCATGCTATCCTGCTGTGGGGTGACCGGTCAAAATCTCCCCGGGTGCTCATTGACTCTGGGGCTGATGAGAGCTTCATGGACGCTACCCTGGTATCTGATCTGGGTATCTCTACTCAACTCCTCTCCATTCCCATGGATGCAAGAGCTTTGGATGGATGCTCCATTGGCAGGGTCACTCATCCCATTAACCTGAGAGTGTCAGGTAATCACTGTGAGTCCTTACAGTTTCTACTAATTTCATCTCCTCATACACCTTTGGTTTTGAGATTTTCATGGCTCCAGAGGCACAACCCCCTGATCGACTGGGCTATAGATTCTATCCTGGGTTGGAGCCCGTTCTGCCATGCACATTGCCTTAAGGGGGTGCAGCCTGCCCTGTAACGTCCTTCTGCAGGCTTGGGGAAAGCCTCGGATCTTTCCGCTGTTCCCACCGAGTACCAGGACCTCCTGGAGGTTTTCAACAAGGCTTGCACCACATCCCTTCCTCCCCGTTGACCCTACGATTATGCTATTAACCTCCCCCCGTGCACCACACCACCATGGGGACCACGACCATGGAGGTATGCATTGAGGACTCTCTAGCTGCGTCCTTCTGCCTCCTCTGCCGGCGCAGGGTTATTCTTTGTGGAAACGAAGGACAAAACCCTGCTCCCGTGTATCGACTACCGGGGCCTCAATGACATCCCTGTAAAAATCGTTACCTGCTACCACTCATCTCCTCATCTTTCGAGCCTCTCCAGGGGACAACCATCTTTTTGAAGTTTAACCTTCGGAACGCCTACCACCTGGTTTCGATACAGGAAGGAGATGAGTGGAAGACAGCCTTCAACATGGCTAGTGGACACTACGAGTACCTGGTTATACTGTTTGGTCTGACCAACACTCCCGCAGTGTTCCAGGCTCTGGTCAATGATGTGCTCCGTGACATGTTGAACCGGTTTGTGTTTGTCTATCTTGATGACATCCTTGTCTTTTCTCAGTCGGCTCAAGAGCATGTTCTCCATGTCAGACAAGTTCTCCAGCTCCTCCTGGAGAACCAGTTATTTGTTAAAGCGGAGAAATGTGAGTTCCATCATTCTACTATCTCCTATTTTGGATACGTTATCGCTGCAGGGAACATTCAGATGGATCCTGACAAGGTGAGAGTGGTGGCCCCAACCCACATCCAGAGTGCAGCTGCAACTTTTCCTGGAATTTGCTCATTTCTACCAACGCTTTATTCGGGGCTACAGCACCCTGGCCTCCCCCTCTCTGCACTCACCTCTCCCAAAGTTCCGTTCACGTGGTCCCCAGCTGCTGAACGGGCGTGCCGCCCTGTCCTAGTGTTCTGTCCAGGACCAAAAGCTGCATCCCTGCGGTTTCCTCTCCCATCATCTCAAATCCGCTGGAACTATGATGTGGAAAATCGGAGAATGGTCAAGATGGCGCTTGCGGTCAAGATGGTGCTGGAGGAGTTGTTGCACTGGCTTGATGTGGACCGAACATACGAATTTAGAATATCTCCGCACCGCTGAGTGCCTCAACTCAAGGCACGCTCGTTGGGCTCTGTTATTGACTCGATTCAATTTTACCATCGCTTACCACACCTGGGTCCAAGAATGTGAAGCCCGTATAATTCCGCTACTACACCAGCTAACCCTGAGACCATCCTCCCTACCTCCTGTCTAGCAGCTACACTAGTCTGGGGTATTGAGAGCTGGGTTCGCGAAGGTGGAGCCGGATGTTTGTAACCGGATGTTCGTCCCAGATTCAGCCCGGTCCCCGGTCCTGGAATGGGCCCATTCCTCTGAACTCACCTATCATCCCGGCTTCCGTCGGACCCTGGGTTTCATCCGCCAACATTTGTGGTAGTCAGCCATGGTTACGTAAGTCTCCGCATTCATCACTGCCTGCACTGTGTGTGCACAGAACAAGACTCGACGACAAGCTCCAGCTGGCCGCCTTCAACCACTCCCTGTTCCTCATCGCCCCTTGTCCCATATTTCCCTGGACTTTGTCACTGGTCTCCCAACAAAACCATCCTTACTGTAGTGGATAGATTTTCCAAAGCTGCACATTTCATTCCCCTTCCCAAGTTCGCCTCAGCCAAGGAGACGGCCCAGCTTATGGTGCAGCACATCTTCTGGATCCATGGACTTCTGGTCGACATGGTCTCTGAACGGGGTCCTCAGTTCTCATCCAGGTTTTGGAAGGCATTCTGCACCCTCATTGGGTCATCGGCCAGCCTGTCCTCTGAGGTTTCATCCACAGTCTAACGGACAATCGGAGCTGCCTCGTCTCTGCCAACCCCACCACCTGGAGCCAGCAACTTGTGTGGGGGGAGTACGCCCACAACTACCTTCCCTGCTTGACCACTCAACTCTCGCCCTTCGAGTGTTCATTGGGTTACCAGGCCCCGCTCTTCCCTGAGCAAGAGGAAGAGGTCAGCATACCCTCTGCCCAGATGTTCGTCCACCGCTGTCGGTGTACCTGGAAGAGAGCCGTGTCCTCTCTTCTTAAGACCACCTCCAGGTATCAGCAACAGACGGATCACCACTGTACCCCGGCTTCCAGCTATCGGCCCGGACAGAGGGTATGGCTGTCCACCCGTGAGCTGCCCCTCCAGGTGGAGTCTCGACAACTTTTCCCCCATTTTATTGGTCCATTCCCCATCTCTAAAGTCCTTGGCCCCTCTGCTGTTCATCTTCTGTTGCCCCGTACCCTCATACATCCCACTTTCCATGTGTCTAGGACTAAACCTTTGTCTCACAGCCCTTTGTCACCTTTTGCAGGATTTTGCCTGTGCTCAGCTCTATTCCGTTTGTTTTTTATCCTGTAAAACTCCCCAGTCCTTAAGGATTACAAGCATACCCATAACATGATGCAGCCACCACTATGCTTGCAAATATGGAGTGAGTGCTACTCAGCAATATGTTGTATTGTATTTGCCCCAAACATAACATTTCCAATATTCCTTTAGTGCCTTGTTGCGAACATATTTTTAGCCTGTACAGTCTTCCACAAGGTTAGTATTGTGCAATGTTGTTGATCCATTTTCAGTATTCTTCTATCACAGCCATTAAACTCTGTAACTGTTTTAAAGTCACCATTGGCCTCATGGGGAAATCCCTGAGCAATTTCCTTCCTCTCCGGCACCTAAGTTAGGAAGGACGCCTGTATCTTTGTAGTGACGGTGTATTGATACATCATCCAAAGTGTAATGAATAACTTCAACATGCTCAAAGGGATATTCTATGTCTGCTTAAAAAATTACCCATTTACCAGTAGGTGCCTTTCTTCGTACGTATGGGAAAACCTCCCTGGCCTTTGTGGTTGTGGGGCTTTAGAGATAATTGTATGTGTGGGGTAGTCATTAAAAAATCAAGATAAACACTACTATTGTACTCAGAGTGAGTCCATGCAACTTATTATGTAACTTGTTAAGCACATTATTACTCCTGAACTTAGGCTATACAGTATATACAAAAGTCTGTGGACACCACTTCAAATTAGTGGATTTGGCTAGTTCAGCCACGCCGTTGCTGACAGGTGTATAAAATCAAGCACACAGCCATGCAATCTCCATAGACAAACATTTGCAGTAGAATGGCCTTTCTGATGAGCTTAGTGACTTTCAAAGTTGCACAGTCATAGGATGTCACCTTTCCAACAAGTCAGTTCATCACATTTCTGCCCTGCTAGAGCTTCCCCTGTCAACTGTAAGTGCTGCTATTGTGAAGTGGAAACTTCTAGGAGCAACAACGACTCAGCCGTGAAGTGGTAGGCCATGTGCTATTGAACTACCAAATTCAAAACTGTCAGCAACGTCAGCACAAGAACTCTTCATCGGGACCTTCATGAAAAGAGTTTCCATGGCTGGGCAGCTGCACACAAGCCTAAGATCAACATGCACAATGCCAAGCGTCGGCTGGAGTGGTGTAAAGTTTGCCGCCATTGGACTCTGGAGCAATGTTCTCTGGAGTGATAAATCCTGCTTCACCATCTGGCAGTCCGATGGACGAATCTGGGTTTGGCAGATGACAGGAGAACACTACCTGCCCCAATGCATAGTGCCAACTGTAAAGTTTGGTGGGGGAAGAATAATGGTCTGAGGTTATTTTTTCCAGTGAAGGGAAATCTTACCGCTACAGCATATAATGACATTCTAGACGATCCTGTGCATCCAACTTCATGGCAGCAGTTTGGGGAAGGCCCTTATTTTTTCAGCATGACAATGCCCTGTGCACAACGCGAGTCCATACAGAAATGTTTTTATGAGATTGGTGTGGAATAACTTGACTGACCTGCACAGAGCCCTGACCTCAACCCCATCAAACACCTTTGGGATGAATTGGAATGCTGACTGCGAGCCAGGCCTAATCGCACAATATCAGTGCCCGACCTCACTAATGCTGTTGTGGCTGAATGGGAAGCAAGTCCATACAGCAATGTTCCAACATCTAGTAAAAAGCCTTTCCAGAAGAGTGGAGGCTGTTATAGCAGCAAATGGGGGACCAACTCCATATTAATACCCATGATTTTGAAATTAGATGTTCGACAAGCAGGTGTTCACATACTTGTGGTCATGTTGTGTATTTAGTTTTAACAAAGGGGTTGAATACTTCTTCACTCCAAACATTTCAGATTGACATTTTCTTTCTTTCTAAAAATAGAATTCCACTTTTACGTTATGGGGTATTGTGTGCAGGCCAGTGACAAAACATCTCTATTTAATCAATTTTTAAGCAAAATATGGAAAAAGTCAAGGGGTGTGAATACTTCCTGAAGGCCCTGTTAATGTATACGTGTTCTACAATTTCAGATGATTACTGATTTTGTATATTATTGTAGTTCAATTTAATGTCCAGAGTTCTCAACTGACATGGAAATGTATTGTACATTTTGTCTATTTATTGTCTTTAATATCAAGACTCTGGATGATTCATATTGACTATACAGCTAGAAATATACCCTATCACCAACATTTTCCAAAACAGAGATATATTGTTCTTTGGTTGAAGGTTTAGTGTTAGGCATCAATCTCCTCTTTGATTGACACCTGCAAATGTCTTGGTTAACACAATATGCTGTATAAATTGAGTAAGAAATTGGTAGGAAATTAGTCGCCAAGAGATTCTGTGTTTGAGTCCAGGCTCTGTTGCAGCCCACCGCAACCGGGAGACCCATGGGGCGGCGCACAATTGACCCAGTGTCGTTAGGGGAGGGTTTGGCCGACAGGGATATCCTTGCCCCATCGTGCACTAGCGACTCCTGTGGTGGGCACGGTCACCAGGTGTACAGTGTTTCCTCTGACACATTAGTGCGGTTTGCTTCCGGGTGGGAAGTGAGCGTTGTGTCAAGAAGTAGTAGTGCTGCTTGGCTTGGTTGGGTTGTGTTTCGGAGGACGCACGGCTCTCGACCTTCACCTCTCCCGGGTCTGTACGAGAGTTGCAGCGATGAGACAAGACTGTAACTACCAATTGGATACCACAAAATTGGGGAGAAAAAGTAGTAAAAAAATAAATGGGTAAGAAATTAGATAGAAAACTCTAGAGCAGGGTTCATCAACTAAATTCACGAGCCAAATGTTTCTTGAGTGGATGTTTAGGGGACCCGGAACATAATTACAGAGGCCCAAACAGATATATATTATTTGACTTAAACATAATGATTTCAAACCTTGTTTACACTTGTATACGATTACATCGTATTATGCGTGGGAATACTTGGGATGAGATTTCCAAAATTAAAATCACTTGGAGCTGATTTCCAGTTGTTTTCCAGTGTTTTTTTGTCCAACAAAGAAAATGTTTTGTACAGAAAACTTGGGGCCAAAATAAAACAACCCGTGGGCTAAATTCGACCAGCAGGTCACCAGTTGCAGAACTCTGCTCTTGAGAATGGAAAGGGTTTGGATCTAAAAATATGCAGGAAATTTCCTCTAAAACATTCTCTCTGCTGTCAAAGGGGTGGCGCTACAATGTTTTGTTCGCAAGGTGGGGGGAGCCCCCCAACAGGGCTAGGGCCAGCTCTGACCCTGAGTTGCCCATCGCTGATCTAGATTGATATAACCTATTTTAGCAGGGACATTGCCATTAGGTGCTTTCACCATTTAAAGTAGTCTACTGGGTGGGGATTCCAATGAGTTGGGAGCAATCAGCCAATGATCAGAGCATTATCTTCTTATTTAATTTGGGTTGCCTATGGTTTGTAAATTACTACTTTAAAATGGAGATAGCCTAATGGCACTGCCCATGCTGTAACAGATGCCATAATAGCAAAGATACAAAGATCTATCTATCTCTATGGATGAAGTCAGACCCAGCGTCTCATCTGTGTAGCTAGGGACAGAGCTAACCCACAGATGGATAGATACAGGCTGGTCAGGGTTGATCCTCATCTGCAAATCCCAATCTCTTGAAAGCCTTTGCCGGGGCATATGGGATTAATGTTAGGTTCATTCCCTCGGATCAAGTCTCAAAGGCATTAGGCCTAGATTTGGAGTGTGCCAAAGACTCTTTTAAAGCTCCTGTCTTGGACAGGAGTTCTGGCATTGTGCGTCTGGAAGGTTTTTATATTTCTTTCCATCCTTCACCAAATAGATTAGGTTTAAATAAAGAGGCTATGGCGATTCACATGGGTTTGATAAAATAATTTCATGTTACTTGTAGTCTTCATTAAGAATAAATGTTTGGAGTATTTCCTCATGGCAAATGTACTCAATGAACTCAGATCCGCTGTTGGTTTCTGGCAGGCAGCCTATTGCCCCAATCAGAGCAACCTGCTCATGTTGATATTCGTTTCTAACGTGCCTAGAACGCACGTCTATTCAGGCAACTCACAGAGCTGCTAATTTGCCTCATGTGGCGAGAAGAGGGGCTTTCAAGGACTCTCAAGGTGCTTTAAGCCAGGGCTTCCCAAACTCGGTCCTGGGGCTGGGGGCACATTTTGGTTTTACCTCCAGCACCACACAACTGATTCAAATAATCAAGCTTGATGATGAGCTGGTTATTTGAATCAGCTATGTAGTGCTAGAGGGGCGGGGGGGGGTTAGGACCGAGTTTGGGAAACCCTGCATTAAGTCACAAACATCATAATTGCACCCCTTCGAAGAGGCACCAATGGAGCGGAGTATAACACAAGATCATTACTGTCCCCAAGTGTTTACAGGCGGTATGACATGCATCAATGTGTTGCATCTATGATGAACAAAAATTTAAATTCCAACATGCAACAATTTCAACTATTTTACTGAGTTACATATAAGGCAATCAGTCAATTTAAATTAATTCACTAGGCCCTAATCTATGGATTTCACATGACCAGGCACCGGCGCAGTTATTGGTGCGCCTGGGAGGGCATACACCCACCCACTGGGGAGCCCAGGCAATTGGAATGAGTTTTTCACGGCAAAAGGGTTTTATTAAGACAGAAATACTCCTTAGTTTCACCAGCTGGACGATCCTGCAGGTGAAGAAGCCGGATGTGAAGGTCTTGGGCTGGTGTGGATACATGTTGTCTGCGGTTGTGAGGCCGGTTGGATGTACTTCCAAATTTTTCAAACGACATCGGAGGTGGCTTATGGTAGAGAAATGAAAATTCAATTATCATGCCAATTGCACGCTTCCTCAAAACTTGAGACATCTTTGGCAGAGTGACAAAACTGCACATTTTAGAGTGGCCTTTTATTGTCCCCAGCACAAGATGCACCTGTGTAATGATCATGCTGTTTAATCAGCTTCTTGATATGCCACACCCTGTCAAGTGGACGGATTATCTTGGCAAAGGAGAAAGGCTCACGAACAGGGATGTAAACAAATGTGTACACAAAATTGGAGAGAAATAAGCTTTTTGTGCGTACGAAACATTTCTGGGATATTTTATTTCAGCTCATGAAACATGGGACCAACACTTTACATGTTGTGTTTATATTTTTGTTCAGTATACGTTGAATCATGGTTCACAAATACAGAGGAACTGAATCATGAATTATTGTCACATATCTGATTTGATCACAGGTTTTCTTAGGCCTTTGTCATTTAAACGGTTTCAGCTTTAGATCACAAGGTCTACACACCTAGAAAAAAAATGTGCTGTCTAGAACCTAAAAGGGTTCTTAGGCTGTACCAATAGGAAAATCCTTTGTAGAACCCTTTTTTTGGTAGTAGGTAGAACCCTTTTGGTTCCAGGTAGAACCCGTCGGCCTGGAACCCAAAATTGTTCTACCATTGTTCCACCTCGAACCAAAAAAGGTTCTACCTGGAACAAAAAAGGGTTTAACTATGGGGACAGCCGAAGAACCCTTTTGGAACCCTTTTTTCTAAGAGTGTATCTAGAAAACCAAATATGTTTCTTGTTGATAGTATGACATGATGATGAAAATGTATGAGCAAGGCAATCCCTGTACATTCAAATTGGCATGAACTGAAATGAGTCATGGTCCTGCACACCACTCATACAACTACAACTGTTAAATACACACAATATACTCTCACTTGTCCTAGTTTTGCCTTGAATAATAGCAGAGGTAAGAAAAAAAAGTGAGGACATAGACTGCTACGAGTGTGAGTTCACAGAGGGTGAATCATATAACCATCCTGGAAGGAACAAAGAAGGTGCATTTCTGTGCCCCATTTTTGGCCTGCCTAAAGGAGATGAGCGACTGCTCCTCTTGCCTACATAGGTGTGTGTGTTTCGGCTACCTCCTAGCAGGTTGTGCTATTGTTGTATGCTCACAAGATTCACTCACTCAGTACCTTAACCAGAAAAATTCCAACATCACCATGGCAACATAAAGGAATGAGTCATCATCACTTGATCTCTGGAGCATAGCTGGCCCTTCTCTCTCTCCCCATGTCTTTTGTCTTTCTTACTCTGTTTGTGTGTGTGTGTGTGTGTGTGTGTGTGTGTGTGTGTGTGTGTGTGTGTGTGTGTGTGTGTGTGTGTGTGTGTGTGTGTGTGTGTGTGTGTGTGTGTGTGTGTGTGTGTGTGTGTGTGTGTGTGTGTGTGGGTGTTTGAAATTAAATCTAAAAGGGGATTCTATTAGATTTTTTTTCTATAGATCTACACAACCTACTCCACATTTTCAAAGGGAAAGAAAATTTAAGAATTAGAAATAAAAGACGTCAGGAGTGGGAAACCCGCCTCTATTCTCCGTTCTATTGGCCATTGTGCAATCCCTGAAGAATAAACTGGATGAGCTCCGTTCGAGACTATCCTACCAACGGGACATTCAAAATGGTAATATCTTGTGTTTCACCGAGTCGTGACTGAATGATGAAACGGATATTATACAGGGTTTTTACACCTTTTTCTCCCCAGTTTTGTGATATCCAATTGGTAGTTACAGTCTTGTCCCATCGCTGAATTCCCCCAAAACATAACCCTGCCAAGCCGCACTGCTTCTCGACATACTGCTCTCTTAACCTGGAAGCCAGTCGCACCAATGTGTCGGAGGAAACACTGTACAGCTGGCGACCAAAGTCAGCGTGCATGCGCCCGGCTCACCACGAGTCGCTATGGCGCAATGGGACAAGGACATCCCGGCCGGCCAAACCGTCCCCTAATCAGGACTGTGCTGAAACAATTGTACACCGCCTCATGGGTCTCCGGTAAGGACGGCTGCGAAGCAGTGCCTTAGACCGCGGTGCCACTCGGGAGGCCACGGATAATATACAGTTGGCTGGGTTTTTGTGCATTGGCAGGACAGAACAGCTACTTCTGGTAAGACGAGGGGTGGTGGTGAGTATCTATCTGTCAATAACAGCTGCTGCACAAGGTCTAATATTAAGGAAGTCTTGAGGTATTGCTTGCCTTAGGTAGAGTACCTCATGATAAGCTGTAGACCACACTATCTACCAAGAGAGTTGTCATCTATATTTTTCGTAGCCATCAATCTGATGCTGGCACTAAGAATGCACTCAATGAGCTGTATAAGGCCATAAGCAAACAAGAAAATGCTCATCCGGAAGGGGCACTCCTAGTGGCCGGGGACTTTAATGCATACAAACTTAAATCCGTTTTACCTAATTCTACCAGCATGTCACACTCTAGACCACCTTTACCCCACACACAGAGACGCGTACAAAGCTCTCCTTCACCCTCCTTTTGGCAAATCCTGATTCCTGATTCCTGATTACAACCAAAAACTAAAGCACGAAGTACAAGTGACTCGCTCAATATGGAGGTGGTCAGATGACGAGGATGCTACGCTACAGGATTGTTTTGCTAGCGCAGACTGGAATATGTTCCGGGATTCATCCAATGGCATTGAGGATTATACCACCTCAGTCACTGACTTTATCAGTAAGTGGATCGACGACGTCGTCCCCATAGTGACTGTACGTACATATCCCAACCAGAAGCCATAGATTACAGGCAACATCTGCACTAAAGGCTAGAGCTGCCGCTTTCAAGGAGCAGGACACTCATTCGGACGCTTATAAGAAATCTCGCTATGCCCTCAGACGAACGATCAAATAGGTAAAGTGTCAATACAGGACTAAGATTGAATCCTTCTACGCTGGCTCTGGCTCTGGCTCTCGTCGGATGTGGCAGGGCTTGCGAACAATTACGGACTATAAAGGGAAACACAGCCGCGAGCTGCCCAGAAACACAAGCCTTACGAACGGGCTAAATGCCTTTTATGTTAACTTTGAGGCATGCAACACTGAATTATGCGTGACTGCACTGTTCCGCACAACTGTATGACCACTCTCTCTGTAGCCGATGTGAGCAAGACCTTTAAACAGGTCAACATTCACAAGACCACAGGGCCAGACGGATTACCAGGATGTGTTCTCAGAGCATGCATAGACCAACTGGCAAGTGTCTTCACTAACATTTTCAACCTCTCCCTGACCGAGTCTGTAATACCTAATAAGTTTCAAGCAGACCACCATAGTCCCTGTGCCCAAGAAAGAAAAGGTAACGTGCCTAAATGACTACCACCCAGTAGCACTCACGTTAGTAGCAATGAAGTGGTTTGAAAGGCTGGTCATGGCTCACATCAACACCATCATCCCGGAAACCGTAGACCTACTCCATACCACCTCAACAGATCCACAGATGACACAATCTCAATTGCACTCCACACTGCCCTTTCCCACCTGGACAAAAGGAACACCTATGTAAGAATGCTGTTCCGGTACTACAGCTTAGTGTTCAACACCATAGTGCCCACAAAGTTCATCATCAGTTGTTACCTACCCTTACCCCCTGGGGGCGGCCCGACAGGAAGTCCAGGATCCAGTTGCAGAGGGAGGTGTTTAGTCCCAGGGTCCTTAGCTTAGTGATGAGCTTTGAGGGCACTATGGTGCTGAATGCTGAGCTGAATAGCATTCTCACATAGGTGTTCCCTTTTGTCCAGGTGGGAAAGGGCAGTGTGGAGTGCAATAGAGATTCTGTGGATCTGTTGGTGCGGTACGCAAATTGGAGTGGGTCTAGGGTTTCTGGGATAATGGTGTTGATGTGAGCCATGACCAAACTTTCAAAAAATGTCATGGCTACAGACGTGAGTGCTACAGGTCAGTAGTCTTTTAGGCAGGTTACCTTAGTTTTCCTGTGCACAGGGACTACGGTGGTCTGCTTGAAACATGTTGGTAATACAGACTCAGACAGGCTGAAGGTAGGTTGTAAATGTCAATGAAGACACTTGCCAGTTGTCCAGCGCATGCTCTGAGTACACGCCCTGGTAATCCGTCTGGCCCTGCAGTCACATCAGCTGCGGAGAGCATGATCACACAGTCGTCCAGAACAGCTGTTGCTCTCATGCATGTTTCAGTGTTACTTGCCTCGAAGCAAGCATAGAAGTTATTAGCTTGTCTGGTAGGCTCGTGTCACTGGGCAGCTCTCGGATGTGCTTCCCTTTGTCATCTGTAATAGTTTGCAAGCCCTGGTACATACGACAAGCGTCGGAGCCGGTGTAGTATGATTCAATCTTAGTCCTGTATTGACACTTTACCTGTTTGATGGTTTCTTTGGAGGGCATAGCAGGATTTCTTATAAGCTTCCGGGTTAGAGTCCCGCTCCTTGAAAGCGGCAGCTCTACGCTTTAGCTCAATGCGAATGTTGCCTGTAATCCATGGCTTCTGGTTGGGGTATATACGTACAGTCACTGTGGGGACGAAGTCCTCAATGCACTTATTGATAAAGCCAGTGACTTATGTGGTGTACTCCTCAATGCCATGAGAAGAATCGCCGAACATATTCCAGTCTGTGCTAGCAAAAAAGTCCTGTAGTTTAGCATCTGCTTCACCTGACCACTTTTTTATAGACCGAGTCACTGGTGCTTCCTGCTTTAATTTTTTGCTTGTAAGCAGGAATCAGGAGGATAGAATTATGGTCAGATATGCCAAATGGAGGGCGAGGGAGAGCTTTGTACGTGTCTCTGTGTGTGGGGTAAAGGTGGTCTAGAATTTTTTTCCCTCTAGTTGCACATTTAACATGCTGATCGAAATTAGGTCAAACTGATTTAAGTTTCCCTGCATTAAAGTCTAGGAGCGCCACCTCTGGATGAACGTTTTCCTGTTAGCTTATGGCGGTATACAGCTCAGTAAGTGTGGTTTTAGTGCCAGCATCAGTCTGTGGTGGTATGTAGACAGCTACGAAAAATACAGATGAAAACTAAAAAAGGTAGATAGTGTGGTCTACAGCTTATCATGAGATACTCTACCTCGGCGAGCAAAACCTCGAGACTTCCTGAGCGGACTCTCCTTCACTGCAGCCGAGGTGAGTAAAACATTTAAACGTGTTAACCCTCGCAAGGCTGCAGGCCCAGACGGCATCCCCAGCCGCGCCCTCAGAGCATGCACAGACCAGCTGGCCGGTGTGTTTACGGACATATTCAATCAATCCCTATACCAGTCTGCTGTTCCCACATGCTTCAAGAGGGCCACCATTGTTCCTGTTCCCAAGAAAGCTAAGGTAACTGAGCTAAACGACTACCGCCCCGTAGCACTCACTTCCGTCATCATGAAGTGCTTTGAGAGACTAGTCAAGGACCATATCACCTCCACCCTACCTGACACCCTAGACCCACTCCAATTTGCTTACCGCCCAAATAGGTCCACAGACGATGCAATCTCAACCACACTGCACACTGCCCTAAAGCATCTGGACAAGAGGAATACCTATGTGAGAATGCTGTTCATCGACTACAGCTCGGCATTCAACACCATAGTACCCTCCCTCCGTCATCAAGCTCGAGACCCCGGGTCTCGACCCCGCCCCGTGCAACTGGGTACTGGACTTCCTGACGGGCCGCCCCCAGGTGGTGAGGGTAGGCAACAACATCTCCACCCCGCTGATCCTCAACACTGGGGCCCCACAAGGGTGCATTCTGAGCCCTCACTCTCAACGTCAACAAAACTAAGGAGATGATTGTGGACTTCAGGAAACAGCAGAGGGAACACCCCCCTATCCACATCGATGGAACAGTAGTGGAGAGGGTAGTAAGTGTTAAGTTCCTCGGCATACACATCACAAACAAACTGAATTGGTCCACTCACACAGACAGCATCATGAAGAAGGCGCAGCAGCGCCTCTTCAACCTGAGGAGGCTGAAGAAATTTGGCTTGTCACCAAAAGCACTCACAAACTTCTACAGATGCACAATCGAGAGCATCCTGGCGGGCTGTATCACCGCCTGGTACGGCAACTGCTCCGCCCACAACCGTAAGGCTCTCCAGGGGGTAGTGAGGTCTGCACAACGCATCACCGGGGGCAAATTACCTGCCCTCCAGGACACCTACACCACCCAATGTTACAGGAAGGCCATAAAGTTCATCAAGGACAACAACCACCCGAGCCACTGCCTGTTCACCCCGCTATCATCCAGAAGGCGAGGTCAGTACAGGTGCATCAAAGCTGGGACCGAGAGACTGAAAAACAGCTTCTATCTCAAGGCTATCAGACTGTTAAACAGCCACCACTAACACTAAGTGGCTGCTGCCAACACACTGACACTGACTCAACTCCAGCCACTTTAATAATGGGAATTGATAGGAAATGATGTAAAATATATCACTAGCCACTTTAAACAATGCTACCTAATATAATGTTACATACCCTACATTATTCATCTCATATGCATACGTCGTATATACTGTACTCTATATCATCTACTGCATCCTTATGTAATACATGTATCACTAGCCACTTTAACTATGCCACTTTGTTTATATACTCATCTCATATGTATATACTGTACTCGATACCATCTACTGTATCTTGCCTATGCTGCTCTGTACCATCACTCATTCATATATCTTTATGTACATATTCTTTATCCCCTTACACTGTGTATAAGACAGTAGTTTTGGAATTGTTAGTTAGATTACTTGTTGGTTATTACTGCATTATCGGAACTAGAAGCACAAGCATTTCGCTACACTCGCATTAACATCTGCTAACCATGTGTATGTGACAAATAAAATTTGATTTGAGATATCATGCACCAGCTGTTGTTTACATAAATGCATAGGCCCCCGCCCCGTGTCTTACCAGAGGCTGCTGTTCTGTCCTGCCGATAGAGTGCCAGCTGTACGTTCTTAATGTCGTCGTTCAGCCACGACTCGGTGAAACATTAAATATTACAGTTTTTAATGTCCCGTTGGTAGGATGAACGTGCTTTCAGTTCGTCCCATTTATTTTCCAGCAATTGAACGTTAGCTGTCAGGACGGAAGGCATGGGCAGAATAGCCACTCGTCGCCTGATCCTCACTAGGCACACTGATCTCTTTCCGCGAAATCTGCGTTTCCTTCTCCAGCGAATAATGGGGATCTGGACCGTGTCGAGTGTCTTTATTATATCCCTCCAGTCCGACTCATTCAAGAAGAACTCTTCATCCAGTTTGAGGTGAGCAATCGCAGTTCTGATGTTCAGAAGCTCTTTTCAATCATGAGATACTGTAGGAGAAACATTATGTACAAAAGAAGTTACAAACAACGAGAAAAAAAAATTAGCATGGTTGGTTAAGAGCCGATAAGACTGCAGCCCCCCTCCAAGCCATCACAACCCTTCATTCTGATGTATCTTTGGCATGAACATTTATGTAATTGTCCGGTTGAAAAATAAAACTCAGATGGGTTTTCCTCTAACTTTTACCTGGGATTTGCTCATTTAATATTTAATATAAGCATACTCATAACATGATGCTGCCACCAACATTCCTGAAAATCCAGAGGAATACAGAGGATAAATCCAGAGGATGTACTCTATGTCCGGTCAGTTGTGTAGATCGGTAGGAAAGAAAACAACTTTACTCCCTTTTAGAATGAGTTTTAAGACTCTGTTTTAAAAATCTGAAGACTGTGCAAGGGGTGTGTAGACATTCACTAGAGACTGTAACTTGACACAAGTGAATATACAGACAACTGCAGTCTCTGCTTCAACAGCCTTCAAATCTGAAGACTGTGCAAGGGGTGTGTAGATATTCACTAGAGACTGTAACTTGACACAAGTGAATATACAGACAACTGCAGTCTCTGCTTTAACAGCCTTCCAGTTCCACGGCATCCGGAGCAAAACCCCACAACAAGTTCTTAATAACTTCCTCCGCCCTTTAATCTAATGACATTCAGTGGCTTATCTAATCACCCCGTTTTAGAACTGAATGCCATGCGTTCCCCAGGGAGTCCCGAGGCTCCTTCCTGCAATTCTGCTCCTGTGGAGCTTGGCTACCTGACAGACAGAATCAGCATCAATGGTACCTCCGCCAGGGGTACGATGCTAGGCTCAAGGTCTCCAAGAGAGCTTCCCACTGACATTTATTCCTGATCGGGGCCTCCTGTGGAGACTTAGAATAAAAAGTAGGAAGATGTAATTTCGTATAGTAGAAATATACTGAGTATACAAAATGACAGAGACTGACTAGGTGAACCCAGGTGAAATCTATGATCCCTAATTGATGTCACTTGTTAAATCCACTTAAATCAGTGTAGATGAAGGGAAGGAGACAGATTAAAGAAGGATTTTTAAGACTTGAAACAATTGAGACATGGATTGTGTATGTTTGCCATTCAGAGACTGGGCAAGACAAAATATTTAAGTGCATTTGAATGGGGTATGGTAGTTGGTGCCAGGCACACCAGTTTGTGTCAAGAACTGTACAGCTGCTGGGTTTTTCACACTCAATTGTTACCCGTGTGTCTCAAGAATGGTCCACCATCCACAGGACATCCAGCCAACTTCACACAACTGTGGGAAGCATTGGAGTCAAAATGGGCCAGCATCCCTGTGGAACGCTTTCGGTCATTGTAGAGTCCAAGCCCCAACGAATTGAAGCTGGTCTGAGGGAAAAGGGGGGTGCAACTCAATATTAGGAAGGTGTTTTTCTACCCTTATTTAACTAGGCAAGTCAGTTTAGAACAAATTCTTATTTACAATTACAGCCTAGGAACAGTGGGTTAACTGCCTTGTTCAGGAGCAGAACAACAGATTTTCACCTTGTTAGCGTGGGGATTCGACTTAGCATCTTTTCGGTTACTGGGCCAACACTAACCACTAGGCTACCTGCCGCCCCTAATGTTTGGTATACTAAGTGTATGTGGCTATTTACTAGATTTACTATACTATTATTGGTGAGGAATGCTCTGTAGACAGAAGTCAAACTCAGGTCTAACAAGTCTGAGCAGATCATTCCATCCCAATCTGACTATGATTGAAAGGCTGTGCATTGTGTAAACGAAAACGCAGAGGTGCGTGAGAGCGAGTCAAGGCAAAGGTCAAGTCTGACTATCCCCCAGGCTCCAGGATGCTAATGATGCTGGAGAGTGTAAATCACATGAACATCAACAATGTTGACAGCCTCAGTTACTGTATGTACTGTATGTTTCTACAGTGCAGTGGACCATAACCTTGTTCCCCCACTACTGCATGTTGCCACTCGCATGAGAGACTGCTGGTGTGCAGGATGCGCACTCCAATCCAGAAGCTAGGTGCCTGTAGGATCTGCTCGTCGACATTATTAGATTACCTCTGGGTGAGATCATTTGCTATGACCACTGACAGGAAGCCTACTGACAACTGAACCGATGATGTAGCCAGCAGGCCAATATAATGTTAACGTGTAGGCAGTGTGTGTGTGTGTGTGTGTGTGTGTGTGTGTGTGTGTGTGTGTGTGTGTGTGTGTGTGTGTGTGTGTGTGTGTGTGTGTGTGTGTGTGTGTGTGTGTGTGGGGGGGATGTCAGAAGCCAGTGGTGCACAGGTAGCAAGACGGGTTGATGTGACTGTGTAACTGACTAACTTTAATAGTCCAAACCAGGTCTCCAAGACCACCAGTGAGCAGAGAACATTCTTTGGCAGTCGTAGTCAATAACGCATGGTAATCTGAGATGAGACTGAGGCATGACAGTACAGCAGAGTGCTGGATCAGATTAGGAGACTTTGAGGTTGATTTTGTCTGCAGGGCCTGCGAGTGCAGCCAGGGATACAGCATACCATAGAATCAAGCTCTGAAAGAGGACTGGCAGGCAATGAGCTAGCAGTGTAAAAACCTGTTCTTGACTGCAATGTCCTGATAGAAATCTGACCCAGTCATAAGGAGCGAACCACAATGATGAGAACCTGGAAGTGATTGTCCTAAACAAAGAACATGGAGAGTGAAAGAGGCATGAGTCAGTCAGCACAGTCCTCCCCACTGTTTCCACGTCATTTCAATGGAATTACGTTGAACCAACATGGAATAGACCTTGAATTGACTGACGCCTCTGCGGAGAACTGCACTGAGCTAAGAACTTCGACAAGCTTATTTTCTGAGTGCTCACTGATAGAAATGTTCCACCATTCTGGAAAAAAAATCATAAATCATCCTCTACCACATCCATCCCTTTCCCTTTAGACGTGTCTAATATTCCTAGCAGGGAATTGACAATAACAATGAACCATTTTCCTTGAAGATATTCTAGAGGGCTGTACGGAGTATTATCATCAGGGCTGAACACGTCAATTGGCACCTGTGTTTATGTGTTGCTAATTTGAAGGGAAAAAAAGACTTCAGTCTTGGAGGTGTGTGGAGGTGTGTTTCCTGAGCGATTCTGTGTTTGGTTAATGATGTTTGTCCCTTATGAGACAATGTAGACACAGAAGCCTATTTCACTTCCTCAAAACCCCCGGAAGGAATCGAAGTAACTGTAACTAAAGAAATATGTCATTCATTTTGACGTTTTTCCCGAGGATGTTTAAGTTGAGCAATTTTACATCTAACTAAGGTGTTTGGTGCAGTATTTCCTCAAGTTTAAAAAAATGTGTAAACAAAGTTGGAGCTGCTGGGCAGGTCTATCTCACTGTCTATGCTATTGGATAGAGAGCAATCACCGCATGTTAGTGGGAAAATGGACATAGTCAAATCGAATCCCAACCTTCATTTACCCGTTGTGATGCATGGGGGTTCCAAACTCTGTTTTAGACGAGACTGACCAAAATGATCCTATTTACACTTTGTAGTACATTTTGACACGAGAATAACTGTTTCTGACCTATATCGGCGCCACATACTCTAGGCCGTTTTCAAAGGGATTCGTTGCTTTTTTAAAGTCAGCCGCTCTTTAATGCCACTGGATGGAGGGCAGCCATTACTGTCTCGTTACTTCTCTGAGTGGGTTATAATAGGAGGTGGTGAGATGTACAAATACACCTGTCTAACACATCCCTAATCGGAAGTGGAACAGAAGAGATAGTGTCTGAAATACATGTGAGTCATGCTAATTTGAAATATTATGTGGATCATGCCAATTTGAAATATTATGTGGATCATGCCAATTTGAAATATTATGTGGATCATGCCAATTTGAAATATGTGAATCATGCCAATTTGAAATATTATGTGAGTCATGCCAATTTGAAATATTATGTGGATCATGCCAATTTGAAATATGATGTGGATCATGCCAATTTGAAATATGATGTGGATCATGCCAATTTGAAATATGATGTGGATCATGCCAATTTGAAATATGATGTGGATCATGCCAATTTGAAATATTAGGTGGATCATGCCAATTTGAAATATTATGTGGATCATGCCAATTTGAAATATTATGTGGATCATGCCAATTTGAAATATTAGGTGGATCATGCCAATTTGAAATATTATGTGGATCATGCCAATTTGAAATACTAGGTGGATCATGCCAATTTGAAATATTATGTGGATCATGCCAATTTGAAATATTAGGTGGATCATGCCAATTTGAAATATTATGTGGACCATGCCAATTTGAAATATTATGTGGATCATGCCAATTTGAAATATTATGTGGATCATGCCAATTTGAAATATTAGGTGGATCATGCCAATTTGAAATATTATGTGGACCATGCCAATTTGAAATATTAGGTGGATCATGCCAATTTGAAATATTAGGTGGATCATGCCAATTTGAAATATTATGTGGATCATGCCAATTTGAAATATTATGTGGATCATGCCAATTTGAAATATTAGGTGGATCATGCCAATTTGAAATATTATGTGGATCATGCCAATTTGAAATATTATGTGGATCATGCCAATTTGAAATATTAGGTGGATCATGCCAATTTGAAATATTAGGTGGATCATGCCAATTTGAAATATTAGGTGGATCATGCCAATTTGAAATATTATGTGGATCATGCCAATTTGAAATATTATGTGGATCATGCCAATTTGAAATATTAGGTGGATCATGCCAATTTGAAATATTAGGTGGATCATGCCAATTTGAAATATTATGTGGATCATGCCAATTTGAAATATTATGTGGATCATGCCAATTTGAAATATTATGTGGATCATGCCAATTTGAAATATTAGGTGGATCATGCCAATTTGAAATATTAGGTGGATCATGCCAATTTGAAATATTATGTGGATCATGCCAATTTGAAATATTAGGTGGATCATGCCAATTTGAAATATTAGGTGGATCATGCCAATTTGAAATATTAGGTGGATCATGCCAATTTGAAATATTAGGTGGATCATGCCAATTTGAAATATTATGTGAGTCATGCCAATTTGAAATATTATGTGGACCATGCCAATTTGAAATATGATGTGGATCATGCCAATTTGAAATATGATGTGGATCATGCCAATTTGAAATATGATGTGGATCATGCCAATTTGAAATATGATGTGGATCATGCCAATTTGAAATATGATGTGGATCATGCCAATTTGAAATATGATGTGGATCATGCCAATTTGAAATATTATGTGGATCATCCCAATTGTACACCGTCCATGCTCCTTTTCATACTGGCAAAGGTCACAGGAGGATTGGAGCTCAAATGGTAAAAGCTCTTCACATTGTAAAAGATGACATATGGAATTGTTTTAACCCTCCTGTTGTGTTCCTTTCATCTTAATTCATTCTGTGTTCCCGGTCCAAAATGACAGCCCCATTATAGCTGATTCTAAATCCATAATAATTCATATATTATCACCTAATGTTGTGTTAGATCTTTTTATCAACTTAAGTTCTTGTGAACATTACAAGTTTTGAACTTCTATTTGCTATTTATGGCCTGTAGGCCTCATTGACCTGAGCTCATACAGCTCGTTTTTGAGTAAACAAAGCATAATGTATGGATTATTTTCACTATCACAAATACTCAGATGAAACATTTTGTGCTATTTATCACAGACTACTTTGTGTCAAAGTTTAACAAGGACTCTCTCCTCCTCACCAGTGTCATGATCAAAGGCATGATCAATAGCCTCACATACAGTATACCGTTTGTTCATTGTGCTGCTACAGAATGAATTGTGAGCAAGGCCTCAAAAAAGCTTTATATACCAAAGCTGCGGAAAAGTTATATATATTATTGAAACAATGTTGCAATTGTTTGTGAGAAGGCCAACAGCTGTGGTTCCCGTGAGGGAAAGATTTTATTGGGGAAAGGTTCCCATGGGGGTTGCCATGGAAGCCAAGAAGGGGAGTGAGGTGTGTGTGTGTGTGTATGCTCAAACACACATGCATGTGGGGGTCTGGGAGAGGAAGTGTGTCCATCTGATGAATGGGAATGTGCCTGAACTCAATTTTATACACTAATTGTAGTCTCAGCCATTCATTCCTAATGACGGGTCATTTTTGACCGGGAACACCACAGGTGTACAAAAGTTAAATAAAACACCCAAAATGTAATGAAAATCATCCAAAAGTATTTTGTGTGTTCAGATGCCCTGAGTGGACAAAGTCATGGAACCTTATGACATTCAGATGAAATTAACTAAATTTCTCAGAGATAACTTGTATATGGGTCCAGAACACAGCAGGAGGGTTAAGATGGTCAGAAGATGGATTTTGAATTTCAGGACCCCTTTATGTATAAACAAATAACACATACATGAATGGCAACAAAAAAGACAGTAAAGATTTTAATCATAAGAAACTAGGTTTTGAAGTGTTTGTCCTATATCTAGGAGATATAAGAAAGCTCAGGAAATCAATATTTCTTTACACATATTTAACCCCTTTTTTTTTAAGTTTCTGTTTGTTTGTTTGTGTGTGTTTGTGTGTGTTAGATAGATCCCTGGGAAGGAAGTGATGAGGGGGATGTCATTAAAAACCCTTAACCAGATGCCTGCTTGGCCCCCTGCCAGGAAACTGCTGAAACCATAACAGTATTTTCTGTACATGTATGCCCTAGTGGTTCTACCCTCCCTAGGCTACTTGTACTCTAGAAGAGCTGAATAAATTAAAACGGTATTCTCCTTTTCACACCTTGTTGTAGACTACTGTCACGTTCTGACCATAGTTCTGTTATTTTATCTTTGTTTTAGTATGGTCAGGGCGTGAGTTGGGTGGGCAGTCTATGTTTGTTTTTCTATGTTGGTTTTTTAGTTTGGCCATGTATGGTTCTCAATCAGAGGCAGCTGTCAATTGTCGTCCCTGATTGAGAATCATACTTAGGTCGCCTGGGTTTCAGTTTTGGGTTGTGGGTGTTTGTCTTCCGTGTCAGTGTTTTGTCGCCACACGGGACTGTTTCGTTCATTCCACGTTTATTGTTTTGTATTTTCGTAGTGTTCAGTTTATGTTTGAAAATAAACATAATGAACACTTACCACGCTGCGTTTTGGTCCTCCGATCCTTCTCGCTTCTCCTCCTCAAAAGAGGAGGACGAGATCCGTTACAACGACAATCGTCTGTTCCACTACATCTTGTCTAGTTGGCCAGTAAAAAAAGGAATTAACCCAATGTTGTAGATGTTGTACACGTGAAATTGTGTACAATGGACGTGGTGGATTGAGATGCATCCATTGCAAAAAAAAAACACGTTGCTCCATGCCACCTTCTCCAAAGCGCAAACAAACACTTCTTCAACTCACTGTCAACTGGAGAGGTCTCCAATGCCAGATTTCTCTATTTTCAGTCACAAAGAAACGTTGATATATTAACTGTCCTTTCTGTTACAAGCTACGTCTTTGAGACGTGCTCTAAATTAGCATGCATTTTCCCAAATGTTTTGATTTGTGAGAGAAATAATAACCCTTTTAGCCAAAGTGAGGGAGAGAGGAAGACTTTTAAGAAACAACAATCTAGAGAAACATTTTAGTGTGATTAATCTGTTCCAAAACATAATGTAGATATTTTCTGGGCATGAGCCCAATGATATTAAAAGGATAAATCAATTTCTGATAGAAAAAAATATATATATATATATTTCTTAAGTTGCCAGATTCAACCAAGCATGTTGTCAGCTATCTCATTCCATTAAACTATCAATGTACATCTAGTTTACTGAACAGTTGCAGATAAGAGATAATTGCCCGAGTATCTTTCCTGGACATTTTAGTTTTTCTTGGACGCCTCCGATTAGGTCAGGAGATACCGGTAATTACGTTTGGATGAGTCTTTCTGTTTTCACTCCTCTAACGATCTTTAGTCTTTTTGAAAGCCACAGTAAATACTTTTGACTTTATACTACAGTTAAGTTGTTTTCTTGGTTAGCTTCCTGAAAGCTTGTGTCATGCTGTTCTCTGGGAAATGGGAAGACGGAGAGCAGAGTCAGTCTAAAACTGTAGTGTTTGGTGAAAACATTATTTATAGTGTGTAGAAGAAGTAGTCCCCAAGTGTGTTTAACTATTTACTGCAGTGGGCAAAATCAAGGTCTTCAAACAAATCTACTTTGAATCAAAAGTATACACCTCACACACATGGTTATGGGCTTAGAAAAAAGAAGACACCTGTACCATGTCAGATATAAAGTTGAAATATATTGCATTTTGAGTTTGCTTCCCAATACTACACTTTATATACATTACAGAAGACTGAAATATAACAAAACTGTTTGACATAGAAACTCCAGATTATCTGTGTTTAAAAAAAAAAGTTGATTAATTATGAAATTATGATAAATATGAATAACATTCCACCCATGAGGCCACTAGGTCATTTGACTGCAGGAAAAGGCTACAAGGGCCAGACAGACCTTTGTGTTTAAATTCACTGCTAAGAGCTCCGCTTACAGTACTTTCTTGGTAGACTTCTGAATAAATCATTAAAGACGCACTATGCAGAAATCACTCTGCCATTTCCTGGTTGCTAAAATTATAATAGTTCACCTAATTTCAGTTTATGTGACAAAACAAGCAAGTGTAGTGTAGAGAATCTTTGTACCATCTAAACCGCTGTGAAATATATTTTAGATAAACAAAAATATAGTATTTTCAGCTGTTTGAAGCTGGTGTACAAAACCAAAGTAAAAGAGGCAAAAACAAAACTTAAGAACGAGGAGCATAGAAATAGCGCACATAGAACATATCTACCGCTTCTTAGACTTGCTTTCAATTAGACAACATTTCTATGTTAATTTGGTTTTGTCTCCCAAAAAGATACATATTGCAGCTTTGAAGTGGTAGATCTGTTCAACCAGGAAATGGCTGAGATATTTCTGCGTGGTGCATCTTTAACTACAGAGTTTAATAGTTTCCATTGGAGACAAGACACTATCAACACATCCCCTTAACAACTTTTTCCAGATGGTTGTGACATTAAGAGAGCAATCGGACAATAATAACTACGGACTAAGCATTTCACCAACACTTTTCTTTTCAGTTTTCCTTAAGTATCCATCTGTCTTATTTAACCAAAGAAGTGAAAAGGAATATGACATTAGTGTGAAAACTAGAACAACACAAGATCATGATTTTGTGGATATTCACAAAATGTTATCCAGAGAAGAGTCCTTTGGAGGAAGGATTGTTGACATCTATTTGACATTTGTATCTTAAAGCATAATTGGGAAATAATTAATTCAAGTTGGAATGTTTGATATTTTGGCCTGACCTAAATGTCTGTGAAGTCCGTTAAGACTCCATAACGTTTCATCTGTAGGTGCTACAAAGCAGACAATGGTCTCATATGAAGCTTCACCACTTGCTATGTAATATGAGTAGTATTTTCTTACAAACATTTAAAAATATTGAAAAAAATCATTTAAAAATGTATCTGGCTAATACTTCAATATATTGTTGACCATAATAGACTCTACATGCATATCGACGTTCTGGAGTGGATCTCTGCTACTTATAGACAAATGATCCAATTTGCGACAGCCTGCATGCCTTCCCACCTATTTGTTTTAGGTAGCACACACAAGTCAGCATGGACAGAATGCAAGAGTAGACTAATATGTGCCGTATTCTAATACTTCTCATGTGTCAAATGAGCCTATTGCCATGGTCCTTGCCAAGGTGAGACTTGCAGTCCTGTATATCTGAAATAATTGGATGTTGTAACTTTGCATCCAGCCAACCAGGAAAGCAAGCGAAGCAATTGTGGCATTCTTGAAAGTCAAGACGATCCTTGTCCTGCAAAGAAACGTTTCGTTTTTTTATATAGTTGAAAAATGGATTTAGCAAGCAGTAGGCATTTACATATGTGGAGTTGAGCTTTATACAGTGCCTTCAGAAAGTATTCATACCCCTTGACTTATTCCACATTTTGTTATATTACACCCTGAAATCAACATGGATTAAATCACACATCTACACACAATACCCCTTAAATACCCGTCCTTGGACACTGTGTTAACTAACCTCCAAACGAGCTTCAATGCCATACAACACTCCCTCCGTGGCCTCCAACTGCTCTTAAACGCTAGTAAAACCAAATGCATGCTTTTCAACCGTTCGCTGCCTGCACCCGCACGCCTGACCAGCATCACCACCCTGGATGGTTCCAACCTTGAATATGTGGACATCTATAAGTACCTAGGTGTCTGGCTAGGCTGTAAACTCTCCTTCCAGACTCATATCAAACATCTCCAATCGAAAATCAAATCAAGAGTCAGCTTTCTATTCCGCAACAAAGCCTCCTTCACTCACGCCGCCAAACTTACCCTAGTAAAACTGACTATCCTACCGATCCTCGACTTCGGCGATGTCATCTACAAAATTGCTTCCAACACTCTACTCAGCAAACTGGATGCAGTTTATCACAGTGCCATCCGTTTTGTCACTAAAGCACCTTATACCACCCACCACTGCGACTTGTATGCTCTAGTCGGCTGGCCCTCGCTACATATTCGTCGCCAGACCCACTAGCTCCAGGTCATCTACAAGTCCATGCTAGGTAAAGCTCCGCCTTATCTCAGTTCACTGGTCACGATGGCAACACCCATCCGTAGCACGCGCTCCAGCAGGTGTATCTCACTGATCATCTCTAAAGCCAACACCTCATTTGGCCGCCTTTCGTTCCAGTTCTCTGCTGCCTGTGACTGGAACGAATTGCAAAAATGGCTGAAGTTGGAGACTTTTATCTCCCTCACCAACTTCAAACATCTGCTATCTGAGCAGCTAACCGATCGCTGCAGCTGTACATAGTCTATCGGCAAATAGCCCACCCATTTTTACCTACCTCATCCCCATACTGTTTTTATTTATTTACTTTCTGATCTTTTTCACACCAATATATCTACCTGTACATGACCATCTGATCATTTATCACTCCAGTGTTAATCTGCTAAATTGTAATTATTCGCCTACCTCATGCCTTTTGCACACAATGTATATAGACTTCCCTTTTTTTCCTACTGTGTTATTGACTTGTTAATTGTTTACTCCATGTGTAACTCTTTGTTGTCTGCTCACACTGCTATGCTTTATCTTGGCCAAGTCGCAGTTGCAAATGAGAACTTTTTCTCAACTAGCCTACCTGGTTAAATAAAGGTGAAATAAAAAAAGAAAATGTAAAAAAGAAAACGTTTCAACGTGTTTTTTGAAATATTTGCACATTTCTTGAAAATGAAATACAGAAATATCTAATTTACATAAGTATTCACACCCCTGACTCAATTCGTATTAGAATCACCTTTGGCAGCGATTACAGCGGGCAGTCTTTCTGGGTAAGTGTCTAAGAGCTTTGCACACTGGGAAAGTTCAATATTTGCCAATGATCCTTTTCAAAATTCTTTAAGCTCTGTCAAATTGGTTGTTGATCATTGCTAAACAGCCATTTTCAAGTTCAAGCCAATTTAAGTCAAAACTGTGACCAGACCACTCAGGAACATTCACTGTCTTCTTAAGCAACTCCAGTGTAGATTTGGCCTTGTGTTTTAGGTTATTGTCCTGCTGAAAGGTGAATTCATCTCCCAGTGTCGAGTGGAAGCAGACCGAGCCAGGTTTTACTCTAGGATTCTGCCTGTGCTTAGCTCCATTACATTTCTTCTGTATCCTGAAAAAAACTCCCCACTTAACAATTACAAGCATACCCATAACATGATGCAACCACCACTAGGCTTGAAAATATGGAGAGCGGTACTCAGTAAGTGTTGTATTGGATTTGCCCCAAACATAACACCTGTATTCAAGACCATTTTTTTTGCAGTATTACTTTAGTGCCTTGTTGCAAACAGAATGCATGTTTTGGAATATGTTAATTCTGTACAGGCTTTTCACTCTTTCAATTAGGTTAGTATTGTGGAGTAACTACAATGTTGTTGAAGCATCTAACTTCTCTCCTATAACAGTTAAACTCTGTAACTGTTTTAAAGTCACCATTGGCCTCATGGTGAAATCCCTGAGAGGTTTCCTTCCTCTCTGGCAATTGAGTTGGGAAGGATGCCTGTGTCTTTGTATTGGCTGGGTGTATTGATACAGCAATATGAAGTGTAATTAATAACTTTACCATGGTCAAACGGATATATATTTTTATTTTTACCCATGTAACAAAACAGTAGGTGCCCTTTTTTGCTAGACGCTGGAAAACCTCAGTGGTCATTGTGGTTGAATCTATGTTTGAAATTCACTGCTCGACTGAGGGACCTTACAGATAATTGTTTGTGTGGGTTACAGAGATGAGCTCGTCATAAAAAAAACTGTTAAACACTATTATTGCACACAGAGGGAGTACATGCAACTTATGTGAATTTCTACTCCTGATCGTATTTAGGTTTGCCATAACAAAGGGGTAGGATTACGTATTGACTCAAGACATTTCGGGATTTTATTTTTCCTTTATTTGTAAACATCTAAAAAAACATAATTCCACTTTGACATTATGGGGTATTGTGTGCAGGCCAGTGACAAAACAAATCTACATTTGATCCATTTTAAATTCAGGCCGTAACAATTTGTATTTATTTTTTAAAGTCAAGGGATGTGATGAATCATTTCTGAAGGCACTGTTGTTATGTGATGACATCACCATGCCCCACGTACCTTTCGAAATTATTCGGCAATCATCATATATTCGAAAAAACACGGGTTACATAATTTGTCGCAATAAACAAAGAAAAACAAAAGAAAAAACCCACCCCTGTCAAATGGATAAACATTTTGTTGATCTTTAGAACATTTATTCTATTGCTGCAGTTTCCATTACACATGTTGCAGTGTTATTTGCGACATAGCTTTTGCTTTGTAGTATAAACTTCAATGGAAACCTGCCTAACATGCACATATTTCTCTTTTAAAATGGATCATTACTTTAAAACTAGCAAAGATCCTACTCTGGAACTTAGATATGCCCGCCCATTGAATATATTATGTTCAACAATAGAAACATTTGCCAAATCAAAAATGGTACATTTTACATGTCTATATTTTACTAAATGCATTAATTAATGTAAGACAATTATTATTTAACTCCAAATACCACTCATATTACAGAGAAAGTTGTAAAACACTATTGCGTCTTAAAGCTGCAATCGGTAACGGTGAAACTGCAATATTACAATAGCAAAGAAGTTTTTACATTTAACATTTAAGTCATTTAGCATTTTTAAACAGGGAACACTGTTTTTTCCCTCAGACATCAGCACATCATTGCACGCGCGATAGAAAAGTATAGAATGTACTACTATCCTTCCTGTTTGGCCCTGTCCGGGGGTATCATCGGATGGGGCCACAGTATCTCCTGACCCCTCCTGTCTCAGCCTCCAGTATTTATGCTGCAGTCGTTTATGTGTGGGGCTAGGGTCAGTTTCTTATATCTGGAGTACTTCTCCTGTCTTATCCGGTGTCCTGTGTGAATTTAAGTATGCTTCCTCTAATTCTCTCTTTCTTTCTCTCTCTCTTGGAGGACCTGAGCCGTAGGACCATGCCTCAGGACTACCTGGCATGATGACTCCTTGCTGTCCCCAGTCCACCTGGCCGTGCTGCTGCTCCAGTTTCAACTGTTCTGCCTGCGGCTATGGAATCCTGACGTGTTCACCGGATGTGCTACCTGTCCCAGACCTATTATTTGACCATGCTGGTCATTTATGAACATTTGAACATCTTGGCCATGTTCTGTTATAATCTCCACCCGGCACAGCCAGAAGAGGACTGGCCACCCCTCATAGCCTGGTTCCTCTCTAGGTTTCTTCCGAGGTTTTGGCCTTTCTAGGGAGTTTTTCGTAGCCAACGTGCTTCAACACCTACATACTGGGTTTCTGTACAGCACTTTGGGATATCAGCTGATGGACAAAGGGCTATATAAATACATTTGATTTGATTTACAAATGTTTTTTTTACAAAACAAATGCGCTTGGTGTGGCCAATGGCTCTGTTTTGCCTATCGCGGATCGCAGCTTTAAAAAGAGGCCCAGGTAAGGCCAAAAAAGATACAAATGTCAAATACATGTCAACAATCCTTCCACCAAAGGACTCTTCAATCGATTAAATGATATGAAACTCCCCAAAATCATGAGCTTGATTTGTTCTAATTTCACGAGGAATCACCCATTAGCTTCTGTTGAATTAAAACAGTTGTTTCTTTACTTAGATATTTTCAAAAATATAGAAAAGAAAAACAGGTCAGTTCATGTCACTACTGCTGAAATAACCCCAAGTGAGTAGGTCAACATAAACATGTTGAATTCACTTAGCTACGCACTACAAGTGGATCAAATAGAACATGTAATAAACACAATAGAACCCAGTAGTCCTACATCCAAAAAACATATGACAGCACACTCAAAGAGATGCAGTGTAGTAAACATCATTTTCCATTGTCACACACACACAACGTGTTTGCTGGCTCAGATTACTCTTGCAGTGTAAAATGTATAGGCTACTTGTGACTGAGTGTCATCGACTTTCCCACCTCATATTCTATTGGACATTATCCTTGTATTCAGTTTCCCACCTCATATTCTATTGGACATTATCCTTGTATTCAGTTTCCCACCTCATATTCTATTGGACATTATCCTTGTATTCAGTTTCCCACCTCATATTCTATTGGACATTATCCTTGTATTCAGTTTCCCACCTCATATTCTATTGGACATTATCCTTGTATTCAGTTTCCCACCTCATATTCTATTGGACATTATCCTTGTATTCAGTTTCCCACCTCATATTCTATTGGACATTATCCTTGTATTCAGTTTCTTGAAAAAGGATCTCAGTTTGCACAGCTTGCATTTCTTCTTCTTTTTATTCCTCCCTTTCTTATAAACCCCGTTCCATTTCGGCTCGTCCTCGTCCCCCCCGACCCAGGGTACCCAGGCCCCCCCGTTGCGGTCTGGATTGGCCCGGGGATCGTCGGTGGGGAACCTAACAGGGACGGCAGTGTAGTTGTAGTAGGCCAGACGTTCTAGCAGCTTCTTGACCACATCAGGCCTCTGCACAGCCATGTCACTGCGTTCATAGGGGTCTCCTGTGATGTTGAAGAGCCACACAGACTTCCCAGTTCCCTCAGTGTTCCGCTCCAGGTTCCACCAGCTGCCTGGGAAGTTGGCCAGTACCTGTGGTGGGACCCAGTCTCCATGGCCCGGGTCCCCTGTTAGCAGCTTCCAGTCCCCCACCCGGATGGCAGCTTGGACCGAGGTGTCCCACACATGCTGGGCCTCCTGTCCAGACCCAGACGCCAGGCCAGAGCGCCGGTGGAGTGGGTCAATGTTATGGAGGATCTCCAGGCGTGGGGACTCCCTGCCCTCACTGATAGTTGGCCATACATTGTAGCCGTCAAGACCTTCAGTCTGTGACACGTTACCCCCAGCCAGACCAACCAGGGTTGGGTACCAGTCAGTGATGTGCAAGAGGGCCTTGGAAACCCTCCGCTTGTGACGCAGCAGGGGGCTGTGTACGAAGCCCACCCCACGGACCCCTCCCTCCCAGTAGGTCCCCTTACGCCCTCGCAGGGGCCAGTTACTCCCCCCAGTGAATGGCTGGGCACCGTTGTCTGTGGAGAAGATGAGCACACTGTTGCGGTAGTAGCCGTACTTGCGCAGAGCGTAGGTGACATTGCGCACAGCCTCGTCGACGATGGACACCATGGCTGCGTACTTCCTTCTGGCTACGTTCCCCATCCCGCGGTAGGGGTAGATGTAGGCTTTGGGTGACTGAAGGGGCGTGTGGACAGCCTGCAGGGAGAGGAACATGAACAGGGGCTGGTGGGACGGATCGTGAGTGGATAGGATCTTGCGTACCCTCTGCGTGTAGAGGTGGGTGGAGAACTTGCCTCCACGGCCCCAGGCCACGGTTTCACCCTCGTGGAGGTCGTAGCCACACAGGCCTGGTCCGTCACAGGAGCCATACGTGTAGTAGTCCACGCTGCCCGTCAGAGAGCCAAAGTAGCTGTGGAAGCCTCGGCGCGTGGGCAGACACTCCTTCCTGTAGAAGCCAAGGTGCCATTTGCCCACCATGTGAGTAGCGTACCCCGCTTCCTGCAGCCGCTGTGGGAGCGTGGTCATGTCCAGAGGGAGGCAGTTGGGCTGGCGAGGCCGGATGATAGAGTGCTGGAGGCCTGTGTGGATCTGGTATCTGTGTAGGGAGAAATAATGTCCAACATTCATCTTCATTCATTGTGTAAAATAAACCCATTCAACGCTGGAGCTGATAAATAGAGTCATGATGCTGAGAACACTCTTATTGAAGATACACTTTCCACACAGATAAGTAGGCTGTGATCTACCAACCATTAAATTACTAGGTGGTTGGCAAAGCTTGTTTTACAGTCTGAGTGCAGCTTTCAAGACATACTAGGCAATTCATTAAGTCAATTAGTCTTGAAGGAAACTCTTCTAAACATTAGCATCTGTTTTCAGCCAGAAGTGTACAACAGCTTGTCACCCACCAGGGAAGGAGAAGGGTACTGTTGGGATACTTTGCAAGGATATGGGTGAGAGAGCAAAGGAATGTTGCAGGAATCAGAAGAACGAGTATATCCCCCTATTGAACTATAGTAAACACCACAATGGCTGATGTTGAAAAGGTGCTGCGGCCACTAACAGAAATAACAAAACATTCCAGGTAAAAGAAGAGATATTGAAGTTTTCATCAGTCCGGAACATGTACCTATTTTTATTACACTTGCACCTTATCCCTATATAACGTTTGTCTGGCCACCCACCCAGGTTCTTAGCGTGGTCTGATATTTGGGTGGTCTACACTGCAGTAAGCAGACGCACTCCACTTCCTTCAGACCAAGTCCCTTCCTCCCACGACCCACGCCAAAGTCCAAATGAGCATGTGGTGAGAGAGAGTCCACTGAGAGTTTATGTAATGGGTGACACAGTGCAGATATGCACACACCTATACAGAAACAGTCCATAGCTCTATTCTCCCTCTCTCTCCCTTCCTCACAGCTTTAATAACAGCCAATAGGATGGTGTCTATTAGGCCTTGGCCTTCCGTCGACATCTCTTTCAGGCACATAGGGAGTGTGTCATGTCCTCACTCCTCAGCCCAAAAAAAACAACTGTCTTGCTCCTGTTCTCTCCCCCCCCTGTGGGTTGTTCATTAGCTGAGAGTTGCTGGAGAGATAACAGCTCATTCAATTCTTCTTAGAAACACTGGGGTGAAACTCTGGGGTGAACTGTGTCTTTCTGCGAGAGATCCTCTAGTGACAGGCTACCAACCAACCCCATTACACACACACACACACACACACACACACACACACACACACACACACACACACACACACACACACACACACACACACACACACACACACAAATCAAATCAAATAAATATCACATTTATTTATATAGCCCTTCGTATATCGGCTGATATCTCAAAGTACAGTACAGAAACCCAGCCTAAAACCCCAAACAGCAAGCAATGCAGGTGTTGAAGCACGTTGGCTAGGAAAAAAACCCTAAAAAGGCCAAAACCTAGGAAGAAACCTAGAGAGGAACCACACACACACACACACACACACACACACACACACACACACACACACACACACACACACACACACACACACACACACACACACACACTGACAGCCCCACAGCTATCGTTCAGGATGCAGAGCAGCAGCTGTGTGGTATGTCGGTCAAGCAAACCCTGCAATAAAAAAATTACACAGAGCTCCTAGCAATCCACTTTCACAAAATGTTTCCACAAACGTACATTGTCCTGATAAGACCTCCCCCAAGCTGTGAACTTTAAGAGATGTTAGGACATATCAACAAGTACAACCTACTCTGAGTACTAATAATAGAGGGAATATAGCCCGTGTGTGTTTCAGACAAATTAACTTTGAGGAGGCAAGGACTCCATCTAAGCATTCGTGTCGTTCCCTTTCAATTATTTTCCTACCCGGGCGCTCATATGGTTGTGTTTATCCAGTCTTTAGCAGCCCTCATCCATTGTTTCACAATACTGGCCTCATCCTGCAGCTCTCCACGTTGCTCTCAACAGCAGATGTTTCTGCTCATGTACCCTGGGTAGAAACAGAGGTATCTACTACAGCATTGATCTTCCCCAACAGTTTACAGCTCTTTCCTGGTAAGTTATAGTGGAATAAGTGACTATTTGGCAAATGACAGTATCCCTGACCTCTATTGTAGATGTATTCAATCTCTGTTCAATGTCTGTGGGAAAACGAACCAATGTTGTTTAGCTTTCCCAACTCGCCTCCATTCGCTGAGAATTCCTAACTTTATGAATGATCATCTAACTCATCTGTTATGACATGCTGTCGATGCCAGCAGTAGTACTTCCAGTAAATGTTGTGGTTGCTCTGGATGAGTCAGCTCAAGGGACACAGCATCAGTGCAAACATTTAACAGTTGTTTTCAGTGCTGGATGAGACATTTCAAAGTACTCTACATATGTTAGGGCACTGCACTGTTGAGTCTTTTTTTTATATATATATTTTTTTATACCTTTATTTAACTAGGCAAGTCAGTTAAGAACACATTCTTATTTACAGTGACAGCCTAGGAACAGTGGGTTTAACTGCCTTGTTCAATGGGCAGAACGAGAGATTTTTTAGGGACTCTGAGTCTTAGGGACTCTTAGGCCCTAAAGGAAACACAAGTTGGCTAACAAAGGAATGCCTTGTACCATGCATGCACATATTTATCACCAAACGCAACCAGCATCTTGATCAGGAGATGATGCATTATAACGTTTTGTGGTTTCTCTATACTTGTAATTTACTCACCTGGCTGTACACTGTCATTGCCGATAATGTTGCCTACATAAAACAATACGTGTTATGTTTAATCTGTGATCAAGAGAACCAATTACAAGCATATGTTCAAGGATATCCGTGTTAAAACGCCTGATGCTGATTGTGAGGCTTTTATGCTTACCTGCCCGTGATCAACTGACTGCGTGACGGAGTGCAGATAGGTTGAACATAGTAATTCTCCAGCTTCACCCCCTCCGCGGCCAGTTTGTCCAGAGTTGGAGTCCGAATGTCCGGGTTGTGATAACCTATGTCATTGAAGCCTTGGTCGTCCGTCAGTATGAATATAATGTGTGGTGGTTGCTTAGGCTCAAACGTAATAGAGGCATCGTTTTGAGTGTGCTCCTCCACTTGATTCGGCTTGATCCAGTCCATGGATAGGTAGCCAACACTTAGCAAACTGACCATTGAGAGGCTGGTAACTGCGTGCATTTTTACTGATTTTAGAGTGCACTTGGACAGAGTCGTTAGGGTACTCGCACTCTTGTCTCTGGTTTATATTTTTGCATTACATACATTCTTGAAATAATACGTATACACACGCGCGTAATTGATGATCCTAGGATGCAGAGTGGAAACATTGTTTCTGCCGCAGATTCTCATTCGTCATCATGACGGTCTCTGCGTTTACAACGTCCAAGCTTCTCTTCTGTAAACTTGACCTCTAAACTTTGAAAGCTACTACTGCACATTATAAAGTTGCATCGTTTCCAGGCGCGCTGATAACCATTCCCTAGTCCCCACTAAACACTGACCGGCCAACTATGGTTTGATATTTACAGTAGCCTACATTAGCCTATCTTTTCCACTATTTCTCCTCTCAGTGGTTGTTAACTCCGCCCGCGTCTCATCACCGAACATGAAACAAGACCCCTTCATGGACCCACCCTCTGCCCCTGGTACAAGAAAAGCCCGGTGCGGCTCATCTCAAGGAAAGTTGTCGAGACCCTGCATTGAAAAAAAATGCATTTTTCTTATGCTACAAGGTCTTTTTTAAACGAACATAATTAAAAAATATCGGATTACGGGTAGAATCGCTCTATTGTTACTGTTAAAATGGGAGTAGGCTACAGTGAACATACGACAATTAGGCCTTTCTTGTGCTCAAGCATGCCCGTGTTATTTAAGGAGCTGCATTTCAAAAGTTCTACGACATACTTTATATTTTCATGACATGATAGTAACTCTATTATTTAATGTCAGAATGGGAGTAGGTAGGCTTCAGTCCACCTACATGTAGGCTTATGCTGTGGCTACTGCTGTATTCCAGAGGTTGTGTGAGAGAGGAGAGAATCATGAAACAGGACACCTACCTCCTAATCAGTCTATGTGTGCAGTAATCTAGCACTGCATTACATATCCCTTTATAGACTCCATGCCCTCGGCTAGGATGCGGCTACAAAGAGAAGGTACAGTTGATGTCGGAAGTTTACATGCACTTAGGTTGGAGTCATGAAAACTTGTTTTTCAATCACTCCACAAATTTCTTGTTAACAAACTGTAGTTTTGGCAAGTCGGTTAGGACATCTACTTTGTGCATGACACAAGTAATTTTTCCAATAATTATTTACAGTGGGTCAGAAGTTGACATACACTAAGCTGACTGTGGCTTTAAACACCTTGGAAAATTTCAGAAAATGATGTAATGGCTTTAGAAGCTTCTGATGGGCTTAGGTGAATTGGAGGTGTACCTGTGGATGTATTTCAAGGCCTACCTTCACACTTTGCTTGACATCATGGGAAATCCAAATAAATCAGCCAAGACCTCCACAAGTCTCTAAAAAAAAATTGTAGACCTCCAAAAGTATGGTTCATCCTTGGGAGCAATTTCCAAACGCCTGAAGGTACCACGTTCATCTGTACAAATAATAGTATGCAAGTATAAACACCATGGGACCACGCAGACGTCATACTGCTCAGGATGGAGACGCGTTCTGTCTCCTACAGATGAACATACTTTAGTGCGAAAGGTGCAAATCAATCTCAAAACAACAGCAAAGGACCTTGTGAAGATGCTGGAGGAAACAGGTACAAACGTATCTATATCCACAGTCAAACGAGTCCTATATCGACATAATATGAAAGGCCGCTCAGCGAGGAAGAAGCCACTGCTCCAAAACCGCCATAAAAAAGCCAAACTACGGTTTGCAACTGCACGTGGGGACAAAGATCATACTTTTTGGAGAAATGTCCTCTGGTCTGATGAAATAAAATAGAACTGTTTGGCCATAATGACCATCACTATGTTTGGATGAAAAAGAGGGAGGCTTACAAGCCGAAGAACACCATCCCAACCGTGAAGCACGGGGGTGGCAGCATCATATTCTGGGGGTTCGTTGCTTCAGGAGGGACTGGTGCACTTCATAAAATAGATGGCACCGTGAGGAAGGGAAATTATGTGGATATATTGAAGCAACATCTCAAGACATCAGTCAGGAAGATAAAGCTTGGTCGCAAATGGGTCTTCCAAATGGACAATGACCCCAAGCATACTTCCAAATTTGTGGCAAAATGGCTTAAGGACAACAAAGTCAAGGTATTGGAATGGCCATCACAAAGCCCGGACCTCAATCCTAAAGACAATTTGTGGGCAGAACTGAAACAGCGTGTAGGCAAGGCGTATAGGCAAGGAGGCCTATAAAACCTGACTCAGTTACACCAGCTCTGTCAGGAGGAATGGGCCAAAATTCACAGAACTTATTGTGGGAAGCTTGTGGAAGGCTACCCGAAAAGTTTGACCCAAGTTAAACAATTTAAAGGCAATGCTACCAATACCAAATGAGTGTATGTAAACTTCTGACCCACTGGGAATATGATGAATGAAATAAAAGCTGAAATAAATCATTTTCTCTACTATTATTCTGACATGTCACATTCTTAAAATAAAGTGGTGATCCTAACTGACCTAAGACAGGGACTTTTTACTAGGATTAAATGTCAGGAATTGTGGAAAAACAAGAGTTTAAATGTATTTGGCTAAGGTGTATGTAAACTTTCAACTTCAACTGTATATGTAAGGTTGATGGAGAATCAGATGTACCTGTCACCATTAGAGGCCCCTGTAATATACTTGTGTTTTCACATGGTACGCTTCATGCTGTCAAATAAAACACACACACTAACAACAGGGATGTAAAAGTACTTAAGTAAAATACTTTAAAGTTCTACTTAAGTTGTTTTGTGGGGTATCTGTACTTTACTTGACTATTTATATTTTTGACAACTTTTACTTTTACTCCACTACATTCCTATCGAAGATAATGTACTTTTGACCCCATATATTTTCCTTGACACCCAAAAGCTACTTTTTTTTATGCTTAACGGGACAGGAAAATGGTCCAATTCACACACTTATAAAGAGAACATCCCTGGTCATCACTACTGTCTCTGATCTGGCGGAAAATGGAGGTGGTAGGCAACAGGGAAATGTGTCATGTTCCAAATACTTCATTTGTAAATTATCTCTGAGTGTTGGTGTGCACCTGGCTATCAATAAATGTTTTTTTTTTAAGTAAGAAAAATGTGCTATCTGGTTTTATTAATATAGGGAATTTGGAATGATTTACACTTTTACTTTTGATACTTATGTATTAGTTTAGCAATTGCATTTACTTTTGATACTTAAAACCAAATACTTTTAGACTTACTCAAGTAGCATTTTACTGGGTGACTTTCACTTGAGTCATTTTCTATTAAGGTATATCTACTTTTACTCAAATATGACAATTGGGTACTTTTTTCCACCACTGCCTAACAAGTACATCCCTCTTCCCTCTATACCCCTAGGCACAATATTACCTTTACAGGGCAACGAAAGTGTGCCAGAAGTTCATCCGATTTCACTCAACACAAAGCAAGGATTTTGCTGCTTCCCTGCGACGCCACCACCAAAAAAGTTATCATAGCACAATGTCAAGTGTCAAGAATCCACCAACGTTGCCTGACTAACATCTATACCTGCAAATGTTTTCTTTATCAACTGTTTTCTTTTTTGAATAGGAAGTATGCCTGTGTACCTAGAATAACCTTGTTGACCAGCCCCAGGGCAGAGGAGGGTCTCTGCTGCCAAGGGGTTAGCTTTAGCTCCAGTGTTAGTGTTTAACTTGGCTGCAACTGGATATTTATGGTCCACCTGGGCATTAGGAAACAGACAGTGGGTTTTTAACCGCTCTGTAGCATTCCACCATTGAAACATTGATTTTCTCACTCCGTTTTCCACTGGAGAGGGAAGTGACACCGATTATTAATCTTAGTTCATTAGAGCTGTCTTCCATAGTTTCGTTACTGAGGTTTTTGAAACGTTCTGTTTGCCTTTTGTCCTTGAAAGTCCTTTCCTCCCACACTGAAAAAGGAAATAGGTATTTGTAAGGAGACACAGCATTAACAACTTTGAAACTGTACAGCTTTGTGAAAGGGAATGTTCCAACAAAACAGAGAGCAAGAAAGTGAACTCTATTGATTTTCTAGCGAATTGATGGATTAATCGTCCTCGGTGGTTGAAGTGTGTGTGAAGTCGCAGGATACGGTGCAAACGCCCTAAATGCAAAGACCTGCTTTGAGAGGGGGTGTAGTTGTAACACTCACAGCAAGCAGGGCGTTAGACTTTATTAGACCGCAATAATACCAAAACATTCACCGGATTTGTTCTGGCATTAGTCAGGATTACATGAAACTTTACTTGGCTGTATGTTTATTGACAGAGATTTAATGCCATTAGCAGTTCTTCTGTCAACCCATGTAAGATTTTATTTGTGAGGGAAAAATATTTTCTTTCCTTCCCCTCCCCTCCCATCCCTTGGCACAAAGTAACAGCCAATAGGGGAGTTGTCAATGGGCATTCATTCATTGAACAGGTTACTGATTATGCATGGTTATGTATTTCCTCTTTAATAGAGTAAGCCTACTTCTCTTTCACACGTGTATTTCAGTGGTATAGTTGCTGTAGTTGTCTGTACTGTAGTAATGTGATTGAAATAACAATAAGAATGCAAAAATAAATCACAGTACAGATTGGTATTTGAGATCCAATATCATTTTTTACTGAATGGCAGACAATGGTCTGCCACAATGATCATTCATGTTAGAAGATGGTCCTATATTTAAAGTGGTTGGGCCAGAGGAATGAGCTGTTGGCATTTGTGGAAGGAAAAATAAGAGGAGGAACCAGGCAAACGTGTCATGTTCCAACATGGAAAGCACAAGGCTATGCCCATGCGGTTAGCGTTCATATTTACTCTACTCACTGAAACTCACACAGCTGCTCCAGCATTTATCTGACGGTTTTGTCATGATATACATACAGAGAGTAAATGAGACAAGGTGTTATTAATGGTTCATTGACCATCTTAGCGATATGGTTTAGCATGAGAAGATATTTCTAGTCACATGAACCAAAGTTTGAACAGGAAGAGTCTGTTTTTTGGTTGGGCTGATTTAGCACATATCTATTATTTAACAGAGCCAGAAGCCAGGTATGACATCAGATTAGAAAATGTGTTCTGTGATTAGTTGTTCTTTGTTTAGTTTTATTTTGTATACATGGCAGCTAAAATCTGAATTGCATATCCCAAAGCACATAAAAAAATAACACTAACACAGTAGGGAAGCTAGAGACTGGAAGAATGAATGACGAATTGAAGCAGTTGCGATGGCATTAAGAGTGGAGGAACTTCAGGCATGGATGGTCATGGAGGAGGGAGCCGGTCAGAGTCAGTGACACAGTCAGGTCCGCAGCCTTAGCAGCTCACCTCACTATCCTGTCTCCAATGTCCTTGCTTCGGGCTTAGTAGCTTGATTGTTAGATTTTTTGCTTGAGAAATTACTCTTTGCTAAGAAGCTACGTGTATCTTTTTAACCATTTTATTTTAAAACAATCACAGTAAGGTACTTAATTTAAACCAGAAATAATTTGATAGGAGATAAACAAAACAGCTGCAATTGAACTTTAAAGGTAGAGTATATTCACTAGTACAAGCCATCTTCGTATTCAGTTCTCTACTTTTCATGAAGTCAGCGTTTGGGCATTCAAGTCCAATGAGTTCTGTCCTCTACATGTGCATACTTATGGTTCTACCAATGCATTTTAGGGCAGGATCCCCCCCACTTTGTTTTAGGGAACATCTATACTGTGATACATCCAACAGATTTTAACCATATATTTTATGTAGTAACCTTGCTAAACCAGGCATGTGTTGACATGGAAAGGCAAAATAGTCATACCATCCTAGTCAAAGTGTTGATTGAACTGGGTACAGTAAAGGGTACAGTAACTAACATTTGCACTGCCTGAAAGTTGGCAAATACACTGAAGATGGGGTTTGCAAAGTTACCCAATTTACTCATTTCTGATGGTTTATTGATAATGATGAACATGGTTCTTTTAATCTGGTTTCTTTACTCAAAAGCTAATTACTGAAGTGTTTATCTATAGCATGAATATAAAACTACATTGTTGCCAGACACTTGTGTGTAAACCTTGCACTGCAATGCGGATAGCCTGGTCGCATCGTCTCGGACAGAACATTGGGTACATAGAACAAGCTTCATTAACCTTGCGAGTTTGACAGTATTGGGTGCACATCAACTCATTTACTTATCAACAATCAGCACTCCTACAAGCTTCACATTCCTATGAATAGAATTGAAATTCACACGAACACATCAACGCAGCAGCTTGTCACAAGTTACTCAGATTTATTAAAACAGCAATAGAGATGTGATACACATGTAAAATGTACAAATCACTGTCTTCGGGGCAGCCGGATTGGTCATGCTTTTGATTTCACAACTGTCTCCAGCGCTTTAGCCACTTGGTCAGCGTTCATATTGTCAAGGGCCACACTGCTCTCTTTACCAAAATCTGCAAAACAAGTACATTTGAAAGAACCAAATGAATACATGGACATAAAGATGGCGGTTCAATTGGCATACAGTGAAACATGTTAATCACCTAGCTACTGAAACAATGCTCTCACCATATCTTGCCCAAAGCTTAGGCTGAACACCTGAGCACTCCCTGATGAGGATGGGGAATGTGGGGTTTGCCTTCTTCAGTTCCACATAGTGCTGCTCCACAAAATCCCTGAAGAACATGGAATAAACAGTGAAATAGTTATTTCACCATTTCATAATACTAGCTTACTACTCCATAGTAGTGAAATAGCAAGCTATTAAACAAGGGAGACAATCGTCTCACTGGTAACGGGAAAGCGCAATGCAGCTGACTGATAAAGCGGCCTCATTTAGATGTATACTGTTGAATTAATATCACGATAAATCATATAAAGGATGTTGTAGAGCTGTATGTAGCTAGATAGGAGAGTCGTCTGCAAATTATTTCAGTTTGAGCTGATTGCAATTGTTTGCTAACCTACTATGTTCACATGTAACGTTAACACCTGTCTGGCAGTGCAGTAGCTTGTGCTAGTTATGAGTAACGCGGTGACCGCTAGCGAAGTACCTAACATAGCTATGGTGATCATTCTAATATTGGATAACACATTTCGATTCCGTGAACATATAACTGCCGTCACGTTTGAGAAATTACCTTGCTCCTTGACTCGCAGGCGATGTCTGGCACAAATGTAGACGAATCTCTCGAAGGTTTTTAGCAAGGTTAGAGCCAATGCCTCGTACTACGGCAGCGGCCATGATGTTTTTTTTCTGCTTTGGGTGAATATTCCTGAACACGCCCATCTCTCAACAACAAACCATTTAAAAGAAGTGTTGTAATTTGAACCAATCACTTTCCACGTTCAAGATGAACGTAAAATTCGGGCCAAGAAGAACACCAATCGATGAAGATTGCCACAAATCGAGCAGTCATTTATATCAAAATGAATCTAGCCGCCATTATACATTTAACTTCACGCTAACTCTTATGTAACAGTTGATCACAAACTCGATATGTTACTTGAGAGTGTGATCAATTTATTTCTAAATGCCCAAACGAGAACGAGAGAGAATTTAAATTACATTTATTTTGAATTTGTTTGAGCTAACGTTATACCAAATATGTTCTCATTGTTCTATCTGGGGTTATACATTAGCTAGTTTTTGCGTTTGCTTATAGCTAGTTACTTAACTAACGTTACAGTGGTGGAAAAAGTACAGACAGTCATAGAAAATGATTCAAGTAAAGGAGTAGGTCACCCACATATTTAATTAAAAATATACTTAAGAATCAAAAGTACATGTAATTGCTCAAATATACTTAAGTATTAAAAGTATAAATAATTTCAAATGCCTTATATTAAGCAAACCATTGAAAAACTATATATCTTCTAACATTAGTAGTTTTGGGTGTCAAGGAAAATGTATGGAGTAAAAAGTACATACTTTTCTTTAGGAATGTTGTAAAGTAAAAGTTTTGAAAAATACAAATAGTAAAGTACAGATATCCCCCAAAATTACTTAAGTAGTATTTTTACCAAATTTTACACTGGTTAGCTAACCATCTGACCTACTACTAGCATTATTAGCTAATGTTCCTGAATCCCGTTGTGTATAAGCGTTGAATTACTCATTCAATGTTCACTGCCTATATTTGGATTCACATTTCCTGGCTCAAAACAGTTGCTTTGAATGCTAAAAATCATAGTTTAAGAACACTTTTAAAGCCTCAAAGGATAAGATGATCCAACTTTCAAACAAGTTATTTTTGGCCAGCCACTGCAGTCAACATGTGTAAACAATTAACAAGATAATTAACTACAACATGCTCTTGCCACATGGAAATATGGCCATGTGGGAACCCTAACCTTATAAACATTCTAGTAATTTATCCTTCTGATTTTAGAAAATAATTTATCGCTGATATGAAAGATAAGGTACTTGTGTTTACAAAACTACCGCAAGCGATGCGTGTTAATGTTCAGACCGAGCCTCTGGGCTCTTAACAAAGCTCCCCCAGACAGAATATAGTTATCTAGGGTCTATGAATAGGCTACAGCATGGTATGATCTGGCCCCCAGAGCAGCCTCACTACCTCAGCAGCCCTGCCAATGTGTAATTATTGTTACAGACTCACAGGGGTAATTTTGGCTCCAGCGGATAGTATTTGAGGCAAAGCCAAACCTGAAACTGCATTCGCCTCTCTGTGAGAATGTCTTTATATAACATAATCTATCCACAATAGTTTTATTACTGGTACTATGGTAAAACACTTTATCTAACCTGTAGTGGACTTTGTGATATGTTTGTGTTTCTTCTGACCAGAGGGAGCAGGCGACCTGTATTTCTTGCTTTGATCATAGGAAAAGGTTACCATTGAAAGAGGGGATTTCTGAGGTAGCGTTAAGTGCGGAGGTGGAGCAATTGAAGTTGAAAATTCCTGGTGTTTTTGAAGCCCACCATTTGATGCGAAGCAGACCCGGTGGGGAGCGTGGTGAAACAGAGGAGTCATTGTCAGTCCTTTTGAGTCAGCGTCTGTACCAGACAAAAGCATGTTAGGATAGATCAGTTATTTTGATAGAGCAACGTTTATGGTCATGTTGCAGCAGGAGGCAGATTCCAAGATGTGGGAAGTGTGCATGGGACAGAGAAATGTGTAGATTCGGTGGATAAAGTTGTGTGTTAACTGTAGGGGTGCTCATGTTGCTGGGGATCAGAAGTGTCCAGTGCGAGAGTGACCAGTTGAAGTGGCCAGAGTCAGACCACTGCAGAAAGAGGGTGTCCTATACTGAGTCAGTGAAGAATGTGGAGGATGGGTCAAGGGTGAGTGATCCTGCGAGGATCCCAGTGAGTAGTAGATTTGTGCCAGCACAGAGGGATAGGGCAACGAATGATTTATGCTTCTGTAAGGTTGTCTTCTTAGCGTTCATAGCAATGGTTATCAACTGTACTGCAGAAATGGAAGGCAAATCACAGAGAGTAGATATTGTGGTGGCAGCTGCAGAGACATATTTGTGTATACAAGATTTGACTTCAGAAGAGTTATAGTGTGTATTGAGGCGTTGTGTCCCGTCTTCCAAGGCCGTTGGCATGGTGCAGGAACAGATAGGGTCAAAGTAGTGGAATGGGGTAGTGTGTTTTAATGAGTGTAGGTGGCAGCTGCAGAGAAGTACCTGGGTGTAAGAGATTTTGCTGAAGAAGAGTTAATAGGGTGGTAATTTTTATTTTTATGAAATAGTGGTATATAAACTCAGCAAAAAAGAAATGTCCTCTCACTGTCAACTGCATTTATTTTCAGGAAACTTAACATGTGTAAATATTTGTATGAATGTGACAGAAATGGAATAATGTGTCCATGAACAAAGGGGGGGTCAAAATTAACAGTCAGTGTCTGGTGTGGCCACCAGCTGCATTAAGTATTGCAGTGCTTCTCCTCCTCATGGACTGCACCAGATTTGCCAGTTCTTGCTGTGAGATGTTACCCCACTCTTCCAGCAAGGCATCTGCAAGTTCCCAGACATTTCTGGAGGGAATGGCCCTAGCCCTCACCCTCCGATCCAACAGGTCCCAGAACAAGCAGCATGGCTGGTGGCATTGACATGCTGGAGGGTCATGTCAGGGTGAACCTGCAGGAAGGGTACCACATGAGGGAGGAGGATGTCTTCCCTGTTACACACAGCGTTGAGATTGCCTGCAATGACAACAAGCTCAGTCCGTTGATGCTGTTTTATTTTTTTATTTTTTTATTTCACCTTTATTTAACCAGGTAGGCTAGTTGAGAACAAGTTCTCATTTGCAACTGCGACCTGGCCAAGATAAAGCATAGCAGTGTGAACAGACAACACAGAGTTACACATGGAGTAAACAATTAGCAAGTCAATAACACAGTAGAAAAAAATGGGCAGTCTATATACAATGTGTGCAAAAGGCATGAGGAGGTAGGCGAATAATACAATTTTGCAGATTAACACTGGAGTGATAAATGATCAGATGGGCATGTACAGGTAGAGATATTGGTGTGCAAAAGAGCAGAAAAGTAAATAAATAAAAACAGTATAAAAACAGTATGGGAATGAGGTAGGTGAAAAAGGGTGAGCTATTTACCTATAGACTATGTACAGCTGCAGCGATCGGTTAGCTGCTCGGATAGCTGATGTTTGAAGTTGGTGAGGGAGATAAAAGTCTCCAACTTCAGCGATTTTTGCAATTCGTTCCAGTCACAGGCAGCAGAGTACTGGAACGAAAGGCGGCCAAATGAGGTGTTGGCTTTAGGGATGATCAGTGAGATACACCTGCTGGAGCGCGTGCTACGGATGGGTGTTGCCATCGTGACCAGTGAACTGAGATAAGGCGGAGCTTTACCTAGCATGGACTTGTAAATGACCTGGAGCCAGTGGGTCTGGCGACGAATATGTAGTGAGGGCCAGCCGACTAGAGCATACAAGTCGGAGTGGTGGGTGGTATAAGGTGCTTTAGTGACAAAACGGATGGCACTGTGATAGACTGCATCCAGTTTGCTGAGTAGAGTGTTGGAAGCCATTTTGTAGATGACCTCGCCGAAGTCGAGGATCGGTAGGATAGTCAGTTTTACTAGGGTAAGCTTGGCAGCGTGAGTGAAGGAGGCTTTGTTGTGGAATAGAAAGCCGACTCTGGATTTGATTTTTGATTGGAGATGTTTGATGTGAGTCTGGAAGGAGAGTTTGCAGTCTAGCCAGACACCTAGGTACTTATAGATGTCCACATATTCAAGGTTGGAACCATCCAGGGTGGTGATGCTAGTCGGGCATGCGGGTGCAGGCAGCGATCGGTTGAAAAGCATGCATTTGGTTTTACTCGCGTTTAAGAGCAGTTGGAGGCCACGGAAGGAGTGCTGTATGGCATTGAAGCTCGTTTGAGGTTTGATAGCACAGTGTCCAATGACGGGCCGAAAGTATATAGAATGGTGTCGTCTGCATAGAGGTGGATCAGGGAATCGCCCGCAGCAAGAGCAACATCATTGATATATACAGAGAAAAGAGTCGGCCCGAGAATTGAACCCTGTGGCACCCCCATAGAGACTGCCAGAGGACCGGACAGCATGCCCTCTGATTTGACACACTGAACTCTGTCTGCAAAGTAATTGGTGAACCAGGCAAGGCAGTCATCCGAAAACCGAGGCTGTTGAGTCTGCCGATAAGAATTTGGTGATTGACAGAGTCGAAAGCCTTGGCGAGGTCGATGAAGACGGCTGCACAGTACTGTCTTTTATCGATGGCGGTTATGATATCATTTAGTACCTTGAGAGTGGCTGAGGTGCACCCGTGACCGGCTCGGAAACCAGATTGCACAGCGGAGAAGGTACGGTGGGATTCGAGATGGTCAGTGACCTGTTTGTTGACTTGGCTTTCGAAGACCTTAGATAGGCAGGGCAGGATGGATATAGGTCTATAGCAGTTTGGGTCCAGGGTGTCTCCTCCTTTGAAGAGGGGGATGACTGCGGCAGCTTTCCAATCCTTGGGGATCTCAGACGATATGAAAGAGAGGTTGAACAGGCTGGTAATAGGGGTTGCGACAAAGGCGGCAGATAGTTTCAGAAATAGCGGGTCCAGATTGTCAAGCCCAGCTGATTTGTACGGGTCCAGGTTTTGCAGCTCTTTCAGAACATCTGCTATCTGGATTTGGGTAAAGGAGAACCTGGAGAGGCTTGGGTGAGGAACTACGGGGGGGCGGAGCTGTTGGCCGAGGTTGGAGTAGCCAGGCGGAAGGCATGGCCAGCCGTTGAGAAGTGCTTATTGAAGTTTTCGATAATCATGGATTTATCGGTGGAGACCGTGTTTCCTAGCCTCAGTGCAGTGGGCAGCTGGGAGGAGGTGCTCTTGTTCTCCATGGACTTCACAGTGTCCCAGAACTTTTTGGAGTTGGAGCTACAGGATGCAAACTTTTGCCTGAAGAAGCTGGCCTTAGCTTTCCTGACTGACTGCGTGTATTGGTTCCTGACTTCCCTGAACAGTTGCATATCACGGGGCTATTCGATGCTATTGCAGTCCGCCACAGGATGTTTTTGTGCTGGTCGAGGGCAGTCAGGTCTGGAGTGAACCAAGGGCTGTATCTGTTCTTGGTTCTGCATTTTTTGAACGGAGCATGCTTATCCAAAATGGTGAGGAAGTTACTTTTAAAGAATGACCAGGCATCCTCAACTGACGGGATGAGGTCAATGTCCTTCCAGGATACACGGGCCAGGTCGATTAGAAAGGCCTGGTCACAGAAGTGTTTTAGGGAGCGTTTGACAGTGATGAGGGGTGGTCGTTTGACTGCGGCTCCGTGGCGGATACAGGCGATGAGGCAGTGATCGCTGAGATCCTGGTTGAAGACAGCGGAGGTATATTTGGAGGGCCAGTTGGTCAGGATGATGTCTATGAGGGTGCCCTTGTTTACAGAGTTAGGGTTGTACCTGGTGGGTTCCTTGATGATTTGCGTGAGATTGAGGGCATCTAGCTTAGATTGTAGGACTGCCGGGGTGTTAAGCATATCCCAGTTTAGGTCACCTAACAGAACAAACTCTGAAGCTAGATGGGGGCGATCAATTCACAAATGGTGTCCAGGGCACAGCTGGGAGCTGACGGGGTCGGTAGCAGGCGGCAACAGTGAGAGACTTGTTTCTGGAGAGAGTAATTTTCAAAATTAGTAGTTCAAACTGTTTGGGTATGGACCTGGAAAGTATGACATTACTTTGCAGGCTATCTCTGCAGTAGACTGCGACTCCGCCCCTTTGGCAGTTCTATCTTGACGGAAGATGTTATAGTTGGGTATGGAAATCTCTGAATTTTTGGTGGCCTTCCTGAGCCAGGATTCAGACACGGCAAGGACATCAGGGTTAGCAGAGTGTGCTAAAGCAGTGAGTAAAACAAACTTAGGGAGGAGGCTTCTGATGTTGACATGCATAAAACCAAGACTTTTTCGATCACAGAAGTCAACAAATGAGGGTACCTGGGGACATGCAGGGCCTGGGTTTACCTCCACATCACCCGCGGAACAGAGAAGGAGTAGTATGAGGGTGCGGCTAAAGGCTATCAAAACTGGTCGCCTAGAGCGTTGGGGGCAGAGGATAAGAGGAGCAGGTTTCTGGGCATGGTAGAATATATTCAGGGCATAATGCGCAGACAGGGGTATGGTGGGGTGCGGGTACAGCGGAGGTAAGCCCAGGCACTGGGTGATGATGAGAGAGGTTGTATCTCTGGACATGCTGGTTGTAATGGGTGAGGTCACCGCATGTGTGGGGGGTGGGACAAAGGAGGTAACAGGGGTATGCAGAGTGGATCTAGGGGCTCCATTGTGAACTAAAACAATGATAACTAACCTGAACAACAGTATACAAGGCATATTGACATTTGGGAGAGACATACAGCGAGGCATACAGTAATCACAGGTGTTGAATTGGGAAAGCTAGCTAAAAACAGTAGGCGAGGCTAATCAGCTAGCACAACAAACAGCAGGTAAAATGGCGTTGACTAGGCAACTGGGCCGACAGATAAAACAAACAAGCAGAATGGAGTACCGTGATTAATGGACAGTCCAGCGTGCGTCAGCTATGTAGCCAAGAGATCAGTGTCCAGGGGGCAGCGGTGGATGGGCAGGGAAGCTGGGCTGGCGAGTGTTATCCAGGTTTAAAAAAAATAAAAAAAATAAAAAATAACTAACAATGACTAAATAGCTTGTAGCTAGTTAGCTGGTTAGCGTCTGGAGGTTCTTGAGTGTGTCATAAAAATAAAATAAAAATTAAAGGTGATAGCGATTCCGTATCACAGTGGGTGAGGCAGGTTTCCGGAAGGTATAAACAAAATAAAAATCAAAGAGAGATAGAAAGTAAATGGGTTCAGAGTGTTTGGAATGCAGTGAGCCAGATGGTTAGCAGGCCTGTGCTAACAAGCTAACAGTTCGTAGGCCCGGGCTAGACAAGCTAGCCGTTAGCAGGCCGAATTAGCAAGCAGGGAGATAACGAGGGCTAGAGAGCTAACCTTTGGGGGACGTCGCGATGGGGTGAGTCTGTTTATTCCTCTTCTTGCGGTGACATCGACAGACCGGTCGTGGGCCCGGGTAATTGTAGCCCAGGAGTATGCTACAGGAGCTCTAGTGCGCTGGGTGAGCTGGAGACACAGCGTTTCAGAAAGCTCGCGGGCCTTGGCCAGCAGATGGATCTTTGGCGATGTCACAACGAAAAAGCCTGTTGAAACCACCTCGGACGATTATGTCGGCGGACCAGTCGTGATGGATCGGCGGGGCTCCGTGTCGGCAGTAAAGGGTCCAGGCCAATTGGCAAAAGAGGTATTGTTGGGCCTCTTCGGCTAGTCGGGAGATGGGCTTAGCTCAAGGCTAACTGTAGCTTGTTTTGGGACAGAGACGTTAGCCAGGAGTAGCCACTCGGATTGCAGCTAGCTAGTTGCGATGATCCGGTGTAAAGGTTCAGAGCTTGCGGTAGGAATCCGGAGATGTGGTAGAGAAAGAGCAGTCTGATATGCTCTGGGTTGATGTCGCGCTGGTGTCCTAGTTAGCTTTGAAGACCGCTAGCAATGGCTAACTGAGTACGAGCTAGTAGCTAGTTAGCTGGCTAGCTTCTGATGGTGGTTCCGGTTCTAAAGTAAAGTATAGAAAAAGCAGATCCGTACCACATTGGGTGATGCGGGTTGCAGGAGAGTATATTCAGCTCTAGTTTGAAAGTGAGATTAAAATATGTACGAAATATATACAGAAAAAAAAACTGAAGAAAACTATATTTACACTAGACAGGACGGGACAAGACAAAACACACGTCCGATTGCTACGCCATCTTGGAATCGTATGTGACACACTGCCCCAGACCATGATGGACCTCCCACCTCCAAATCGATCCCGCTCCAGAGTACATGCCTCGGTGTGACGCTCATTCCTTCGACGATAAACGCGAATCCGACCATCACCCCTGGTGAGACAAAACCACAACTCATCAGTGAAGAGTACTTTTTGCCAGTCCTGTCTGGTCCAGCGACGGTGGGTTTGTGCCCATAGGCGACATTGTTGCCTGTGATGTCTGGTGAGGACCTGCCTTACAACAGGCCTTCAAGCCCTCGGTCCAGCCTCTCTCAGCCTATTACGGACAGTCTGAGCACTGATGGAGGGGTTGTGCGATCCTGGTGTAACTCAGGCAGTTGTTGTTGCCATCCTGTACCTGTCCTGCAGGTGTGATGTTCGGATGTACCAATCCTGTGCAGGTGTCGTTACACGTGGTCTGCCACTGCAAGGACCATCAGCTATCCGTCCTGTTTCCCTGTAGCGCTGTCTTAGGCGTCTCACAGTACGGACATTGCAATTTATTGCCCTGGCCACATCTGCAGTCCTCATGCCTCCTTGCAGCATGCCTAAGGCACGTTCACGCAGATGAGCAGGGACCCTGGGCATCTTTCTTTTTGTGTTTGTCAGAGTCAATAGAAAGGCTTCTTTAGTGTCCTAAGTTTTCATAACTGTGACCTTAATTGCCTACCGTCTGTAAGCTGTTAGTGTCTTTACATCCGTTCCACAGGTGCATGTTTATTAATTGTTTATGGTTCATTGAACAAGCATGAGAAACAATGAAGATCTGGGAAGTTATTTGGATTTTTACAAATTATCTTTGAAAGACATGATCCTGAAAAAGGGACATTCTTTTTTTGCTGAGTTTAGGTGTAGGGTTGGTTAGTGGTGCAAGTTTTTCCTTTTAGGAACAGGACTAATGAAGAGAATTTAATGTAGGTAGGCCGTGACTGGCCTCACAACTTAGTACAGTAGGTGGCGGTGTATGCACCTTTAAGTTGGATGCGATCTGCCAACCCAATCCCAAAGATGAAGAAGGTGACAATGCCTGCCAGTTCTTTGCTAAGTCCAACAGCTATGCTGAGTGCTACCCAGCCACCTGAGACCACTAATTAATCCCTGTCACCCACAGTACATGTCATATTCTACAGTAGTCATTTTGACATAGTTGGTGTACCTGTTTGATTTGAGTGTTCTCTCTCTTGCTCTCTGTGCTGCATCCCTGATTAAAGGAAGTGGGTTCTTTTTAGTTGTAGTAAAGAGAAACCTGACAATATAAAGCATTAACATCACAAATAAGTTTATTTCCAACATGACAGCGAATACAACATAGCCGGTTCCAAGCTGAGTCCATCTGCAGCCATTCAAAGGAAGCACACTAAAATACCTTGGCCAACAACCAATGAGGCCTGCCAATTTTTTTAAAGGCACACGTAGCCTACATATCAATGCACACACTCAAACTATCTAGGTCAAATAGGGGAGAGGTATTGTGCTTTTGAGGTGTTGCTTTATCTGTTTTTTCAAACCAGGTTTGCTGTTTATTTGAGCAATATGAGATGGAAGGAAGTTCCATGCAATAAGGGCTCTATATAATACTGTACGCTTTCTTGAATTTATTCTGGTTTTAGGTACTGTGAAAAGACCCCTGGTGGCATGTCTGGTGGGATAATTGGGTGTCTCAGAGCTGTGTGTAAGTTGACTATGCAAACAATTTGGGATTTTCAACACATTAATGTTTCTTATAAAAAGAAGTGATGCAGTCAGTCTCTCCTCAACTCTTAGCCAAGAGAGACTGGTGTAACAGTATAGCTTCCTTCCCTCTCCTCGCCCCTACCTGGGCTAGAACCAGGGACCCTCTGCACACATCAACAACTGCTTCCCACAAAGCATCGTTAACCAAAACTGCAAAACTTGCTTTTTGGAGTGTGGTGTCAAAAAAAGCATAGCATCTCTTTATTACGGCCAGACGTCTCCCCATCTTTACAACCATTGAATCCATAGGTTTTGACCATGACAGTTTACAATCTAAGTTAACCAAGTAATTTAGTCTCCTCAACTTGTTCAACAGCCACACCATTCATTTCCAGACTCAGCTGAGGTCTAGAAATTAAGGAATGATTTGTACCAAATGCAATGCTCTTAGTTTTAGAGATGTTCAGGACCAGTTTATTACTGGCCACCCATTAAAAACAGACTGCAACTCTTTGTTAAGGGTTTCAGTGACTTCATTAGCTGTGGTTGCTGATTGCTTTATGGTTGAATCATCAACATACACATGCTTTATTTAATGCCAGTGGCAGGTCGTTGGTAAAAATAGAGAGTAGAGGGTCTAGAGAGCTGCACTGCTGTACACCACACTTTACATGTTTGACTTTAGAGAAGCTTCCACTAAAGATAACAATTTGAGTTCTATTAGATAGCTCTGAATCCACGATATGGCAGAGGTTGAAAAGCCATAACACATACGTTTTTTCAACAACAGGTAATAGTCAATAATATCAAAGTCTGCACTGACTTCTAACAGAACAGCTCCCACAATTTTCTTATCAATTTCTTTCAGCAAGCTTATAGGTCTGCTGTTAGAACCAGTAAAGGCCGCTTTAACACTCTTGGGTAGCGGAATTACTTTGGCTTCCCTCCAGGCCTGAGGACAAAAAATAGATCTCCTCTAGTTGTACTTGCTGGTATGCCTGTGACAACTCCAGCTTCATGAACAAGTAATTTGTTTTTGGTAATGGATGCTGCTCTACTTCCAGCCACAGATTGATAGTTCCCTTGAAATCTTCACATATTCTTACAGTATTGTCTGTTTTCGGTATACACACAATTGGAGCAACCCATTCACTGTAGTTAACTGGTGTAAGGATCCCTTCTGACTCCAATTTGACTGTCACGTTCTGACCTTAGTTTATTTTTATGTCTTTGTGTTAGGTTGGTCAGGGCGTGAGTTGGGGTGGGTTATCTATGTTCTTTTTTCTATGTTATATTTCTATGTCTTGGCCTGGTATGGTTCTCAATCAGGGACAGCTGTCTATCGTTGTCTCTGATTGAGAACCATACTTAGGTACCCTTTTTCCTCACCTGTTTTGTGGGAAGTTAACTTTGTCTTTGTTCAGGGCACATAGCCCAAAGCTTCACGGTTTGGTTTTTGTTCTTCGTTTTGTCGGTGTCATTTTTTAATAAAGAGAAAATGTACGCTTACCATGCTGCACCTTGGTCCAGTCCTTCAGCCAGCTGTGACAGAACTTCCCACCCGTTCTAATGACCAAGCAGCATGGTAAGGTGGACTCCTGGAGGACGTTCTGGACGGCAAGGGCGTCTACACATGGGAGGAGATCCTGGCGGAAAGGGATCATCTTCCATGGGAACAGGTGGAGGCAGCTAGGAGAGCAGAGGCAGCCGGAGAAAGGAACCAGCGGTATGTGGGAACACGGCTGGCAAGGAAGCCCGAGAGGCAGCCCCAAAATTTTGGGGGGAATGCACATGGGGGGTGTGGCAGAGTCAGGAAGCAGACCTGAGCCAACTCCCCGTGCTTACCGTGGTGAGCGTGGGAATGGTCAGGCCCCGTGCTATGGGGTGATGCGCAGGATACCGAGGCAGAGTATTCACAGGTCGGTATGCTCGGTGCCAGCGTCCCGCATTTTCCGGGGGGAGGCTGGCATCCAGCCAGAACGGGTGGGGCCAGCTCTGCGCTCGAGACCTCCAGTGCGCCTCCACGGCCCAGTGTATCCTGTGCCTTCTCCCCGCACTCGCCCTGAGGTGCGTGTCCTCAGCCTGGTGCCACCAGTGCCGGCACCACGCACCAGGCCTACAGTGCGCCTCGGCAGGCCAGAGCCGCCCGTCTGTCCTGAGCTGCCAGAGCCGCCCGTCTATCCTGAGCTGCCAGAGACACCCGTCTGTCCTGAGCTGCCAGAGCCGCCCGCTTGTCCTGAGCTGCCAGAGCCGCCTGTTAGTCAGGAGCTGCCAGAGCCGCCCGTCAGCCAGGAGCTGCCAGAGCCGCCCGTAAGTCAGGAGCCGCCCTTCACTCCGGCGCTGCCGGAATCGCCCTTCACCTCGGCACTGCCGGAATTGCCCTTCACTCCGGCGCCAAAATCTCTCGCCTGTCCGGTGCTGAGGTGAGATGTACATGTAATGCTCATCACTCTGGCACTTGAGTGTGACGCAATGCTCGTCTCTGTCGCAATGACGTTCTTGTCCTCTCCCTCGCTGGTGTGCGTTGCCCTGGTGCTGACCATCGTTGATCCTCTCGTCTTCCTGCAGTCACAGGAAGTAGGCCTCTCCCTTAGTAGCATCCAGGTGCTTGATCCATTTCGCTTGATTAGCGTCATTGTTTCCCACTTGACGCGAGCGGCATGCCCTGGCTATGTGTCCTTTGTTCTTGCACTCCAGACACTCAATCTTTGTAGTGACACTCATCTGGCATTTTTCCCGCGCAACGGTAACATGGTTTACCGGTTGCCTCCATTTTCTTCTCCATTTTCTTTCTTCTCAACTGCATTTGCTTTAAACGTATTTTGTGAAAACTGCTGTGCACTTTTCTTTGCTACTTCAAAAGAAAATCCCATCTCCACAGCCAGTACTAATGTTGTCTTTTGTATTGAGCTATGATCAGTAAACAATCTCTCAGCTCTGTACTTTTAACACCGCACACATCTATCACATAATGACTCTTCAAGAAACGGACTGAATTTACATGTGGCTGATAGTTTTCTTAAACTAGCCAAGTACTCACTAATTGACCCTCGAGTTGACTCCTTGCATGAAACTTGCAACTTTCAGCAATATATATATATATGTAGTGACTTTTCAACAACGCAACCAACTCTGTCAATGTTTTTTCACTTGGTTTCTGTGGCACGCATAAGTCCATTAACAAATTGTGAGACTTTCTGCCAACAATCGTTAGAAAAATAGCTTTTGTACTTGAAAATTCTCGGGAACGCCATCTTCGGTGCTAGCTTTTCTACACAGACTGTCTCGATGGGGCTAGCACTTTCTTGCTTGCTCTGTTCCCCTTTGGACAAAAACTTTGGTACCTCATCGCCAATCTGTTGCATCCCCGTTAAAGGAAGCAGGTTATTTTTAGTTATTGTAAATAGAAACTCGACAGTTTAAAGTATTAACATCACAAAGAGGTTTATTTCCAACAACATAGCAGGCTCCAAGCTCCAAGAGTCCATCTGCACCCGCTCTAAGGAAGTACACTTGAATACCTTGGCCAACAACTAATGAGGCCTGCCAATAAAACTGTGCATCCAATCAGATACATATTTCCAATATCACACACTGAACATGTGCATACCATTTTAAACAGGTCTGCACAATAACATGCTGCTTATCTCTCAAACACTACACTCTGTCTGCTCAGTATGGACGACCTGGCTGTGGACAGTGACGAGTGGGTGGACTACAGTTCGATGGACCAGGTGGGTGCTTTGGATCTGTAGTCTCCTCTTAGCTAGACCTTTGGGTTCATTGTCTGCCGCTATATAGTATGTTAATGTGATAGCTGGTTGTGTGCTATGTTGTGATTGATATGCTTTTTGACCTCAGTTTTGCCGTCTGTCTTTCTCTATAGGGTAACAAGAAGGGTCCTCTGGGTTGCTGGGACTTTGACACTCAGGATGAATACAGTGAATACATGAACAACAAGGAGGCTCTTCCAAAGTATGTTATCTTAGAGCTTTGTCCCAACAATAAACCTGGAATCCCTCATTCCAGGTCTTTGTTTCTTCACAGCATACATAATAATATAAACATATTTGGATTTCTTTGCATTTCATTGAAATGCTTTTAACCTTTTTAGGATAGGGGGCAGAATTTTCACTTTTGGATGAATAGCGTGCCCAGAGTGAACTGCCTCCTACTCTGTCCCAGATGCTAATATATACATATTATTACTAGTATTGGATAGAAAACACACTGAAGTTTCTAAAACAGTTTGAATGATGTCTGTGAGTATAACAGAACTCATATGGCAGGAGAGAACCTGAGAAAAATCCAACCAGGAAGTGGGACATCTGAGGTTTGCAGTTTTTCAAAGCTTGGCCTACCGAATACACATTGAGATATGGATGAGGTTGCACTTCCTAGGGCTTCCACTAGATGTCAACCATCTTTAGAAACTGGTTTGAGGATTCTACTATAAAGGAGGGGCTCTTTGAGTAAGTGGTCTGGCAGAGAGCCTTGGTCTGATGACGCGTGCTCCCGACAGAGTTACTTCTCGTTCCAGTGCTTTTCTGAAGACAAAGGAATTCTCTGGTTGGAACATTATTGATGTTTTATGTTAAAAACATTCTAACGATTGATTCCATACATCGTTTGACATGTTTCTAAAGGACTGTAACGGAACTTTGAGTGTTTGTCTGGACGAAATGCTTGCGCCTCATGAAGATGGATTACTGGGCTGAACACGCTAAAAACAAGTGGCTATTTGGACATAAATGATGGAACATTATGGAACAAATCAGTCATTTATTGTCGAACTGGGATTCCTGTGAGTGCCTTCTGATGAAGATCAAAGGTGAGTGAATATTTATGGTGTTGTTTCTAACTTTGTTGATTCCAAAATGGCGGATATTCCTCTGGCTGTTTTGGGTTCTGAGCGCCGTTCTCAGACTATGCTTTTTCCGTTAAAAAAATTTGAAATCTGACACAGCGGTTGCATTAAGAAGAAGTCTATCTTTAATTCTGTGAATAACACTTGTATCTTTTATCAATGTTTTATAAGTATTTCTGCAAAATCACCGGATGTTTTGGAAACAAAACATTACTAGACGTAAGGTGCCTATGTAAACTGAGATGTTTGGTTATAAATATGCACATTATCAAACAAAATATACATGTATTGTGTAACATGATGTCCTATGAGTGTCATCTGATGAAGATCATCAAAGGTTAGTGATTAATTTTATCTATATTTCTGCTTTTTGTGACTCGTATCTTTGGCTGGAAAAATGGCTGGGTGTTTTTTCAACTTGGCTCTGAACTAACACATGTTGTGCTTTAGCTGTAAAGCATTTTTTTCAGTGCTGGGATTGGATCGTTTAATTGCTCCATTAACAGGGTTGACAGTGTTGTCAGGTAGGGTATAATGAGGTTGTGACTTATTAATCATGTGCTTTGTCCCTCACAGATCATCGAGAAGAGGATCTACTGCAGCCCTCATCCTCCACATACAACACCTGTTCTGCAAGTCACATTCTGTTAAAGTTCCCCAAAGCACACACATCCCTGGGTCGCTCGTCTTTTCAGTTTGTTGCAGCTAGTGACTGGAACGAGCTGCAACAAACACTGAAACTGGACAGTTTTATCTCAAATCATGGTCACTCCTACTGACAGTTGTGGCTGCTTTCGTGATGTCTTGTTGTCTCTACCTTCTTGCCCTTTGTGCTGTTGTCTGTGCTCAATAATGTTTGTACCATGTTCTGTGCTGCTACCATGTTGTGCTGCTACCATGTTGTGTTGCTGCCATGTTGTGTTGTTGTCATGTTGTGTTGCTATCATGCTGTCATGTGTTGCTGCCTTGCTATGTTGTTGTCTTAGGTCTCTCTTTATGTAGTGTTGTGTTGTCTCTCTTGTCGTGATGTGTGTTTTGTCATATATTTTTATTATTTTTTAAATTATTTAAAAACAATCTCAGCCCCTGTCCCCGCAGGATGCCTTTTGGTAAGTAAGAGAATTTGTAAGAATTTGTTCTTAACTGACTTGCCTAAAATAAAGGTGAAATAAAAAATAAGAGGAAGAAGTCTGAGGCAGATGGGTGAGTACATTTTCTTCAGTCTGTTTTTCATCCTACAGTTAGTGTACGTAAGACTGAGAGCATACAGAAAGACCGTACGATGATGCGAAGATGGCGGTGTTAGCTGAGAGACTATCAGAGCGGCTCAATGTGCTGTACAGTGGTGACCTACTTTCTGCTCACACTCAGAAAGTAGGAGAAAAATCTGTAGCATGACACTTGTACCAAGCAGTAATGCTGTACTGCAAACCACTCTGGATAGTACCAAGCAGTGATGGTCAACATGTACTCCCAGGTATTTATAGGTCTAACTGCTGGATGTGTTCACTGTGAATGACGACCTGGCTCCTGTGACATTCAGGAACAGAGCGTTTGTGTCACACCACTGCACAAGGCTGTTTACATTGCCTAGGTACAGTGGGAGGTTGCTGTTGTCATCCATTTGGACCAGCAGGACGGTGTCGTCAGAGAAATTAATGATGTGATGCTTGGTGTTTTGATTTGTGCAATCGTTGGTGTACAGAATGAAGAAGAGGGCTGAGCTCACACAACCTTGCAGGGACCCGATGAATTTATGAAATTGCTTCTTCCAATTATTGATAAACATGGACCTGTTAAGAACCTGACTGTTTCAACTGTTAAGGCTCCATGGATTGATGAGGAATTGAAAAACTGTATGGTTGAAAGACATGTGGCAAAAGGAGTGGCTAATAAGTCTAGCTGCATATCTGACTGGCTTACTGCAAATTGAGAAATGATGTGAAAAGAAGAAACTGCATTATGAAGCTAAAACCAATGATATAAAGAATGATGGGGAAAAAACTATGGAGTACTTCAAATGAAATTGTGGGCAGAAAGACAAATTCAACTCCACCTTTCATCAAATCAGATGGCTTATTCATCACAAAACCATGAGGTTGCCACATATTTTAATGATTATTTCATTGGCAAAGCGAACAAACTTAGGCAGGAAATGTCAACAACGAACAGTGAACAATTGTATTCATGCATAAAATAACTAATAATGAAAGCAAGTTAGAATTTTGTAAAGTTAGTGTGGGAGAGGTGGAAAAATTATTGTTATCAATCAATAATGACAAACCTCCTGGCATTGACAACTTATATGGAAAGCTACTGAGGATGGTAGCTGACTCTATAGCCACTCCTATCTGTCATATCTTTAATCTGAGCCTAGAGAAAAGTCTTTGTCCTCCGGCCTGGAGGGAAGCCAAAGTCATTCCGCTACCCAAGAGAGTGGTAAAGCTGCCTTTACTGGTTCTAACAGCAGACCTATAAGCTTGCTGCCAGCTCTAAGCAAACTGTTGGAAAACAGTGTTTGACTAAATACAATGCTATTTCTCTGTAAACAAATTAACAACAGACTTTCAGCAAGCTTATTATATAGAAGGGCACTCAACATGTACTGCACTGACACAAATGACTGAGGATTGGTTGAAAGAAATTGATAATAAGAAGATTGTGGGAGCTGTACTGTTAGAATTCAGTGCAGACTTTGATATTATTGACCATAATTGACCATGAAAAAACATATGTGTTATAGCTTTTCAACTTCTGCCATATTGTGGATTCAAAGCTATCTAATAGAACTCAAAGTTTTTTTTTAATGGAAGCTTCTCTAATGTCAAACATGTCAAGTGTGGTGTACAGCAGGGCAGCTCTCTAGGCCCTCTACTCTTTTCTATTTTATATGTTATAAGGTGTTATAAGGTGAATGCACCAATTTGTAAGTCGCTCTGGACAAGAGCGTCTGCTAAATGACTTAAATGTAATGTAAATGTAAATTTTTACCAACGACCTGCAAATGGCATTAAATATAGTATGTGTATCCATGTATGCTGATAATTCAACCATAAAGCAATCAGCAACCACAGCTAATGAAGTCACTGAAACCCTTAACAAAGAGTTGCAGTCTGTTTTGGAATGGGTGGCCATTAATGAATTGGTCCTGAACATCTCCAAATCTAAGAGCGTTGTATTTGGTACAAATCATTCCTTAAGTTCTAGACCTCAGCCGAATCTGGTAATGAAGGGTGTGGCTGTCGAACAAGATGAGGAGACTAAATTACTTGGCGTTACCTTAGATTGTAAACTGTTATGGTCAAAACCTATAGTTTCAATGGTTATAAAGATGGGGAGAGGTCTGGCTGTAATAAAGAGATGATATGCTTTTTTGACACCACACTCCAAAAAGCAAGTTCTGCAGGATCTAGTTTTGTCTAATCTTGATTACTGTCCAGTCGTGTGGTCCAGTGCTGCAAGGAAAGACCTAGTTAAGCTGCAGATGGCCCAGAATAGAGCAGCATGTTTTGCTCTTCATTGTAATCAGAGGGCTGATATAAATACTATACGTGCCGGTCTCTCTTGGCTAAGAGTTGAGGAGAGACTGTTTCTTATAAAAATAAGTAATGCAGTCAATGTGTTGAACGCTGCATGATTTTTGTGGTACCCTTCCCCAGGTCTGTGCCTCGACACAATCCTGTCGCTGAGCTCTACGGACAATTCCTTCGACCTCATGGCTTGGATTTTGCTCTGACATGCACTGTCAACTGTTGGACCTTATATAGACAGGTGTGTACCTTTCCAAATCATGTCCAATCAATTCAATATACCACAGGTGGACTCCAATCAAGTTGTAGATACTTATTTTTAATAAATGCAAAATGTCTAAAACCTTGTTTCGCTTTGTCATTTTGGGGTAGTGTGTGTAGATTAAAGTTTTATTTTGGTTTTTATTTCATCCATTTTAGAATAAGGCTGTTACTTAACAAAATGTGGAAAAATTCAAGGGGTCTGAATACTTTCCGAAAGCACTGTATATACACCATTGATGCCAATGATTTGTTGCATTGCAAATAGTGTAGAATGAATAGAATTAACAAACAGGTCAGAACCTCAGAATTATAACTGGCTTTTGAATTAACTATATCATCTGGTGAAAAGATTAAATCAAATGAATTTACTCATTAAAATAACATTTTTTTAAAATGAAAACATGTAATTAATCTGTTTTTAATGTGTTTGGCAAAGCATTTATAAAATCAGTAAGGCCCTCAAACCCGGGAATTTTCATGAATAACACCCTCCTAAAGCTCCGTTTTCCCGTCCCTTGGCTTCGTGTCGGGCCTAAGAACAGCCCTTTGTCGGGAGTTATTCACACAATAATTCCCAGATTCTCATGCCTTATTGTTTAAACATAAAAAGGCACATTGTCAATTATGTTGATAAATGCATGTTAAATTCACACAATCCTATATTAATTTGACTCATTTTTATTTCAGGCAGAAACCGAAGAGGCCTAAGTATTAATGTTCTCCCCTCTTGCATATTTTGGAACATTTTGAAAATCTGAACATCTTGCAGTATATTGTTTGCTAGAAATCCTGTTAGTATTTTGTGGAATACTAGATTGCTTCTAAGTTTTGATTACTTATCTTTATTTTTGTTAATGTGACCATCAATGAGAATTGGAGCACAATGTTTTACAGCTTTAACACGAATGTCTCTGTTAACTAAGCAGGGTCGGTCCTGATCTGCTGGACCAGATATTGCTGGAAGTGGTGTTGGAGGGCCAGTAGAAGACACTATTTCCTCTGGTCTAAAATACAATATCCCAATGCCCCAGGACAGTAATTGGGGACATTGCCCTGTGTAGGTTGACGTCTTTCGAATGGGACGCTAAACAGGTTCTTAACCCTCTATGGTCACCAAAGATCCCATGGTGCTTATTGTAAGAGTATGGTTGTTAACCCCGGGGTCCTGGCTAACTTCCCAATCTGGCCCTCATACCGTCATGGCCACCTAACCATCCCCAGTTTCCAATTGGCTCATTCATCCCCCCTCTTCCCTGTAACCATACTGCAGGTCATTGCTGTAAATGAGAATGTGCTCTCAAGTCAACTTATCAGTAAAATAAGGGTAAGAAAATATTATAAAAAAATATAACATCCAATAAATTAGAAGGGAAAAAAAACATGTTTCTTGGTTTATGTCATACATTTGATTAATATTTATTTATTGTTATAATACTGTTTCGAACAGTTTGATAACATACAATCGTTATTATTTTACAGTCACCTAAATGACAATAAACCCCCATGTTGAATACATATGTTTGAACCCGTCCATGACCTAAATGTACAGTTCAAAGAAGTTTTGAAAATGACTATTGATAAAATGTTCTTGTTAACCCCACAATTAGCAGAAGTTGAAAGGGCACCCTGTAACCAAATATATTTCCAATATAAGCTTTCCTTGACAGCCAAAGGCAAATATACATTACCAGTCAAACGTTTGGTCATACCTACCCAGTCAAGAGTGTCTTTATATTTACCATTTTCTACATGGTAGAATAACAGTGAAAACATTACAACTATGAACTTACACATATGGAATCATGTAGTAACCAAAAAAGTGTTAAACAAATCAAAATATATTTTATATTTCAGATTGTTCAAAGTAGCCACCATTTGCCTTGATGACAGCTTTGCACACTCTTGGCATTCTCTCGACTAGCTTCATGAGGAATGCTTTTCAAACCGTCTTGAAGGAGTTCCCATATATGCTGAGCACTTGTTGGTGGCTTTTCCTTCACTCTGAGGTCCAACTCATCCCAAACCATCACAATTGGGTTGAGGTAGAGTGATTGTGGAGGCCAGGTCATCTGATGCAGCACTCCATCACTCTCCTTCTTGGTCAAATAGCGCTGACACAGCCTGGAGGTGTGTTTGGGGTCATTGTCCTGTTGAAAAACAAATGATAGTCCCACAAAGAGCAAACCAGACAGGATGGCGTATCACTGCAGAATGCTGTGGTAGCCATGCTGGTTAAGTGTGCCTTGAATTCTAAATAAATCTGTGACAGTGTCACCAGCAAAGCACCCCCACACCACACCATCTCACCATGCTTCAAGGTGGGAACCACACATGCGGAGATCATCAGTTCAGCTACTCTGCGGTTGGAACCAAAAATCTCAAATTTGGACAGATTTCCACCAGTCTAATGTCAAATGTTTGTGTTTCTTGGCCCAAGCAAGTCTCTTCTTATTATTGGTGTCCTTTAGTAGTGTTTTCTTTGCAGAAATTTGACCATGAAGGCCTGATTCACGCGGTCTCCTCTGAACAGTTGATATGAAATGTGTCTGCTACTTGTACTCTGTGAAGCATTTATCTGGGCTGCAATCTGAGGTGCAGTTAACTCTAATGAACTTATCCTCTGCAGCAGAGGTAACTCTGGGTCTTCCTCTGGGTCCTCATGAGAACCAGTTTCATCATAGCGCTTGATGTATTTTTGCAACGGCACTTGAAGAAACTTTAAAAGTTAATTGACTGACCATGTCTTAAAGTAATGGACTGTCGCTTCTCTTTGCTTATTTGAGCCGTTCTTGGCATAATATGGACTTCGTCTTTTGCCAAATTCTGTATAGCACCCCTACCTTGTCACAACACAACTAATTTGGCTCAAACGCATTAAGGAAAGAAATTCCACAAATGCATTTTTAACAAGGCACACCTGTTAATTGAAAAGCTTTCCAGGTGACTCCCTCATGAAGCTGTTTGAGAGAATGCCAAGAGTGTGCAAAGCTGTCGTCAAGGCAGAGTGGCTACTTTGAAGAATCTCAAATATAAATCTATGATATGTTGATATGTTTAACACTTCTTTGGTTACTACATGATTCCATATGTAGTACCAAAAAAAAAGAAAACCCTGGAATGAGTAGGTGTCCAAACATTTGACTGGTACTGTATATTTTTTCTATAACTTAGTTATTAGTTCTTCACTCTCCATGTCAGACTCCTCTTCTTTACCCTGTAGATTGCAAGACATGGTAGGTATAAATGTCTAGTCTAGTTCACTGTCAGTCTTTCACTGCTTTATGCTGCGATATGTTCCATGACCCAATAGAAGAGGTGGAGTTCAAAGTGTCTTACCAGGAAGAGGAGTGTGTAGTGGATAATGAGCTCTCTGGTGAGCTGCACCATGTCAGTGTTCATGGCCAGCTCCTGGAATAGTGTGGGGACAAACACCAGCGCCAGGTTCTGAGCTGTCATATGGTTCTCTGCACTATACTGCTGAACTCTAGAAGGAGGGGTTGACAACGGTGAACCATTAGTCATGCAGGTTAATTTCGTTGCCCTTTTAAAATTGACAATCGTTGGACGTGTGTGGTTCTTACATGTAGAAGTGTCCACACAGGGCGTTGAGTGTGATTCTGTTGTCAGGGGGCAGCTTCTTCAGTAGTCCGCGGTATGTAGTCAGTCTAAAGGTCTCTTCTGTGTGAGCTATGGTGACAAAGGCGATGTATGAGAACCCCATTACTTAAATCACAGCTTGTATTAAACAATGTCCAACTGCATTGGAGTTTGTTTGTTATTCTAGATACTGGTCAAATATGTCCTTGGTGACTCTAAACTGTGGGGAGAGGATCTTGAGTAATTGGTCAGATGCTCGATTAAGTTCTGGGTCCATACGTGTTAAGAGAAGTGATGGAACAATGATCGGAACCGGGAACACAGAGCTCCACCCTCTCTCTTTGCAAGTTACAGGCAAGTGTATCGTCCAAAGATCCCCCCCCCCCTTCCAATATTCGAAAGATGCTAACAACTGCGGAATTGTGATTTGTCCAAAAGCACCGGAACTAATGCTGCTCGTTATCTACCCCGTCTCATTGTATCAGGACAGATCTACAGTACCATTTAGGTTTACATAGTCTGTCCACGAGAGATGAAGAGTACCTGCCGCCTCCACCCACAGTTTCCTGTGTGTTTCTGGGATGAGCACCACCTGCTGGCGGACATACTGCTTCAGAGCCCCCGCAGCGTCCAGGAGACCCTCTTCGTCTGTCTCCAGAGGTGTAGTTGTAGGTGAACTGCTGAGGGCCTCCACCAGACAACTGATCTTTGTGGCCAAGCCACAGCGCCGGTACAGCCCATCCACCTTTAAACCTGGGAGAGAGAGAGAGAGAGAGGAGTGGAGCTGATGTAGAATCGTGAGAATAATTTTTCCTTGTTATCCAGATCACTACAATACTTGTTCCAGTATCAAATGGAACACACCATATTGTGTGATGTGTGAGATACACCTCTCGATGGCAGGGGGCACATTGCCAATGGCGTTGGGGGGCAGCTGGTACAGCTTCCTCTCTGTGGACACTGCCCGTTTCAGTAGGCTGTGCCAGGACTGACAGCTGTGGTCTCGTTCAAACTGCATGGACATGGTTCTAGCAGGAAGAAGAGAGCAAGCAATAGATACATTCCTTCCTTTGAATGATGCTGAAAAACTGCTGCTATGATATAAGTAAATGTGAATGTGACTTGTTATTACAAAGTGCTCCTGTAGTGCTGACCTCTCTCCAGTGACCAGCTCTATGGTGTTCTCAGAGGAATCTATCTCTGTGGGCAGAAAAAAGAAACTGTCAGTAGTGGGTGAGATACACAGTCATATCACCTCATGAAACTTCTGCTCATCTGCACAAGGCATGTACATCACGCTGTGTAAACATGCAGTCCGAACAATGAGGCGAGATGGGACTTACTGTATTGCGTCTCGAGGTTGAGTGTTAGCCTTTCTCTGTGGCGCTGCTGGTCAGTAGGATAGATGAGGACCTGACCTCCACGGAGCACTGCCCAGACCTCGTTGTGCTGCAGGCCTCCTCCCTCCCTCAGAGACACCCGGGACATAGCAAACCCCCTGTCCAGCTCCTCCTCTATGGGCCCGGGCAACACCACCTGTCAGGGGGAGGGGGGGGGGAAGAACATATGAGTTTTAACCACATGACTTTATTGGTTCCGTCTGTTTATCTGTACCCTTTACAGGATAGAGTACAGTTGGCACAACGGTTGCTGTCCTCACAGCTGTTTATTGGTGCTACCTTGAGAATATGGAGAAGGTGTATGAGTAAACCATCTTCTGTATCAGAACTGCACAGCAACTGGTCCGTCAGAGTCACCATCTCAAATGCATGAGTTGGTCTGTGGGGGAGGACGAAAATCAACAGTCACCCTTATGTCTTATCAACACATATCAAATCATAAAAATGTGTGTTTTCTCACGAGGTTGCAGTACCCGTTGGAGCAGTCGAAGATGGAGATGACCTCCCTCAGGTCCAGAACATCACAGGCAGCAGAGTCGTTCTCCTGGGAGAACAGGAAGCGGTCCTCCTCCAACTTCCCATGGAGCTCCTCTCCTGCCGCACACACATTTACAATTTCACACCCACTACGAAGACCCCTTTTAGGCAATTGTGATGCACTCATAGTATACGTGTACCTGCAGCAGACAAGGGGACAGAGGTAGCAGGGTCTCTGCTGGGCTTCTGATGAGCATAGGCAGGGGGCTCTGTACAGGAGAATAACAAACAGATAGGAGAAACCATGATGAACAAGATCGACATTTGATGTACTGACTTCATGAAAGTGACATGTTGAGACAACACAAAAAGACATAACAGCAGTACTGTGGATCTTAGAGCCTGGACCCCTGATGTCAATACCTGTGTACTCGTTGTGTCTGAGGAGCTCAGTCTGCATGGCCTGTCCAGCCCGCTCTGCCAGTGAGATGGGTGAGGAGCAATGAGGGTCCCCTGAGTGGCACAGGACCCGCGCCCCCGAGCACAGCAGGGACATGGTCTCTGGGACGTTAGGGCCACACACTATCTCACACAGCCTCTGGAGGATATAGGATGAGGGGATGATGTTGCCATAACAACCAATAACACTTCTCATTTAGCACAGTTTTTCCTGTACAGACTCTGGGAGGTTTAGGTGTATGTTGATATCTTTTAAGATCGAAAGGAATCCGAAACGGACGCTTACAAATGTGTAATAACAAGTTTGGAAGCGATCTAAACGAAAACTTGAATAAGTACACTGTCCTCTGCTGGTTGATAGCAGCAGTGTAGGCTGAGGCTGGCTGACCTTGTTGAGCAGGTTCTGGCTGGAGGCTAACGGATGGGTCCGTCTGTATCGACCTTTGGTGTACTTGGCCCTAATGAACTCCCCCCTCTGATCCACAGAGGAGTCCGGCAGGATCTGCTCTGCACCCGGCACGTTGTGAGCCCACACATCATTGGCTGCTTTGTTCCCATAATGGACAAAGAGCTATGGAAGAAAGAGAGAACATCATTTGTATATGTAAACTCAGCAAAAAAAGAAACGTCCCTTTTTCAGGACCCTGTCTTTCAAAGATAATTCGTAAAAATCCAAATAACTTCAACAGATCTTCATTGTAAATGAATGTTTCCCATGCTTGTTCAATGAACCATAAACAATGAATGAATAAGCATCTGTGGAACGGTCGTTAAGACACTAACAGCTTAGGTAGGCAATTAAGATCACAGTTTTGAAAACTTAGGACACTAAATAGGCATTTCTACTGACTCTGAAAACACCAAAAGAAAGATGCCCAGGGTCCCTGCTTATCTGCGTGAATGTGCCTTAGGCATGCTGCAAGGACGCATGAGGACTGCAGATGTGGCCAGAGCAATAAATTGCAATGTCCGTACTGTGAGACGCCTAAGACAGCACTACAGGGAGACAGGACGGACAGCTGATCGTCCTCGCAGTGGCAGACCACGTGTAACAACACCTGCACAGGATCGGTACATTCGAACATCACACCTGCGGGACAGGTACAGGATGGCAACAACAACTGCCCGAGTTACACCAGGAACGCACAATCCCTCCATTAGTGCTCAGACTGTCCGTAATAGGCTGAGAGAGGCTGGACTGAGGGCTTGTAGGCCTGTCCTCACCAGACATCACAGGCAACAACGTCGCCTATAGGCACAAACCCAACGTTGCTGGACCAGACAGGACTGGCAAAAAGTGCTCTTCACTGACGAGTCGCATTTGTCTCAGCAGGGGTGATGGTCGGATTCGCGTTTATTGTCGAAGGAATGAGCGTTACACTGAGGCCTGTACTCTGGAGCAGGATCGATTTGGAGGTGGAGGGTCCGTCATGGTCTGGGGCAGTGTGTTGCAGGCAATCTCAAGTCTGTGAGTTACAGGAAAGACATCCTCCTCCCTCATGTGGTACCCTTCCTGCAGGCTCATCCCGACATGACCCTCCAGCATGACAAAGCCACCAGCCATACTGCTTGTTCTGTGCGTGATTTCCTGCAGGACAGGAATGTCAGTGTTCTGCCATGGCCAGCGAAGAGCCCAGATCTCAATCCTATTGAGCATGTCTGGGACCTGTTGGATCAGAGGGTGAGGGCTAGGGCCATTGCCTCCAGAAATGTCCGGGAACTTGCAGCTTGCCTTTGTGGAAGAGTGGGGTAACATCTCACAGCAAGAACCGGCAAATCTGGTGCAGTCCATGAGGAGGAGATGTACTGCAGTACTTAATGCAGCTGGTGGCCACACCAGATACTGACTGTTACTTTTGATTTTGAACACCCCTTTGTTCAGGGACACATTATTCCATTTCTGTTAGTCACATGTCTGTGGAACTTGTTCAGTTTATGTCTTAGTTGTTGAATCTTGTTATGTTCATACAAATATTTACACATGTTAAGTTCACTGAAAATAAACGCAGTTGACAGTGAGAGGACGTTTCTTTTTTTGCTGAGTTTATATAGTAGTGCCTATTTTCACATTGTTATTTTAGACTGAGTATTTGGCAAGACATACACTGTAGCACTATTACAGGAAAAGTAATCTCACCAGAATCAGAGGTTCGGTCCACACTTTAATGTCCAACTTCAGGCTTCTCACTTTGGACACATGCATGCCCAAAGACCGATGCTGGCCTTAGAGAAACAATAAGGAAACTATTAGCAAAGGTCATGTCGAGCAAATTTCGCAATCCATACTCATTCTGTGCCTACTTATTTAGGCTCACCGCAGTACCGGCTCACCTGCACAAGCCTCACAGATGACCACCAGCAGGTTGACTGAGGCCCACTCAGGGTTGGCACAGCCACAGTCGGCACACACTTTGTTCCATGGGCTGGCCCAGAGTCGCTCGGCCACCTCGCTGCATGACAGGGCACTGCGGATCACCTGGGTCAGGCTCTCCAGCCACACGCCCAGCTCCCTCAACGAGTCTGTGGAGAAACTAGAGTACACAAAGACTGTGCGTTTCAGTAGCCAGTAAAGCAAGGTGCTCAAATGCACCTGGCCAGATAATGGGATAATCTGTGATAAGAGCAATTATCTTGAGTCAGCTCAGACTGAGAGACAGTGAGAGAGAGAGACAGAGAGAGAGAGAGAGAGAGAGAGAGAAGGAGCTGGACACCCACTTGAAGGTTTTGTACGGTGTGATGAGGCTGAAGCTATGACGGCCAGTCTGCTTCACTGACGCCACGTTCATGGACACAAAGGTCATCCCAACACCCAACTGGAAGTCCTGCACGGCACAATGACAGTAACTGAGTGAAACAAAACACACTGAAGATGTCTTCTGGAATAATCAAACAATCATATACTGATGGAGCATAGCTGAGCCCTGTTCCCTATCCTCACCTCTTTATTGTTGTAGATCCATAGGTTGTGTCCACAGATGGCAGCGTACACTCTGTTGTTGCGAGGGCCCTTCATGGTCAGGGCTCCATGCTGCTCCGGAGGGACTGGGGGTTCCCGCCCACGAGAAGCCAGAAGGGAAGTCACCCAGCCCTCCTGCACCTCTGGGACCAGGGAGAGAGGTGGGGAGAGTCAGGTCACAGCACAAAACCCACTCGGAACCAAAGGGAGAGTCTACATCCATCAGCAGCTCACCTTTGTTGTGTGCCATGAACTCAAAGTGTTTCTTGCTGAAGTAAACGGAGAAGCGTCCTTTCTCCTGCTTACGGACGTCGGTGATGCTTGACACGTGGAACACTATGTCTGTGAACTTGTCCTGCAGCACAGAAGACGGGGGAATAGTGCGAGGGGGAATAGTGCGAGGCATAGCCCGGGAGATACAATAATGTCATAACAAACGTTATGCCAAAACTCAAAGGAAGGGTCCATTGAACAATGGTGTGGTGGTGGTTCACTCACTGTGCGTTTCTTCCATAGTGATACCAACTGTCCATCCAGGGTGGCCCACAGAACATTGTGCCTTCAGGGACACAAAGTATCTCAACATTTCCAAAAACATAGAAATGAATCTGAAACGTCATGTCAAAGAGTGTGACTTCGGCAAGGTGTTGCTGAAATGTTAACAGTGCATATCTCCCGTCCCACATTACCTGCGTCCCTTCCATACATCCAGCCAGCTGGATCTGGACACAACACTCTCCCTACGAGAGGACTCTGCTATCTGGGCACCACCACCGCCCGCTCCTGCCTGCTTTCTCCTGCTGACGCGGATGGTGGCAGCACTGTGAACAAATAGAGGAGTTATCGAACAAAAACATACACGTGGACAACGGTTTCATTAGCTGTCAGCTATCTTGAACAAATACGCTACACATTTAGGTATAGGTATGCGGAATACGGTGATCTGAATACATCAACAAAGGTGCTTGCGGAGTTCAGAGATGAGTTAGGTAAACAAGGATGTCACGCTCAACGTCAAATACCTGCTGTTCCATGTCTGATCTGGCTACACCCCAATGATAATTTCAATGTGTTTTCAATTATATCATACCATTACAACCATGAAATACGTTGATATTGGTCAGGTACTATCTTAACATTTCTGTTGATTAGGTGGTCATTTTTATTCTATTGAGCTCCCCGTGAAAGCTGTCTGTTAACCGTCTGTCTGCTGTGATGGGGTGCTGTGACGTACCGTGGGGTCTTTTGTTTGATTGGTCTGGTCTGCATAGACGCCTGTTCCACAGGAGGCTGAGGGGTTTCTCCATTGGGGACAACACCAACCTGCCTTGACACCACACTGGAACCCGAGGCATGGAAGAATGAGACAAAGTCATTTCAACGTTTCTACCACCGTCTCATGTTTTCTGTAACCTGTAGCTTGTTACATAAATCGATATACATATTCTGCCCTGTCTTTGGACATGGCCTGTACTGTTTTGTTACCTATGCCTTTAAACCTGCTTGCTAAAACTCACTTCACTCACCTGATAGCCAAAACTCACTTGTTCATCTGAGATGGGTTCTTTATTTCTCCAGTAACGGCATCATCATCATTGGAAGATTCCGATCCAAGGTCTTTTGCCCAGTCAGCTACTACAGTGATATAGGGGTCATAATCTGCAGCAGAACTGTATGGAGGGGTGGATGACCAGGCAGATCTGTCGTGGAGTCCATCTGGAACATTACTGCCCAGTAATGAGCAAGACAGAGTCACTCCAGAATCAGATCTGGAGAGAGGGAAGTTATGCTGGCTTTGATTATCATTAGCCGAGCTGGGGATGGCAGGGCTGAACGGAGGTTTATTTAGGATAATGGCATGGTTGTCTTCACTTTCTACCAGCAAATCATTTGTGGGTGGAACACCTGTGAACCCAAGATAAAATGGCATACAGTAAAATATGATGCATTGTCTGGTGAGAAATTAAAGCAGTGAATCATACAGAAGTCTGTCACCGATTCACAAGTATTTGTGACTAGAACAAAACCAGTTTTTCTTGTGTTGCTATTATGACAGTGCACTGGAGCTATCTTTAGCTTCAGGAATGTTTTACTGGAGATTGCGTATTAAACTCAGCATCACATTTAAAAGGATGCAGACGTTATTGATTGTTAAGTGGGGGAGGAGTCTCTTTTATGACTTGCAAATCTTGTTTAGCACGATAGCAGATCGCTCACTGGTGAGTTGTTGAAAGGTGAGCTGTTAAGCTGACGCACAGTGGCCGAGTCAATTGAACGTGACCTGTTATTACAGTATAGTTCTAACAAAACTCATCTTGTTTCAAAGGAAATGTACATGTTGTCCAAACCTTTATAATTGATCAAACAATGTCATTGTCATCACAATAAGCACCAGGGTCTACCTTTGCTAGGATTTCCTGTACTTGCCACTGGATCAGGTGTATCACATAGAAAATCCCTTGAAAACAAATGTAAAAACATATCATTTGAAAATAATCACCAAGAACATATCAGGTGTTTGGTAAAACAAGTAAACATCATGAGGATAAGTCACCTCTCAGAAGAGAGCTGGCTCTGTAAGCTCCTGCCGGCCCGCTTGTACCGTGCCCGTGGTTTAGGTACTGGCACAGGCATGTCTGGACCGAGGGGGACAGACATCGAATTCACAGTAGGAGACACGTAGGGCACAAACACGTCTGAAATGACACATTTCATCTTAATAAGGCCTTTTAATATGAAAAATTGTTAACTGAACTAAAAAGACCAAACACATTCTAACATAATAATTAAAATGCACTATGACAATAGGCTTATGTCTTAAATGTTATAGCAACTACTATCATTTTATTTTACACTTAGGCTGAGACACATTCTGGAGATAAACTGTGAGGAGAAAAAAGACAATGAGATTATAGGTAGGCGGCTACTATTGTTGCTCTTTCTTTTCAAAATGTCTGAAGGCCTCCAAAACGTTAGCGTTTCCGTATTAAATAACCATGACAATATTTTCATGGGGGGAAAAAAACAATATGTGGGGGAAGAAAAAAAACATTTTTAAAGTGATGGGCCAGAACTTTTAAGAATGATTTCAGCCATTCGTTTTGAGAGTGGTGCTAACGAGTCAAAACGGTTCCCCATTTGTTGTGTACTAGGTCTACTACGTCATCCATTTCAAATGATATGTTTTTATTTTATTTGTATGAATCCAAGTCAAACAATATGTTACGAATATGTTGTTGGAATGCATCTTTTCATAGTATATGTTGGAAATGTTGCTCTCAGCTACAGTCGTCGGCTTATCCCCCATTATAAGCCCCGAATCACAACTGAGTTCATGCTGTCCTGTGTTCAAAGGTAACAAACACCTGCCCCTGTTCCGAGCATGTGAAATAACTACTAATGAACATTATGGCTAGCTTTCTGCATAACAAAGTGTTAAGAAAAATAAACAAAAAAAACATACTGAAATCCTAAATTAAATATTATATATTATAATATTATTCAAATGTTACCTTGTCGCTGCTCTCCTGTTCTGCTCAATTGCGATGTTCAAACAAGCGTGATAACAGGCCAGGGAACTTGTTTAGACTCCTTACCCTCCTAACACTGAAGGGGTTTCGGTTGTTCTGCTTTCTGACAAGTGACGGTGTGTGGGCTACGCGCAACAAATCTGTGCAGCATAGTCTCACCTGTATTACCTGTTCGGCAGCTGAGCTTGCAAGGGCTGGCAGATGGGCAGGGCAGGGCAGGGCAGGTAAATGAGTTTTATCACATGAATAACATTAACAGCTCAATCAATGTAACTGTTATGTATTGCAATAGGCGTTTTTCGCAGAGCATCATGGGGGTTTGCGTGTGTTGACTGATCACGTTCTAGATAAATGGTTGAACCAAACTCCTGTCTTCCATCTCGTCCTTGTTGAACTGTTATAAAGATGTGGTTATGAAACCCACGAGACATAACAAAAGATTCCTGTAGGTTCAGACGAGTAAGTAAGAACCTACAGGAACTATTCTGTCCAGAAGAAATTGGATTTTACAAATTGAAAACTGTTACTTTCAGTGGTACAGTAAAGATAATGTTAGCACAAGTGTTTTGCTAGCAGAGGCAAGTGCATAGTCGAGCTAGCTAAGAGAGAGAGTTAGCATCGTCATGGACCGCTTAAAAGTATTTGAGACGGACGTCGGAGTGGGAAAACAATGTGATTAAAAAGGAGCAGTGGCAACCAGTCATTCGGGACAGGTGGATGTTTATGTGTATGTACAGTAAGAATGTACAGTAAAAAAATCACATTTTGTCAGAATGATTTTATTCCCAGAACCCGATTACCCCAGGGTTTTCATTTCCGGAAGCACCTCTGGCAACAGGTAACCAACGTCTCCCTTGAATGACTTAAATGACCGTGTGCCAACTTTCACATATCACACAAAAAAACCCACGTCTGGCGACTTAGATCCTCTAATGATATTGAATTGTGATAGGTTGTCAACACAAACAAATATCAACATTTGAAGGAGATGTATCTAGGGCTTGGATAGTTCCATCTGTGCCATTGACATAGTCTGGCATTAATTCCAGTTTGTCTACAAATTAATAAACGATATGTTGGATTCAAATCTCCATCGCAACCAAAAATCCAAGTCAATGAATGGAATGAAGCCAGTGGCTCAGATGGAACTATCCAAGCACCTAGATGCATCTCCTTTAAATGTTGATATTTGGCTGCGTTGTCAATTCAACACAATTCAACATTACAAACTCATTTAACATTCAACCTTAAAATGAGAAACAACATCCATGGCCACATTGAGGTTACTTAACTATAGATGTATTCTTATGTAATCGTATAAAGCGGGCACGTTCAAGATGGCATGCAAAGGTCGCAGGTCCGTGGAGATCTTGACAATTGCTGTAGTAATCTACGCAGAATCTCTAACAGCATTGATTACTTGCACGGTGTACTTTTAATGTAATCGCAACTGCAATACAGGTCATTTGGTTGTACTGTTAGATGAAGCACAGTGATGACACAATCGATCGTATAAATAAACACAATTTCTGACATTGTATTTCAACTTTAGTGTGCTTTTTAAAATGGTTGAAAGCACAGTGATAGACATTTGGGTGACGGCTAAACCAAAAATCAGACATTGTTTTTCCACTGGAATTTGGTTGTGCTTTTAGATGGTTGAAATCATAGTTATAACACATTGGACATTCTACTAACTTTTGTCTTCTTTTTGAGTGGGTGAATGTAGGTTGTAATCTCATTGATCAACATCTCAACCAAAGATTACCCAATTATCCACGTTGAAATGAGGTGGTGTGCCCAGTGGGTGGATTGTTGAGTTACTTTGACATGATGAATATGTTGAACACAATGACGCTTTATAGGGTAAGGGAGGCCGGGGATAGTTGTAACACTCTCAATACCTACAATCAGTAACAAGCTAGAATAATGTGACTTACTGTGCACTTGCTCAGTTTAGTCCTCAACCCTAATATGAAGAAGCAAGACCCTGTGACAGACTGCAGATTTTATTGAGAAAAAATAAAGATTGAGGTAAAGAAAGTCATTTGACCAAATTTGTTTTTGTGATGGCATCACCTGCTTTGCAGTTAGATTCATCAAATGTATATCAGCTCTATAACCAGTGGGTGTCTATCTTTGACGTAAGTTAGCAATGCTAAAGTTTTAACATGTAGTCAAAATTGAAGCTAGCTAATGGCTGCAAGGGTAGATTGTATCACTTCACACACTTCACAGATGTAGAGATAATACCTATCCCATTTTGTAGCAGACAGACGGACGTTGTTCTTATCACATTCTTAATGTAGTACATCAAACAACCTCTCTCTTACAACCATCGGTCTTCCCTATTCCATGTCTGTGACAGGATGCTCCCCTGTTTGACAGCCCTCCAAATATGATGGCCCCATGCCACGACCCCAACATTGTAAATAGTCTGGCTCATCGGTTTCATAGGACAGAGGGTACAGACCAAGTCCCGCTGGAAAACAAGATCGCAATCAAGCTTTTTCTTTAGCAGGATTTTAATGGGCCTATCCCATTCTTCGCCTTGCTATGTCATAAGTGCCACTGTTAGTAGATTATTAGGCCTACTGAAAGATAATCATAATAGTAATCCTAATATGCAACTTCATTCATACATTTTTTAAAAAAATTGAATGGGTAAAAAGTGCTTTTGCATACCTGCACTTTTATTATTTTCTTTTATAACACCTAGCCTAATTATTTATGGAGCATGTAGCCCACTGTAAAAATGTGCATGGATAGCTACACAGAAATGCATGGACAGCTCCACAGAAATGTAGATTTGTCATCAGGTCCAGCCATCCAGACATATCTCAGGCTCTGTAAAGTTAGCCTGATGTCCGATGACGCTCGCATTGCTCTCAAGAAGATGCCACTGCGCTTCGACGTACCTTGTGCACTTCGACAATTCGGTCCCACTGGCATCCATCGGGATAAAGGCTTGAAGGAGCTGTCTGTCATCCACTTCTGACAGAGAATTTGATTCACTGCTCGGGTGGTGGACCTTCCTTCATACACACGGGAAACTGTTGAGTGTGAAAAACCCAGCAGTGTTGCAGTTCTGGACACGCTCAAACCGGTGCACCTGGCACCTACTACCATATCCAGTTCAAAGGCACTTCAATCTTTTGTCTTGCCCATTCACCCTCTGAATGGCACACATACACAATCCATGTCTCAAGGCTTAAACATCCTTCTTGAACCTGCCTTCTCCTCTTCATCTACACTGATTGAAGTAGATTTAACAGGTGACATCAATAAGGGATCAAAGCTTCCACCTGGATTCACCTGGTCAGTCGGTGTCATGGAAAGAGCACGTTTTGTACACTCAGTGCATAAATAAAATACCATTTTATTTGTCACATGCTTTGTAAATAACAGGTGTAGTTTAAAAGTGAAATGCTTATTTACGGGTAAAAATGTAAATAATGACACAAGGAATAAATACACAGTGAATAACGAATAACAATGACGAGTAAAAATAACACGGCAATACAGGGAATACCAGAACCGAGTCGATGTAGTTGCGGTTGCTATGTACATATAGGTAGGGTTAAAGGGACTCGGCAACAGGATAGATAATAGACAGTAGTAGCAGTGGGTTACCATTTGATGAGCTATTTAGTCGTCTTGTTTAACAGTCTTGGGGGTAGAAGCTGTTCAGGGTGCTGTTGGTTCCAGACTTGCTACACTGGTACCGCTTGCCATGCGGTAGCAGAGAACACAGTCTCTTTGTCCCTTTTTTGGGCCTTCCTCTTACGCCTGGTATAGAGGTCCTGAAATGCAGGGAGCTCAGCCCCAGTGATGTACTGGTCCGTATTCCCCACCCTCTGTAGTGCCTTGCGGTAGGGCGCCTTACCACAGTTGCAGTACCAAGCGGTGATGCAGCCAGTCAAGATGCTCTCAATGGTGCAGCTGTAGAACCTTGTGGGGATCGGAGGGTCATGCTAAATCTTTCCAGGCTCCTGAGGACGAAGAGGCGATGTCTTGCCCTGTTCACAACTACGCAGGTGTGTGTAGACTACGTTAATTCCTTAGTGATGTGGACACTAAGGAACTTGAAGTTCTCAACCAACTCCACTACAGACCCATCGATGTGGATGGGAGCGTGCTTGGCCCTCCATTTACTGTAGTCCAAAATGAGCTTTTTTGTCTTGCTGACGTTGAGGGAGAGGTTGTTGTCCTGGCACCATACTGCCAGGTCTCTGACCTCCTCCCTATAGGCTGCCTCATCGTCATCAGTCCTACCACTGTCGTGTCGTCAACAAACTTGATGATGGTGTTGGAGTCGTGCACGGCCACACAGTCATGGGTGAACAGGGAGTACAGGAGGGGACTAAGCACACACCCATGAGGGGCCCCGTGTTGATGGTCAGTGTGGCGGATGTGTTGTTGCTTACCCTTACCGCCTGGGGGTGGCCTGTCAGGAAGTCCAGGATCCAGTTGCAGAGGGAGGTGTTCAGTCACAGGTTCCTGAGCACGGTGATGAGCTTGGAGGGGACTATAGTGTTGAATACTGAGGTGAAGTCAATGAACAGCATTCTTACATAGATATTCCTTTTGTACAGGTGAGTGAGGGCAATGTGGATTGTGGATCTGTGGATCTATTGGGTCAGTATGTGAATTGGAGTGGGTCCAGGGTGTCTTGGATGATGGTGTTGATGTGAGCCATGACCAGCCTTTCAAACATTACATTTACATTTAAGTCATTTAGCAGACGCTCTTATCCAGAGCGACTTACAAATTGGTGCATTCACCTTATTACATCCAGTGGAACAGCCACTTTACAATAGTGCATCTAAATCTTTTAAGGGGGGATGAGAAGGATTACTTTATCCTATCCTAGGTATTCCTTAAAGAGGTGGGGTTTCAGGTGTCTCCGGAAGGTGGTGATTGACTCCGCTGTCCTGGCGTCGTGAGGGAGTGTGTTCCACCATTGGGGAGCCAGAGCAGCGAACAGTTTTGACTGGGCTGAGCGGGAACTGTACTTCCTCAGTGGTAGGGAGGCGAGCAGGCCAGAGGTGGATGAACGCAGTGCCCTTGTTTGGGTGTAGGGCCTGATCAGAGCCTGGAGGTACTGAGGTGCCGTTCCCCTCACAGCTCCGTAGGCAAGCACCATGGTCTTGTAGCGGATGCGAGCTTCAACTGGAAGCCAGTGGAGAGAGCGGAGGAGCGGGGTGACGTGAGAGAACTTGGGAAGGTTGAACACCAGACGGGCTGCGGCGTTCTGGATGAGTTGTAGGGGTTTAATGGCACAGGCAGGGAGCCCAGCCAACAGCGAGTTGCAGTAATCCAGACGGGAGATGACAAGTGCCTGGATTAGGATCTGCGCCGCTTCCTGTGTGAGGCAGGGTCGTACTCTGCGGATGTTGTAGAGCATGAACCTACAGGAACGCCTTGATGTTAGTTGAGAACGACAGGGTGTTGTCCAGGATCACGCCAAGGTTCTTAGCGCTCTGGGAGGAGGACACAATGGAGTTGTCAACCGTGATGGCGAGATCATGGAACGGGCAGTCCTTCCCCGGGAGGAAGAGCAGCTCCGTCTTGCCGAGGTTCAGCTTGAGGTGGTGATCCGTCATCCACACTGATATGTCTGCCAGACATGCAGAGATGCGATTCGCCACCTGGTCATCAGAAGGGGGAAAGGAGAAGATTAATTGTGTGTCGTCTGCATAGCAATGATAGGAGAGACCATGTGAGGTTATGACAGAGCCAAGTGACTTGGTGTATAGCGAGAATAGGAGAGGGCCTAGAACAGAGCCCTGGGGGACACCAGTGGTGAGAGCGCGTGGTGAGGAGACAGATTCTCGCCACGCCACCTGGTAGGAGCGACCTGTCAGGTAGGACGCAATCCAAGCGTGGGACGCGCCGGAGATGCCCAACTCGGAGAGGGTGGAGAGGAGGATCTGATGGTTCACAGTATCGAAGGCAGCCGATAGGTCTAGAAGGATGAGAGCAGAGGAGAGAGAGTTAGCTTTAGCAGTGCGGAGCGCCTCCGTGATGCAGAGAAGAGCAGTCTCAGTTGAATGACTAGTCTTGAAACCTGACTGATTTGGATCAAGAAGGTCATTCTGAGAGAGATAGCGGTAGAGCTGGCCAAGGACGGCACGTTCAAGAGTTTTGGAGAGAAAAGAAAGAAGGGATACTGGTCTGTAGTTGTTGACATCGGAGGGATCGAGTGTAGGTTTTTTCAGAAGGGGTGCAACTCTCGCTCTCTTGAAGACGGAAGGGACGTAGCCAGCGGTCAGGGATGAGTTGATGAGCGAGGTGAGGTAAGGGAGAAGGTCTCCGGAAATGGTCTGGAGAAGAGAGGAGGGGATAGGGTCGAGCGGGCAGGTTGTTGGGCGGCCGGCCGTCACAAGACGCGAGATTTCATCTGGAGAGAGAGGGGAGAAAGAGGTCAGAGCACAGGGTAGGGCAGTGTGAGCAGAACCAGCGGTGTCGTTTGACTTAGCAAACGAGGATCGGATGTCGTCGACCTTCTTTTCAAAATGGTTGACGAAGTCATCTGCAGAGAGGGAGGAGGGGGGGGGGGGATTCAGGAGGGAGGAGAAGGTGGCAAAGAGCTTCCTAGGGTTAGAGGCAGATGCTTGGAATTTAGAGTGGTAGAAAGTGGCTTTAGCAGCAGAGACAGAGGAGGAAAATGTAGAGAGGAGGGAGTGAAAGGATGCCAGGTCCGCAGGGAGGCGAGTTTTCCTCCATTTCCACTCGGCTGCCCGGAGCCCTGTTCTGTGAGCTCGCAATGAGTCGTCGAGCCATGGAGCGGGAGGGGAGGACCGAGCCGGCCTGGAAGATAGGGGACATAGAGAGTCAAAGGATGCAGAAAGGGAGGAGAGGAGGGTTGAGGAGGCAGAATCAGGAGATAGGTTGGAGAAGGTTTAAGCAGAGGGAAGAGATGATAGGATGGAAGAGGAGAGAGTAGCGGGGAGAGAGAGCGAAGGTTGGGACGGCGCGATACCATCCGAGTAGGGGCAGTGTGGGAAGTGTTGGATGAGAGCGAGAGGGAAAAGGATACAAGGTAGTGGTCGGAGACTTGGAGGGGAGTTGCAATGAGGTTAGTGGAAGAACAGCATCTAGTAAAGATGAGGTCGAGCGTATTGCCTGCCTTGTGAGTAGGGGGGAAGGTGAGAGGGTGAGGTCAAAAGAGGAGAGGAGTGGAAAGAAGGAGGCAGAGAGGAATGAGTCAAAGGTAGACGTGGGGAGGTTAAAGTCGCCCAGAACTGTGAGAGGTGAGCCGTCCTCAGGAAAGGAGCTTATCAAGACATCAAGCTCATTGATGAACTCTCCGAGGGGACCTGGAGGGCGATAAATGATAAGGATGTTAAGCTTGAAAGGGCTGGTAACTGTGACAGCATGAAATTCAAAGGAGGCGATAGACAGATGGGTAAGGGGAGAAAGAGAGAATGACCACTTGGGAGAGATGAGGATCCCGGTGCCACCACCCCGCTGACCAGAAGCTCTCGGGGTGTGCGAGAACACGTGGGCGGACGAAGAGAGAGCAGTAGGAAACCATTTAATGGTTTTAGATGTGAGTGCTATGGGGCGATAGTCACTTAGGCAGGTTACCTTGGCGATCTTGGGCACGGGACTGTGGTAATCAGCCTGAAACAAGTTGGTATTACAGACCGGGTCAGGGATACGTTGAAATTGTCAGTGAAGGCACTTTCCAGCTGGTCAGCGCATGCTCTGAGTACTCGTCCTGGTATTCCATCTGGCCACGCGGCCTTGCAAATATGTTAACCTGTTTAAAGGCCTTACTAACATCTGCTATGGAGAGCAGTGTTGCTTGCCTCAAAGCAAGCATAGAAGGCATTTAGCTTGTCTGGTAGGCTTGCGTCGATAGGCACATATCGGCTGGGCTTCCCTTTTGTTATCAGTGATGGTTTGCAAGTTCTGCCACATCCGTCGACCATCAGATCTGGCGTAGTAGGATTTGATCTTAGCCCTGTATTGACGCTTTGCCTGTTTGATGGCACACCGGGGGTTGTAGCGGAATATCCTATAAGCGTCCGGATTAGTGCCCGCTCCTTGAAAGTGGAAGCTCTAGCCTTTAGCTCAGTGTGGATGATGCCTGTAATCCAAGGCTTCTGGTTGGGGTACGTACGTACGTATGGTCACTGTGGGGAGGACGTCGTCGATGCACTTATTAATGAAGCCTGTGACTGATGTGATAAACTCCTAAATTTTATCGGATGAATACCTGAACATATTCCAATCTGTGCTAGCGAAACAGTCCTAGCTTAGCATCCGCTTCATCGGACCACTTCCGTATTAAGTGCGTCAGTGGTACTTCCTGTTTGTGATTTTGCTTGTAAGCAGGAAGCAGGAAGATGAAGTTACGGTCTGATTTGCAAAAGACGAGGGTGTTGTATTCGTTTCTGTGTGTGGAATAAAGTTGATCTAGAGTTTTGTCATCTCTAGCTGCACAAGTGGCATGATGGTAAAAATTAAGTAAAACGCATTTCAGTTTCCCTGCATTAAAATCACCAGCAAAGAGAAACGCTGCCTCTGAATGTGCATTTTCTTGTTTGCTTATGGCCCAATACAGCTGGTTGAGTGTGGTCTTAGTGCCAGCATCGGTTTGTGGTGGTAAATAGACAGCTACGAAAAATATAGATGAAAACCCTCTTGGTCAATAGTATGGTTTGCAGCTTATCATGAGGTATTCTAATTCAGGCGAGCAAAACCTGAGACTTTCTTAACATTAGAGATTGTGCACTAGCTGCTGTTAATAAAGAAACACACCAGTCCCCCCTTCATCTTACTGTTGTTTCACGACTCTGAGAAACATAGCACATTACAGTTTTTCATGTCCCGTTGATAGGATCGTCTCGAGCGGAGCTCATCCAGTTTGATCTTTAGTGGTTGCACATTCACCAATAGAACAGATATACAGTCAGGTCCAGAATTACTGGAACCCTTGATAAAGATGAACAAAAAAGATTGTATAAAATAAATAATACAAATATGCCCCCCCCCCCAAAATTTATTTTTGAAATTATATTATTTTATACTAATACTAATATTTTATACTAATTTCTCAGAGAAAGAGATTTTGTTTATATATTTCTCTCTAAAACAGATAGGGGTCAACATTATGCAGGGTTGATGTTTATTGGGATGAGTCTTGTTCTTGAGGCAGAAGTGAAAGATTTCTGCTTGCTATGAAGTCAAAATTGGCTAATTTGTAAAAATTTATAAAAACAAAAATATGCTTTTTGGGTTAGGCATTAGAGTTAGCAGTGCGGCTAAGGTTAGGATTAAATCAGATTTTATAACTTTGTGGCTGTGCCAGCTAGTGACCACTCTCCAGAATAAGATTCATGACAAAAAACACTAACCTGACAAAATGATTTGCACCCGGTTTCAATACCTCACCTTGCGAGGATAACGACACTAAGCCTTTTCCTAAAAATGTTCATGAGATTGGAAATACATTGGGAGGGACCATTCCTCCATACAGAATTTTTCCAGATCATTGAAATCCTTCTGTCTGTGCTTAAGGACTGCCCACTTCAATTGAAACCAAAGATTTTTTAATTGGGTTCAGTCTGGAGACTGAGATGCAAAATGTTGATTTTGTGGTCAATAATTATTTTTTATTTTTTTATTTTTTTTATAGGGGATAATGCACATTAATCAACAGCAATATTACAATAATGCAACATCCATGTAAATGTGCCGGGGTTTGCACCCATAGTTCCAGAGCAGCTAAGGACAATTACATAGCCACAATACACATACTCACTAAAACAATACAAAATACAAATACATTACATCCAATAATATATCATTCTAACAACAACACGATCATCAACTGTCGTCTTGAGGAACCACAGATAACTTATGTGTACAGGTTTGGATAGATTTTAGCCATGTTTCAAATTTAAATTTAAAAGCACAATAATCATTGCAGCTTCTCAAGTCCATGTGCATTGCAAATGTTAAGTGTTTGTAGAGTGATTCAATTGGTTTCAGGATAGTAGCTCCTGCTTGTGACCAGCATGTGAGGAAATATCCCAGATGTGAGAACATCACAGCATGCATATATAGTTTGGCGGCCTCCAGAGGAAGGAAAGGTCTTATCAACCTAAAGTTGGACAATCCAAACTTAACCGTGTTAACCACCTTCTTCACATGTTTCTTACATGTCGAGTTGGAGTCCAAAATGAAACCAAGATACCTGAAGTTAGACACAACTTTCAGATTCTCCTCATTAACAAGAACAACTCGTTGGGAAGAATCAATGGATTTCTTAGGGAAGTACATACAAACAGTCTTGTTGATATTTACACTACCGTTCAAAAGTTTGGGGTCACTTAGAAATATCCTTGTTTTTGAAAGAAAAGCAATTTTTGGTCCATTAAAATAACATCAAATTGATCAGAAATACAGTGTAGGCATTGTTAATGTTGTAAATGACTATTGTAGCTGGAAACGGCTGATTTTTAATGGAATATCTACATAGGCGTAGAGGCCCATTATCAGCAACCATCCCTCCTGTGTTCCAATGGCGCTTTGTGTGAGCTAATCCCAGTTTATCATTTTAAAAGGCTAATTGATCATTAGAAAACCCTTCTGCAATTATGTTAGCACAGCTGACAACTGTTGTTCTGATCAAAGAAGCAATAAAACTGGCCTTCTTTAGACTAGTTGAGTATCTGGAGCATCAGCATTTGTAGGTTCGATTACAGGCTCAAAATGGACAGAAACAAAGAGGTTCTTCTAAAACTCATCAGTGTATTCTTGTTCTGAGAAATGAAGGCTATTCCATGCGAGAAATTGCCAAGAAACTGAAGATCTCGTACAACGCTGTGTACTACTCCCTTCACAGAACAGAGCAAACGGTCTCTAACCAGAATAGAAAGAGAAATGGGAGGCCCCGGTGTACAACTGAGCAAGAGGACAAGTACATTAGAGTGTCTAGTTCGAGAAACAGACACCGAACTGGTCCTTAACTGGCAGCTTCATTAAATAGTTCCCGCAAAACACCAGTCTCAACGTCAACAGTGAAGAGGCGACTCTGGGATACTGGCCTTCTTGTTTTGCGGGTCCTATTTAATGAAGCTGCCAGTTTGGACATTAAAGGCAGAAATAGGAGATTTCTTCAGCCATGTCTCAGAGAAACAGAAAAAAATCTAGATTAGAGTCGTTCAATAAATGTTCTACCTGTTCACTCTTAGAAATAATGCTACGAATATTCAGATGACCTCCCAATATTCTTCTAGGCTTGGAACGATGGTCCCAGAGCATTTTAGCCTGATTAACGGTTTGAAAAGGTTTCATGGTACAATGTTTTCTAATCCCTGGGTTAAGGGAACTGAGTTTGACTCGAAGGCAGGTTTTGTTTGGGACATGTATCAAGAGTTGGAATTATCAGCAGATTGCTCATTCTCTTGAAAAGCCATGTTAGCGACAGAAGTTATGCTCACAAACACAGAATGTCCTTCTCTGAACCAGATAATATAGGTTACTCAAATATAGATGATTTCTATCCTTCATCAATGATTTCGGTTTGGATGGCTATTTAGGGGGACTTTTCTCCACTTCTCCCCAGAATTACATCCTCCATATCTCCATATTTCTTTCTGCAGGTGACCTAACTCCAGACTCTGTTGGGGGGCTTGTACCCTGGGCCGCTTGGGTGTATGTTGATTCTGGATTGTTTGAATGAAGGCCAGCATTGATGTTTGGCTGCCTTCTTTTGTATTCCCCAGAGAGTTGCACCGTCTTCGGGATCTCTTATTAACCTCAAGGTTTTCTATTGGGTTATGATTGTCACTCGTCTCAGTAGCCACTTTCCCAGCTTCATTTTTAGCATTTTTCTTTTTTCTTCCTCATTTTCTTGGAATGAGAGGTCAATGTTGCAGACTCTGGCTCATCAGGTACCATTCTCCAATGTTCAATTCACTCCATCTTTGTCCTTGGGAGCCGAGGAATTATTCTCTTCAATCTCAGTCATTTCGGGCTGAGATATGGGACACGTCTGCCCTACTCACGGGGACATGATTGGTGTCCGGCAAATAGTGTGACAACGTTTCCTCTATGCACTTTATGCTGTCCAGTGGAGTAGGACTGTACTCTAGCATCTCCTGACCCCCTCTAGCGTGGGATTGTGTCAGCCAGTCCTATATAGGCGCAGGACCTTGTCCATCATAAAATACTTTGATCCAGTGAGGGGCCCATCTTTACAGACCATGTTATAGGAATGATGGATGCTGCTTCAACATACACAAATCAATCTCCACTGGAGGAGTTTGTAAGTTGACCCTTGTATCTTATCATGTGCCTCATCACTCTCCCCACCACCTTACATCCAGCTATAGCCAGAAACTAAGTCACAACACTATCATCAGCAGATTCAGTTAGTTCTTTAATTGTAACTCGAATTGAGTTCTGGTCAGCCACGCGCAACTTCAAACCGAACAGATTATTCTCTTTGAACACGACATGTTTTCCTCTGACTGTTATTCCTCTGATCAGAATCTTGGCTTTTGCTTCCTTACTGAGAAGATACATACGCCAGAGTGCACGTACTCTCTGTGCTGACCTCAAGTGGTTTGGATGAATTTCATGTATGAGACTGTGGTAGAGCTCCTCCTTTGTGGTATGGCCTCCTCCTTTGTCAGGATTTCTCTCTCCATGATAAAAAGAGGTAAAACAGTCTCCTTTCGGGGTATTTCGACCCACAACCTTGCTCCAGGTCTCATTTTCCTTGACATCAGTTTTTACATCGCTGGAAATAGACACAACAACCGCAGCCATTTTAATTCTAATGTTAATGATTGAAGTAATTTGTTGTGACAATGAAATAAATCAACAAATCTATTCAGCATTATACAGTGAGGATACTTCTTACTTAAGAATTGATGGATGGTTGATCCACAAATATACACTGCTCAAAAAAATAAAGGGAACACTAAAATAACACATCCTAGATCTGAATGAATGAAATATTCTTATTAAATACTTTTTTCTTTACATAGTTGAATGTGCTGACAACAAAATCACACAAAAATGATCAATGGAAATCAAATGTATCAACCCATGGAGGTCTGGATTTGGAGTCACACTCAAAATTAAAGTGGAAAACCACACTACAGGCGGATCCAACTTTGATGTAACGTCCTTAAAACAAGTCAAAATGAGGCTCAGTAGTGTGTGTGGCCTCCACGTGCCTGTATAACCTCCCTACAACGCCTGGGCATGCTCCTGATGAGGTGGCGGATGGTCTCCTGAGGGATCTCCTCCCAGACCTGGACTAAAGCATCCGCTAACTCCTGGACAGTCTGTGGTGCAATGTGGCATTGGTGGATGGAGCGAGACATGATGTCCCAGATGTGCTCAATTGGATTCAGGTCTGGGGAACGGTCTAGCATTGTCTTGCATTAGGAGGAACCCAGGGCCAACCACACCAGAATATGGTCTCACAAGGGGTCTGAGGATCTCATCTCGGTACCTAATGGCAGTCAGGCTACCTCTGGCGAGCACATGGAGGGCTGTGCGGCCCCACAAAGAAATGCCACCCCACACCATGACTGACCCACCACCAAACCGGTCATGCTGAAGGATGTTGCAGGCAGCAGAACGTTCTCCACGGCGTCTCCAGACTCTCACGTCTGTCACGTGCTCAATGTGAACCTGCTTTCATCTGTGAAGAGCACAGGGCGCCAGTGGCGAATTTGCCAATCTTGGTGTTCTCTAGAAAATGCCAAACGTACTGCACGGTGTTGGGCTGTAAGCACAACCCCCACCTGTGGACGTCGGGCCCTCATACCACCCTCATGGAGTCTGTTTCTGACCGTTTGAGCAGACACATGCACATTTGTGGCCTGCTGGAGGTCATTTTGCAGGGCTCTGGCAGTGCTCCTCCTGCTCCTCCTTGCACAAAGGCGGAGGTAGCGGTCCTGCTGCTGGGTTGTTGCCCTCCTCCACGTCTCCTGATGTACTGGCCTGTCTCCTGGTAGCCCCTCCATGCTCTGGACACTACGCTGACAGACACAGCAAACCTTCTTGCCACAGCTCGCATTGATGTGTCATCCTGGATGAGCTGCACTACCTGAGCCACTTGTGTGGGTTGTAGACTCCGTCTCATGCTACCACTAGAGTGAAAGCACCGCCAGCATTCAAAAGTGACCAAAACATCAGCCAGGAAGCATAGGAACTGAGAAGTGGTCTGTGGTCACCACCTGCAGAACCACTCCTTTATTGGGGGTGTCTTGCTAATTGCCTATAGTTTCCACCTGTTGTCTTCCATTTGCACAACAGCATGTGAAATTTATTGTCAATCAGTGTTGCTTCCTAAGTGGACAGTTTGATTTCACAGAAGTGTGATTGACTTGGAGTTACATTGTGTTGTTTAAGTGTTCCCTTTATTTTTTTGAGCAGTGTATATTTGCTGGATTCAGTGTTTACCGGCAATTGAAGCTTCCCAGCCAGGCCAAATACCCAAACAAAAGGAGATGTAAAAATTTAATAAAAAATATGGATATATCATTCCGGACCTTAAATCCCAAAATAATCAAACAAACAAACAAGCAAGCCGTCTGGTGAGTATCAATTAACCTATTTACAAAATGAAATTATCTGGCAACAGCTCTGGTGGACGTTCCTCCTTGGAGGCGGCTCTGGAGCACTGTAGGGAGCACTACATGGACCTCACCAGCCGAACCATTTCTTTGTGGATTTTGATGTGTGCTTGGGGTTATTGTGTTGCTGGAAGATCCACTTGCGGCCAAGTGTCAGCCTCAACCAGGTTTTTGGCTATAATGGCCTGGTACTGATTAAGGTTCATGATTGTTGTTGATCTTAAGGGCCCCAGGACCAGTGGAAGAAAAATCGCCCCATGACATCAAAGATCCACTTCCATATTTTACAGTAGGTGTGGGGTTATTTTCTGCATATGCACCAAACCCACAACTGGTAGGTGTGGCCAAAAAGCTCTATTTTCATGCCATTCAACAAATCTAAACTCCTGAAGTTTGTTAAATGACATTTGGATTGGAACTATCGGTGCTATTGTCAGATGACATGAAAATAAAACATTCTCATAAAACATTTTAGAAAAAGGCTCAGTGCCGTTATCCTCGCAATGTGAGTAATTGAAAGGTATTGGGAATTGTTTTTATTACTTGTTAAACCAAATCTGAGCAATTGTATTAGTTTACAATAATATAATCCCCCCCCCCCCTCAAAAGCATACAATATAGCTCAGTTTTGTATCATTTATTTTATACGTTCTTTGCTTATCTGTATCAAGGGTGCAAATCATTTTGGACCTGACTGTATCTTACTTCCCTTGAGATATCCAAGGGGTCCAACCCAGTGTATAGAACCCACTGCTTGTGTACATAGTTGGCCATATAGTGGCCCCTGAGTGTAAACAGGGACAATAAAGCCATGCATAACCTGGCCAATCAGAGATTGACAACAGGGGTCCTGTGACTGTTTAAGGCTAACTGGGCTGAGGAATAATTGACAACAGACTCTTTGCTCTGAATATCTGGATCCTTCTCTTATAACGTCTATTGGCCAGTATAAGGACAGTTATATCTTATCCACCTTGACCTCTTCATCACCGGTTGACCCCCATTGATTTAGTTATGTTTGATTCACCCAGATCACATAAGAACACAGCATAAACCATGGCAAAATGTGTAGAACTGCAGGAAATTAGTTTTAAAACAAAATGTTTCCCTCAGTCCCAAGGCAAAATTAGTACAATTAAAACATCAAAATGGTGTTTGTTAAAATAAAATGTTTTTTCCCCAGGGCCCCAGGTTTGGTTAGTCTGGCACGGTCATCATAATCACCACCATCAAACTAATAACTCTTATGGGATGACTTCTCAATATGAAGTACCAACCACATCTGATGTGATCTTGCTCCAGCTTGAGCAATTTCAATCATTCACTCAATGTTTTAACCAAATTGTTCCCTAGTTCACGTCATTGCCGCCATCTACTGCTCAGAATAAAGAACTGTAGCCTCCCTACATCCACTCAAACCTTTCATATGTCATCTTTTCCCCCTTCCCCCAAAATTCACAAATTGTCAGGGATGGAAGTAAAATGTGATGAGAGCCAGATGGCACTATATCCTGCGCTGTGGCCTACTCAGTGAAGGGCTATGGGGTGCCATCACCATACTGTACTTCTTAAACCAGTCTTCCGGTTAAGGTGCCAGAGTGTCATTGAAAAACGTTTTGGGGGGGGGGATTTTTTTAATTCAATAATTGAAGTGGCATATGTAGCCTACTTACGCACCTCTTAGGCTGCTCTTTTGCAAATAAATTGGGCAAATGCTAATGCAGCCATATTGAAGTTTGGAACATCTGTGTATGCCTTTGCTTTGCTAACCGTTTCCCCAGCTCATACACACATAACAGGATCAATCATGACTGATGAGAGCTTTTTCCAGAGTTTCCTTCATTTTTATTTCAAGTTTGATGAATTACTTACAAAATACTCGAGACCAAGTATCTTTAGGATGAACTGAGACGATGCTGAAAACGTTGAGTGGCCCAGAAACTTCACAATTCAGAAACAGAAACACACACACCAAGTGCTTAAGTTTTTTTTTTCTTCATAAATTAAAAATGATTTATTGTGAAAATGTACAAAACTACAACAAAGAACTTTCTCCGCAAAACAGATTAGAGTACGAACATTTGCTTTTTAGAGATGTTACACACCATTCTGTATCCTTGAAATAATTAAAAGTGAATCACTGATTCTCCTGACTTAAACCCCCCCCCTGGTTCAACCAGGAATCATATGTTAAGGAGTACATGGTCTTTGAGGATCAAGAGAATGTACAGAATGTGGATGGCTCCAACAACAAAAACACAAGCATTGCACCCTATGCAAGTTAGTTACGGTACATAGAATATTGAGCGATGACTGCCACTAGTTCGACGCTGTGTAGGACTGGAGTTGCAGTAGAAGTGAGGGAGATTAGTTGTTGAATAGGGTTCATGGACCGTCACTCTGCTTTGGTGCGCTTTACTGCCCCAGGGAGTTTATCTTGAAGCCTGAAAAGGAAATGGGGAAAAAAATGAATAATACTATACTAGAACAAGTTTGGTGTGGCTGGCCTTTCACCTTCATATACACAGATACATTAGGTGTCATAATGTTTCTGGACAAAGACAAAATCCTTTTAATGGTCCCACCAAGACAGTTGATCATGAAGGTACTGATGCTACGTTCCTTCATGCCATGACTCCAAAGGTAAAATGTCCACTTATACTGCCGAAAAACTGAAAATTGTGTTCTGTGATTTCACTTTATCTACACATTGATGATTAGAAAAAGAATGCCCTTACTTTGCAAGTGTGACTTCAACTCTGGTGCGAATCAGTTCAATGTATTGATCGATCTGAGTCTGAAAGAGAACAATTTTTACCCGACAAGCACACAGGTTGATAACAAACATTAGTAATTGTATGCCAAATAAAAACTGCTTCCATTCACACTTACTTTATTTCTCTCATAAACCAGAGGCGTGCTGAAGAAAATGATATCAGCTGTCAATGAGAAACAGAGTGGACGTCGGTCAAGTATGTCATTTCTAAGGAGGTTTCCAGATGCACTACATGGCCAAAAGTTTGTGGATAACTGCTCGTCAAACATCTCATTCCAAAATCATGGGCATTAATATGGAGTTGGTCCCCCCTGTGCTGCTATTACACTCTTCTGGGAACGCTTTCCACTATATATTGGAACATTGCGGCAGGGACTTGCTGCCATTCAGCCACAAGAGCATTAGTGAGGTCGGGAACTGATTAGGCCTGGCTCGCAGTTGGCGTTCCAACTCATCCCAAAGGTGTTCGATGGAGTTCAGGGCTCTGTACAGGCCAGTCAAGGTCTTCCACACCTATCTCAACAATTTCTGTATGGGCCTCGCTTTGTGCACGGAAGCATTGTCATACTGAAACAGGAAAGGGTGTTCCCCCGAACTGTTGCCACAGTTGGAAGCACAGAATCGTCTACAGTCGTGGCCAAAAGTTTTGAGAATGACACAAATATTAATTTCCAAAGTTTGCTGCTTCAGTGTCTTTAGATATATTTTTGCATTAAGAAGACGTTTATCTAAAGTTCCATGTATAACACTTGTATTTTCATCAACATTTATGATGAGTATTTCTGTAAATTGATGTGGCTCTCTGCAAAGTCACCGGATGTTTTGGAGCTACTGTCCATAACGCGCCAATGTAAACTCTGATTTTTGGATATAAATATGAACTTTATCGAACAAAACACATGTATTGTGTAACATTAAGTCCTATGAGTGTCATCTGATGATCATCAAAGGTTAGTGATTCATTTTCTCTATTTCTGCCTTTTGCGACTCCTCTCTTTGGCTGGAAAAATGGCTGTTTTTCTGTGACTAGGCGCTTACCTAACGATCATGGTGTGCTTTCGCCGTAAAGCCTTTTTGAAATCAGACACTGGCTGGATTAATGAGAATTTTATCTTTAAAATTATGTAAAATACTTGTATGCCTGAGGAATTTTAATTATGAGATTTCTGTTTTGAATTTGGCGACCTGCACTTTCACTGGCTGTTGTTGAGGTGGACGCTACCGTCCCGAATATCCCAGAGAGGTTAATGAGAGAATCAGTGAAATGTTTTGGGGGGATTTAGTTCATTTGCGTGGCAAAGAGGGACTTTGCAATTAACTGCAATTCTTCTCTTCACTCTTCATAATATTCTGGAGTATATGCAAATTGGCATCATACAAACTGAAGCAGCAGACTGAAAATTAAGATTTGTGTCATTCTCAAAACTTTTGGCCAAGACTGTACAGCTTGTGTGGCCTAACATTTCACGGCTGAGTCGTTGTTGCTACTAGATGATTCCATTTCACAATAACAGCACTTACAGTTGACCGGGGCAGCTCTATCAGGGCAGAAATTTGAGGATCTGGCTTGCTAGAAAGGTGGCATCCGATGACGGTGCCACATTGAAAGTCACTGAGCTCATCAGAACAGGCCATTCTACTGCCAATGTTTATCTATGGAGATTGCATGGCTCTATGCTAGATTTTATACACTTGTCAGCAACGGGTGTGGCTGAAATAGCCGAATCCACTCATTTGAAAATGGTATCCACAATTCCACATACTTTTGGCCATGTAGTGTAGTGTTGGACACACCTCTAACATGATAGTTTAACACAACGCTATTCATTGAATACTATCAACCCATTAAAAGAGCAATTTATTCCAGCAGTACTGCACAGGATCTCACGAGGCAACTTAAACCATGTCTACTATACACCATTCAGACCTCCCCAATGTAAACACAGGTCTGATTGTTTCAATTCAAAATACTTTATCCCATAAGGGACAACATTTTAGGCAGGACTGCAGATACGTAAAAACAACATAATCCCAATAGTTGAATGAAAAAAAGCATGATACGTCTAGGTTCTTAGAGAATACTAAAAAACAGACTATCATGAACATAACGTGTCTAAGTGACTGGGTGCACCACACTGTTTTGGGACATTAGACATAAAATCAAAGACTGGAGTGTCTTACTCAGTATCAGGATAGTGATGCCATTGAAGACAGCGCCCACATAAGTCAGCAGCCACATGAAACCAGCCAGCTGCAACAGAGGGACCAGCACATTTCAGACCACAACAACACTATACCGCTAAATGCCATGACAAGCATAAGGGCTGCATTTTCCTTCGCCACAATCGATCAATGTAATTATCATCGAAATTCTAACATTGTGTGTGTTTGAAAAAAAAAAAAAAAAGGTTAAACTATGAAAATAAAGGAAGTCGTTCACTCCATGTATAAACACAGTGATGGCGAAACATTGGTAAATACCCATTAAATTGCTGGGAGTTTATTCGCCGTTAGTCAGCACCTCCACACAAACTATTATTCTGGGTGTGCGCCAGCTCATGTTTTTTATCTGTTTGGGAAAAAAAGGAAAATATAACAAGCATCCCATAATATGTAGCCTTTATTAAAACTTGTTAGGATACCACACACTGGCTGCCTTCAGCTGTGTAATCCACTCCTTTCTTCATCTGATAAACTCTTCATCCCTAATTTGAACATCAGCCAGGTATTTCGCTCTCTGCCAGTCATCATCACATGACGGCTTTTCAGGCTTTCTTAGCCAGCCGTTTCAATGCACAATAGTGTGGACTTCAGGGTTGTGAAAACATATCGCTAACGGCACAGAAGGTGACCACAGTGTATATGGACAAAAAATTATGAGCCCTATTTACAACCATTTTTTCCTACAGTCAAAATAAATCCATAAAGAAAGTGTATTGCCATTCAGTCTAGATAAAGCTAGACTGACAGACTCACATGCATGACAGAATAGTCTATCAAGCACTGCTAGAAATAATCATTTAAATCAAATTAAAGCTACAGTATGTAACTTTTTAGGCGACCTAACCAAATTCACATAGAAATGTGGGTTATAGATATTTCATTCTCATTGAAAGCAAGTGTAAGAAGTGGTAGATCTGTTCCATGTACGCTATTTCTATGCTTTCAGTTCTTAAGTTTCGTTTTTGAGTCTTTTGCTTTGGGTTTTGTACACCAGCTTCAAACAGCTGAAAATACAATCTGTTTGGTTACGGAAAATAAGTTTCACAGCAGATTAGATGGTACAATGACTCTACACAATGTAGAGAGTCACAAACTGAAATATTACAATTTCAGCAACTAGGAAATGGCTGAGCGATTTCCGCATAGTGCATCTTTAAAGGCCATAGCATTGGAAATATCCTAGACCGCAGTAGCCAATGCCGATGAACACACACTCAAAATCAATCAAATGTATTTTAACCCCCTAGAGTAACATTTAAAAAAATCCCCATCAAAATCCATCAGTTTAAACTAGATATGTTTTTTTACATTGGACGCGTCTCAATCCACCACATCCGCCGGTGTCACACTTCTGCATCTGTGGTGAAAGGTGGCAGAGCTAGAGCGGTGTTTGTAAGACCATGAGACATCCCGAAAATCGATCTTCTCACCAAAAGAGGTTGATTTATTATGACCACTATGGAAAGGGGAGACTCTCACGAACATGACGGTGGTTTCGGTTTTACTCTACGACTCCCACAAGTGATACCTAAAGGGGTCCTACAATTTAAAATCAAATAGCTAAATAAGCCATAGTATGACAATCTTAAAACAATTCCATATGTAATCTTAGAACCCCCCCTTTAAAGCGCTTTTTACATCAGCAGTCTGCTTTACAGACACCCAGCCTAAAAACTCAAAAGAGCAATGCAGAGACAGAAGTATGGCTAGAAAAAGACAGAAACCTAGGAAGAAACCTAGAGAGGAATCAGGCTCCAAGGGTTGCCTAGCAGAGGTCGACGTGGTCGATTAATTAGTGCCGATTTCAAATGTTCATAACAAATCTGTAATTGGCCTTTTTGGACGGCGATTACATTGCAATCCATGAGGAAACGGCGTGGCAGGCTGACAACCTGTTACGCGAGTGCAGCGTCAAAAAGGACCTTATGGCTGCAAGGAGCCAAGGTAAGTTGCTGGCATTAAACGTATCTTATAAAAAAACTATAAATCTTCACATAATCACTAGTTAACTACACATAGTTGATATTACTAGGTTAACTAGCTTGTCCTGTGTTGGATATAATCAATGCGGTGCCTGTTAAGTTATCGAATCACAGACAACTTCACCAAACGAAAAAAAGCACAATCTTTGCACAAATGTACCTAACCATAAGCATCAATGCCTTTCTTAAAATCAATACACAGAAGTATATTTTTTTTAAGCCTGCATATTTAGTTAAAATAAATTCCTGTTAGCAGGCAATATTAACTAGGGAAATTGTGTCACTTTTGGGTTCAGTGCAAGCAGTGTCAGGGTATATGCAACAGTTTGGGTCACCTGGCTCGTTGCGAACTGTGAACAAATTTGCCAGAATTTTACATAATTATGACATAACATTGAAGGTTCTGCAATGTAACAGCAATATTTAGACTTAGGGTTGCCACCTGTTCTATAAAATAAGGAACGGTTCCGTATTTCACTGAAAGAATAAATGTTTTGTTTTCGAAATTATAGTTTCCAGATTTTACCATATTTACCATATTAATGACCAACGGCTCATATTTCTGTGATTATTATATTATAATTAGGTCTATAATTTGATAGAGCAGTCTGACTGAGCGGTGAAAGGCAGCAGCAGGCTTGTAAGCATTCATTCAAACAGCACTTTACTGCGTTTGCCAGCAGCTCTTAGCAATGCTTGAAGCACAGAGCTGTTTATGACTTCAAGCCTATCAACTCCCGAGATTAGGCTGGCAATACTAAAGTGCCTATAAGAACATCCAAAGGTCAAAGGTATATGAAATACAAAATGATATAGAGCGAAATAGTTGATGCATCACAATTCCTATAATAACTACAACTTCTTAACTGGGAATATTGAACCACCAGCTTTCATATGTTCTCATGTTCTGAGCAAGGAACTTAAACGTTAGCTTTTTTTACATGGCACATATTGCACTCTTACTTTCTTCTCCAACACTGTGTTTTTGTATTATTTAAACCAAATTGAACATGTCATTATTCATTTGAGACCAAATAGATTTTTTGTTATGTATTATATTATGTTAAAAAGTGTTCATTGCTCATTCAGTATTGTTGTAATTGTCATTATTACAAATATATATAGTTGAAGTAGGAAGTTTACATACACTTAAGTTGGAGTCATTAAAAAAAAAAACTTGTTTTTCAACAACTCCACAAATTTCTTGTTAACAAACTATAGTTTTGTCTGGAGGAATGGGCCAAAATTCACCCAACTTATTGTGGGAAGCTTGTGGAAGGCTACCCGAAACATTTGACCCAAGTTAAACAATGTAAAGGCCATGATACCAAATACTAATTGAGGGTATGTACACTTCTGACCCACTGGGAATGTGATGAAAGATATAAAAACTGAAATAAATCATTCTGACATTTCACATTCTTAAAATAAAGTGGTGATCCTAACTGACCTAAAACAGGGATTTTTAAATTAAATGTTAATCATTTAAAAGATTAAATGTCAGGAATTGGGGAAAAACTGAATTTAAATGTATTTGGCTAGGGTGTATGTAAACTTCCGACTTCAACTGTAAATATAAAAATAAAAAAAAGGGAAAAAAATTGTCCGATTTTTTTGATCCTCCAATAAATCAGTATCGGCGTTGAAAAATCATAATCAGTCGACCTCTAGTGCCTAGTCCTCTTCTGGCTGTACCGGGTAGAGACTTAAGAGTACAAGTGGCCATTAATGCCAGATCGTTTTTCAAAAGTGAGTTCTTAAGCAAGTACCTTCAGCGAGTCCACCAGGTCCTCCACCAGCAGCAGGTGCCTGGCCTGTTTGATGGCAAGATTCACATAGGTCAGGCACACATCCACATATTTTCGGAAAATCTCAGGCTGAACGGTCAGGTCCTTCTCCATCAGAGCCCTGAGGGAGACAAAGATTTACCATCATCACCAAAAAAACAAAACTAAGCTTAAACTACAACGACTCAAATCAGACAATGACTCCAAGGGGTAAAGTTCAATGTGCCTTGTGTACTACTAAGTACACTAAGAATATATCCTTGTTCTCCCATCATATCCCAAGCTGAGCTGTCGTACTTGAAGGGGTGGCCCTCTTCAGACTTCTGCACTGCCTGAATGACAGACTTGTAGACGCGGAAGGTGATTGTGACACAGAGCAGTGCCAGCAGCATGTAGGAGACCACACTGATGACGCTGAAGGTGGCCAGGGACAGAAGGACCAGCAGAGACATGCCAAAGGCCACCGCAGACTTCTTTGGGTTCCGCCAGTACACCAGCTCCATCACTTGAAGGACAAGGGACAAACAGGAGGGAGCAGGATTAATTATCAAGCCAATCCTGACGGTTGGACGATCACATATCTCATTTATATAATGGGCATTTCCATTAACCTCTCTGGGGTAGGGGGCAGTATTTTGACATCCGGATGAAAAGCGTGCCCAAAGCAAACTGCCTGTTACTCAGGCCCAGAAGCTAGGATATGCATATAATTGGTAGCTTTAGATAGAAAATACAAAAGTTTCTAAAACTGTTAAAATTATGTATGTGAGAATAACATAACTGATATGGCAGGCGAAACCCAGAGGACAAACCAACACATTCAGCTTACCATTATTTTCAATGGCTAGTACTAATTATAAGCCCAAGTGCTCCCAAACTGCAGTTCCTAGGGCTTCCACTAGATGTCAGTCTTTAGAAAGAGTTTCAGGCTGTTTTTTATTTTTTTAAATGACCCAGAAAGTGTAGTTTTTCTAGGTGGCTCCCATTTTGGCTGTAATGTTTCCAAGCGTGTGGAGGAAAGCGTGTTCTCATTTTTCTCCAGGAATGAACATACTATTCTCAGTCTTAAATTTGATTGTTTATTTGCGTATTAGGATACCTAAGGTTTGATTATAAATGCTGTTTGACTTGTTTGGAAAAGTTTATTAGTAATGTTTGGGATTAATTTTGTATGCATTTTGATGGAGGGAAACAGTGGATTATTGACTTAAGCGCACCAGCTAAACTGAGTTTTTATGGATATAAAGAAGGACATTATTGAACAAAACAACCATTTGTGATGTAACTGGGACCTTTTGGAGTGCCAACAGAAGAAGATCAAAGGTAAGGCATTTTTATATCACTATTTCTGACATTTGTGTCACACCTGCCTGGTTGAAATATGATTTTCATGCGTTTGTATGCGGGGTGCTGTCCTCAGATAATCGCATGGTTTGCTTTCGCCGTAAAGCCTTTTTGAAATCTGACACGGCGGCTGGATTAAGAAGTATTTTAGCTTTATTTTGATGTGTAACATATTTTCAAGAATGTTAAATACTTCATTAGCATTTTGGAATTTCACTGGATGTTGGCCAGGTAGAGAGAGGACCCTGAGAGGACCCTGAGCACCAACATGTGAAGTTCATAGGATCATGTCAAATTGAAAGCAAAGAGTTTTTTAAATATACTCAGCAAAAAAAAAATCCTCACTGTCAACTGTGTTTATTTTCAGAAAACTTAACATGTGTAAATATTTGTATGAGCATAACAAGATTAAACAGCAGACAAACTGAACAAGTTCCACAGACATGTGACTAACAAATTGTATAATGTGTCCCTGAACAAAGGGGGGGTCAAAATCAAAAGTAAGTCCGTATCTGGTGTGGCCAACAGCTGCATTAAGTACTGCAGTGCATCTCCTCCTCCTCTCACCTCACCTGGTTTAAATTATGTTTCTAGAGACAATATCTCTCATCGTCACTCAATGCATAGGTTTTACCTCCCTTGTATTCACATCATACCATACCTTTGTCTGTACATTATGCTTTGAATCTATGCTGCTTTTACTGTTTCGAAAGTACAAGACGACCAGTTCTTATAGCCTTTAGCCGTACCCTTATCCTACTCCTCCTCCTCCTCCTCTGTTGATGTAGAGGTTAATCCAGGCCCTGCAGTGCCTAGCTCCACTCCCATTCCCCAGGCGCTCTCATTTGTTGACTTCTGTAACCGTAAAAGCCTTGGTTTCATGCATGTTAACATTAGAAGCCTCCTCCCCAAGTTTGTTTATTCAATGCTTTAGCGCACACTACCAACCCGGATGTCCTAGCCATGTCTGATTCCTGGTTTAGGAAGACCACCAAAAACTCTGAAATGTCCATCCCTAACTATAACATTTTCTGATAAGATAGAACAGTCAAAGGGGGCGGAGTTGCAATCTACTGCAGCGAGAGCCTGCAGAGTTCTGTTTTACTATCCAGGTCTGTGCCCAAACAATTTGAGCTTCTACTTCTAAATCCACCTTTCCAGAAACATGTCTCTCACCGTTTCCACTTGCTATAGACCACCGTCTGCCCCCAGCTGTGCCCTGGACAACATATGTGAATTGATTGCCCCCCCATCTATCTTCAGAGCTCATGCTGTTAGGTGACCTAAACTGGGACATTCTTAACATCCCCGCCATCCTACAATCTAAGCTTGATGCCATCAATCGCACACAAATGATCAATGAACCTACCAGGTACAACCCCAAACACGGGCACCCTCATAGATATCATCCTAACCAACCTGCCCTCTAAATACACCTCTGCTGTCTTCAACTAGTATCTCAACCTCATTGCCTGCGGTCAAACGACCACCACTTATCACTGTCAAACGCTCCCGAAAACACTTCGGCGAGCAGGCCTTTCTAACCGACCTGGCCTGTGTATCCTGACCTCACTCCATCAGTAAAGGATGCCTGGTTATTCTTTAAAAGTGCTTTCCTCACCATTTTAAATATGCATGCCCCATTCAAAAAATAATTGAACCAGGAACAGATATAGCCCTTGGTTCACTTCAGACGTGACTGCCCTTGACCAGCCCAAAAACATCCTGTTGCGTACTGCATTAGCATCGAATAGCCCCCGCGATATACAACTTTTCAGGGACGTTAGGAACCAATATACACAGGCAGTTTGAAATGTGCATCCTGTAGCACCAACTCCAAAAAGTTCTGGGACACTGTAAAGCCCATGGAGAATAGGAGCACCTCCTCCCAGCTGCCCACTGCACTGAGGCTAGGAAACACTGTCACCACGGATAAATCCACGATAATTGATCATTTCAATAAGCATTTTTCTATAGCTGGCCATGCTTTTCACCTGGCTACCCCTACCACGGTCAACAGCCCCGCACCCCCCACAGCAACTTGCCCAAGCCTCCCCCATTTATCCTTCACCCAAATCCAGATAGGTGATGTTCTGAAAGAGCTGCAAAATCTGGACCCCTAGTTTTTCAAAGTAGTTCACCAACTACTTCTCAGACAGAGCTCAGTGTGCCAAATTGGAGGGCCTGTTGTCCGGACCTCTGGCAGTCTCTATGGGGTGCCACAGGGTTCAATTCTCGGGCCGACTCTTCTCTGTATACATCAATGATGTCGTTCTTGCTGCTGGCGATTCTCTGATCCACCTCTACGCAGACAACACCATTCTGTATATTTCTGGCCCTTCTTTGGACACTGTGTAAACTAACCTCCAGATGAGCTTCAATTCCATACAGCTCTCTTTCCGTGGCCTCCAACTGCTCTTAAATGCAAGTAAAACTAAATGCAGGCTCTTCAACTAATCGCTGCCCACACCTGCCCGCTCATCCAGCATCACTACTCTGGATGGTTCTGACTTAGAATATGTGGACAACTATAAATACCTAGGTGTCTGGTTAGACTAAAATCTCCTTCCAGACTCACATTAAGCATCTCCAATCCAAAATTAAATCTACAGTCGGCTTCCTATTTCACAACAAAGCATCCTTCACTCATGCTGGCAAACAAACCCTTGTAAAACTGACTATCCTACCGATCTTTGACTTCAGCCCTGCCTTATCGCAGCTCACTGGTCACCATAGCAGCACCCACCCGTAGCACGCGCTCCAGCAGGTATATTTCACAGGTCATCCCCAAAGCCAACTCCTCCTTTCACCACCTTTCTTTCCAGTTCTCTGCTGCCAATAACTTGAATGAATTGCAGTTTTGTTTTAATTAAAAATGGAAAATCATTGAAGCTGGAGACTTATATCTCCCTCACTAACTTCAAGCATCAGCTGTCAAAGCAGCTTACTAATCACTGCACCTGTACACAGCCCATCTGTAAAATAGCCCAGCCAACTACCGCATCCCCATATTGTTATTTATTTTGCTCTCTTGCACCCCAGTATCTCTACTTGCACACCATCATCTGCACATCTATCACTCCAGTGTTAATGCTAAATTGTAATTATTTCACCACTATGGACTATTTGCCTTACCTCCCTAATCTTACTACATTTGCACACACTGTACATATTTTTCTATTGTGTTAATGACTGTACGCTTGTTTATCCCATTTGTAGCTCTGTTGTTGTTTTTGTCACACTGCTTTGCTTTATCTTGGCCAGGTCGTAGTTGCAAATGAGAACAAGTTCTCAACTGGCCTACCTGGTTAAATAAAGGTGAAATAAATAGAAACAATTAAAAGGCCCCTCCCCTGTGAATATGATGCCAGTTCAGAAAGGACTAGGCTACATCAATTACATATTTCACCTACATGTAATAAGTGATGATCTTGTACACAACTAAAGGTGACTGGTATAACAAAGGTGGCCTAACAACCAGAACAGGGAATGCATCCTTATTTCTACACAGAAAATCACTGACCTGACAAGGTTGGTTTTGATTATTGAAAGCAAAAGGCTGGTAGCCATGCTTCTGCTCATCCAATTTTAGGCAGGGTGATTATTAGAAACATTCGAATAGGGGCGTGTGCTCTTCCCAATCTAGTTAGGCATCTCTCATGTATCCATAGGAGTCTCCTGAATGTGGCAGTATAACGTTAAGAGTCTTAGTAGTCTTTTAGTTAAATGTTAAAGTAATATTTTATTTGAATACGCTTGCAGCTTTAGCCTCAGTAAGTAGGTAGCGTATTAGTTAGCTTGCAACACATTGAAAATACAATCGTTACCTTACATAGTTAAGAGATCAGAGATCAGCTGAGTGAACAAACGACCTATTGTGAGTTAACGTCAGCTACTCGAACATTCAAAGGCTTATTTGGTCTTAAACGGTCCCATTATTTATGGTATTGGGCATTTCGCAACACTTCTAAACGAAATATAGAGGGCGTTATCTATAGCTAGTTATTTATTGATGCATTTTATTCTACTTAGTTAGCCAACATGTGTGTCCTGTTGTGACATTGCGAACGTTAGCTAGCTACTAGGTCAGCCAGCTTGCTGTCAGACAGACGTCAATTGTTCGAACTTGCATCGATATATACTAGGGTGGTTGAACTGATCTCGAACTAATTCAAAATGTTTGCATTAAACACAAAAACGCTTTAGAAAATAACGTCCTACCGTAATATGTGGATTCTTTGGTCGATGTAGCGCACGAAATCTGGGCAGAATGTGTCGTCGGATCTGCCATTTTTAAACGTAATAAATTCGATTTGTGTAGCTATATATGTTCTGGTCAAAATCCTCCAAATTCTCTTTTTTTTTAATGGATGACAGATGGATGCTGAGTTGACTCCCCACGCCCGTTGGTCGTTTTGGAAATGTTTTTTTTCTATCTAGTATTCTGGCACAAGCGCAAATGATGACGTCACGTTCGTATGGTAAATGACGAAACTTTCAAAATAAAAACCCACATTTAAAAACTGCAATGTGGATTGAAAAATGTAATTTAAGCAATGGCCAATGTTATTGTGACAAAAAGAAAAGGCAATAAGTATTTTTTGAAAAAAAAAAAAAAGGTTTCTTTTAAAAAACATTTTTTACCAATAATGGAAAAATACAAGTTTGACACTGGTATGTTGACAACATTGGGCTGTAAAGAGAACACTTTTCTACAGGGGTGCAACTTTGGTTTTAGAAGTGAGGGGGACATAAACATAACTTTGCAGGGAGTCTGAGGGTCCTCCCATTTTAGGGGCATCTAAAACGAATTTCCTGAGTTTCTTACACAATCTAATATGACCCATAGCCCTTCCAGCCATTTCTATTTAGAACAACAAAAAGTTACCAAAATGCCCACTGTCATCAAGCTAGGTAAAAGACCATTACTTAACTTTTCATTGTCTTTATTAAGACATTCTCTATATCAAATTTCATCCAGACCGCCCAGCCAGCCAGAGCCACTTGCACGCCCGGCCCCCACCAATCTAGCCAATGACTCAACTCTCTCCCCAACACAACTTCCTTCCCATCTTTTTTTTAAAATGTTTCGAGGGAAAGGTTTGGAAATCAAAATTTGGGTAAAAACACACATACAGCTCCTACACATTAACACACAGAAACAGTATATCCTCCATATAATTCATATCAAAGGCCTAATAGTACTGTAGAGCTATTTTTACTTGCACACAATATAGATGGGTCACCACATCCTGCCCCTAGCGGTCCATGGCTTAGTGAAACACTAATTATTGGTTTCAGGTGTGTTAGGCCAAGGCCAGAGTGACAACCAAGAGTATGGCAGACCCCCAGGGCCAGGACTGAGCAGCCCAGCAGCTAGGTATTTCCTAAATAGGTATCTCCCCTGACGTGGACATGTTTTCAATACAGACTCCTTTTGTCATACAGTATTCTATATGAGGAATCCAGACCTTATGAAAGTTGCATAGTATACCCTTAATCTTGTACTAAATCCAATCTAGTGATACATAACTTGACATTTCTGCCACCCATTGTGACATTGTGGGAGGATAAACCTTCCAATTAATGGCAATGCATTTCTTAGCCACAATAAATGCTAGATTACACAGTTTATTCTGTCTCCATTATCAACATTTCCAAGCAAACAAAAACAGGGAGAATCTGTAGACATGCTGAGATAAAAGGACATAATCTATGCCAGAATTCAGCCAGCATTCACAAGACCATAACATTTGTGTTTTACATCTTCAGCAGAGGAATTACATTTCTGAGTGCATGATATTCAGTTTAACTGGTATATAGTATGTTCCAGTGATGGTCTTAAACTGCAGCAATTTACGTCTGACATTATATGAACATGACTAGGCATTCACTACTTGACCAAAGGTATGCGGACACCTGCTCATCGAACATCTCATTCCAAAATCTGGGGCATTAATATGGAGTTGGTCCCCTTTGCTGCTATAACAGTCTCCACTCTTATGGGAAGGATCTCCACTAGATGTTGGAACATTGCTGCAGGGACTTCCATTCAGCCACAAAAGCATTAGTGAGGTTGGGCACAGATGTTGGTCGATTAGGCCTGGCTTGCAGTGGGAGTTCCAATTCATCCCAAAGGTGTTCGATGGGGTTGAAGTCAGGTCTCTGTACAGGCCAGTCAAGTTCTCTCACACCGATCTCGACAAACCATTTCTGTATCGACCTCGCTTTGTGCACGGGGGCATTGTCATGAATTAACAGGAAAGGGACTTCCCCAAAATTTTGCCACAAAGTTGGAAGCACAGAATCGTCTAGAATGTATGCTGTAGTGTTAAGATTTCCCTTCACTGGAACTAACAATGAAAAACAGCCCCAGATCATTATTCCTCCTCCACCAAACTTTACAGTGGGCACTATGCATTCAGGTAGGTAGCGTTCTTCTAGCATCCGCCAAACCCAGATTCCTCCGTCGGACTGCCAGATGGTGAAGCGTGATTCATCACTCCAGAGAACACGTTTCCACTGCTCCAGAGTCCAATGGCAGCAAGCTTTACACCACTCCAGCCAAAGCATAAGCATTGCGCATGGTGATCTTAGCCTTGTGAATGGCTGCTCGAGCCATGGAAACCCATTTCATGAGGCTCCCGATGAACAGCTCTTGTGTTGACGTTGCTTCCGGAGGCAGTTTGGAACTCGCTAGTGAGTGTTGCAACCCGAGGACAGACTTTGTGTATCACAGTGCAATTATAAAACTGGTGGGGGACAAAAATGCTATTTCAGAATGTGTGGCGGGGGGGGGGGGTTCATGTCACCATTGAAAATTGCTCCCCTGCTTTTCTACCTGTCTCAGCTAAAGTGGCATGGGAATTACTCAGTCGTACATATCCAGCAGCACTTCATTATCCACCCCCTCCATAGCTCCCAAATGCAATACACTGTAATAGACTGTGCATGGATACATATTGGCAAAAAAAAGTTGCAGTGTATTATTGTATTGGCTATGGAGTGTTGCAGGATATGCATGACATGGTCCCCCTCCAAAACTACATATATGTGGTTAGTAGAGAGCCTACAGAGTATTTCCCACCCCAGTTTATATAGGACAGGTATTAGTGTTTTTTTTTCTCTTCAACCCAATAAGTATACCATATACAATGTATTGCATTGCAGTGAATGAGTGGGTGGATTAAGGAGTCACCAGCACTCTGTATTAAACCTGTTGCTCAGCACAAGCGGCGACCATTTCAAATTTTGCAGATTGAGTAAACCTATAACATATAGTTGTATTTTATTAAAAGTGTATTTCTTTAAATATAGCCTTCACCATGACTTTCAACGTACAAGCATTTATGTAAACTTTCAATAGAAATGCTGGAATAAATAATACAATATTTACAAATAAATACATACAATTATCAAAGGTGGTTGCAATGCTGTGAAAAACAGTTTTATTGCCCTAGAGTGCATTTTCCCCCCTCCGATATTCCCCGTTTAGCATTTCTTTGCAAACCGACTCTGATTTTGAAAAATAAAATCCAAGATGTTGCTGCAATAATGTCCTGCTGCTAGGAGAACGATTACGTATTTCAGAGCACAACGAGGGGCGTATCTTCATCACGGCTGTAAAGCTCACGTCTCTCAATTGACATTTTAGTCATTAAGCAGACGCTCTTATCCAGAGCAATTAAGGTTATCATCGACAGATGGCGGCACATCGACCGATTTTGTCACCCTGTCGGCTCGGCGATTTGAACCAGCAACCGTTCAGTTACTGGCCCAACGGTTTAACCGCCAGGCTGCCTGCCAGCCATAAGGTCATATTTTCCAAATGAAAGCCATTATCATTGCTTTATACCACATATTATACACAGTGGATTCTCGTTTATAAATCATAATATATATTTTCCATGGACGTAGGTGTTCTACATCTATTTAATAACCTTAATAATCACCCAGTCAATCAACAAATCAATCAATTAACGTATCAAGAACCTCAAGGATTCTCCCCAGTGTAAGTTCTCCCCAGAGTTTTTACTACCCCGTTGGGCATGTGCGTGCGAGGGTTTACTACCCCGTTGGGCATGTGCGTGCAAGCGTCCGTGCGTGCCAGATGTTTTTATGAAATTGAAAGATTTAAACAAAACAAGAACCGGTGGACAATTACTACTATTTGACAGGGCTTTGTTTCACTGAAAAACCCCAAATGCGGATTATTTTCTTCATTCAGGAGCAAGAACAATGCCTTATTATTTACATAAACCCTGGTAGGCTGCCGTTCACTGAACATAACAAGGCTGTAGGTTATAGCTGCCATTTTTATTTCGGCTTTTGCCTCTGATGGTTTGTTGCTGAGGAAGTGCAGGCAGGCATCTGGACAGGAATCAACATTAGTCGCTAGACAGCGCGAGTCGAGGCTGACGTTGCTGCGATGGAGGCAATTGGTGTCTCCTACTCGAACCCGTTGGAGGACTACGAGTTGATTCACCGAATCGGCAGTGGTACATACGGAGATGTATTTAAGGTATTTTAAATTTGCCACGCTCTATTATTTCGTACTTTAGTGACACTTAGGTCTCCTTCGTAGGCTACTGGATATGCATCAATCCACCCGAATTGTGATTGTTTTGCATATGACTGTATTACCTGAGCAGACACATACCTGTTTGAATAGATGGTCATTTATAGCATTAGTCGTATGTTGACTGCGTCAACGTTAAAAACAGAATATGATGGTTTTCTTAATACAAAAAAAAATGCTAGAAATTGTTTTGTGATTCTAACACTTTTTTTCGCCCTGATATAATGTTGCTGGAAAAGTGATATTACACCATCCTTAGTATCGTCAATGTGTGCATGGCGGCATGCTGCATGGTCTCTCTCCATAACTGTATTAGATGTTTTGGTTGTCATGAACACAGGGCTAAACATCAGAATGGCTCTAGTCTCCCTAGGGCTAGGCAGACTTGTTGCCTCCCACTGTATTATGCCTAGGGTCGGGTTTACGAGACTAACAAGGCTCAGGGAAATGCTGATTAAGCTTTTACTCTAAGTATACAGTGCATTTGGAAAGTATTCATTCATACCCCTTGACAATATACACACAAACCCCATAATGACAAAGCAAAATAGGCTTTTAGAAATTTTAGCAAATACCTTTACATAATTATTCAAACCCTTTGCTATGAGACTCGAAATAGATCTCAGGTGCATCCTGCATCCTGGTCTGAAATGAAATAGAACTGTTTGGCCATAATGACCATCACTATGTTTGGAGGAATAAAGGGGAGGCTTACAAGCCGAAGAACACCATCCCAACCGTGAAGCACGGGGGTGGCAGCATCATGTTCTGGGGGTTTGTTGCTTCAGTTCTGGGGGTTCGTGGCGGACTGGTGCACTTCACAAAATAGGTGGCATCACGAGGAGGAAAATTATGTGGATATATTGAAGCAACATCTCAAGACATCAGTCAGCTTGGTCGCAAATGGGTCTTCCAAATGAACATTGACCCCAAGCATACTTCCAAAGTTGTGCCATAATTGCTTAAGGACAACAAAGTCAAGGTATTGGAGTGGCCATCACAAAGCCCTGACCTCAATCCTATAGAGAATGTGTGGGCAGAACTGAAAAAGCGTGTGCGAGCAAGGAGGCCTACAAACCTGACTCAGTTACACCAGCTCTGTCAGGAGGAATGGGCCAAAATTCACCCAACTTATTGTGGGAAGCTTGTGGAAGGCTACCCAAAACATTTGACCCAAGTTAAACAATTTAAAGGCAATGCTACCAAATACTAATTGAGTGTATGTAAACTTCTGACCGACTGGAAGAAAAGGGTGCCACTGAAAGGAGGGATTACTGGGGTAGCCATAAATGTCAAAGTTAACCAACTGAAGGGGAAGATTCCCGGTGTTTGTGACGCTTGTTGTTTGGCCTTTTTTTTGCGTTTAAAGTAGAGGTTGACCGTATAATCGGAATGGGCGATTTAATTAGGGCTGCTTTCAAGTTTTCATAACAATCGAAAATTGGTATTTTTGGACACCAATTTGGCCAATTAAAAAAATAATAATAATAATAATACTTTTTTTAAATGTCTTTTTATTATTATTTTATTTTTTAAATATATATTTTTACACCTTTTATTTAATTTTTATTTAACTATGCAAGTCAGTTAAGGACACGTTCTTATTTTCAATGACGGCCTAGGAACGGTGGGTTAACTGCCTTGTTCAGGGGCAGAACGACAGATTTTTACCTTGTCAGCTCGGATGATTCAATCTTGCAACCTTAGTTAAACTAGTCCAACGCTCTAACCACCTGATTACATTGCACTCCACGAGGAGACTGCCTGTTACGCGAATGCAGTAAGCCACGGTAAGTTGCTAGCTCGCATTAAACTTAACTTATAAAAAACTATCAATCAATCATAATCACTACATTTACATTTACATTTAAGTCATTTAGCAGACGCTCTTATCCAGAGCGACTTACAAATTGGTGCATTCACCTTATGACATCCAGTGGAACAGCCACTTTACAATAGTGCATCTAAATCTTTTAGGGGGGTGAGAAGGATTACTTTATCCTATCCTAGGTATTCCTTAAAGAGGTGGGGTTTCAGGTGTCTCCGGAAGGTGGTGATTGACTCCGCTGTCCTGGCGTCGTGAGGGAGTGTGTCCCACCATTGGGGAGCCAGAGCAGCGAACAGTTTTGACTGGGCTGAGCGGGAACTGTACTTCCTCAGTGGTAGGGAGGCGAGCAGGCCAGAGGTGGATGAACGCAGTGCCCTTGTTTGGGTGTAGGGCCTGATCAGAGCCTGGAGGTACTGAGGTGCCGTTCCCCTCACAGCTCCGTAAGCAAGCACCATGGTCTTGTAGCGGATGCGAGCTTCAACTGGAAGCCAGTGGAGAGAGCGGAGGAGCGGGGTGACGTGAGAGAACTTGGGAAGGTTGAACACCAGACGGGCTGCGGCGTTCTGGATGAGTTGTAGGGGTTTAATGGCACAGGCAGGGAGCCCAGCCAACAGCGAGTTGCAGTAATCCAGACGGGAGATGACAAGTGCCTGGATTAGGACCTGCGCCGCTTCCTGTGTGAGGCAGGGTCGTACTCTGCGGATGTTGTAGAGCATGAACCTACAGGAACGGGCCACCGCCTTGATGTTAGTTGAGAACGACAGGGTGTTGTCCAGGATCACGCCAAGGTTCTTAGCGCTCTGGGAGGAGGACACAATGGAGTTGTCAACCGTGATGGCGAGATCATGGAACGGGCAGTCCTTCCCCGGGAGGAAGAGCAGCTCCGTCTTGCCGAGGTTCAGCTTGAGGTGGTGATCCGTCATCCACACTGATATGTCTGCCAGACATGCAGAGATGCGATTCACCACCTGGTCATCAGAAGGAGGAAAGGAGAAGATTAATTGTGTGTCGTCTGCATAGCAATGATAGGAGAGACCATGTGAGGTTATGACAGAGCCAAGTGACTTGGTGTATAGCGAGAATAGGAGAGGGCCTAGAACAGAGCCCTGGGGGACACCAGTGGTGAGAGCGCGTGGAGAGGAGACAGATTCTCGCCACGCCACCTGGTAGGAGCGACCTGTCAGGTAGGACGCAATCCAAGCGTGGGCCGCGCCGGAGATGCCCAACTCGGAGAGGGTGGAGAGGAGGATCTGATGGTTCACAGTATCGAAGGCAGCCGATAGGTCTAGAAGGATGAGAGCAGAGGAGAGAGAGTTAGCTTTAGCAGTGCGGAGCGCCTCCGTGATACAGAGAAGAGCAGTCTCAGTTGAATGACTAGTCTTGAAACCTGACTGATTTGGATCAAGAAGGTCATTCTGAGAGAGATAGCGGGAGAGCTGGCCAAGGACGGCACGTTCAAGAGTTTTGGAGAGAAAAGAAAGAAGGGATACTGGTCTGTAGTTGTTGACATCGGAGGGATCGAGTGTAGGTTTTTTCAGAAGGGGTGCAACTCTCGCTCTCTTGAAGACGGAAGGGACGTAGCCAGCGGTCAGGGATGAGTTGATGAGCGAGGTGAGGTAAGGGAGAAGGTCTCCGGAAATAGTCTGGAGAAGAGAGGAGGGGATAGGGTCGAGCGGGCAGGTTGTTGGGCGGCCGGCCGTCACAAGACGCGAGATTTCATCTGGAGAGAGAGGGGAGAAAGAGGTCAGAGCACCGGGTAGGGCAGTGTGAGCAGAACCAGCGGTGTCGTTTGACTTAGCAAACGAGGATCGGATGTCGTCGACCTTCTTTTCAAAATGGTTGACGAAGTCATCTGCAGAGAGGGAGGAGGGGGGGGGAGGGGGAGGAGGATTCAGGAGGGAGGAGATCACTAGTTAACTACACATGGTTGATGATATTACTAGTTTATTTAGCGTGTCCTGCGTTGCATATAATCGATGCGGTGCGTATCGTTGCTCCAATGTGTACCTAACCATAAACACAATTCCTTTCTTAAAATCAATACACAGAAGTATATATTTTTAAACCTGCATATTTAGCTTAAAGAAATCCAGGTTAGCAGGCAATATTAACCAGGTGAAATTGTCACTTCTCTTGCGTTCATTGCATGCAGAGTCAGCGTATATGCAACGGTTTGGGCTGCCTAATTTGCCAGAATTTTACGTAATTATGACATAACATTGAAGGTTGTGCAATGTAACCGGAATATTTAGACTTATGGATGCCACCCGTTAGATAAAATACGGAACGGTTCCGTTTTTCACTGAAAGAATAAACGTCTTGTTTTCGAGATGATAGTTTCCGGATTCGGCCATATTAATGACCCTAAGGCTTGTATTTCTGTGTGTTATCATGTTATAACTAAGTCTATGATTTGATAGAACAGTCTGACTGAGCGGCAGTAGGCAGCAGCAGGCTCGTAAGCATTCATTCAAACAGCACTTTTGTGCGTTTGCCAGCAGCTGTTTGACTTCAAGCCTATCAACTCCCAAAATTAGGCTGGTGTAACCGATGTGAAATGGCTAGCTAGTTAGCGAGGTGCGCGCTAATAGCGTTTCAAACGTCACTCCCTCTGAGACTTGGAGTGGTTGTTCCCCTTGCTCTGCATAGGTAACGCTGCTTCGAGGGTGGCTGTTGTCGATGTGTTCCTGGTTCGAGCCCAGGTAGGGGCGAGGAGAGGGATGGAAGCTATACTGTTACACTGGAAATACTATAGTGCCTATAAGAACATCCAATAGTCAAAGGTTAATGAAATAGAAATGGTATAGAGAGAAATAGTCCTATAATTCCTATAATAACTACAACCTAAAACCTCTCACCTGGGAATATTGAAAACTCATGTTAAAAGGAACCAACAGCTTTCATATGTTCTCATGTTCGGAGCAAGGAACTTAAACGTTAGCTATCTTACATGGCACATATTGCACTTTTTGCTTTCTTCTCCAACACTTTGTTTTTGCATTATTTAAACCAAATTGAACATGTCATTATTTATTTGAGGCTAAATTGATTTTATTGATGTATTATATGAAGTTAAAATAAGTGTTCATTCAGTATTGTTGTAATTGTCATTATTACAAATACATTTTAAAAAATCTGTATCGTTTTTTTTTGGTCCTCCAATAATCGGTATCGGCGTTGAAAAATCATAATCGGTCGATCTCTAGTTTATAGTAATAGTTATCAGCTACTACAGGGATGGAACGTAAGACGCAGACAATTGAGGTTGTGGTGGCAGCTGCAGGGAGGTATTTAGGTGTGTGAGACTTGATGTCAGAAGAGTTACAGGGTGTGTTAAATGGTGGTGTCCCATCGTTTCAGGATGTTGGCCTGAGGTAGGACTACATGGATATAAATAGTGGAGTAGGGTGGTGGTATTTTTTTATGTATTTGGCAAAGTTTTTATGTAAACTTCTGACTTTGTGTGTATGTGTCATGCACAAAGTAGATGTCCTAACTGACTTGTCAAAACTATAGTTTGTTAACAAGAAATTTGTGGAGTGGTTGAAAAACGAGTTTTAATGACTCCAACCTAAGTGTATGTAAACTTCCGACTTGAACTGTATACAGTACCAGTCAAAAGATTGGACACACCTACTCCTTCAAGGGTTTTTCTTTATTTTTTACTGTTTTCTACATTGTAGAATAATAGTGAAGACATCAGAACTATGAAATAACACATACGGAATCATGTTGTAACCAAAAACTGTTAAACTAATCAAGCAATTATTCAAAGTAGCCACCCATCTCAATTGGGTTGAGGTTGGGTGATTGTGGAGGTCATCCCATCTGATGCAGCACTCCATCATTCTCCTTCTTGGTCAAATAGCCCTTACGCAGCCTGGAGGTGTGTTGAAAAACAAATAGATAGTCCCACTAAGTGCGAACCAGATGGGATGGCGTATCGCTGCAGAATGCTGTGGTAGCCATGCTGGTTAAGTATGCCTTGAATTCTAAATAATTCACCAACAGTGTCACCAGTAAAAACCCCCTACCCTATAACACCTCCTCCTCCATGCTTCACGGTGGGAATCACACATGCCGAGATCATCCGTTCAACTACTCTGCGTCTCATAAAGACACTGCGGTTGGAACCAAAAATCTCAAATTTGGACTCATCAGACCAAAGGACAGATTTCCACTGGTCTAATGTCCATTGCTCGTGTTGCTTGGCCCAAGCAAGTCTGTTCTTCTTATTGGTGTCCTTTTAGTAGTGGTTCAATTCAACCACGAAGGCCTGATTCACGTAGTCTCTTCTTGATGTGTCTCTGTTACTTGAACTCTGTGACGCATTTATTTGGGCTGCAATCTGCGGTGCAGTTAACTCGAATGAACTTATCCTCTGCAACAGAGGTAATTCTGGTTCTTCCTTTCCTGTGGCGGTCCTCATGACTGCCACAGGAAGAACATTTCAAAGTTCTTGAAATTTTCCAGATTGACTGACCTTCATGTCTTCAAGTCATGATGGACTGTTGTTTCTCTTTGCTTATTTGAGCTGTTCTTGCCATAATAGGGAGTTAGTCTTTTACCAAATAGCCCTATCTTCTGTATACCACCCCTACCTTGTCACAACACAACTGATTGGCTCAAATGACCCTTTAACAAGGCACACCTGTTAATTGAAATTCATTCCAGGTAACTAACTACCTCTTGAAGCTGGTTGAATGCCAAGAGTGTGCAAAGCTGTCATCAAGGCAAAGGGTGGCTACTTTAAAGAATCTAAAATATATATTTTTGGTTACTACATGATTCCATATTTGTTATTTCATAGTTTTGATGTCTTCACTATTCACTTCACACACTATTCTACAATGTAAAAAATAAAGATAATCCCTTGAATGAGTAGGTGTGTCAACTTTTGACGTGTGTACATACACTACCGTTCAAAAGTTTGGGGTCACTTACATGTTTTTGAAAGAAAAGCTGTATTTTTTTGTTGTCCATTTTAAAATAACATCAATTGGATCAGAAGTACAGTGTAGACATTGTTAATGTTGTAAATAACTATTGTAGCTGGAAACGGCATTTTTTTTAATGGAATATCTACATAGGCATACGGAGGCCCATTATCAGCAACCATCACTCCTTTGTTCCAATGGCACGTTGTTAGCTAAACCAAGTTTATCATTTTAAAAGGCTAATTGATCATTATAAAACCCTTTTGCAATTATGTTAGCACAGCTGAAAACGTATGATTAAAGAAGCAATAAAACTGGCCTTTAGACTAGTTGAGTATCTGGAGCATCAGCATTTGTGGGTTTGATTACAGGCTCAAAATGGCCAGAAACAAAACTTTCTTCTGACACTCATCAGTCTATTCTTGTTCTGAGAAATGAAGGCTATTCCATGCAAGAAATTGGCAAGAAACTGAAGCTCTCGTTCAACGCTGTGTACTACTCCCTTCACAGAACAGCACAAACTGGCTCTAACCAGAATATAAAGAGTAGTGGGAGGCCCCGGTGCACAACTGGCAGCTGGCAGCTTCATTAAATAGTACCTGCAAAACACCAGTCTCAACAGTGAAGAGACTCCAGAATGCTGGCCTTCTAGGCAGAGTTCCTCTGTCCAGTGTCTGTTCTTTTGCCCACCTTAATCTTTTATATCGCCTCTTCACTGTTGACGTTGAGACTGGTGTATGGCGGGTCATTTTGAGCCTGTAACCAAACCCACAAATGCTGATTATCCAATTACTCTAAAGAAAGCCAGTTTTATTGCATCTTTAATCAGAACAACAGTTTTCAGCTGTGCTAACATAATTGCAAAACGGTTTTCTAATGATCAATTAGCCTTTTAAAATTATAAACTTGGATTAGCTAACACAATGTGCCATTGGAACACAGGATTCATGGTTGCTAATAATGAGCCTCTGTACACCTATATAGATATTCCATAAAAAATCTGCCATTTTCAGCTACAATACTCATTTACAACATTAGCAATGTCTACACTGTGTTTATGATCAATTTGATGTTATTTTAATGGACAAAAAATTGCTTTTCTTTCAAAAACAAGGACATTTCTAAGTGACCCCAAACGTTTGAACAGTAGTGTGTGCATATATATTCCAGAAATCTGTTTTTCTTTTATTATGGGATATTATGTGTAAGGGGAGGGTCTGAATATTTTCCAAATGCACTGTATGTGGTCATGTGTTTAAAAAAACAAAACAAGATCCAGCACACCAAATAAAGTTAATGCAGTATAGAACAGAAGAAAATACTAATTGAGTTTGTGGTTATGTGAGATGGCGCCTTGGTTGTAGCAGTTAGTAACAGGAAACCAAAAATGTGTTGAGAAAGGAAGTTGTGTCAAAACCGTGAGAAACTCCCTGTATACACCCAGGCCAGAACCCTGACCTAAATTCGGATATTTGGCATGGCCAGCAAATATATCATTTTCACTGTAGCATACCCAAGAAACCCTTGTAAAGCATGGGAAAGATTTATGTAAAACAAAATATAGAAAACATCAGAAAATAATAGATGGATTAGTTGCTAAGTCATGTCTTGAGAGTGATCTTGAGCTGAGATTAGCAATAATAGTCTCATTTAGTTGAGGATGTAAAAGTTCTACTGCATAATATACATTACTTTCATCACAGGACGTCTTTTTTACTACAGAAACAAAACAGGAAGTAAGTACCGCTCCATATCAGATGTCTTTTTTTCGAGGGTAGCTGACAAGGGCCTCGTAGTTCCCACATGTCCTTTCACTGCTTTGCTTGGTAACATAATCATTGTGTCTGTATGATCTGTAGACATACAGATAAGGGTGTACTTCCCCTTATCACCCATGTTTTATCAGTGGAAAACAAAGTGTGAGCACAAGGCCCTCAAATAGGATACTTAATCGGCTGAGGTGTAATCATTATCCCAAACAGTTGTGTTATGCAACGAAAACGAGAGTTTCGATCTGACAAATAAGCTAGTTCCCTCGCAGTTTTGTTCAGTTTGCTTCCGTTTGGTTCTGTTTGGTTCAAAGTGAATAAAACCCTGGTTTTAAATCTAATATACCTAGAACTACTTTCAACTTGATGTGTGGTCGGCTATTATTCGTTTTCCCAATGTATAACTGAGTCTGTGGCACTCATGACTTTAACGGTCATGCCAGTACCCATAACATTCACAGCAAAAAAAAATGAAATCACAATGTCAAATGATCAGGAAAACATCAAACGTTTTTGTACTCTCTCTTCTCTACAGGCCCGAGACATCAAGACGTCTGTGGTATCTGCAATCAAAGTTGTAAAACTAGATCCTGGTAGGCTATTTATCCCAAAGTATGATTATTAAAAAAAATTAAAAAAATCTTTATCTCACATTGCGTCACAGTATTCCTGAATATAAATGAGTTTGCTCTTCTCTTGTCAGGTGACGATATCTCATCAATCCAACAGGAGATCACCATGATTAGAGAATGCACTCACAAGAACATTGTGGCCTATTTCGGCAGCTACTTCAGGTTTGGTCTGCAATCAAACGTTAAAACTTGATATGAAACTCCGAGCTATTGCTTTAACGGTGCGCTTTTTCCTTTGGTAGAAATAACAAGCTGTGGATCTGCATGGAGTACTGCGGCGGAGGTTCCCTGCAGGACATTTATCATGGTACAGTTGGAGAACGTTCCCCCTTTAACACCCACCCTGGTAGATAATGTATATGAATGGCATCGTCCCAGTGTATCAAGTCAAGATTCAACTAGTTACTGTTCTCCCTCATTATTCTCTTTTTGAATTACTCACTTAATTGTTATGTTTCCATAGCTACTGGCCCCCTGAACGAGAGGCAGATTGCATATGTGTGCAGGGAAACACTCCAGGTGAGAATGAAATGATATGCAGCGTTATTCATTGGATAAAGCGTTTAACCATTTTTTTTCTCTTGTGAAACTTTCCATTTGGATGTAACGTTATTGACATTGTAAATTCGTAAACATCATGCTTGACCGTTGCGCTGAGATACCACTGTCATTGGATTTTCTGTGCTTGCAGGGACTGCGTCACTTACATGAGACTGGGAAAATGCACAGAGACATAAAAGTAATGTATAGAGAATCCTGTTGGATATAAAAACATGTGAACAATTCGCTCTACCACTCATCTGAATTGAATCATTTGGTCTGGCGCTTTGGAACTACTTACAGAAATGTCATTTTGGGAGTGTATGTCTCTCTGTGTATTCGGAGCTTGGGACTGTCCTGGTGGGAGAGTGAAACGGTGCACTCATTGTGTCAATGTGGGTTCTTCACAGGGAGCCAACGTTCTTCTAACAGAGCGAGGAGATGTCAAACTGGGTCAGTGACTCCTCCACCCTCACACTGTCACCCACTTTCGCATATCCGCTCTCCCGTGGACAGTTGTGGAAAAAGTAACAAGTGTCATACTTGAGTAAAAGTAAAGATACCTTAATAGAAAATGACTCAAGTAAAAATCATCCAGAAAAATACTACTTGAGTAAAAGTATTTGGTTTTAAATAGACTTAATTATCAAAAGTAAATGTAATTGCTAAAACTCCTAATATTAAGCAAACAAGACAGCCCTATTTTCTTGTTTATTTATTTACGGATAGCCATGGGCAGGCACACTCTTACACTCAGACATCATTTACAAATGAAGCATTTGTGTTTAGTGAGTCTGTCAGATCAGAGGCAATAGAGATGCCAGGGATGTTCTCTTGATAAGTGTTTGAATTAGACCATTTTCAAAATGTAACTAGTACTTTTGGGTGTCAGGGAAAATGTATAGAGTAAAAAGTACATTATTTTCTTTAGGAATGTAGTGAAGTAAAAGTTGTCAAAAATAGAACTAGTAAAGTACCAATACCCCAAAAAACTACTTAACAAGTACTACTGCCCTTGGACACACCCAGTCCCTGATTTATTTATTTTAAAATATATTTACTCAAATATTTGTCTCCACCTCTCATGCCATCGTTTCCTTCCAGCGGATTTTGGCGTTGCAGCTGAGATCAATGCCTCTGTTGCCAAGAGGAAGTCCTTCATAGGCACACCTTACTGGTGAGTGATCTATGTCCATCCATGGCACCAAAACAAGGCCCATTATCATGGTTTACCACAGTTATCCACGGGCAGCGTTGCTCTTCTAGGATGGCACCCGAGGTCGCAGCAGTGGAGAAGAAAGGCGGGTACAACCAGCTATGTGACATCTGGGCAGTGGGCATCACCGCTATCGAGCTGGCAGAGCTTCAGCCTCCAATGTTTGACCTGCACCCAATGAGGTGAGGGCACAGTTGCTGGGATGTCACCTCTCATTATTATAATTATACAGATTCTGTAATAACAATGTTGTCAGTTAAATCTAGTTCTTGTATCCAGTCATATTAACAGATCAGATTTGGATAACTGCAACATGTTGCACATTAAGTTATTGTTATAAGATTTTGATTCCCCCCCCCACAGGGCCTTGATGGTGATGTCAAAGGGCAGCTTCCAGCCTCCCAAACTGAAGGACAAGTCCAAATGGTAGAAGTTAGTTTACAATTAAAAAGTCATATGAGCAACATAACTAATAATGTATTTATGTAATGAATACGAGTATGAGAGGCTAAAAATGATAACACATTAAAGCATTAAACCTCTGTCTGCAAAAGTTAAACCCAAACTGCTTCTAAAGTAGTTTAGCTGGCTCATCCTTTGTTCAAAAATGTCCTTTTTGCCTGTATCCAGATTACAAACTCTCTTTGTCGGTTAATTGAAAATGAAACCTTGTTCAAAGTATCGCCTTTTATTTTTTTAAACGAGCCATACAAAGCTGGTTACAATTTAAATATCATCCCCCTGAAAGCCAGAACAAATATTACAACAAATATTATAGTTAAACTCAAATATACTGATTGATATAAAAAATGAAAAACGAATTGCTGAGGAGTACGATTTAAAAGCTCAAGATCTGTAATAGTTAGGACCGAAAACACCATATCATGTATACAGGATATGTCTGAGTACCATTTAATGTGTATCAAAATGTATTTCTGACATGTGTATAAGGGTACCATGTATGTCAAATGTAGGAATAATGTATAAGTAACAAAATACTAAAACAAAGCACATGTTGTCCTCTGAAGGGAAGGGCCAATAAAATGCTAATAAATAAAAAAGGATAATATAAATGTCACAGTGTCTAGGAGCCAATTAGCCCCTGTGGTAATAACCAGTGGTCTCTCTCCTGTTTTAGGTCCGTTGACTTCCACAGCTTTGTGAAAGTATCCCTCACCAAGAACCCTCGCAAAAGGCCCACTGCAGAGAAGTTGTTACAGGTACTACCTCAGAGTTCCATCCTTTTGACGAGAACAAGAAGATGGCATCAAAGTACATGAAAACCTGTTGAATTTACAGTGCCTTCGGAAAGTATTCAGACTCCTAGACTTTGTCCACATTTTTGTTAGGTTACAGCCTTAATCTAAAATTGATTTAAATTGTTTTTTTCCCCCTCATCAATCTACACAGAATACCCCAAGATGACGATGCAAAAACAGTTGTTTAAAAAGAAAAAATAAGCATTTTTAGCTCATTTAAGGAGAAAAAAAACACACTGAAAATGTCACATTTACGTAAGTATTCAGACCTTTTAGTCAGTACTTTGTTGACTCTTTGGCAACGATTACAGCCTCAAGTCTTTTTTAGGTATGACGATACAAGCTTGGCACACCTGTATTTGGGGAGTTTCTTCCATTCTTCTCTGCAGATCCTCTCAATCTCTGTCAGGTTGGATGGGGAGTGTTGCTGCACAGCTATTTTCAGGTCTCTCCAGAGATGTTAGATCGTGTTCAAGTCCGGGCTCTGGCTGGGCCACTCAAGGGCATTCAGAGACTTGTCCTGAAGCCACTTCTGCATTGTCTTGGCTGTGTGCTTAGGGTCGTTGTCCTGTTCGAAGGTGAACCATCACGCCAGTCTGAGGACCTGAGCGCTCTGGAGTAGGTTTTCATCAAGGATCTCTGTACTTTACTCCGTTCATCTTTGCCTCGATCCTGACTAGTCTCCCAGTCCCTGCCGCTGAAAAATATCCCCTCATCATGATGCTGCCACCACCATGCTTGGCATTCAGGCCAAAGAGTTCAATCTTGGTTTCATCAGACCAGAGAATCTTGAGTCTTTAGTTGCCTTTTGGCAAACTCCAAGTGGGCTGTCATGTGCCTTTTGACTGAGGAGTGGCTTCTGTCTGGTCACTACCATAAAGGCCTGATTGGTGGAGTGCTGCAGAGATGGTTGTCCTTATGTAAGGTTCTCCCATCTCCGCAGAGGAGCTCTGTCAGAGTGACCATCGGGTTCTTAGTCACCTCCCTGACCAAGACCCTTCTCCCCCGATTGTTCAGTTTGGCCGGGCGGCCAGCTCTAGGAAGAGTCTAGGTGGTTCCAAACTGTTTCCAGCTTAGAATGATGGAGGCCACTGTGTTCTTGGGGACCATCAATGCTATCAACATTTTCTGGTACCCTTCCCCATGTCTGTGCCTCGACACAATCCTGTCTTGGAGCTCTACGGACAATTCCTTCAACCTCATGGCTTGGTTTTTGCTCTGACATACACTGTCAACTGTGGGACATTATATAGACGTGTGTTTGCCTTTTCCAAATCATGTTCAATCAATTGAATTTACGACAGGTGGACTCCAATCAAGTTGTAGAAACATCTCAAGGATGATCAATGGAAACCCGATGCATCTGAGCTCAATTTAAAGTCTCATAGCGAAGGGTCTGAATACTGACGTAAAATTTTGCATTTTTAGTACATTTGCAAAACATTTTGCTTTGTCATTATGGGGTATTGTGTGTAGATAGCCAAATTAAAATACATTTTAGAATAAGGCTGGAACAAAATGTGGGAAAAGTAAAGGTGTCTGATTTACTTTCCAAAGGCACTGTATGTCCCTAAGTGCAGAATCTATATGTAGTTTCTAAACATAGTCCTTTAGGTGACCGACACGACCCCACATGACCTGTTTTCTTCTCAGCACCCCTTTGTGAGTCAGCGGCTGACCAGGACCCTGGCCATTGAACTGCTGGACATGGCCAGCAACCCTGTTCTGCAAACCTCACACACTATGGATGAGTGTGATCTTGAGGTGAACTCTCGTCTCCTGTCCTAAAATGTATGCTTGGGCACAACACTGTACTCTGTGGATTAGTACTACAAAGATACATATGTCACTAATGGCCTGTCTACTACTGTGTATGTGTGGGTTTGCAGACATGCAGTGCATTCCCTGATAAGATCCAGTCTCTAGGGAAACCCCTGTCGGTCCAGAGGACTCCGTCTGAGGAGCAGTGTGAGTAACTCTCAGATCCTAGCATCCACAGCTTCTCAAGGACTCTGGAATTACTGATGAGCCATTGTTATGGCCGACGGAGCATTACCGTATGCAGGGGCAAGCAGCCAAGGTCAGGAGGACACAAGGGGATAGTCACTGGCACCAAGTAGTGCCAGTGACTAGTTTTAGAACAAGTGTGTGTTTCTCATATCATTTTCATAACAAAAAATGATGATGATGATATTGAAGAGGATTTTCTACGACAGTAATTCAATATTTTGAAGGTGTTATTCTGTATTATATGTACAGTACCAGTAAAAAGTTTAGACGCCTACTCATTCAAGGGGTTTTCTTTATTTTTACTATTTTCAACATTGTAGAAAAATAGTGAAGATTTCAACACTATGAAATAACACATATGGAATCATGTAGTAACCAAAAAGGTGTTAAACAAATCAAAATATATTTTAGATTATTCAAGGTATCCACCCTTTGTCTTGATGACCGCTTTGCACTCTTGGTATTCTCTCAACCAGCTTCACTTGGAATGCTTTTCCACATATGCTGAGTACTTGTTGGCTGCTTTACCTTCGCTCTGTAGTCCGACTCATCCCAATCCATCTCAATTGGGTTGAGGTAGAGTGATTGTGGAGGCCAGGTCATCTGATGCAGCACTCCATCACTTTCCTTCTTGGTCAAATAGCCCTTACACAGCCTGGAGGTGTGTGTTGGGTCATTGTCCTGTTGAAAAACAAATGATAGTCCCACTAAGTGCAAACCAGATGGGATGGCATATCGCTGCAGAATGCTGTGGTAGCCATGCTGGTTGTGTGTGTGCCTTGAATTCTAAATAAGTACCATCACACCTCCTTCTCCATGCTTCACGGTGGGAACAACACATGCAGAGATCATCCGTTCACCTACTCTGCATCTCACAAACACACTGGTTGGAACCAAAAATCTCAAATTTGGACTCCTCAGACCAAAGGACAGATTTCCACTGGCCTAATGTCCATTGCTCGTGTTTCTTGGCCCAAGCAAGTATCTTATTGGTGTCCTTTAGTAGTGGTTTCTTTGCAGCAGTTTTACCATGAAAGCCTGATTCATGCAGTCTCCTCTGAACAATTGATGTTGAGATGTCTGTTACTTGACCTCTGAAGTATTTATTTGGGCTGCAATCTGAGGCTGGTAACTGAAGTGAACTTATCCTCTGCAGCAGAGGTAACTCTGGGTCTTCCTTTCCTGCGGCGGTCCTCATGAGAGCCAGTTTCATCATTGCGCTTGATGGTTTTTGCCACTGCACTTGAATAAACTTTAAAAGTTCTTGAAATGTTCCACATTGACTAACCTAAGTAATGATGGACTGTCATTTCTTTTTGCTTATTTGAGCTGTTCTTGCCATAATGTGGACTTGGTTTTTACCAAATGGGTATATCTTCTGTATACCACCCCTACCTTGACACAACACAACTGATTGGCTAAATGCATTAAGAAGGAAATAAATTCCGCAAATTAACTTGTAACAAGGCACACCTGTTAGTTGAAATACAATCCAGGTGACTAGCCCATGAAGCTGGGTGAGAGAATTCTAAGAGTGTGCAAAGCGGTCATCAAGGAAAATGGGTGGCTACTTTGAAGAATCTCAAACTATAAAATATATTTTGATTTGTTTAACACTTTTTTGTTCATAGTGTTGATGTCTTCACTATTATTCTACAATGTAGAAAATAGTTTTAAAAAAATAAGGAGAAACCCTTGAATGAGTAGGTGTGTCCAAACTTTTGACTGGTACTGTATATGTGGGGATTGTGACACTTTCCCCCTCCCCCCAGTTGATCTGCTAAAATTTGGCCCTCCCATGAGGAAGGAGACTGACCCCTCTCCTGACCTGGTGAGTAGCCTATCATCTGTGTCTAACCTCTGTTCTATGAATGTCATGTTCAACATAGAAAAACAATACATTTATTTGTTGACTTGACAGTATATTAATATATTTTCCCCTAACAGGGATCATATGACGAATGGAGCATTTCAGGAGATGAAAAGAACTCCTCGTAAGCTAGCGTTTATTTGACTTCCTATGACAAATCGGCCGTAATAAATTACAAATGAAGGCAGTAATAACTTAATCTACTCTACATTTGAGGTGCAGGAGTCTACTGGAGTGTGTCGAGGAAGCATTGCTTGAAAGGTGAGGCTATAAAACCGTCTTTATACATCTCTTCATAGCACTTACCTACATTACTAATAACACACCAAAATATAATTCCCATTACAAACAAACACACCAAGTAAGCTGAATGCAAAGGAATTTAAAACAATTCTGCACATCCCAAATCACTACACGTGTTTAATTCCCATAACGCGGTCTGTTTGATATCCATTGCAGGAGGTTAACCGTCAAGAGAGCGCCCTCTGCTGAGGTGAGAGGGAACTACAGACTGTATCTTATCCTCTCAGGCACTCCACACTGTTTCTTTGGAACCGCACCAGCGTCTGTGTTCATCTGTTGCAGCACTCTCATGAAGAAGATGATGGTGATGATGATGATGATGATATGGATAAATGTGGCACAGTGAAGAGGAGTGGGGTCCTCAGTCCTGCCCCAAGGCACACCATGCCCCCGTCCACTGACACTACTTGCCCCATAGAATGCACTGGCAATTATGACTCCACCCCTTCCCCTGTCACACCTCCATTCACAGACCCCACCCTGGCTGACCCCTCGCTCTTCAACTCTACCATCTTTGCTGACACCACCAACTGCTCCTCTCCCTCTGAAGGTGCAGCATCCACTCACACGCAACACATCCTGTACACACACAAACACTAACTAAAACAATCTAAGGAGTCATTGTGTAAAGGTAGTGACATCAACTACTAATTATGTCAATCTGCATTACCAACTTTAGAAAAGGCTCAAATCCATCATCCTGAGACACTATACTGCGCTGAAGGGTCTGGACAGAGGCCGGAAAAGGCGGCCGCCAAGGCCCAGCAGCCCCCACTGTCTCCAGAATGGAGCACACTCAGGAGGAAAACTGAGGACTCGGTGAGTCCCCATCAGACAAGTTACTGACACACCTCTTAAACGCATCACTTTTGCAAAAATGATGACTGATAATTCTGTGGAATTTGTTTTTCTACAGAGAGGTGATTGCCATGGACTTCCACCCACCCCCAAAGTCCATGTAAGTCAAGATGTCTGGATATATAGCTACCAATAAGAAAATACCGCATTGAAATGATACATCGAACCACACAATCTTTTCTAGATGGGGGCCTGTTTTTCCAAGGTGTTTAATGGCTGTCCATTAAATATCCACTGTGCTGTCACATGGGTCCTGCCAAAGACTAAAGGTAAGCACAGGCTATAAAGGATAACAATCAGTCAATAGAGCTTCTGTCAAACCAGTCATAGCTCGGGGAGAATATCTGACTCTCCTCCCTCAGATCAACACCTCATCCTGGGGACAGAGGAGGGCATCTATACCCTGAACCTCAACGAGCTCCATGAGGACACAATGGAGAAGGTACCATCATGTTAACACCAATTGTACAAAATGTAAAGTGTGTGTGTGTGTGTGTGTGTGTGTGTGTGTGTGTGTGTGTGTGTGTGTGTGTGTGTGTGTGTGTGTGTGTGTGTGTGTGTGTGTGTGTGTGTGTGTGTGTGTGTGTGTGTGTGTGTGTGTGTGTGTGTGTGTGTATACTCACACACGTATATGTGTTTTTCTACCAGTCTGTTTAAAATAATATTTTCTGTGTTTTTCAGTTATTACCCCAGAGGTGCAGCTGGCTGTATGTCATGAACAATGTGCTAATGTCTATCTCAGGTAGGGCCCTCCGTGTCCCTCGCACCAGCAACAATGACAACACACCCTAATACAGTGTGTTCCATCTAGACGTGTGTTTACTGTCTTTGTGCTCCACAGGGAAATCATCGCAGCTGTGCTCCCAGAGGCTGACCACCCTGTTTGATCATCGCAGACACCTGCCGAAGAGGCAGGGCCACCTGTCCATCAACACCCACCGCCTCACCGAGAGGATCAATTCAAGGTAGGGACACCCCACCCCTGGGCAGAGAGAGGCCCATACCTTTCACTGATATTAGCCTGAGAGGAAGGGAAATCATCCTGGAAATTCTACATTTAAAAAAAGTTATTGTTAATGTGTTCTCTTTGTAGAAGGTTTTCTGTGTCTGGAAAGATACCAGACACCAAAGGCTGTCGACGCTGCAGCGTTGGTAAGGAACATGTTATTTTAGTCAAAAATGGAGATGTACTGTACCGTCTTTATGACTAAGGTGACATCTCTCTCTCTTCTGCCTCATCTATTCTCAGTGCATAACCCGTACACTGACAGCACATTTTTGTGTGCTGTTGTACCAACTGGCCTTGTCCTACTGCTGTGGTACGAGCCCCTGCAGAAGTTCATGCAACTCAAGGTGTGTATTCCCAATGCATCTCTATACAATGTTCAGCATTGTGTTTTTTTAAATAGAAAAGCATCACAACGCATTCTTCCGTTCCGCTTTCTCCTATCCCTCTCAGCATATCGCTGTGAGTCTCCCAGAAAGCCTCCCCATCTTTGAACTGCTTGTCCTGGAGAAAGAGGAGTTGCCACAGGTGTGTGTGGGTGTGCGCAAGTTACAGGCCCCTGTGAAGACCTGTGAGCAGGTCCACTTTGACATCATCCACTTGAATGACACACCCAGAGCCCAGACAGGTACCTCCATGAATATTTTATCTAGTTTAATCTAGATCAGCAGTCACCAACCTTCAAGATCACTTTCACAGTCAAAAAGCAAGCCGAGATCTACCGCTCAGAATTTGTTTTAAACATGACTTAAATGTTTTTTTTAGGTTAATGTAAAAAAATATATATATATGTAGGAATCGGTGGTGGTTGTTGCCGTTTAAGATGAGGGGGGAAGATAATTTTCTTATGAACATGGCACTATTTCTATTACAGCATATTGGATGACTGTCGCTCATATTCCATTCACCCAGCTCAATGTAACATAGATAGGTTTAGTTTACTACATGATACTCTAATTTCACCCTATACCCATCATGCAGTTGCCACAACCTAGCCTATGAATGAAAGTTTACAACGTGAGTGAGTGATCAAGGTGACAGACAGTGACACATTCAATACCGCCTTGCACACTCTTGCCTGCATGTATGTAGCTGATCTAGGAGGTACTCATGAGTGCAACAGTTGCAAATGTGAATTTCTATTGGACAAATTCAGGTATTTCTATCACCGTTCCTATTGCTTCCATTTTAAGAAACGCTCTTTCAACAGAATCGGCGGAATGAATAGTATTGGTATTTTATTAGGATCCCTATAAGCTGTTGTGAAATCAAATCACATTTTATTGGTCACATACACATGTTTAGCAGATGTTATTGCGGGTGTACCAAAATGCTTGTGTTTCTAGCTCCCTCAGTGCAGTAATATATCTTACAATGCACAAAAACCTAAAAGTAAATTAATGGAATTAAGGTGTGTATATAGAAATATTAGACTAAAATACAGTAGAATAGAATACAGTGAGTAAAGCAAAAATATGTAAACATCATTAAAGTGACCTAGTGTACCATTAGTAAAGTGGCCAGTGATTTTACGCCCATGTATATAGGGCAGAAGCATCTAAGGTGCAGGGTTACGTAACCTGGCGGAAGCAGCCTTTTGATGGCTATTTAACAGTCTGATGGCCTTGAGATAGAAGCTGTTTTTCAGTCTCTCAGTCCCAGTTTTGCTGCACCTGTACTGACCTCACCTTCTGGATGATAGCGGGGTGAACAGGCAGTGGCTCGGTTGGTTGTTGTCCTTGATGATCTTTTTGGCCTTCCTCTGACATCTGGTGCTGTAGGTGTCCTAGGGGCAGGTAGCTTGCCCCAGGTGATGTGTTGGGCACACCGCACCACCCTCTGGAGAGCCCTGCGGTGCAGTTGCCATACCAGGCGGTGATTACAGCCCAACAGGATGCTCTCAATTGTACATCTGTAAAAGTTTGAGGGTTTTAGGTGCCAAGCCAAATTTCTCTTGAGGTTGAAGAAGCGCTGTTGCGCCGCCTTCGCCACAATGTCTGTGTGGGTGGACCATTTCAAATCGTCAGTGATGTGCACGCAGAGGAACTTGAAGCTTTCCACTTGCTCCACTGCAGTCCCGTCGATGTGGATAGGGGCGTGCTCCCTCTGCTGTTTCCTGAAGTCCACGATCAGCTCCTTTTATTTTGTTAAACGTTGAGAGGTTTTTTTTTTCCTGGCACCACATTCCCAGGGCCCTCACCTCCTCCCTGTAGGCTGTCTCATCATAATTGGTAATCAGGCCTACTACTGTTTCGTCTGCAAAGTTAATGAATGAGTTGGAGGTGTGCATGGCCATGCAGTCATGGGTGAACAGGGAGTACCGGCGGGGGCTGAGCACGCACCCTTGTGGGGCCCCAGTGTTGAGGATCAGCGAAGTGGAGGTGTTGTTTCCTACCTTCACCACCTGGGGGCGGCCCGTCAGGAATTCCAGGACGCAGTTGCACAGAGCGAGGGTTCAGTAGACCCAGGGCCCCGAGCTTAATGATGAGCTTGGAGGGTACTATGGTGCTGAATGCTGAGCTTATAGTTAATTCACAAAATTCTTACATAGGTATTCCTCTTGTCCAGATGGGAGAGTGCAGTGCGATGGCATCGTCTGTGGATCTATTGGAGCGGTAAGCAAATTGAAGTGGGTCTAGGGTGTCAGGTAAGGTGGAGGTGATATGATCCTTGACTAGCCTGTCAAAGCACTTCATGATGACAGCAGTGAGTGCTACAGGGCGATAGTCATTTAGTTCAGTTACCTTTGCTTTCTTGGGTACAGGAACAATCTTGAAGCAAGTGGGGACAGCAGACTGGGTTAGGGAGAGATTGAATATGTCCGTAAACACACCAGCCAGCTGGTCTGAGGACGCGGCTGGGGATGCCGTCTGTGTGGTTTTCCCTTTGTAGTCCGTGATTGTCTGTAGACCCTGCCACATACGTCTCGTGTCTGAGCAGTTGAATTGCGACTCCATTTCTCTACATGGACGTTTTGCCTGTATGATTGCGTTAGAGGGAAAACTACACTGTTTTATATTAGGCAATATTCACAGTCACCTTACCATGGGTTTTAATAGTCACAGTGGGTACAACATCTCCTATACACTTCGTGATAAACTCAGTCACCGTATTCGGCGATGTTATTCTCAGAGGCAACACAGAACATATCCTAGTCCGCGTGACCAACAATCTTGAAGCAGCAACTACGCTTCCTGGGGTCCACACAACATCAAACATGACATAATATAGAATATTAATAGACAAGAACAGCTCACTTTCATAGCAGCCACATGAAAACAGCGTGATCACTTTGCTCGTTGCATATGTAATTCCTTCTCACTACTATCTATGCCTTCTCCTCCTCTAACCTTTTTCCTTCGCTTGTGGACTTCTAGCTAACATATCATCCCTGTCTGTTTGAGCTGGGTGTTTGAGTAGGCTAAACTAGTTAGCTGTATTCTCTTGCAAAGTGAACGTTTAAAAAAAACAACACATTATAGCTAGCTCTCTCTCGCTTCTTCTTAATTTTGGAAGAAATTACTTTTTTCAAAACTATTCAACTATTGTACTTCTGAGTCAACTACTCACCACATTGTATTCACTGCAGTGCTAGCTAGCTGTAGCTTCTGCTTTCAGTACTAGATTAATTATCTAATATTTTTATTAGGTGGACAACATGTCAGTTCATGCTGCAAGAGCTCTGATGGGTTGGGGGACGTCCTCCAGAACTTGTCATAATAACTGTGTAAGTCTATAGAAGGAGGTGAGAACCATGAACCTCCTAGGTTTTGTATTGATGTCAATGTACCCAGAGGAGGACAGAAGCTAGCAGTCCTCCGGCTACACCATGGTGCTACCCTACAGACTTCTCCCGAGGCTACTGTAGACCTTCATTATAAAAGTTTTTATTTTTATTTTTTACACACACCCTTTTTCTCCCCAATTTCGTGGAATCCAATTGTTAGTAGCTACTATCTTGTCTCATCGCCACAACTCCCGTACGTCCTCCGATACCCACCAAGCCGCACTGCTTCTTAACACAGCGCGCATCCAACCCGGAAGCCAGCCGAACCAATGTGTCGGAGGAAACACCGTGCGTCGCCCCACGGACCCCGGTCGCGGCCGGTTACGACAGAGCCTGGGTGCGGACCCAGAGTCTCTGGTGGCACAGCTGGTGCAGCTGGCCCTTAACCACTGTGCCACCCGAGAGGCCCCAGAAAAAGGTGTTTTAATAAGTTATTTGGTGATGTGAATATAATTAGTATAGTTTTATCTAAAAAGGATAACGCCACTGGTAGGAATGAGGTTTGTGCAGTAGGCCTAATACATTATCACAGCATATTGGCTATATACCTGGCCTGCCACTATTCTTCTCAGACCATATTATATTAGAAAAACTTGAGCTTTAATAACAAAATAGATCAGTTGGTGTAGCACTTGCGAGGCACAGCAGAGCATAAATTGAAATAATTTGCAAATTAACTTTTTTATTTTACTGGACTTGATGGTACCTGCATCTCATGGTCATGGTGCTTTCAAGACAATTGGGAACTCTGGAGGAGAAAAAGAGGTCAAATCGTGACGTCAGTGATCTTAAGGTCAGAATTGGAATTCTGAGTTGGACGACTGTTTAAAAAAATATATGTCCCAGTCGGATCCCAGTTGTCTTGAACGCTCGGATGTTGTAGATGGCTCAAAATGGGAACACTTTGCCTTCCCGGTGCACAGGGCTTCTGAACCAAGTGCACTTAACAACGACAGCGAAAGCCTTTATCGTTGGCTTTTCTACAAAAATGTTTGGTAATCGACTAGGAATTGCGATCGACAGGGTGACCACTGATCTAGACAGATGAGCAGTGTGCAAGCTGTGATGTTTTTGTAACATTTTCACAGGTAGTCAATCTCTGAAGGTGATGCAGGTGACTCAGCTGGACAGAGACACAGTACTGATCACTCTGGAGAGTGAGTTCCTTTCTTTCAATACTCTGCTTTCAGTATAATTTGATCAGGAATATTGGATGTGCCAGTGTTCTATAGAGTGGTAAGAAACCTTGAATGAAGAAGAAAAAAAATCAAGATTGAATTGTGACAATTTTCCCATTTGACCTTTGCAGACACTGTGAAAATTGTGAATCTGAATGGAAATCCAAGCAAAGGGAGGACCTCAAAGTTGACCTTTGACTTTTCCATTGAGACTCTTGGTAAGGGAATGGATGAGTGCTGCCTTCTAATCATTTAGCTTTGTGTCTTTGGATTGGAGGCGAATAAATTGTTATTTGCAGTATGTTTGCAGGATAGTGTTCTGGCCTTCTGGAAGCATGGGCTTAAAGGTAGAAGCTTGAATAGTGATGAGGTAATGCAGACCAAAACACCAGTCCAGCTTTTCTGTATTGTCAGACTGTATTGTCAATTCTCATATTGACAATAAAATAACATTGTGACGTTTTTACATTTTTCATAGGTTACACAAGAGATCACGGATGAAAGTCGAATATTCAGAGTCTTGGGAACCTCAAGGCATGTCTCTTAACTATGGGATTTTGTCAAATTACTGAAGCAAAATTTAAAAAATGTACATTAACATATGCTTTTATTCTTCAGGGACATTATCTTGCAGAGTACTCTCACGGACAATCCATCTGCCTTAAGCAACTTGTACATCCTGACGGGGCATGAGAGTAGCTACTGAGGAAATCTGAGAATGGAGGACATTCTGTCTCGAGGAAGTACACAGCAGTCTCCTACTACTCCTAAAAGGACAAGCACAAAGTCAATAAGGATGGAGCAAGGATGCCTACAATGGTGAGTGGTTGGCCAAAGAGACACAGCTGGGACTGTCTGAGCTTTGATTGGAGTGGGCTTTCCTCACGGCTTCTTCGCATCCAACCGCCAAATGGACCTGTTCAAAACAATACCAGTGGCCTAGGCTACATGAAGATCTTGGCATTGCAGTCACAGTTTTTTAAACCACACGTGTCATAACTCTCCTGTGAGAGTTAGGATCAGGTTACAGTGGGTCCGCTCTACAGCGTGCCCCCTCTTCGGGAAGTCGGCTGTTTTTATGGCGGTCATAAAATACGCTGCCTCTCTGCTCTGTAGTGTTCGATCTTGGAATGTAAACTGGAACACAAGAGACCCTTGGACATAATTTAAACAATATTTATATTTTTGGGAATGTGGGAGTGGTCCGTGAACACTTAAGGGACAGTCATGACAAGTGTGTTTCATTTGGTGATCTCATGAAGGATAGGAAACCCTCTACTGTGTCTTTGGTTGTGTACACTTCTTAATTATGGAGTTTACATCTAAATATTGTAAAATGTTTGTGATTAAACATGAAACTATTTGTGAAAAGATGTAATGTGATGTTAACCTTCTAAATGAGAAAATATGGGTTTTCATATAGTTAACCAAATCAGTGGCCACGCCCACATGAGCATAGACATTGTCGGCGTCATGGAGCGCCCTTTTCTCAGACGTATAAAACCCACTCCTGACTAAATTTACATTAGACTAAAAAACATGGAGCTGGCGCTACATGTTGAAATGGTTAAGAACTACAACTCTATAGGCCCAGGAGACCAGACAGCGTGTAGTGATTGCCACACGGCTGGAAATGGTTAAACTCTGAGACTATTGATCACTACAGAATAAGAGCAAATCCTAGACGTAGAATTACTAGTCTGCAGCTGGAAATTGCGTAAATCTAGTACGAGAATAACGACAACCGCGGAAGCATCTATTCTATGCAACGGCCACCTGTACGCCTGACATATCCATAACAACAGACACTATCCAGAGCCGCTGAGAAAGCTACAACCGCGAACGACATTGACTTCTGTGGACGTTAACCAGAGACTCTCTGATGAACTGACTCTCCAGCAGACGGACCGACGATTCCAACAGAGAAGACAACGACATACGGTCGTAAATGTATACATTGCAATTATTTTCCAATGAGCGACCGTTCATGTGCAAAGGATTAGCATTTCAATTAATATAATTATCAACTGGGTCGTGAATCCATTTTGTCTTTCCCGCTCTTTCTGTCCCCACCCCTTTCCATTGTCTACCAAGCCTCACATAATGGTTTAGCCCACTAGGGACTTTTCAATGCGTTGTGTTAGTAACCAATAACTATATTGTTTGTTCATGTGTTTCTGTGATTTGTTTAGTTAGTAAATAAATAATTAAGCCAATTTGTATATCGCTGATTCATTATGGAGGCTAGGGTTCATGTACTGAACGTCGCAAACCCTTGGATATCTAATGAGAACTGATGAGGTAATAAAATACATGAATACAAGACTGTACTCGATAAGAAAATATCTGAGTTATATTCGGGAATTAAAACTCTATAAACAACATATTCCTGTGGTGCCCTGACTTCCTAGGTAATTGAAGTTGCATGATTAGTTTAATTGCGTAATTAAATGACACATAGAGAATTGATTTGATAAGATACATTCTTCACATTTAATGATAGTCCAGACACAACACTTGTGTGAATTCTTCTTCTTCAGACTGGTTGTGACTGGGTAAAAACATTGAACTGTAGCCCAAGACTGTCTAAGTCTGCAGTAACCCAGTACCAGCCTGAACAATACTTTCCAATAGGGCTGCTGTGTCAGTACTGAAGACGAGTAAAGTACAGGACACAGTTTCCATGGATTGAGGTAGAGAACAATGGTATCATGCAGCTCTGTGTGTAGGCTAACTGACAATAAGTTCTATGTGGTGAAAAACACTTAATTACAAGCAGAAAAAAATGTGCCTGCCTGTTCACCACGGGTTGATATGTTATAATTGTTTTTTCAGTGTTTTTGTTTTCAACAACGCTGACGAGAGATATTTAGTACCGTGTCAGGCTTTGAATCACAAATTGTAAATCACTCATTACCATATTTTTGGGGGTCAGTTTTGTCTATATAGCTACAGTATCTATATACTGAATACACTCTTAAGATATTTTGCGGAGTCACTTTTACCAAGGCTACTTCAGAGTACCATTAGGAAATGTTCTCATAGAATATGTGCATGGGACAAGACTGTAACTACCAACTGGATATCACAAAATTGGGGAGAAAAGGGTAAAAAAAAAAATGTAATAAAAAAATAATGATGAAGGCTACTGTGTTTTTGGATCTTCAATGCTGTAGAAATGTTTTGGTACCCTTCCCCAGACCTGTGCCTCAACACAATCCTGTCTCGGAGCTCTACGCACACTTCCTTCTACCTCATGGCTTGGTTTTTGCCTTTACAAATCATGTCCAATCAATTACATTTACCCCAGGTGGACTCCAATCAAGTTGTAGAAACATCTCAAGGATGACCAATGGAAACCAGAAGCACCCGAGTTCAATTTCGAGTCTCATAGCGAAGGGTCTGAATGCAAATCTCTCATAAAAGCTAAATATGGTCAGCATTGCTGTGTGCTGCTGGTTATAACATGGCAATAAAGAAGAGAGAGAAAAGAGGGACCAGTTTAATGTTGTAAGTGGGATGCTGCAGTGTTGCGCATGATTTATTTTTCTTTGATATAGTACAATATTATTTTATGTTGTTCAGATTGTATTAGTTTTAATTTGTTAGATTTATATGCACTTTGTTTTTATATATTAAAACGTGATACTTTAAATGCAAATGTTTACTAGCATTATTTTTCATAAACCAATGCATTTTTAAATACATTGTGGTTAAGGTAGGGTATGATTTCATTTAATCATTTCATTAAATTGTTTTAACACAAATCATAGTTTGACTATCGCAAACGGTTTGACTTGAAAAAATACAAAACATGTTTTTTTAAAGAGCCGTTTGGGAGCTAAACAAGCTGGCTCTTTTTGGTGAACTGCCGAACGAGCCGGCTTACTGGAAAGAGCCGGAATGCCCATCACTACTGACCAAAGGCAGGCACAAGTGGGTGTTTCCTGGTGAAGGCCCACATCAAGAAACAACCGGAATTGAAATTACAAGATTTTGGAGCAAATTGGCAAAAGCAGAAGGGTGCAATTGCGGTCAGCAATTTGGGGCGTTCCTGCATGTGGGTATTCCTGCATTTGCAGGAGCCCTTTACTTTTTATCCATTTTAAACGAGGACTCCGGAACACAGCAGACGTAGTAATTCCCACATACAGGAACGCCCCAAATTGAGGGCCGCAATCACACAATTGGAGAGAAAGCAGTGACGCGAATGTCTCTGTACAGTTTTCGGCTCCATCCAACTGCTGAGCGCTAATAACGTTTGCTGCGTTCAACTACTAGTCGGATCTAGGGAACTCAAATGTTCGACCTGCTGACTGATTGAACGCAGCACGTGTATAACGATAACCAGTTAGCAAGTTGGAAATTTCCGAGTTCCCACTCGCATGTGAACATGGCATAAAGCCAGCCAGCCACATCAACGTAGTTCTGACAACAAGTCGTCGACTGCTTGCACTTTTGGATGTATTTTTTTTACTAGCTAAATCCACAGATGAATAGCCTGTCGTAACATCAAAGACAGTGTTTTACAACTATAAATGAATGTTAAAACATCAAGATCGATGTCATGGAATAGTCAGTCGTCTGTTGTTTTGAAGTAGCTAGCCTAGCGTTAAGGCTGGGTGTGTAATGTCAGCTAGCTACGACGACTTTAGCAGTTAGCTACGTTTTTCAAAGAAAAAGAGGTTGCTACCGTTAACTAGCGAATAATAAACCGCATACTGGGTTGCCTAACGTTAGTTCGCTAGGCTAGTTATCTAAAACGTTAATCGGTTGGTTTTCTGTTGTTCCTTTGGATGCGGAAGATGGCCCAGTCACCGGTTGCGGTGCAAGTGCCTGGGATGCAGGTAAGTGGAGGCCTCCCAACTTTTTTCAATAACAACCATTTCACGTTAAATAGCTTTCTTGCATTTAGTTGAGTAACGTCAGTTAGCAAGATTGCAGGGCGTTGCTAGTGTGTAACTTCATACCTAGGTAGTTAACGAACGTTAGCAAAGTAACTTAGCCGCTGTAGTTAACTTAGCTAGTTTTGTATCCAGTTGGTGTATTGTTGCTAGACCGTTTTGAGGGCATGACACAAATCAATTAGCTAACCAGCTTTTTGAGCACTCGGGTATATGTCGGCAGTTCGCGGGAAGGAAGGACACGTCTGTCAACGTACGTTCAGCTACATGTACAATCATAATTGGATGTTAAACTGATTATGGCAGTACTAGGCCGAGTAACGTATGGCAATAGTCATGGACACACTTAACTCTGCTTATCGTAATGTCAAAATCAAAGTAAGCATACAGACAATTAAAACCCGTGAATTATTAGGACATGTAACTAAACTCGACCCTTGAATCAGCGTTCCAGCGGTGTATTTGATCTGCGCATGTGCCAGCACCGGTAGCGCAAGACGTGACCTATGCTTCCCAGTCGAAACAGTTCGCGCATATATTATGAAGACGTTTGTGTTCGTTTTTTTTTGGTGTTCGGCAGGGTTCAAGTACCTTTTTTTTCTTGAGGCTTGTCGAAGTTTTGGTAGCCAAAGTCAACTCCCCGTTCGTCGGTGATTGGTCGACAGCAGGGATTCTTCAATGAAGTGTTTGTAGTTCAATGACGGATGAAACTTCGTTCACATTTGACCACGTGAGAAATACTTAACCAAACAAACCAAATGGTTAGATGTAAAAATTGAACATGCGAAAGAGAAACTGATGACACTGCCACTGACATGTCAAAACTGCCAATGGCAGGTCTGGGTTAATTGTGTGAATTATTCATTCATTTCTCTGCCTGTTTTTATTTTTTATTTTAATTTTATATTTGCAATGCATCAGTGCAGCAAGGTATCAATTTAGCCAATGTGATCATATCACACCAGAGCGAGGCTACATGTCACTCTTGCCATTCAAACTTCCCCTCCAGTTCATTGCCAATTTATAGTGCAATATTTAAACGTGTGTTGGGGGAAAGTGTATTCATCACCCGCATTGCTTTCACTAAAATTGATCAATGGCTGATCATTAGGCTATGGACAGGCTGATCATTAGGCTATGGACAGGCTGATCATTAGGCTATGGACAGGCTGATCATTAGGCTATGGACAGGCTGATCATTAGACAGGCAGATCATTAGGCTATGGACAGGCTGATCATTAGGCTATGGACAGGCTGATCAGGCTGATCATTAGGCTATGGACAGGCTGATCATTATGGCTGATGGACAGGGACTGATCATTAGGCTATGGACAGGCTGATCATTAGGCTATGGACAGGCTGATCAGTAGGCTATGGACAGGCTGATCAGTAGGCTATGGACAGGCTGATCAGTAGGCTATGGACAGGCTGATCAGTAGGCTATGGACAGGCTGATCAGTAGGCTATGGACAGGCTGATCAGTAGGCTATGGACAGGTTGCGTGCATGTTTCTATTTTCTAATAGTTGTCTATTGTCTCTTTATCCTCGTCAGTGGCGTGAAGTTGTTTTTTGTGGTATCTTTACTTTGCTTTACTATTTATATTTTTGCAAACTTTTAGTTCACTACATTCCTAAAGAAAATAATGTACTTTTTACTCCCTGCATTCTCCTTGACTCCCAAAATTACTCGTTACATTTTGAATGCTTAGCAGGACAGGAAAATGGTCCAATTCACACACTTATCAAGAGAACACGTGGTCATCCCTACTGCTGCTGATATGGTGGACTCACTAAACACAAATCCAATTTATTTATATAGCCCTTCGTACATCAGCTGATATCTCAAAGTGCTGTACCGAAACCCAGCCTAAAACCCTGAACAGCAAGCAATGCAGGTGTTGAAGCACGCTGAAAAACTCCCTAGAAAGGCCAAAACATAGGAAGAAACCTAGAGAGGAACCAGGCTATGAGGGGTGGCCAGTCTTCTTCTGGCTGTGCCAGGTGGGGATTATAACAGAACATGGCCAAGATGTTCAAATTTCATAAATGACCAGCATGGTCAAATAATAGGTCTGGGACAGGTAGCACGTCCGGTGAACAGGTCAGGATTCCATAGCCGCAGGCAGAACAGTTGAAACTGGAGTAGCAGCACGGCCAGGTGGACTGGGGACAGCAAGGAGTCATCATGTCAGGTAGTCCTGAGGCATGGTCCTAGGGCTCAGGTCCTCCGAGAGAGGGAATTATAGAGAGCATACTTAAATTCACACGGGGCACCAGATAAGACAGGAGAAGTACTCAATATACACTGCTCAAAAAAATAAAGGGAACACTTAAACAACACAATGCAACTCCATTGTTTCACATGCTGTTGTGCAAATGGAATAGACAACAGGTTGAAATTATAGGCAATTAGCAAGACACCCCCAATAAAGGAGTGGTTTTGCAGGTGGTGACCACAGACCACTTCTCAGTTCCTATGCTTCTGGCTGATGTTTTGGTCACTTTTGAATGCTGGCGGTGCTTTCACTCGCGTGGTAGCATGAGACTGAGTCTACAACCCACACAAGTGGCTCAGGTAGTGCAGCTCATCCAGGATGGCACATCAATGTGAGCTGTGGCAAGAAGGTTTGCTGTGTCTGTCAGCGTAGTGTCCAGAGCATGGAGGCGCTACCAGGAGACAGGCCAGTACATCAGGAGACGTGGAGGAGGCCCTAGGAGGGCAACAACCCAGCAGCAGGACCGCTACCTCCGCCTTTGTGCAAGGAGGAGCACTGCGAGAGCCCTGCAAAATGACCTCCAGCAGGCCACAAATGTGCATGTGTCTGCTCAAACGGTCAGAAACAGACTCCATGAGGGTGGTATGAGGGCCCGACGTCCACAGGTGGGGATTGTGCTTACAGCCCAACACCGTGCAAGACGTTTGGCATTTGCCAGAGAACACCAAGATTGGCAAATTCGCCACTGGCACCCTGTGCTCTTCACAGATGAAAGCAGGTTCACACTGAGCACATGTGACAGACGTGACAGAGTCTGGAGACGCCGTGGAGAATGTTCTGCTGCCTGCAACATCCTCCAGCATGACCGGATTGGCGGTGGGTCAGTCATGGGGTGGGGTGGGGTGGCATTTCTTTGGGGGCGCCGCACAGCCCTCCATGTGCTTGCCAGAGGTAGCCTGACTGCCATTAAGTACCGAGATGAGATCCTCAGACCCCTTGTGAGACCATATGCTGGTGCGGTTGGCCCTGGGTTCCTCCTAATGCAAGACAAAGCTAGAGCTCATATGGATGGAGTGTGTCATCAGTTCCTGCAAGAGGAAGGCATTGATGCTATGGACTGGCCTGCCCGTTCCCCAGACCGGAATCAAATTGAGCACATCTGGGACATCATGTCCTGCTCCATCCACCAACGCCACGTTGCACCACAGACTGTCCAGGAGTTGGCGGATGCTTTAGTCCAGGTCTGGGAGGAGATCCCTCAGGAGACCATCCGCCACCTCATCAGGAGCATGCCCAGGCGTTGTAGGGAGGCCATACAGGCACGTGGAGGCCACACACACTACTGAGCCTAATTTTGACTTGTTTTAAGGACATTACATCAAAGTTGGATCAGCCTGTAGTGTGGTTTTCCACTTTAATTTTGAGTGTGACTCCAAATCCAGACCGCCATGGGTTGATACATTTGATTTCCATTGATAATTTGTTTGTTTTTGTCGTCAGCACATTCAACTATGTAAAGGAAAAAGTATTTAATAAGAATATTTCATTCATTCAGATCTAGGATGTGTTATTTTAGTGTTCCCTTTATTTTTTTGAGCAGTGTATAACAAACGGACCCTAGCTCCCCGACACAAACTACTGCAGCATAAATACTAGAGGCTGAGACAAGAGGGGTCAGGAGACACTGTGGCCCCATCCGATGATACCCCCGGACAGGGCCAAACCGGAAGGATATAACCCCACCCACTTTGCTAAAGCACAGCCCCCACACCACTGGAGGGATATCTTCAACCACCAACTTACCATCCTGAGACAAGACCGAGTATAGCCCACAAAGATCTCCGCCACGTCACAACCCAAGGGTGGGCGCCAACCCAGACAGGAAGATCACATCAGTGACTCAACCCACTCAAGTGACGCACCCCTCCTAGGGACGGCATGAAAGAGCACCAGTAAGCCAGTGACTCAGCCCCTGTAATAGGATTAGATGCAGAGAATCCCAGTGGAAAGAGGGGAACCGGCCAGGCAGAGGACGGCAAGGGCGGTTCGTTGCTCCAGAGCCTTTCCGTTCACCTTCACACTCCTGGGCCAGACAACACTCAATCATATGACCCACTGAAGAGATGAGTCTTCAGTAAAGATTTAAAGGTTGATACAGAGTTTGCGTCTCTCACATGGGTAGGCAGACCATTCCATAAAACTGGAGCTCTATAGGAGAAAGCTCTGCCTCCAGCTGTTTGCTTAGAAATTCTAGGGACAATTAGGAGGCCTGCGTCTTGTGACCGTAGCGTATGTGTAGATCTGTACGGCAGGACCAAATCAGAGAGATGGGTAGGAGCAAGCCCATGTAATGCTTTGTAGGTTAGCAGTAAAACCTTGAAATCAGCCCTTGCCTTGACAGGAGGCCAGTGTAGGGAGGCTCGCACTGGAGTAATATGATCAAATTTGTTGGTTCTAGTCAGGATTCTAGCAGCTGTATTTAGCACTAACTGAAGTTTATTTAGTGCTTTATCCGGATAGTTGGAAAGTAGAGCATTGCAGTAGTCTAACCTAGAAGTAACAAAAGCATGGATACATTTTTCTGCATCATTTTTGGACAGAAAGTTTCTGATTTTTGCAATGTTACGTAGATGGAAAGAAGCTGTCCTTGAAACAGTCTTGATATGTTCGTCAAAAGAGAGATCAGGGTCCAGAGTAATGCTGAGGTCCTTCACAGTTTTATTTGAGACGACTGTACAACCATTAAGATTTGTCAGATTCAACAGAAGATCTCTTTGCTTCTTGGGACCTAGGAATGGCATATATCTCTGTTTTGTTTGAGTTTAAAAGTAGAATGTTTGAAGCCATCCACTTCCTTATGTCTGAAACACAGGCTTCTAGCGAGGGCAATTTTGGGGCTTCACCATGTTTCATTGAAATGTACAGCTGTGTGTCATCCGCATAGCAGTGAAAGTGAACATTATGTTTTCGAATGACATCCCTAAGAGGTAAAATATATAGTGAAAACAATAGTGGTCCTAAAACGGAACCTTGAGGAACACCAACATTTATAGTTGATTTGTCAGAGGACAAACTGATATCTTTCTGACAGATAAGATCTAAACCAAGCCAGAACTTGTCCGTGTAGACCAATTTGGGTTTCCAATCTCTCCAAAAGAATGTGGTGATCGACGGTATCAAAAGCAGCACTAAGGTTTAGGAGCACGAGGACAGATCTAGAGCCTCGGTCTGATGCCATTAAAAGGTAATTTAGCACCTTCACAAATGCAGTCTCAGTGCTATGATGGGGTCTAAAACCAGACTGAAGCATTTCAAAAACATTGTTTATCTTCAGGATGGCAGTGAGTTGCTGCGCAACAGCCTTTTCTAACATTTTTGAGAGGAATGGAAGATTCGATATAGGCCGATAGTTAAAAAAAAAAAAAATCCTGGGTCAAGGTTTGGCTTTTTCAAGAGAGGCTTTGTTACTGCCACTTTTAGTGAGTTTGGTACACATCCAGTCGATAGAGAGCTGTTTTATGTTCAACATAGTTTAGTTGGAATAGGGTCCACTGTGCAGCTTGAAGGTTTAGAGGCCATGATTATTTTCGTCATTGTGTCAAGAGATATAGTACTAAAACACTTGTGTCTCTCTTGATCCTAGGTCCTGGCAGAGTTGTGCAGACTCAGGACAACTGAGCTTTGAAGGAAAACGCAGATTTAAAGAGGAGTCTGTAATTTGCTTTCTAATATTCATGATCTTTTCCTCAAAGAAGTTCATGAATTTATTACTGCTGAAGTGAAAGCCATCCTCACTTGGGGGATGTTGCTTTTTAGTTAGCTTTGCGACAGTATCAAAAATAAATTTCAGATTGTTCTTATTCTCCTCAATTAAGTTGGAAAAATAGGATGATCGAGCAGTGAGGGCTCTTCGATACTGCACGGTACTGTCTTTCCAAGCAAGTCGGAAGACTCCCAGTTTGGTGTGGCGCCGTTTCCGTTCCAATTTTCTGGAAGCTTGCTTCAGAGCTCGGGTATTTTCTGTATACCAGGGAGCTAGTTTCTTATGAGAAATGTTTTTAGTTTTTAGGGATGCAACTGTATCTAGGGTTTTGTGCAAGGTTAAATTGAGTTCCTCAGTTAGGTGGTTAACTGATTTTTGTCCTCTTGACGTCCTTGGGTAGAGACAGAGGGAATCTGGAAGGGCATCAAGGAATCTTTGTGTTGTCTGTGAATTTATAGCACAACTTATGATGCTCCTTGGTTGGGGTCTGAGCAGATTACTTGTTGCAATTGCAAGCGTAATAAAATGGTGGTCCGATAGTCCAGGATTATGAGGAAAAACATTAAGATCCACAACATTTATTCCATGGGACAAATCTAGGTCCAGAGTGTGACAGTGAGTAGGTCCAGAGACATGTTGGACAAAACCCACTGAGTCGATGATGGCTCCGAAAGCCTTTTGGAGTGGGTCTGTGGACTTTTCCATGTGAATATTAAAGTCACCAAAAATTGGAATATTATCTGCTATGACTACAAGGTCCGATAGGAATTCAGGGAACTCAATGAGGAACGCTGTATATGGCCCAGGAGGCCTGTAAACAGTAGTTATAAAAAGTGATTGAGTCGGCTGCATAGATTTCATGACTAGAGGCTCAAAAGACTAAAACATCTCTTTTTTTTGTAAATTGAAATTTGCTATCGTAAATGTTAGCAGCACCTCCGCCTTTGTGGGATGCACAGGGGTATGGTCACTAGTGTAACCAGGTGGTGAGGCCTCATTTAACACAGTAAATTCATCAGGCTTATGCCATGTTTCAGTCAGGCCAATCACATCAAGATTATGATCAGTGATTAGTTCATTGACTATAATTGCCTTTGAAGTAAGGGATCTAACATTAAGTAGCCCTATTTTGAGATGTGAGGTATCATGATCTCTTTCAATAATGACAGGAATGGAGGAGGTCTTTATCCTAGTGAGATTGCTAAGGCGAACACCGCCATGTTTAGTTTTGCCCAACCCAGGTCGAGGCACAGACACTGTCTCAATGGGGATAGCTGAGCTGACTACACTGACTGTGCTAGTGGCAGACTCCATAAGAGCACCCCTCCAGCTAGGATGGAGTCCGTCACTCCTCAGCAGATCACGCTTGGTCCTGTTTGTGTGTGAGTCCCAAAAAGAGGACCAATTATCTACAAATTTTGGGAGGGGCAGAAAACAGTTTTCAACCAGCGATTGAGTTGTGAGACTGCTGTAGAGCTCATCACTCCCCCTAACTGGGAGGGGGCCAGAGACAATTACTTGATGCCAAAACATCTTTCTAGCTGATTTACACGCTGAAGCTATGTTGCGCTTGGTAACCTCTGACTGTTTCGTCCTAACATCGTTGGTGCCGACGTGGATAACAATATCTCTATACTCTCTACACTCGCCAGTTTTAGCTTTAGCCAGCACCATCTTCAGATTAGACTTAACGTTGGTATCCCTGCCCCCTGGTAAACAGTGTATGATCGCTGGATGATTCGTTTTAAGTCCAATACTGCGGGTAATGGAGTCGCCAATGACTAGGGTGTTCAATTGGTCAGAGCTAAGCGTGGGAAGCTTCGGCGTCTCAGACCCCGTAACGGGATGCATCAAATGCATCATTTGTAAATTGTCTGAGTGTGCCTGTACTTGAATTGCTAGGGGGCTGGCCCACGTGGGGGAAATGGCACAGCTTCCAGAATAAGAAAATGGTGCCGTCTGCTTTGCTTAAGATAAGGAATTTGAAATGATTTGTACTTTAACTTTTGATACCGAAGTGTATTTAGTACCAAATACTTTTATTTTAGTAACTTTCTATTAAGGTATCTACAGTGCGTTGGGAAAGTAAACTCAATCTACACACAATACCCCATAATGACAAAGCGAAAACAGGCTTTTAGAAATGTTTGTGTATATAAGTGTGTATATATAAGAATGAATACTTTGCTATGAGACTTGAAATTGAGCTCAGGTGCATCCTGTTTCCATTGATCATCCTTGAGATTTTTTATATAAATTGGAGTCCACCTGTGGTAAATGTAATTGATTGGACATGATTTAGAAAGGCACACTCCTGTTTATATAAGGTCCCACAGTTGACAATGTAAAAACCAAGCCATGAGGTCGAAGGACTTATCCATAGAGCTCCGAGACAGGATTGTGTCGGAACAGATTTGGGAAGGGTACCAAAACATTTCTGCAGCATTTGAAGGTCCCCAACAACACAGTGGCCTCCATCATTCTTAAATGGGAGAAGTTTGGAACCAAATTTCATCCTAGAGCTGGCTGCATGGCCAAACTGAGCAATCGGGAGAGAAGGGCCTTGGTCAGGGAGGTGGCCAATAATCCGATGGTCACTCTGACAGAGCTCCAGAGTTCCTCTGGGGAGATGGTGGTCCTTCTGGAAGGTTTTCCCAGAAGGACCACCATCTCTGCACCACTCCACCAATCAGGCCTTTATGGTAGAGTGGCCAGACAGAAATTACTCCTCAGTAAAAGGCACATGACAGCCTGCTTGGAGTTAGCCAAAAGGCACCTAAAGGACTCTCAGAGAATGAGAAACAAGATTCTCTGGTCTGATGAGACCAAGATTGAACTCTTTGGCCTGAATGCCGAGTGTCACGTCTGGAGGAAACCTGGCACCATCCCTACAGTGAAGCATGGTGGGGGCAGCATCATGCTGTCAGGATGTTTTTCAGCGGCATGGACTGGGAGATTAGTTAGAATCGAGGGAAAGATGAACGGAGCAAAGTACAGAGAGATCCTTGATGAAAACCTGCTCCAGAGCGCTCAGGACCTCAGACTGGGGCGAAGGTTCACCTTCCAATAGGACAATGACCCTTATCACACAGCCAAGACAACGCAGGAGTGGCTTCGGGACAAGTCTCTGAATGTTCTTGAGTGGCCCAGCCAGAGCTTGGACTTGAACCCGATTTAACATCTCTGGAGAGACCTGAAAATAGCTGTGTAGCGACACTCCCCATCCAACCTGACAGAGCTTGAGAGGATCTGCAGAGAAGAACAGTAGAAACTCTCCAAATACAGGTGTATCAAGCTTGTAGCGTCATACCCAAGAGGACTTGAGGCTGTAATTGCTGCCAAAGGTGCTTCAACAAAGTAAATAAAATCAAATCAAATTTTATTTGTCACATACACATGGTTAGCAGATGTTAATGCGAGTGTAGCGAAATGCTTGTGCTTCTAGTTCCGACAATGCAGTGATAACCAACAAGTAATCACACATACAGTGTAAGGGGATAAGGAATATGTACATAAGGATATATGAATGAGTGATGGTACAGAGCAGCATACAGTAGATGGTATCGAGTACAGTATATACATATGAGATGAGTGTGTAGACAAAGTAAACAAAGTGACATAGTTAAAGTGGCTAGTGATACATGTATTACATAAGGATGCAGTCGATGATGTAGAGTACAGTATATACGTATGCATATGAGATGAATAATGTAGGGTAAGTAACATTATATAAGGTAGCATTGTTTAAAGTGGCTAGTGATATATTTACATTTTCCCATCAATTCCCATTATTAAAGTGGCTGGAGTTGGGTCAGTGTCAATGACAGTGTGTTGGCAGCAGCCACTCAATGTTAGTGGTGGCTGTTTAACAGTCTGATGGCCTTGAGATAGAAGCTGTTTTTCAGTCTCTCGGTCCCAGCTTTGATGCACCTGTACTGACCTCGCCTTCTGGATGATAGCGGTGTGAACAGGCAGTGGTTCGGGTGGTTGATGTCCTTGATGATCTTTATGGCCTTCCTGTAACATCGGGTGGTGTAGGTGTCCTGGAGGGCAGGTAGTTTGCCCCCGGTGATGCGTTGTGCAGTCCTCACTACCCTCTGGAGAGCCTTACGGTTGAGGGCGGAGCAGTTGCCGTACCAGGCGGTGATACAGCCCGCCAGGATGCTCTCGATTGTGCATCTGTAGAAGTTTGTGAGTGCTTTTGGTGACAAGCCGAATTTCTTCAGCCTCCTGAGGTTGAAAAGGCGCTGCTGCGCCTTCTTCACGACGCTGTCAGTGTGAGTGGACCAATTCAGTTTGTCTGTGATGTGTATGCAGAGGAACTTAAAACTTGCTACCCTCTCCACTACTGTTCCATCGATGTGGATAGGGGTGTTCCCTCTGCTGTTTCCTGAAGTCCACAATCATCTCCTTAGTTTTGTTGACGTTGAGTGTGAGGTTATTTTCCTGACACCACAGTCCGAGGGCCCTCACCTCCTCCCTGTAGGCCGTCTCGTCGTTGTTGGTAATCAAGCCTACCACTGTTGTGTCGTCCGCAAACTTGATGATTGAGTTGGAGGCGTGCGTGGCCACGCAGTCGTGGGTGAACAGGGAGTACAGGAGAGGGCTCAGAACGCACCCTTGTGGGGCCCCGTGTTGAGGATCAGCGGGGAGGAGATGTTGTTGCCTACCCTCACCACCTGGGGGCGGCCCGTCAGGAAGTCCAGTACCCAGTTGCACAGGGGGGGTCGAGACCCAGGGTCTCGAGCTTGATGACGAGCTTGGAGGGTACTATGGTGTTGAATGCCGAGCTGTAGTCGATGAACAGCATTCTCACATAGGTATTCCTCTTGTCCAGGTGGGTTAGGGCAGTGTGCAGTGTGGTTGAGTTTGCATCGTCTGTGGACCTATTTGGGCGGTAAGCAAATTGGAGTGGGTCTAGGGTGTCAGGTAGGGTGGAGGTGATATGGTCCTTGACTAGTCTCTCAAAGCACTTCATGATGACGGAAGTGAGTGCTACGGGGCGGTAGTCGTTTAGCTCAGTTACCTTAGCTTTCTTGGGAACAGGAACAATGGTGGCCCTCTTGAAGCATGTGGGAACAGCAGACTGGTATAGGGATTGATTGAATATGTCCGTAAACACACCGGCCAGCTGGTCTACGCATGCTCTGAGGGCACGGCTGGGGATGCCGTCTGGGCCTGCAGCCTTGCGAGGGTTAACACATTTAAATGTCTTACTCGCCTCGGCTGCAGTGAAGGAGAGACCGCATGTTTTCGTTGCAGGCCGTGTCAGTGGCACTGTATTGTCCTCAAAGCGGGCAAAAAAGTTATTTAGTCTGCCTGGGAGCAAGACTTCCTGGTCCGTGACTGGGCTGGGTTTCTTCTTGTAGTCCGTGATTGACTGTAGACCCTGCCACATGCCTCTTGTGTCTGAGCCATTGAATTGAGATTCCACTTTGTCTCTGTACTGACACTTAGCTTGTTTAATAGCCTTGCGGAGGGAATAGCTGCATTGTTTATATTCGGACATGTTACCAGACACCTTGCCCTGATTAAAAGCAGTGGTTCGCGCTTTCAGTTTCACGCGAATGCTGCCATCAATCCACGGTTTCTGGTTAGGGAATGTTTTTATCGTTGCTATGGGAATGACATCTTCGACGCACGTTCTAATGAACTCGCACACCGAATCAGCATATTCGTCAATATTTTCATCTGACGCAATACGAAACATGTCCCAGTCCACGTGATGGAAGCAGTCTTGGAGTGTAGAGTCAGCTTGGTCTGACCAGCGTTGGACAGACCTCAGCGTGGGAGCCTCTTGTTTTAGCTTCTGCCTGTAGGCAGGGATCAACAAAATGGAGTCGTGGTCAGCTTTCCCGAAAGGGGGGCGGGGCTGAGTAACAGTACTGAATACTTATATAAATGTGATATTTTTTATGCAAATTTATTACAATCTGTGTGTGTAGATTGAGGGACAACACGATTGAATCAATTTTAGGGTAAGGCTGCACCGTAACAAAATGTGGAAGAAGTCAAGGGGTCTAAATACTTTCCGAATGTACTGTATACTTTTACTGAAGTATGACAGTTGGGTACTTTTTCCACCACTGATCCTCGTCAATTTATATGATGGGCTACATTGATTTAACATTAATTTTGATATTCCACAGAGGATTTGAAGGCAAGGTTTTTAATATGTTTTTGGGAAAGGACAAATGTGATTTGCTTATGGCTGAGTTAGATGCGCTGCAGGCAGCTTGATTGATGGGTCCTCTTAGGTGGGTGGTGTGCATGTATGAGTTCACTTTTTTCCGTATGTCCATTTCCTAAAATAGGCCAAGCCTGTCTGGACTTCATCTCTTTTAATCAGATAGAAAACAACAACCTATGTCTTGTTGCAGGGTCAGCATATGTGCGAGGAATGACAACAGGTGCCAGTTTTGTGTTTCTTCGCTTATTAAATGTGTTGCAACTGAATGAAACGTAGCCCAGCTCTCTTCATGATTCATCCTATAGGATGCATAGCCTCTATCATAATATTTTCAGTAGCGTATTATTTTTCCAGGAACATATTTTTTTCTCTCATTACTGCGTCCTCTGAAAAACATATTTCCATAGAGAATGACCCCAGTAGCGTTGGTGACGTTATGCGAATCGATCGGGGAAGGTGGAGGGGAAAACGCACCTGACTGGGTGGGAATGGTTTAGTGCGTCAAAATCGGAATCTGCATTTCTGACATTTCAGCTGACATTTCTTAATTTGTATACTAGACTAATATTTAGAGGTAATAACTTGAATAATAATAATGAAATACTACTGATAATAACAGTGTAATAGCGAAGTCCCACATAGGATAAAAAAGCCCCCATCCACAGGGCACGAGTGGTCACTGAATGGTTTGATGAGCATGAAAATGAGGTAAACCATATGCCACGGCCGTCTCAGTCACCAGATCTTAACCTAATTGAGACGGCGTTTTCCACCACCATCAACTAAACACCAAATGATGGAATTTCTCGCAGAAGAATGGTGTCGCATCCCAGCAATAGAGTTTGACACTTGTAGACTCTATGCCAAAGTGCATTGAAGCTCTTCTGGCTCAGCCTGTTAAAGAGCATCTGTACTTTCTGTATACTTTTTAGCCGATTGTTCTGAAAGTAGCGCTCATGAGCCAAAAGTGGTCCCAGAAAGTTGCATACTACATCACATATGTGCAGATATGTGCACCATGTCATTGCTCTTGCTCTGCTGTGTGTATCTTGCTAGCTGTCACTCAAATGTCGAGGGCCGGAAGCTCATTGGCTAGTACTTGAATTGCTAGGGGGCTGGCCCACGTGGGGGAAATGGCACAGCTTCCAGAAAAACTGTATTTTTCAAACAAGGTATTACTGTTTTTATTTTTAATACATTTCCCAAAATGTCTAAACCTGTTTTCGCTTTGTCATTATGAGGTATTGTGTGTAGATTGATGGGGAAAAAATAATTGTAATTCATTTTAGAAAAAGGCTGTAATGTAACAAAATGTGGAAAAGACGAGGTCTGAATACTTTCCGAATGCACTGTGTGTGTGTGTGTGTATTAGAGGTCGACCGATTAATTGGAATGGCCGATTTTTAATTCGGGACGATTTCAAGGTTTCATAACAATCGGGAATCTGTATTTTTTTTTTTTTTTTTGCACTCCATGAGGAGCCTGCCTGTTACGCGAATGCAGTAAGCCAAGGTAAGTTGCTAGCTAGCATTAAACTTATCTTATAAAAAACAATCAATCAATCATAATCACTAGTTATAACTACACATGGTTGATGATATTACTAGTTTATCTAGCGGGTCCTGCGTTGCATATAAGCGATGGGGATTTAACAAAAGCGTATTTGTGAAAAAAGCACAATCGTTGGACGACTGTACCTAACCATAAACGCCAATGCCTTTCTTAAAATCAATATACAGAAGTATATATTTTTAAACCTGCATATTTCATTTCTCTGTATCATTTCTCTTGTGTTCATTGCACGCAGAGTCAAGGTATATGCAACAGTGTGGGCAGCCTGGCTCATTGCGAACTAATTTGCCAGAATTTTACGTAATTATGACGTAACATTGAAGGTTGTGCAATGTAACAAGAATATTTAGACTTCGGGAAGCCACCCGTTAGATAAAATACCGACCGGTTCCGTATTTCACTGAAATAATAAACGTCTTGTTTTCGAGATGATCGTTTCCGGATTCGACCATATTAAGGATCAAAGGCTCGTATTTCTGTGTGTTATGTTATAATTAAGTCTATGATTTGATAGAGCAGCAGCAGGCTCGTAAGCATTCATTCAAACAGCACTTTAGTGCGTTTTGCCAGCAGCTCTTCGCAAGCACAGCGCTGTTTATGACTTCAAGCCTATCAGCCTAATGGTTGGTGTAACCAATGTGAAATTGCTAGCTAGTTAGCGGGGTGCGCGCTAATGGGTCAGCGTTTCAAAGGGACTGAAGCTCACTGGCAATACTATAAGCTCTGAGACTTGGAGTAGTTATTCCCAAAACCTTTTAACTCTGCAAGGGCCTTATCCAGTTACAAATTGGCTTTTATGACATGTGGAACAGCCACTTTACAATAGTGCATCTAAATCTTTTAAGGGTTACATCCTATCCTAGGTATTCCTTAAAGAGTGTGGCTGTTGGCGTCGATGTGTTCCTGGTTTTGACTGGGCTGAGCCCAGGGTAGGGGCGAGCAGGCCAGGTGGATGGGACTGAAGAGCCTGGATACTGTTACACTGGCAATGGTCTTGTACTATAAGAACATGGAGAGAGCCAATAGTCAAAGGTATATGAAATACAAATGGTATAGAGAGAAATAGTCCTATAAATACTATAACTACAACCTAAAACCTCTCACCTTGTCATATTGAAGACTCCTGTTAAAAGGAACCACCAGCTTTCATATGTTCTCATGTTCTGAGCAAGGAACTTAAACGTTAGCTTTCTTACATGGCACATATTGCACATCTCCTTCTCCAACACTTTGTTTTTGTATTATTTAAACCAAATTGAACATGTTTCATTATTTATTTGAGGCTAAATAGATTTTTATTGATGTGTTAAAATAAGTGTTCATTCAGTATTGTTGTAATTGTCATTATTACAAATACATTTAAAAAAACATCTATTTTGTGAAGTGCACCAGTCCCTCCTGCAGCAAAGCACGATTGGGATGGTGTTCCTCAGCTTGCAAGCCTCCCCCTTTTTCCTCCAAACATATTATGGCCAAACAGTTCTATTTTTGTTTCATCAGACCAGTGGATGATCATTGTCCCCTGTGCAGTTGCAAACCGAAGTCTGGCTTTTTTATTGCGGTTTTGGAGCAGTGGCTTCTTCCTTGCTGAGCAGCCTTTCAGGTTATGTCGATATAGGACTCGTTTTACTGTGGATATAGATACTTTGTACCTGTTTCCTCCAGCATCTTCACAAGGTCCTTTGCTGCTGTTCTGGGATTGATATGCACTTTTCGCACCAAAGTACGTTCATCTCTAGGAGACAGAACTTGTCTCCTTCCTGAGCGTTATGACGTCTGCGTGGTCCCATGGTGTTTATACTTGTGTAATATTGTTTGTACAGATGAACTTGGTACCTTCAGGCGTTTGTATATTGCTCCCAAGGATGAACCAGACTTGTGGTCTACAATTTCTTTTCTGAGGTCTTGGCTGATTTCTTTTGATTTTCACATGATGTCAAGCAAAGAGGCACTGCGTTTGAAGGTAGGCCTTGAAATACATCCACAGGTACACCTCTAATTGACTCTAATGATGTCAATTAGCCTATCGGAAGCTTCTAAAGCCATGACATAATTTTCTGGAATTTTCCAAGCTGTTTAAAGGCACAGTCAACTTAGTGTATGTTAACTTCTGACCCACTGGAATTGTGATACAGTGAATTATAAGTGAAAGAATGACTTGTGTCATGCACAAAGTAGATGTCCTAACCGACTTGCCAAAACTATAGTTTGTCAACAAGAAATTTGTGGAGTGGTTGATACACTTAGGTCGGAGTCATTTAAAGCGACTTTATGTAAACGTCCGACATCAACTGTATATAGAAAGGCACAGGTGTTTGCCTCTGGTCTACTGAAAGCATCTTTTGTGTATCCTTTGCCTTGGCAAATTCTATATTGTTTGGGCTGCCATATGGTCACCGTTCACTAGATTTGGGACTTGAAATAGGCCTAAGCCACAACTGCTGTTCTGCATTTACAGCCTGTAATCTGATATGGATGAGAACATTTCAGTGCAATAACGTTACAGCGTTAGGTCTCATCTCTGTCGCTGATGATTTGAACGTTAGAGGGAAGATTGCTGCTCTATGAGAACACTTGTGGGTGGAACTATGACATTACTTTACCAAAGTGAGACGTTAAAAGATTCCATGCTTATTCAGTTATATTTTGTGTACCAATTTATTAAATTGGGGGATTAGGCTTTAGGTGTTTTCTATTTCAGTTTAGCCACACTTATCTAACAACTCTGAAATGTAACATATTATAAGGCAAGGAAAGTAAATTGTGACAAATATGAACATTCTCTCATCTGCAGATTATTCTCTCCCTGCCAAGTTCTAGTATGGTCATTGCAAAACATGGGCATTAAGGCTACTTTGCAGCACTCCAGTACTCAAGCTGCCTCGTGCAACAGCAGGAAGGCTGCATTGATGAGAGGTGGTTGATATTAGTAATTTCCCTGGGGCTTTAGTAATGACGTTTGTTCACCATGCTTCATTGCTCTGGCAAATGAATTCCTAAATGCAGGATATCCACCTGTCTCTCTCTCTCTCTCTGTCTCTCTCTGTCTCTCGAGATCAGCAACTCCCTTGTGATTTCCTCTGTTTTCTGGTATGGGCATTAGGCCTACCTGCAGTCCAAAGTCTGATGCCTAAATCAGGCCCGGCAAGCCTTACTGTTTTGTGAGACTGGTATGATACTGCCAACAATGACCAGTAGCATTGGCCACATTTGAAGTGTTCTGTCAGCTTTTAAGAGGGTGTGGCCTGAGAGGGAGTATTCCTTACTCTTGTTTGCTGTGGGTGAACACCCGAGTCTGCGCTAGGTTAGTTGTCAACAGTGCATTGGAAACGGGCCCATGCACAGGACGTGTGTATGTTAAATGTTGGGCATGCTGCCTGCATGTTCTTTCCACAATATGCGCAGGGGCCTATTCTCTTCAGCTTTTAGTTTTGAATCAGAATAGGCCTGTTGGATTTAGACCGCTAGCTTCCTCCCAAGAAATTCTGTTGACGGAAGTTATTTCCAGCCAAACATGTTCTGCCATGTGGCGGTAACAAACTGATTAAGGTCCTGGCCTGGGCAGTCTCCAGATTAGCCTAGTGCCCACAGCTTTATCTGAGGCAGAACGGTCTAGATGCGTGAGACTTGGGGCAGGATACAGCCTCTTATAGCTGCTCTGGCCCTCTGTGTGACGCCATGAGCCAGTCTCTGCCCAGACACTGACGCTGCTGCCATTCTAGGCAGTCCTGTCACACTGAAGCCCCACACACCCAAAGGTGACCAAAGACAAGAAAGTCATCTATTCCTGCCTCTGTGCCAACCTGCCAGACAGGGCTCTTAAGTCAGAGCAGAGAGAGAGAGATCAAGGCTGGTGCCACTGACTTCCACCACTCTCTGTACAGATTAATAAATTGGTGTTTCCCCTAGTATTTTTTTCAGCAGCGGTGGCTACCAGTTTGCTGTTTTTAAAGCAAATATCCTGGAATTCTACACATTTATCCACGATATATGCTGTGTTCTTATGCCATTTGAGTGACTCAAACATTATAACCATATCAATGGGGGCCCCATGCCATTACGTTTTTTTTGTTTTTACATTTTAGATTCTCCCTGACCGTCTAGTTTTTATTTAGGTGGTTAAGTTCTCAAAGTTGATCTTATTTCAAAAAATATATAACGGCATTATCTTTTCTACGTACTTAGTTTTTTTTTTGAGTGGAGGACATGACTTGGCAGCGGCAGACCACCGCTGCTAAATTAAAATATTGGAAACACTGAGAAATGCACAAGGGCAAAGATCTGTCTGTGGAAACCCATTTTCCGTTCAAAACACATCTGCTTCCAAGTGATCTCAATGCCACACCCTTTTCACCTTTGCTGTATTTGAAATGTCCCACATTTTAGAACAAGATTTGGCAATAATAAGCTTAACAGGAGACAGTTTATCATTTATTTGGATCCAACAGGCTCTCTTTGCAAACATGCTTGTGGTCATCTAGGGATAGGCTACAGTGCAGATTAGGCCATGTGGATTTTTCACATTGGGTAGGCTATTCTTTTATAAAACAGTTGATCGTCAGTTTTCTATAGCCTGGCCTATCGATTTAAACTATGTAGCCACACCGTTCCACGTCAGTTAAAGAAATGGCAACTACCTGTTTTCGACTCATTCAGCAGTATAAACTAGCCACGTAAAATAAGGCTCTGATGAAGAAGATTACGCTGAAACGCAAGTCCCGTGAATAAATGATCAGGTCTATGCTGAAACAGTCCTCTATAAAAAATATATATATATATTTTCCTGGATTGTCACCTGTTGAGGTGTCCTGGGGTAATGAATGTTTATTTATTTATTTTTGTTAGCCACATAACTGCTATGTCTCTGTCTCTGAACCTTCAGAACACCCGGACAGACCCTGAGGAGCTGTTCACCAAGCTGGAGCGTATTGGGAAGGGCTCCTTCGGCGAGGTGTTCAAGGGCATCGACAACCGCACCCAGAATGTGGTGGCCATCAAGACCATAGACCTGGAGGAGGCTGAGGATGAGATGGAGGACATCCAGCAGGAGATCACCGTGCTCAGCCAGTGTGACAGCCCCTACGTCACCAAGTACTACGGCTCCTACCTCAAGGTAACACACGCGCACACCGCCACTCGTTCCACCTCAAAAAGCACCAGAAAGACGATTTGACACCCACCATCTCGGATTGTTCTGAAATCGTTAGTTTGAAACATCAAATGAATATTCCTGAAAGATTTGGTTAAAATATAATTTGATATCTGAGAAATTAAGGTAATTGATTGCACCCAAATTGGCTTTTTTTTTTTTTTTTTTTTTTCATATAATCGTCAACAAATATAGTATCTTACATCCGATTTGGATAATAATTTTTTCTACCAATGAGTAAGACAGGAGGAATCCAATAAAATGATCAAAAGCCCTCCACGGACCCCCCCCCACACCCCCATCCCTCCCCAACAACCAGTAGAAGTTCTGTCTGATAAGTAGTATGGAGCTGTGGCTTGGAATATTGCTTTGTTTTATCCTATGTGTTTTCTGTATGTATATGAAGTATCCAGCCAAGTATAATTTTTGTAGGTTTTGTTCTGTCATTAAATCCTTGTGCAAGAGAAATGGTCTACGTTGGTGGTTAGTCTATAATTTGTTAATGCTAAGTACTAACAATGAGTTCAACATTTCGAAAGTTTGCTGTAGCACGTCAACCCTTTTTGTTTTTATTTTATGTCCCGCCCCATCCAGGCTGTGATTGGTTGGTTCACGTAAAGTGACATTGACGAGAGCTTGGTTCAACAAAAGGCACCCGATTTATAGCTGAATAGCCAGCTAGCCAAACCCAAACATTGCTTATTTTATCCCTATTGTCTTCCGTCTTACCGCTTCAGCTGCAAAACCTTGACTAACAGTTGAACTGGTATCGCTGGGCTCAATGGGCTGCTCTCTCTCCTCTCTGCTGCCAGCGCCTACGGGCTCATTAGGCTGAGATTGACTGGTAACGGCGCCAAATGTTAATAATTTATTTTCAAACATTTGGCTGCATCAGCCTCATGGGACTTCAACCTCTTCTCTCTCTGCTTTTCAGCACCGCCTTGACGTTAGTTCTCTTTTTGTTTGTCCATCTTGCTCCGCTCCATTATTTATCCCAATGTCACCACTTAACAGAGATGGGAAAGGGGCGGGGCCCAGGTAAAGTTAGAATGGACTGGACCAAAAGTAATTGGCTGGGGGAGAGAGGCTGACAGATGTAATACCCAACCACAGTGGCAGAGGGCTGGCAGCACACTCGCCTGGGCCAGTCAGACGTACAGCACTTGGTTATTTTTATTTGAGCGGGGGCTGGGGTTATTTATATTTTGCTTTGCTCAGGCCCCAATTGTCAAGCGGCCCACCGGGGAAACTCCCGGTGCGCCAGATGGCCAGTCCGTTATTGTCTGCTGCAGAGGATAAGTTCATTAGAGTAAATAAGAATTTGTTCTTAACTGACCTTCCTAGTTTAAAATAAATATTGAAAAAAGTAACACACATCTCAACATCAACTGTTCAGAGGAGACTACGTGAATCAGGCCTTCACGGTCAAATTGCTCCAAAGAAACCACTACTGAAGGACATCTATAATATTGCCCAAACAACTACCTCTTCCCCTACTGTATTTATTTATTTTGCTCCTTTGCACCCCATTATTTCTATCTCTACATTCATCCACTGCAAATCTACCATTCCAGTGTTTTACTTGCTATATTGTATTTACTTTGCCACCATGGCCTTTTTTTGCCTTTACCTCCCTTATTTGCTCACATTGTATATAGATTTATTTTTCTACTGTATTATTTATTGACTGTTTGTTTTACTCCATGTGTAACTCTGTTGTATGTGTCGAACCGCTTTATCTTGGCCAGGTCGCAATTGTAAATGAGAACTTGTTCTCAACTTGCCTACCTGGTTAAATAAAGGTGAAATAAATAAAATAAAATGTGAACCCCAAAACTTCAATGGCCAATTTGAGTGCAATCAATTAACTTAATTTGATTGCGCTCGTTTTAATCAAGTTAAATCAAAGATAAAAAAAATGTCTGCACGATCATATATAAAGATCGTTTTGGACATGAGAACCGACTATAATAGTATAACGTTACTGTGAGACAAAACACCGCCTCGTGTACTATGAGATTTTAGGATTGTGCGAATGGTGACATTTTTCTGAACAGACCACTAGACAAAATATGTGCATAACCTAAAGATTTAAATGCATATTCCCATGAAACCGTTTTGAGATCAGATGGTCCGCAATACAAATGCTGCATGGACGTTTTCACCGGTTAAACAGTGAGAAATGTGAAGGGAGGGTGACAACAGTAGCCTGGAGGTAAAGTAGCCTAGGGGTAAAGAAACGGGTGCAGAACATGATACAAATCTTTCCCGGGGGGTGGGACAAGGGTGTGGGGGGGGGGGGGGTTACCTACGGCGCCTCGGCCTAAAATCATGTCTAATGGTTCCCTCTTTTCTGCCTCTCTCTGTACAGGGCAGTAAACTATGGATCATTATGGAGTACCTTGGTGGTGGCTCAGCTCTGGACCTGGTAAGGGTTACAATATGTCAGTGCCCCCCCCCCCATGTCTGTTGATGGGTTTGCGTATGTGGTATGTGTGCTCACTGTGTGTCTTGTGTCTAGCTGCGAGCAGGGGCATTTGACGAGTTTCAGATTGCGACCATGCTGAAGGAGATCTTGAAGGGTCTGGACTACCTCCACTCCGAGAGGAAGATTCACAGGGACATCAAAGGTGTGTGTGTGTGTGTTTAATATCTTCCGTAGAGACGAGCTGCAGTATTAGGGTTAATATATCCGGTAGTCTTGCTCTTGTGCCATGTATTGATTTCACTCATTGCTGTTGGCATTATCATGGTTGTGTGTGGTTTGGCAGCGGCCAACGTGCTCCTGTCCGAGTGTGGCGAAGTGAAGTTGGCAGACTTTGGCGTGGCGGGCCAGCTGACAGACACCCAGATCAAACGGGAGACGTTCGTGGGCACGCCATTCTGGATGGCCCCTGAGGTCATCCAACAGTCTGCCTATGACTCCAAGGTTACCAGCTTTCTGTTCTCTTCTGTCTTTAGTGGAGGGCACTTGAAATTGAAGGCGTGTCCTCTTTTCATGACACAAACATGCTGTCAAATCCCGCAAACTTAATTTCACTGAATACCAGGCCCCTCTCTAACACACTCGCCCTCCACCAGGCTGATATTTGGTCTCTGGGCATCACTGCCATCGAGCTGGCCAAGGGTGAGCCTCCCAACTCAGACATGCACCCCATGCGGGTCCTCTTCCTCATACCAAAGAACACCCCACCCACCCTCAGTGGAGACTTCTCCAAGACCTTCAAAGAGTTTATAGACTCCTGCCTCAACAAAGACCCTTCATTTGTAAGTACAGTGCCTGAGCACTTAGTCAAGTAATGGAACTATGAGAAATAAAAGACAATCTTGCATTATTTAGTGGTAGTCCATATCGTTGTCCATGGTTAGGCTGCCTTTAATTGTGAGCCAATATTCCCCTTTATAGAGGCCAACAGCGAAGGAGCTTCTGAAGCACAAGTTCATAGTGAAGAATGCCAAGAAGACGTCCTACCTCACTGAGCTGATAGACCGGTTGAAACGCTGGAAAGCTGAGGGACACAGTGACGGAGACTCCAGCTCTGAAGACTCTGACTCGTGAGTAGTGAAGGCTCTTAACATTGTACCCCTTGACTAAGAGTTGGTAAAGATTTGATCGGAGACCCTGTCTGAACTACAGTAACATTTAACCTGTGGATAATCCTATCTGTTGTGTCTCTCCCAGGGAGTCCAGCAACAAGGAGAATGACTCCTCCCAGCCAGGCTGGTCCTTTACTACTGTTCGCAAGAAGAAAGACCCAAATGTGTCCAATGGAACGGTGAGTTGGTCTGAGGTGGGAGGACAGGGAAGTGAATGTAATTACAATGTTGTGTGATTAGTGGGCTAATGCAAACAATTCGGGAGAGTATCATGAGTCAAAAATGTTCTCCTCTGCTTTCCATTTGATGACAGGACCAAGGCCTCCTGAAGAAGTCTGCCAGCTTGACCACACTGATCGCCCCGGTATTCACTGAGGTAGAGACTGCTACACCAGCGCTCTTTTCTAACAGTTGTAAAGATGAGATGAGTCATCTATATTGTTTTGCCTGTCTGTCTCTCAATTTCCACTGCTCCTAGCTGCAGCGCAGGGATGGACAGATGAAGGGAGGGATAGAGGAGCTGGAGAAAAACCTCCACATGGCTGAGGACATCTGCCCTGGAGTCACAGACAAGATGGTCAACCGGATCATCGACAAGTTCCAGAGGTGAGTTAGGGGACAGCAGGGGAGGGGGGGGGCTATAGGTAGTGACGTAGACTAGACTATTGGCTGGATGGTTCTTCTGGAGATTACATGTTACAATTTGGAGCAGGTGGCATTCAACTGTGTTTTCTTTCTGTGGACTTTTCCATCAGATTTTCTGTGAGTTAGTGGCATGTGGAGGGCAGGTTTAGACGCTTGATGAGGACCACGCCTCCAGAGTGCATCATCAGCCTCTATGCCTTTTCCCATCATCCCCCATTCCTTTTCCCACCATCCTCCATGCCTCTCCTCTGATCAGCCCCCAGCAGGACCATTGGATGCAGGGAAAGAGGGAGGACTCCTGCTGTGCACACTCACTGATCTTATAACCAAAAATGTTATTTTTTATTTGTATGTATATTTGTTGAAATATGTTTATGCTATTTTATTTAACCCATTTTAAAAGTAGGCTCAAGCGTGTTACTGTTATATTAGTCAACAGTATTTTAGTTTTGTAATATTTTAAGTATTTTTTAAATTTTTATTATAAGGACGTAACATCAATCTTCTGCTGAGCATAAGACGTCTACTTAAGTCAGATATTAAGGATAGTTCAGTTTTCAATTTTGAGTTCATTTTTTTTTTTACTGCTACTAAAAATGTTTAAGTAGCTATATTGTAGATGTTCAGTGTACTGCACTTGTTTCTGATGTCTAGCTTACCATCTTCATGTCACTTGTAGCATTTAGAAACCTGCTGTTTGGAGAACTGCATATCTAGTCAAACCACAGGAGTTCAATACCTCTGCTGAGAGCAGTCCGTGGGTGGGGGAAAGGCTCAGACCAGTGGATGTCTGTAAACGGAAACTTCTGTTCGGTGACAATTGGAAAGGGGGTCACTTGTTTTGGGCATTAGGAAAGACTGTATCGGAAATGGGAAGACTTTGCTGTGCAAAAGATGTATCGCGCTCCCTCTCATTCCAAAAGATCCGAATCATATCTATGTTAGGGGATCGTAGCTCGAGAAGGGCAATCCTATTGGAGGCTTTGGAGATCTACTTCTGAAGGAAATATGCACTGCACACACTTTGATGGGGGTGCAGCTTTTTCTAAATATGCTTGCTAGTTTATTTCCCTACTTAGACTAGATCTCAAGGGAGACGGGGTACTTTTCTGTCTTAAAGACACTATGCTCTCCCTCTACCAAAAATACTTGACAAGTGCTCAAGTGAAATGGCAATGTCGGTATTGTAATGTTTGAAACATTGGTCTGAGTCCTTGAGTACTCTACGGGGAGTCGCGTCCTTTTGAACAAATCCCAAATAAATATTTTCTTGAGAATGTTATCAGCCAAGCTCAGACGCATACATACAAAAGGGTGCCATCTTTGGTGTGGTGGTGACAGAGCCCCTTTTGGAAGGGAGGATGTATGCCAACTTAACATCCAATGGTGCCTAATACTTAGTTGTAGTGATATTCTCTATTTAATTATGGTCATGTATCATCGAATGCATTAAATAGTAATGATATGTTTGTGAAGGCAATAATGCATTTGATCATTGCATATTTTTGTATTTCCTCATCAATTACATGCAGGTGGAAAACAAGTTTTTTTTTTTTATATTTCTGTATCTGAACTTTATAAAAGAAACTGTTGACTTAGCTTTACAGGAAGCTGTCAAATGTATATATTGGATAGTCTTTGCTTCAATCGTTGCAAAATTCATTTTGGTTTGGTTTTGAAAATAAATATTTAAATTATGAATTTCTGTTTTTTATTTTTATTGAATGTGTCAGTATTCCATGAAAATACATTGAATTGCATCAGTATCTTTCAACGGCAGAATGGTGGACAAGTCGACAGTATTCCCATTTTGTTTCTGTAGACGGTCCACTTCCTGTTATGTGCAGCTAAGTAGTGCATAGAAAGTCATTCTTTCCACAGTCCTTGCGGTCTTTGAAACCACGTTTTCAAAAGGCTTGTTTCATTAGGAATATTCCAATAACAGTTGGAGTTCCTTAGACTGTTGACAGTGAGGTGAGACCAGTACAGTAGCCTATAAGGTCCATCAAAATCCAGCACTGAAATGGTAAGACTCGGAAGAGGGTCTGTTTTGTCTTTCATCAGAGTACTCATCTTATGTGGTGGAAGTAATTACATTTGTTAATGTAAAGTCTATTCCCAAACAATGTGAATTGTCTGACGGTTTCTTCAAGGCATACTTATGAAGTCAGGTCCATCAGTTTGCTGTGTCTCTCATGCCTTCATCTTCAAATATGACCAGTGACCGGAACCATCGGGGCCTGTGGGAATGACTCAGACTGGGGGTATGGTCACAAAGACCCTTTTTAGAGATTTATCGGGTCAGTAGGACCTCCCATTGTGACCACAGGCCCACCAAAGAGAATACGCTGTGATTGGCTAGGGATAGCGCCACTACAAATACTAACGCTCTGATTGGCTCATGACTGCTTTGTTGCTGCACTGCCTTCAGGGTCACTTAAGTTAAAGGAGTCTTCCTCCCCCTCGTCCAGCTGCAGACTACCAGATGAAATGCGCATCCGAGCCAGGGGGCCAGAGCGCACCAGTTTCCCTAGCCCTGGGCAGTAGTATGGGAACATGACGTCTGAGTCACTGAGGCTGATCTCTCCACTTCCTGTCCTGCTCCCGGCCCCTAGCACGCACACAGAGGCGGGCCGTTCAGGCATGGGGGACAGGTTAAGAGGGAGGTGTGTTGGGCGTGCAGGCGAGTGTCGGCGTGATAGGTGAGGGTAGTGACCTAGAGGGCGGAACTCTGCTGCTGGAGCGGAGGGCCGGAGGACCTTCACATCAGACTGGCTCCAGGAGCGCTTGGGCAGGCCTGCCTGGTAGCTGGAGTCATCACTGAAGTGGCCTGCCGTCTCCTCTCTGCCAAATTCCCTCCGACCAGCACCACAACCAGCCAGAGTGGCAGCATACAGCCCCGGAGCGATAGCCATGCTTGGAGGCACGTTGTAGTGATGACGCTGGCGCCGCAGACCGGGAGACAAGGAGGAGGGGTTGGAGAAACTGGAGGAGCGGATGAACTCGTCCAGGAGGGCGGCCTGGGGAGCAGGCCTTGGGCCGTAGTGGGACAGAGGCAGTGGGGCTGGAGCGTGGTCCAAGGAGAAAGAGGAGCAGCCAGACATGTAGGCCTGAGCAGAGAGGGGCAGGATGGGGTGCAGCTCCAGGCAGGGGTAGGGGTAAAGGTGAGAGTGAGGGCTGGGGTAGAGCAGGACCAGCTGCTGTGTATTGGCCAGCAGTCGGCCCCTCTGAGGCCCCTCAGCCACACTGCTGCTGCGGTTGAAGCTCTGGGTGGCCCTCTCACTGTGGCACCGAAGACCCTTGGGCCCCTGTAGCGCTGTGGGCCCTGGCTCAGCCCCAGAGAAGGAAGAGGAGCGAGACTGGCCGAAGGCAGAAGTGTGTGCAGAGTGGGGCGGGGGGCCCTCCAGATCCATCGTGGTGAACAGCACCTCCACAGCAGACTGACTGCGCTTCCCACCCGGGGCACAGTCGGGATGGGGGAACCCACAGGTCTGCTCATACACCTGGAACACACACACACCCTGATATCACTGACAGCAGGTGTGTAACTTTCACCATTGTACATGGACCCCCCCCACACACACACACATTCATTTTTTTTTTTAATTGTCCCCCCAAATTGTATTTATCACAGTGTGATACAAAATGCGGCGCCGGTGTGCTTTAGGATCATGCAGACGCCTTATAGCGTTGGGAAGGCTGTTTTCCGGCACAGCGAGATGAACAGAAGCAGCTGCTTTCTGTTGAGCTTTTTCTCTGAGTTCCATAAGAAAGCAGAGCAGAAACTGTCTACTCCTTAGTTGATTGATCTAGCTGGCAAGGTAACTGCTGTTTGAAAACAATTATTTGCTCCCAGTGCTGAGCGAGTGGTGTAACTGACATGTTATGTTAGCTAATGTTTAATACCCTCTCGACTGAAGGGAATGAACTACTAGCAGCTAGTTAGCTTTCCAGTAGCTACCACAGCCAGATCAGGTCTAGCTCGCCTCTAGCTATCTGTCAGGTGGCAGTATTTAACAGCTGTTGTGTGTATGGAAATGTTTTGTAGCCTTTGTTTTGTCCCGTTTCAACAGAAGTCAGTTTGATGTTGTACCAATTAGCTAGAGCTAGCCAAAATCACACTACACCTGAATCAATGAAATCAGTAGCCAACCGATTGAAGACTAATATTCTGATGTTGTTTCAGAGCAATGTGAGTTTTTATTAGTCACTATAGCAATGTAACATTGTTGATCTTCAGTTTTCCCAGCTAATTCCCTACTTTTTAGACTGACACGGTATAAACAGCTCTACAGGCAACATTGTCATAGTGTTGTGTACTGACTGTGCACTGTGCTCATCATGTCTTAGCAGAATCAGATGGTGACAGGTGTCCCTGCAGCTTATGTGAATTTTGAGGTATAGTGAATGGATGAAAAGTTCCATCTTGAGTTGATGGGTATTCCGGCTACAGTCTGGGATCTGTGAATAATGGTCATTTCAATTATTGAACCGTTGATTCTATTCTTGGATAATATAATGTATAAATGTACACCAAGGTAATTATTTGCGCAGGATCAGATGGTGACAGGGGTTTCATCAGGGTCAAGCAGCCAGAGAAGACCAGTCTGTGACAGCGCAGAGGTGAACTTTGCAGATACAACACTTTATTCTCTCAGTGCAGTAAACACTGGACAAGCCAGAAGCTTCAAAGATTGAAACTATTTTAAGGCAGTCTGACAGACCTTTAAAGTTGATATCCAAACTGTATCCAGGGTTTATAGAGGCTTTTCCCGATGACACAAAACATGTCAAAGAAAAATGTGAGGAAGACCTGGGAGACGCTACTGATGATGCACGGATACAGATGTTAGAATGCCCAATCATGTATAATCTCAGACATAAATTACTGCCGTTTTTTGACCATCCAGTGAACCTGAATATCATGCATGTCATTATTCTGCTAGAGGTCTAAAACACAAAAGGGGACATATTTGCAGTCTTGTGAAGGCTGACTGAATTCTGGCAAAGAGTACATTCTTTAATCTCAGCATGTCTACAGATTCTCACTTTTGGTTTCCTTATAAATGTGGATACTGGGGGCTGTTATCAGAAGAAACTGTGTAATCTAGAATTTATAGAGGCTAAGAAATGCAAACGCCATTAATTGGAAGGTTGGCATTTCTTCCATCCATTGTGGGAGGATAACCAAGTTATGTATCGCTAGATTTGATTTATTACAAGATTAAGGGTATACTATGCAACTTCCATAAGGTCTGGATGCCTTATACTGAATACTGTACAACAAAAGGAGTCTGTATTGAAAACATGCCCACGTCAGGGGAGATAACTATTTAGGCAATCCCAAGGTGCTGGGCTGCTCAGTCCTGGCCCTGGGGGTCTGCCGTACTGTTGGTTGTAGAGGTCGACCGATTAATCGGAATAGCCGATTAATTAGGGCCGATTTCAAGTTTTCATAACAATCGGAAATCTGTATTTTTGGACACCAATTTTTTTAAACTAGGCAAGTCAGTTAAGAACACATTCTTATTTTCAATGACGGCCTAGGAACGGTGGGTTAACTGCCTTGTTCAGGGGCAGAACAACAGAGTTTTACCTTGTCAGCTCAGGGATTCAATCTTGCAACCTTACGGTTAACTAGTCCAATGCTCTAACCACCTGCTTTACATTGCACTCCACGAGGAGCCTGCCTGTTACGCGAATGCAGTAAGAAGCCACGGTAAGTTGCTAGCTAGCATTAAACTTATCTTTTTAAAAAATCAATCAATCAATCGTTATAACTACACATGGTTGATGATATTACTAGTTTATCTAGCATGTCCTGCGTTGCATATAATCGTTGCGGTGCGCCTTCGTGAAAAAGGACTGTCGTTGCTCCAACGTGTACCTAACCATAGACACCAATGCCTTTCTTAAAATCAATATACAGAAGTATATATTTTTAAACCTGCATATTTAGCTAAAAGAAAGGTTAGCAGGCAATATTAACCAGGTGAAATTGTGTCACTTCTCTTGTGTTCATTGCACGCAGAGTCAGGATATATGCAACAGTTTGGGCCGCCTGGCTTATTTGCCAGAATTTTACGGAATTATGACATATAACATTGAAGGTTGTGCAATGTAACAGCAATATTTAGACTTAGAGTTGCCACCCGTTTGATAAAATACCGAACGGTTCCATATTTCACTGAAAGAATAAACATTTTGTTTTCGAAATGATAGTTTCGGGATTCGACCATATTAATGACCTACGGCTCGTATTTCTGTGTGTTATTATGTTATAATTAAGTTTATGATTTGATAGAGCAGTCTGACTGCGTGATGGTAGGCACCAGCAGGCTCGTAAGCATTCATTCAAACAGCACTTTTGTGCTTTTGCCAGCAGCTCTTTGCTGTGCTTCAAGCATTGAGCTGTTTATGACTTCAAGCCTATCAACTCCCGAGATGAGGCTGGTGTAACCGATGTGAAATGGTTAGCTAGTTAGCGGGGTGCGCGCCAAAAGCGTTTCAAACGTCACTCGCTCTGAGACTTGGAGTAGTTGTTACCCTTGCTCTGCATGGGTAATGCTGGGAGTGAGACCGAGTCAAGACTGAGACCGGGAGGGGGACAAGGGTTCGGAGACCAGAAAAATGCGGTGCAGGTCATACTGTTCTTCACATATTATATCAAATAAAATATATGTTAGTTAGCGAGCCAGCCAGCTAACATTAGCTAGCTAACAGTACGATTTAATTAGATAAACTACTTTCTAACTAAATTTGAAATGTATAATATCTGAAAATGTAGCTAGGTAGACTCTCTTACCTGTAAACATGGATGAATGCTTCTCCCTCTCTGCCACAGATGCCATGGTTGCCCTTAGTTTTGAAGATGTAATCTGGAGACAGGTGTTTCATAGAACAGCCTGTATTTTCTCTTTTTGACTCCCTCCGCATATTTGAACCTTCGACCTACTAAGCTGTCATCCTCTACTTCCACCGTGCATTCCACAGATTTCAAAGCTCTGACCTCCAGAAAGTGGAGGGCAAACACTTTTGCAGTTATTTGTGCTATCTTTCATAAAAATCCACTTTAGAAATCATTACGTACACATACTGAGCAGACCTTTGTTATAGACAGAAGCGTGCTACATAGCAGACCAACCCAAACTCATCTCTCTGCATGTCCAGCGCAGCCATTATCTCAGCCCATCATGGCTAGCGGGAAGGTTCCTGACTTTTTCTGTGACAAAACCAAATAGGCTCCTAATTTAACAATTTGATTTGTTTTGACAGATAGCATACAAGTTTGTTATTAATGCGCATGAAAGTTCACATTTTCCAGAAGACATTTTCTGCCAAAAATGTCTGTTGGGATGGTGTCTGATGGTGTCAATGTTGACAGCATCAACATTGATTTGGCTCACTTATACTTTGCATTGGCAAGATGGTGAAACCCATTCAGAAGTAGAGTACACAAAGTGCTGCTTGCTTGATGGCACATAGAGTACGAGGCATGCGGACCAATTTAAGGGAATGGAGGTGGCGTGAAGTCTAACACATTGCAAGAAAATTCAGCTTCAGCAAGAACAGGAGTCCATTTGCACCTTGAGACACAGGAATGCATTTAGAACAGAGACTGGCACTGAGCCGGAGGTTTGAAACGCATACAGGAGGAACTGAACTGTGAGACACCTAGTTCTGTCATCTCAAAAGAGCATGTGTGGTCATACTACAACCTTACCTCATATCACAAACCTCCGTTGTCAAAACAAACTGACCAACAACAAAAAAATGCAGAAGTGAGCCGTTGGAATTGACTCACAGGAAATCTCCTATTGCACTTGTGCATTTACAAGTTTGGTTTAGAGCACATGCAATTATGCTAATTGTTTATCAATCAAATCGCAATTGATTTAAAGTGTCTTTCACTCGGTCTCAACACCCTTTAAATTCTGTTTTGAATAATAATACAACAAAGAAATCCATATAATAGAAGGCCCTGTACCTGTTTGGAGACATCAGTGAGGAGGTCAGGGGAGGACCTGCACTGCCTGTTATCATAGTGGGCCTTGTAGAACTTCCTGGAACATAGAGGTTTAGAAAGACAAGGGTTTATTGCTTGGCTTAACCATATTCAAGCAATGCAAACCTTTCTTTCTGGACTTAAAAACAACTTCAATGAAGATTCTCCATTAAGATTGCTTTTCAGTCCAGAACTAGGCTTAATCTGTGTTCGGGAAACCTCCCCAATAAGTGTTGTAACCTTTCAAAAGGCATGTTCTTCCTCCCCCCTCTCCTGACACAGTCCAACAGTTGTTTCTGGGTCCTACCACTAGAGAGAGGGGTAGCACAGTGTTATCAAACTGAGTAAACGGTAAAGGCTTTTGACAAATGAATAAATTCCCCCTTACGTATCTAGTGGTCTGACCTGTATCTGAAGCAGGAGCCTTTACTGTAGAGGAAGGACTTGTGTCGGGACTTGGGCTCCTCAGAGAGACGGAAGAAGGCGTGGTACTCTACACACGTCTTCCAGAAGGCCTTACACACATCACGGCTGGCCATGGCTAGCTCTACCGTGTCCTTACGAGAGGGCTGACCACACACACAAACACACATGTAATAGAGATCATTTCTGTGGAAATAAAGCAGCATGTTGTTTGAATAAAACCACATGTAACCAACAAACAGACAAACACCTGGTAACTAATAAAATCCTGTTCGACCACTCAGTCACACTTAACGTCTCAAACGGAAAAAAAAAAAAAAAAAAAAAAAAAAAAAAACTCACCACAATCTTAGCATGGAGTTTAATCAAAAAATGCTTTCTTTTAAAACTCAGTTTGCGGATTGAGGCCCAGCTGAAAGTGTTTATCTTGGTGTTGCCCTGGGAGAAGAGAGAAACATAGTTCAAGAGTACAAACTGACAAGCAGTCCAAATGTAAAGCTCTGTATTAAATACTTCTCTCTTGGTTCTGTTTACTTCTTGGCATATCTGTTTCCAGCGCCTGTCTCTCTAAAAAAGACATAGTCCACACTGTACAATCCACTGTAATAACATGCAAGAACATAGTATATTATACATGCCCTATGAACAACTCCTGTACATCTCATTAAGAGGTCTTTGTGACGAGCCCAGCCATTACCTGGAAGACCAACACTCCAGAGTGTGTGATGGCCAGGTTGATCTTGGTTCCCTCTCCATCATTGGCAGCCTGTGGGCGGATCCCGTACATGTCCAGCTTCCGAGCCACCTCTAGCAGCTGGCTGTCTGCCTCACCTGGTGTCTGGCCCCTGGAACATACGCAGCACCAGCAACAGCCTACATTCACCTAACCACCAAACCCCCTGTCACCTCAACACGATGCGACAGTCACCTCACTGCCAGAACCATCACGCCTTCACACCTGGTATGCCTGAGTCATTAACTACTTCAGTGAGCAGTGTAGGCCCTATTCTGCCCCCTCCCAGCTACCAGAGAGCCCCAAGCCTCTGACCCTTGAGCCCGGGAGGTATCTACCTGTGCCTCTTGTGGAAGCGCAGGATCTTCTTGTGGAGGCACTCCTGGTTGGGTACATAGTTCTTGGTCGCTAGATGTTGCAAGTCAAGTTCCTCCTTGTAGTCACCTAGCTCTGCTACAAGTGTAAGGAAAGAGTGGAGACATCACCACAAACACAAGCCACTATTATGATAAAACTGTAGTTCAATTGTTATCATGATCATATTATGTGGCTTTACTCTTCAACGACAAACCCCAGGGGCTCTACTTACACTGCAGTAAATGTGAGACGAGGAGAGCAGCGCTGTTATCATTGCAAGTAAGACTCCCATTGGACAAATCCTGTTTAATCTGCAATGCAAACAGGTACCTGCAAGAGGGAACTTGAATAAGCTTGAATTTGTCTTGAATAAGCATCATGTCTCTCTGTACCAAATAAGTTCCCTTCGTCAAGAGGTCCAAACCATTTGTATAGCTGGGGCAAATGTCAATTGGCACAACCTTTTTCAACAGAAGAACAAGAGAGAGTGACCTACCTGGTCAGTTCTTTCTGCAGCTGCCCTGGGTCTGGGGGGAAGAACTTCACTATGAAGCGGAACGTTGGATCACTGGTGTCTGTAGGAGAGAGGAACAATATCCTTGATGCTCATTCCCCATTGTTTTAGTACGACAGATAGCATGATTCAGTCCACATAGCAGAATTCACAAGCCTTTGCATAAATTACAGTTGAAGTCGGAAGTTTATATACACTTAGGTTGGAGTCATTAAAACTAGTTTTTCAACCACTCCACAAATTTCTTGTTAACAAACTATAGTTTTGGCAAGTCGGTTAGGACATCTACTTTGTGCATGACACAACTAATTTTTCCAACAATTGTTTACAGACAGATTATTACACTTAGAACCTACTGTATCACAATTCCAGTGGGTCAGAAGTTTACATACATTGAGTTGACTGTGCCTTTAAACTGCATGAAAAATTATAGAAAATTATGTCATGGGTTTAGAAGCTTCTGATAGGCTAATTGACATAATTTGAGTCAATTGGAGGTGTATCTGTGGATGTATTTCAATGCCTACCTTCAAACTCAGTGCCTCTTTGCTTGACATCATGGGAAAATCAAAAGAAATCAGCCAAGGCCTCAGAAAAGAAATTGTAGACCTCCACAAGTCTGGATCATCATTGGGAGCAATTTCCAAACGCCTGAATGTACCACGTTCATCTGTACAAACAATAGTACGCAAGTATAAACACCATGGGACCACGCAGCCGTCATACCGCTCAGGAAAGAGGCGCATTCTGTCTTCTAGAGATGGACATACTTTGGTGCGAAAAGTGCAAATCAATCCCAGATCAACAGTAAAGGACCCTGTGAAGATGCTGAAGGAAACAGGTACAAAAGTATCTATATCCACAGTGAAACGAGTCCCATATCGACATAACCTGAAAGGCCGCTCATCAAGGAAAAAGCTACTGTTCCAAAACCGCCATAAAAAAGTCAGACTACGGTTTGCAACTGCACATGGGGACAAAGAGTGTACTTTTTGGAGAAATGTCCTCTGGTCTGATGAAACAAAAATAGAACTGTTTGGCTATAATGACCATCGTTATGTTAGGAGGAAAAAGGGAGAGGATTGCAAGTCGAAGAACACCATCCCTACCGTGAAGCATGGGGGTGGCAGCATCATGTTGTGGGGGTGCTTTGCTGCAGGAGGGACTGGTGCACTTCACAAAATAGGTGACATCATGAGGAGGAAAAGTATGTGGATATATTGAAGCAACATCTCAAGACATCAGTCAGGAAGATGACGCTTGGTCGAAAATGGGTCTTCCAAATGGACAATGACCCTAAGCATACCTCCAAAGTTGTGTCAAAATGGCTTAAGGATAACAAAGTCAAGGTATTGGAGTGTCCATCACAAAGCCCTGACCTCAATCCTATAGAAAATTTGTGGGCAGAACTGAAAAAGCATGTGTGAGCAAGGAGGCCTACAAACCTGACTCAGTTACACCAGCTCTGTCAGGAGGAATGGGCCAAAATTCACCCAACTTATTGTGGGAAACTTGTGGAACGCTCCCCGAAACGTTTGACCCAAGTTAAACAATTTACAGGTAATGCTACCAAATACTAATTGAGTGTATGTAAACTTCTGACCCACTGGGAATGTGATGAAAGAAATTAAAGCTGAAATAAATCATTCTCTACTATTATTCTGACATTTCACATTCTTAAAATAAAGTGGTGATCCTAACCATCCTAAAAAAAATGTTTTTTTTTACTTGGATTCAATGTCAGGAATTGTGACAAAATTAGTTTAAATGTATTTGGCTGAGGTGTAACTTCCGACTTCAACTGTACCTGCAACTTACTTTTGACTTGCTTGGCCAGGGGCTTTAGCAGTTCCAACCACATCTGGGATTAGAAATACAGATCAGATTAGCATCCAAAGCTTGGAGTGACATCATTTAGTGTACCTTTTTTGTTCACACTTTATTTGGATATTCCATCAGTAGATGCTCGACAGATGGTCATAATATCAACAAACTATCTGTTGATAAGCAACTGCTTGCTAGCGTTAGCACAGTGACTGAAAGTCTATGGATATCTGCCAGCATGTTAGTTAGCTAGTTAGCATTGGCTTGCAAAACGACCTCGAAATTCCTTCATACTAGACAGAGAGACATAAGAATGTTATCCACAAGTTCATCTGACTCTGGGGAAGTACATCAAGGGCCTCATTGCCAAAATTCCGAATTATCCCTTTAAGGTTAGGGTTAGGATAAGGTTTAAGGTTAGGGTTAGGATAAGGTTTAAGGTTAGGATAAGGTTTAAGGTTAGGGTTAGGTTAAGGTTAGGATGAGGTTTAAGGTTAGGGTTAGGATAAGGTTTAAGGTTAGGGTTAGGATAAGGTTTAAGGTTTAAGGTTAGGATAAGGTTTAAGGTTAGGATAAGGTTTAAGGTTAGGATAAGGTTTAAGGTTAGGGTTAGGATAAGGTTTAAGGTTAGGATGAGGTTTAAGGTTAGGGTTAGGATAAGGTTTAAGGTTAGGGTTAGGATGAGGTTTAAGGTTAGGGTTAGGATAAGGGTTAGGGTTAGGATAAGGTTAGGGTTAGGATGAGGTTTAAGGTTAGGGTTAGGATAAGGGTTAAGGTTAGGGTTAGGATAAGGTTTAAGGTTAGGATAAGGTTTAAGGTTAGGATAAGGTTTAAGGTTAGGATAAGGTTTAAGGTTAGGGTTAGGATAAGGTTTAAGGTTAGGATGAGGTTTAAGGTTAGGGTTAGGATAAGGTTTAAGGTTAGGGTTAGGATGAGGTTTAAGGTTAGGGTTAGGATAAGGGTTAGGGTTAGGATAAGGTTTAAGGTTAGGGTTAGGATAAGGTTTAAGGTTAGGGTTAGGATGAGGTTTAAGGTTAGGGTTAGGATAAGGGTTAGGATAAGGTTTAAGGTTAGGGTTAGGATGAGGTTTAAGGTTAGGGTTAGGATAAGGTTTAAGGTTAGGGTTAGGATAAGGTTTAAGGTTAGGGTTAGGATAAGGTTTAAGGTTAGGGTTAGGATGAGGTTTAAGGTTAGGATGAGGTTTAAGGTTAGGGTTAGGATAAGGTTTAAGGTTAGGGTTAGGATAAGGTTTAAGGTTTAAGGTTAGGATAAGGGTTAAGGTTAGGATAAGGTTTAAGGTTAGGATAAGGTTTAAGGTTAGGGTTAGGATAAGGTTTAAGGTTAGGATGAGGTTTAAGGTTAGGGTTAGGATAAGGTTTAAGGTTAGGGTTAGGATGAGGTTTAAGGTTAGGGTTAGGATAAGGGTTAGGGTTAGGATAAGGTTTAAGGTTAGGATGAGGTTTAAGGTTAGGGTTAGGATAAGGGTTAGGGTTAGGATAAGGTTTAAGGTTAGGGTTAGGATAAGGGTTAGGATAAGGTTTAAGGTTAGGGTTAGGATAAGGGTTAGGGTTAGGATAAGGGTTAGGATAAGGTTTAAGGTTAGGGTTAGGATAAGGGTTAGGGTTTAAGGTTAGGATAAGGTTTAAGGTTAGGATAAGGTTTAAGGTTAGGATAAGGTTTAAGGTTAGGATAAGGTTTAAGGTTAGGATGAGGTTTAAGGTTAGGGTTAGGATAAGGTTTAAGGTTAGGGTTAGGATGAGGTTTAAGGTTAGGGTTAGGATAAGGGTTAGGATAAGGTTAGGGTTAGGATGAGGTTTACGGTTAGGGTTAGGATAAGGGTTAAGGTTAGGGTTAGGATAAGGTTTAAGGTTAGGATAAGGTTTAAGGTTAGGATAAGGTTTAAGGTTAGGATAAGGTTTAAGGTTAGGGTTAGGATAAGGTTTAAGGTTAGGATGAGGTTTAAGGTTAGGGTTAGGATAAGGTTTAAGGTTAGGGTTAGGATGAGGTTTAAGGTTAGGGTTAGGATAAGGGTTAGGGTTAGGATAAGGTTTAAGGTTAGGGTTAGGATGAGGTTTAAGGTTAGGGTTAGGATAAGGTTTAAGGTTAGGGTTAGGATAAGGTTTAAGGTTAGGGTTAGGATAAGGTTTAAGGTTAGGGTTAGGATGAGGTTTAAGGTTAGGGTTAGGATAAGGGATAGGGTTAGGATAAGGTTTAAGGTTAGGGTTAGGATGAGGTTTAAGGTTAGGGTTAGGATAAGGTTTAAGGTTAGGGTTAGGATAAGGTTTAAGGTTAGGGTTAGGATGAGGTTTAAGGTTAAGGTTAGGATGAGGTTTAAGGTTAGGGTTAGGATAAGGTTTAAGGTTAGGGTTAGGATAAGGTTTAAGGTTTAAGGTTAGGATAAGGTTTAAGGTTAGGATAAGGTTTAAGGTTAGGATAAGGTTTAAGGTTAGGGTTAGGATAAGGTTTAAGGTTAGGATGAGGTTTAAGGTTAGGGTTAGGATAAGGTTTAAGGTTAGGGTTAGGATGAGGTTTAAGGTTAGGGTTAGGATAAGGGTTAGGGTTAGGATAAGGTTTAAGGTTAGGATGAGGTTTAAGGTTAGGGTTAGGATAAGGGTTAGGGTTAGGGTTAGGATAAGGTTTAAGGTTAGGGTTAGGATAAGGGTTAGGGTTAGGATAAGGTTTAAGGTTAGGGTTAGGATAAGGGTTAGGGTTAGGATAAGGGTTAGGGTTAGGATAAGGTTTAAGGTTAGGGTTAGGATAAGGGTTAGGGTTAGGATAAGGGTTAGGATAAGGTTTAAGGTTAGGGTTAGGATAAGGGTTAGGGTTAGGATAAGGGTTAGGATAAGGGTTAGGGTTAGGATAAGGTTTAAGGTTAGGGCCAGTGGTGGAAAAAGTGCTCAATTGTCATGCTTGGGTAAAGGTTAAGATACGTTAATAGACAATGACTCAAGTAAAAGTGAGTCACCCAGTAAAATACTACTTGAGTAAGTCTAAAAATATTTGGTTTTAAATATACTTAAGTATCAAAAGTAAATGAAATTGCTCAAATGTACTTAAGTATCAAAAAGTAAAAGTATAAACCATTTCAAATTCCTTATATTAAGCAAACCATTTTTTTTTTAAATTGACGGACAGCCAGGGGCACACTCCAACACTCAGACATATTTACAAACGAAGCATTTGTGTTTGAGTCCGTCAGATCAGAGGCAGTAGGGATGACCAGGGATGTAGGGTTAGGGTTAGTGTGTGAATTTGACCATTTTCCTGTCAAAATATAATTGACTTTTGGGTGTCAGGGAAAATGTATGGAGTAAAAAGTACATTATTTTCTTTAAGAATGTAGTGAAGTAAAAGTTGGCAAAAATATAAATAGCAAAGTAAAGTACAGATACCTAAAAAAAAAATAGTTAAGTAAGTACTTCAAAGTATTTTTACTTAGATACTTTCCACCACTGATTAGGGCAAGAGTTAGTATAGTCAGTTGAAATGTTAGTGATAGTCTGTAAGCATCTACAGATGGAGAACCCAAATCATGTGTTACTCACTCCTCTTTTCATCCCTTAGTCGAACCTACATTTGAGTTACAGTACAGTATGTGTTCTACTGAATGACTTACATAACTGCCACACTGGTGACGGAACTCAAGGCCAAAATACTCTTTTTCCAACAGCTTCAGGTGCCCACATACTTTGTTGAAGAAATCATTTCCAAGGATCCGTTGCTGTAAACAGTAAATACGAAAGTTATACTTTGAAGTGTTCATTTGGCATTTTCTTTACTAAAAATACGTCATTCAGCTTACACGGATCACAACCAGATCTGAATCATTACTTATTTCCCCAACTAAGCTGTGTGAAGATGAGGAGTTTTGACATGACCTGACCATGCGTTTCACTGCAGAATAAAGAAAGAGTCAAATGATGAGAGGTAGGCTGGAACGAATGAAGGCGCTTTATGTTCAATATCCCAAGGGGATGAGGAAATCGGGCCACCTTAGACACTTTAAAACCCTTGCTAACTCAAAGCTGCCCTGCAGTCATTCACATCCGTCTGTACTGGACCACTCAGCAACCTCTTCTTCGTTGATCCACTTATTGTCCCTTCACTCATGACATAGATGCACAAAATGCCCCATGGCTTGGATGGAAAAATACTGCATACGGTCAACAGGGATAATGGGGTTTTAAAAGGAAGTGAAATGCATTGCCAACAGAGTACAATTGGAAGAAGAAGAATCTATTTATTTAACTGTAATAATAAAAATGATAGCATCTGAATATACTTCTGTTTACAATAAGCAGAGGTATTTCCGTTGACAAACACATAAGGCAGTGACTGTCTTTTGGCCCGTGTGTAAATCGATGAATACTTGTGACTTCTGGTCACAAGTTGACTGGAATATAGTTGTGAAAAATACACTTCTCACCTCAACCTCAAATATGCTCTCACTGTCATCCAAGAAGATGACCCGCAGTTTGAATGTGCCCTCTCTTTGTTTCTTGCGAACAACGACGGGTCTCGACTCTTGAGTTCGGTTCGGCTCGTGTCCACCTTGGCTCTCGGTCATCCTCACCCACTCGTCACGAGCAAAACACACTGACACAAAACAGCAGAACTGATGACATTTTGTCAGGCCCATCTTACAAACACTTTCTCAGGGAGTACAGGTGCTCGAAGCGTTTTTTTTTTGTGTTGTCAAAAAATATGACTTGAATAACTCAAATGTAAGTTTGATGGAATCATGGAAACTATTTGGACTCCACTAAAAAGGTATTTCAACAAAATGTTTCACATACCCTTTTCTCTTCTGTGGGTTTCATCATCCCCTCAATGATCCATCCTCACCAAATTCCAAGCAACATCGTTCAAAACCCACTATGAAGAGGGGAACCATCCTCTCTATCCTCTCCTCACTAACACAGGCACAGCTCCAAATAGATGGCTGCACTTTGGAAAAGGTCGCGCACGCATTAAATGTGTGTGTGTGTGTGTGTGTGTGTGAGATTACTGCAGTGATGCAAGGTCAGGTGGTCACTGGTAGCATCATCAGGAGCTCTCTGGAAAAAAGTAAGATACAGTACCGTAGAACGCCACTAGATGTCAGTGAGTGCATTTAACATGACCGCCATGTTCACTCAGGACTGTGAACTAGCTGGGACAGGTCTTTACAAAAAAACAAATCTGACTGAAGGTCTACCCTCTATTCTATATAATATTTTACTGGAGAGTAACATTCTAAAGAACCTGTTGTATTTTCCATAGGCAGAATGGCTAATGATTAATAGTACAAATGAGATCATTCACTCAATCGGAGATCATTCACTAGGTAGGGACAATGCAAATAAACAAGTTAAGCATGTGAAAAACACTCTTTTGCAAGCCATTTAGGCATAATTCATTACTGTACAGGGTGTGTATAGTAATTTCACTGATTTGGGTGTTCACCAATGCTCATGTTTGAAACAAGTTCAGAACGTTTGAATTCCTAAACAATTCTTCCGCAGCATTCCACAGAAAAGGACGTCTGATGTAAATTATCTTTGAAGAAATCTACAGAAAGCATTTCCTGTCACAAAAAAAAATCTACTGTGCATAAGAGCACATTCTCTGCCGTCTCTATGAGTCTGCCCCCATAGAGTGAGTGAAATCTGCCCCGCTAGGTGTCTAGCCTGTGGCTCTCTTTACCCTTTTGCATTTTAATGTCACGACTCTCCATGCAGAAAATTGATTCCCAATGATACCATTGAGAGGCTGGTTCACTAAGTGGAGAAAAACAAGAACAATGAGTCTCCAAACACTAAATGGTGACACTAAATGAGGAAAATATCCTGGAAATACAAGCGATTATTAAGTGGGAAGTATGTTTGAATGAGGATATGTCAGTTTGATTTGATGCCCTGCACTAAAAGGTCTTTGACTGCCGTAACAGATGAGGGTGACATTGCAGCGTTTGTTGATGTTACGGAGGTGACAGTGAGGCCTGCTCCTCTCTATAGCCTTCAGGCCCAGATATCCAGCACAAAAGCCATACATTGTCTCCAGGAATAGTCAGGTAAGTGACACTAAACTAAGCAAACAACAGGAACGTATACCGTAAGAAAAATACTACTACTATATTCCTACTCTAGATGTAGCTTGATAATCCTCCCCTCAATGAGGTTGTTTTTAGGTTCATCCTCTCCTCCAATACCAATAAGAGCATATTTGCCAGCTCTTAATGACCCAGCCATGTGTTTTACAGTAATTCATCTCCCTTGAATCTGTAAATACTCTCAACAGAGCGGAGATCAAATTACGGCAAAACAAAGCCCCGTGAGCAGAGCATTCACAGGCGTAATGAGCCATCTGTTCTGTCACGCCACCACAAAACAAATGTCATCAAACCCTTCGCTCTCTACCTTCCCTTTCTCACCTCCCTTTCTTTCCAGGTAAACTGTGGAGCTTTGTTTGTTCTGGAAGCAGGAACACCATGCTAACGTGAGTGTGTCGTGCTCCACCGACAGCTGCAGCCACATCACACATTGTTACAGTTGTAGCAGATTTTTTTTCTCCCCCGAACGGAAATTGGCTCACACCTGTCAAAGCCACAGAGCTGGGGCGTGTCATTGGAGCGCTCCGTCTGCTGCTGTTGCCTCTGTTCTGTTATACCTCTCCTCTTCCAATTCAGTTGGAAACTGATCTCCAACTTCACTGTCATATGACTTTGTAAAACGACATACAGGAGCCGTTGTTCGGTAGCACTTTAATGGTTGTCAACCTTTTAAAAAGGATAGTGACAGCGACAATGCACATGAGAGAACAGAGTTGAAATACTCAAGCACATTAAAAGAGACGTGGGGTTCGAGTACAATTGGATGGCGCAGCAGTGTGTGTGAAAACATGCAAGTTGCGTTGCGATGAGGCGTCTTATACTTCCTGTAAGGCCTTAACGCCCAGAAAACCCATTCCAGACATACACAAGAGGCGGGAAACAAAACAGCATCACGTCCTCTCTGGCTGAGCGAAACTCTTAACGTGAGTACAAAAAGGAAAAAGGCAACCATTTCTTTGGGCTCTACGGCAGAGACCCTGATTAAGAACACACATCACAATGCAATGGCTTTTTAGAAAGAACAGCCCCCCCACACACTAAGAAGAACCTTTACATCAACCTCAGGTGAGAGGAAAAATACAGTGAGCAGGCTGCTATATAGTGCCCAGTAAAGAAATGACTCCATTAATATACTGTGCATATCAATGTAAATACTGTATATATGTATGTATATATATATATATATAAATGTCTCTGCAGGTGACCACATCAAGGATGGTGAAGATGATCCCTCTAAGGCTTTCTGGGGATGAGAACGCTATGTGGTTACCAAGACCACAGAGTCCAGCTATGCCTTCAGAGGAGTGCTGACTGACTGCTGTGCATGCCAGGACTCTGAGGCAGAAGGCAGCAGTCTGTTTGTACACGATGGGCGGTGCGAGGGGCTATTCATCGCTGGTGGGGCTCGGCTCATCCCCAGCCCCAGTTTCCGGTGTTACGGAGTCTCCCGCCCCCTTCGTTTCTCCCACTGCTTCCTTTCCCTCCTGCCTCCCAGCGCTCTCTCCTCCTTGGGCACCAGCACCCTCTTCTGGTGCAGCCTCCTCAAAGCCCGGGCCCTCCCCCTGGGGCCCATCCCCATCGTAGATGATGTCCTCGGGGTTGGGGGCCGGGGGGCAGAACTCCTCGTCAGGGAGAAGCTGGCGGAACACTGCCTCGGCCTGGAGAGAGATGACAGACGACGCCGAACACACACACAACAAAGACAGGTGAGGACAACTCAATCTACGCCATCAGCCCCATTGGACAGTACACTTCCAGGCTAGTGACGCAAGTCATCGTGAGCCAATTATTTGCTCAATTTTTAACAATGATAAATGACAGTAAAACATGTATATATATCTCTAGGACATTGTCATTTACCAGTTTGATGGAGTGGTCACTGCCCAGGGCGGTGTCAGGGCTGGCACACACATGTACGTTACTGGGCAGGTCATAGCTGCTCCTGTCCACAGCAGAGGTGTCCCTCATGTTGAAGTACAGGGCCCACAGCACCGTCGGTCCCCTGCTCTCCTCCTCTCCTGGATAGGGGAAGGACCGGCGTCATGAATGTAATGTAGTGTTCAGATTTCTACGGAGAGCCGTGCACGGACAGAAGCCGCACTGAAGAGGAATCATCTGACATTAGTTGAAGTGTTTCGGGAACATATAATGTATGTTACCGCTATACGGATGCAGCTCATGTCTGCCGGTGAAACAAATTCCCTAGAGAACAGGGTATTAGTAACAGTAAGTCACCAAACAATTGAATCATTAACTCAATTCATATTTCCGGGTAGAAATGCTCAGCCATAATGGTGCCAATTTAGTCGTGTAGGAATATTTCCGTCGGTGTTTGAGAAGAGACGGGAACTTAACAGGCTCCTTTCAACACAGCTTATCTGTGGGGAAGCATGATTCCTGTTAATGGGGTGACATTTGGTTTGCCGACAAGGCACATGGGAAAGTGTTTCTTGACACTCTTTGATCGGTCCGTGAGTGAGACTTGAAGCGGTCAAACAAAAACGAGAGAGGATGATTTGGAGCTGCGAGAAGGCTCCTGGTTTTCAAAGCGTAAAAACCGTCATTCTGTATCATTACCCTTTAAAATGTAAGGGACCAAAAAAAAAAAAGGTACCCAAAGAAAGAGAGGGAAAAAGGTGTCAGTCTGAAATGTCAGTGTGGTCATTACCAAAATGTCACACAATTATAATATGTGTTACTTTTCCTGCCTTGGGTAGCAGAGTGATTTAGTTAATTTGGTGAGCAGCAGAGGTGTGGCACCATCAACGTGACGACACTTCAAAAGGCCACCCAACCTCAACATACACCCCTGTCCATCCACACATCCTCTCCATACACCTGACCACATACACCCAACCTCAACATACACCCCTGTCCATCCACACATCCTCTCCATACACCTGACCACATACACCCCTGTCCATCCACACATCCTCCACATACACCCCTCCATACACCTGACCACATCCACACCTCTCCAACACTCAACATACACCCCTGTCCATCCACACATCCTCTCCATACACCTGACCACATACACCCAACCTGTCCATCCACACATCCTCTCCATACACCTGACCACATACACCCCTGTCCAACCTCAACATACACCCCCCTGTCCATCCACACATCCTCTCCATACACCTGACCACATACACCCTCCCTCAACATAAACCTCAACATACACCCCTGTCCATCCACACATCCTCTCCATACACCTGACCACATACACCCCTGTCCATCCACACATCCTCTCCATACACCTGACCACTTACACCCAACCTGTCCATCCACACATCCTCTCCATACACCTGACCACATACACCCCTGTCCATCCACACATCCTCTCCATACACCTGACCACATACACCCCTGTCCATCCACACATCCTCTCCATACACCTGACCACTTACACCCAACCTGTCCATCCACACATCTTCTCCATACACCTGACCACATACACCCCTGTCCATCCACACATCCTCTCCATACACCTGACCACATACACCCAACCTCAACATACACCCCTGTCCATCCACACATCCTCTCCATACACCTGACCACATACACCCAACCTCAACATACACCCCTGTCCATCCACACATCTTCTCCATACACCTGACCACATACACCAACCCAAATGTCCATCCACACATCCTCTCCATACACCTGACCACCTTACACCCAACCTGTCCATCCACACTCACCTCCTCTCCATACACCTGACCAAATACATACACCCAACCTCAACATACACCACCTGTCCATCCACACATCCTGACTCCATACACCTGACCACATACACCCAACCAAATCAAAACATACACCCCTGTCCATCCACACATCCTCTCCATACACCTGACCACATACACCCAACCTACTCACCTGACAAATACACCCCTGTCCATCCACACATCTTCACCTGACCAAATACACAAACAACGACACCTACACCTGACCAAATACACATACACCCCTGACCAAATCCAAACACATCCTCTCCAAATACACAAACTGACCACACACACTCACCTGACCAAATACACAAACAACAACCTGTCCATCCACAACATCCACACTCTCCATACACCTGACCACATACACCCAACCAAATCAAACATACACCCCTCACCTGTCCATCCACACATCCTACTCCATACACCTGACCACATACACAAACCAACCCTGACCAAATCAAAACATACACCCCTGTCCATCCACACATCCTCACCTCCATACACACACACACACACACACACACACACACACACTGACCAAATACACAAACAACGACACCTACACACACAAACAATGACACACACACACACCTGACCAAATACAAACAAAGACACCTACACACACCACACCAAATACACAAACACACACACACACCTGACCAAATACACAAACAATGACACACACACACACACACACACCTGACCAAATACACACCAACGACGTCTTAGTCATCATTGTTTAGTTTTTCCACACAGCCCTGTCACAGATGTGAGAAATGTCAGATTAGCATAGAGCTGTGCTCCTGACGGGGCCCTCTACACGCCTGGAGCTTAACACCCCCAAATATCAGCCACCTCTAACACCCACTGGCTCTCTGCTTGGGCGGCCTGCCACCACACATCAACACACAGTCTCTTCTGGAATGCATTCGTTCTTTAAAAACACCGGATTTCACAAGGCTGCATTGGTTCAAACTCTTTTTCCAATGAAGTGGCTAGAGCAGGATCATCTAGACTAGGAGCCAGTGGGATCCTCTAGAGGAGGAGCCAGTGGGATCCTCTAGAGGAGGAGCCAGTGGGATCATCTAGAGGAGGAGCCAGTGGGATCATCTAGAGGAGGAGCCAGTGGGATCATCTAGAGGAGGAGCCAGTGGGATCATCTAGAGGAGGAGCCAGTGGGATCATCTAGAGGAGGAGCCAGTGGGATCATCTAGAGGAGGAGCCAGTGGGATCATCTAGAGGAGGAGCCAGTGGGATCATCTAGAGGAGGAGCCAGTGGGATCATCTAGAGGAGGAGCCAGTGGGATCATCTAGAGGAGGAGCCAGTGGGATCATCTAGAGGAGGAGCCAGTGGGATCATCTAGAGGAGGAGCCAGTGGGATCATCTAGAGGAGGAGCCAGTGGGATCATCTAGAGTAGGAGCCAGTGGGATCATCTAGAGTAGGAGATAGCCCAATCCAACCTGTCCTCATCCTGCTCATAGATGTGCACCTGCCAGATGTGCACCTGCCCCCGACTGCTCCAGCCCTACCCCTAACCTTCCACAACCTCCACCCCCCCAGAGCCTCTGCTGTGCACCCCTCGCTCCATGTCCCTCTCCAACCCCCCCCGGCAGCACCACACCTCCTACCCAGTGGATGAATGAGGAGCCGCCAGCCAGCCAGGTGACTTTGTCTCTTTGACCTGTTCTGGCCCACTGCTCCCCTTATCTAGTGATTCATCCTCAATAACTCTCACAGTATTTGTTCTGACATTTTAATTAAAATACTACTACCTCATTCCTGTGATAAAAAGGGTGGCGTCACAGAGCACAGCCCCACACTGCACTGCACGGCGCTGGCCTACCACCTGAGAGACTCGTGTACACACAGGCAGGGAGAAAGCAAAATGAAGGAACAGAGACAGAGACAGGGTGAAAGGGAGAGAGATTTTTTTTAAGAGGGAGCAGAAAAAGAGAGATGATGAGTCAGAAAATAGACGTGGTGGTGAAAAGGGAATGAGGATGTCAGAAAGAGAAGAGAAAAGGAGAGGGATCTCAATCACGCCTGTCACTTTCGTGATGACCTTGTCTCACAGCCGTAGAGAAACAGCAATAAAACAACAAATGGCTTGAAGAGGCGATTGTGGATCTCTGTGTTGGTTTCGGACAGAATGGAGCTGCTATTTTAACTGACCTCAACGAGGTTTGAGAAAAGCCATAACCTACCACGGACAAAACCGATCCCCGCCTCGGTAAAAACACAACTGACTACTCCAATATATTAGATTTATCTGCATTAAGTAGCAATAAATGGTTTCAAATCCAAAATGGCAAAAGTTATTGCTTCTCGAGGCAAATTTGTTCCCCATGAGGGAGACAGATTCATAAGTTATGAGTCCAGGCCAAATGGGATGCTGGAGCTAATTAAACATTACATTTCCACTCCATTCCTTGCTAAGTAAATACTGTGACCAATTCTGTTCTGTAGGTAGAAAGCTAGCATGAGGGTTTGCGCTCAGGCTAGAATGAATGGTGGCCGATGTGTGAGAGGGGGGAAAAAATGATCTGTCGCGCTTCAAAAGGTTGGCTACTCACAAAAAGGAAGCACCCAAGGAGGCCAAGATGATCAACTGAGGTACTTCATTTAATCCATGCTCAAAAAGATCCATACTCATGTTCTGTGTGTTAAATGAAAGAAAATGTTTACAAAAAAAAAAAACACAGCTCCATGACAAGTGAGAACCCTAAGGACATAAAGTAGGTCCAGGGAAACATCTCTAGAGGAACATGTTGAAGCAGTATCTCTATAATTCGGCGTAATAAAAGGAGGTTCCGTCCGAGGTCGCGTGCTAATTCGCCATCAAGGAACCAAGCCGAGCCTGACAGAAGGTAATGGGAATCAATGGGACAACGGCCTAACGCCGGTTTGGCACGCAGCCATCAATATCAATCATCTGTATTACTGATGACGTCTTCAAGCAAACCCCGGACAAAATGTCAGCGCATTCTCACCCAACTACAAACTAGCCTGATCTTTCTTCTTTAGGAATGGCTATCACGAGGTACTTAGAACATCTGAGCACATTATTTCGAATCATGTAGTGACAGTGATGTGTGAAGGTGGTGGTATGTAAAATCAAGCCAGGAGAGGGGGGAGAGGTTAGATGGATATTTGAGGGTATAAAAAAGAGGCGGGGTAGGGGGTCAGGTGAGCGTTTCGTACTGTACCTTCTGCAGGTTCCTCTCCAGGACTAGCTGGTGTGTGGAAGAGCCTGGACACCACAGGAGCTAGGTCTTCTCGGGCGGAGCCAGAGGCGGAGGAACATGTCAGGTGCACCAGATCTGTGTGAGGGAGGTAGACGAAGAACACACATACACACACCCGGTGTCAATTAGCCAAGCAGAATATCATTGTTGCGTCATTTAGCAGATGTTGTCCTCCAAGTTCACATCAGCCCGTCTATCCTGTAGCATGTGAGCGGGACCTTCCCTAAAGAGATGGAACATTGTCTAATTACTCTCCACAGTCAGTTCGCGAACAACCTATTCCTTAACACACTGCACAGCTAGGCCATGTCAGTGTCTCCTCCACAGCATGGCTGGGACTCTTCCATGAAAAGTGCCCAGAGAGGATGGGGTTGGAGGGAGCTGGGCTTTGGATGCATGGAGTTTGGACCTCAGAGGGGGGAAGAGGTGGTTTCATCTTCAAAGCGTTCAGCCCCGCTCCTGCAGGGCGGTATTGTGAACACCATGTTAACGGTGGCAGCGCTGGGATCCAGAGAATAGGATCCTGGTCAATCCCAAGAGCTCAAGACAACTGTAGGGCTCTATCTCCTCTCCTTTTTATTCTTTCTCGCAGGTTGACAGGTTTTTTTTTTTGGGGGGGGGGGGTTCAAAAGGAGCAACTACAACAATGGGAACAAGATAGCTCCTGACTGTGCCGTGCTGGCTGGAGGGGGGTGTAGAGGGTGGATGGAGGATACAGGCCTCCCCAGTGGGATGAGAGGTGCGTCATTGGCCAGAGGGTCCATGGAGATGCTGCTCAGAGGACGTATGTGACACTCTACTCACACTGGGACTCTGTCAGCTCAGGGCCCAAACAAAAAAGACCAGGAGAGTTGGGAGGATTACACTGTTGTACAGCAGGGCTGTCCACTGAGACACTTGATGCTCATTCTGTGGAAAACTAAGCTAGCAGATGGAGAATCAGGATGCATATCTGCTGTCTTCAGGCCTTTAAGTTTTAAAGTAGCCAGGGAGAGAAGACTTTACTGTTAAGACAGCTAATTTCATGGCCAAATTTCCATTTGAAAATGGCAAAACACCATTGTTCCCATTGGGTTGCTAGTTCAAATCCCAGGAAACCAAGTTGCCCTTGAGGAAGACACTCGGATCAGATTGGCCTGATATATATATATTCACCAGTATAAATAGATATTCTGTAGACTGTAAACTCTGCAAGTATCATTCAATGCAGATGAATGGTTTACCTTATGTGTGTGTGTGTGTGTGTGTGTGTGTGTGTCGCAGGCCTGTCAAGCTCATCATCATCTTATGATTGCAACTGATCCACTCAGGTAGAACTACATTACTTAAGGGATGCTACAGCTATCCATCTCCATCCTCTCTCTCTTTCTCTCTCACACACACACACACACACACACACACACTAGGAGCAATGGCTTCACTTCACAATTCCATCATTCCAGACTCTATTCCTAGAGTGAGGGAGTGGACTTCTGCTGATTACTCCCCTCTCGCCCACCCCACCTCCCCTATGGAGATGGAGATGGTCACTGGGCAGCTGTCACCATTGCTCATCTATCTAAGTATGATGACTGACTGGGAAATAATACCGGGATTGCTAAAAACAATAACACTCATAAATAACACTACGGTTAACGATGGAATCATCATCATCGTCGTCGTTGATACTGGAGCCACAATTCAAAGGGAAAACCGGGTCATATTTCCAGCTGTCTGAACGACTGATTCAGTGACCCGGTAAAGCAGCAGCAGTTTGACCCAAAGCTCTGTACACACACAGGAGATGGAATGTTCAGAGGCGCTATCATTCACTCACCCCACTACTCTCAATCTTGGTTTTCAGTCTCATTTCATCTATTAATTCTAGTCTGCCTTACAACCCTGATGTCAGCTAGTCCGCCAGAACTGCCTCCTCTAAGCATCGTGGAATCACCTTTCTAAAACAACGGCCCTCTATGTAGATGGCGCTGCCTAATAAGACCCCCCTTACCCCCTGTCCCGGGCAGTGGGTGGGTGAGTGGGGTGAGTGGCCGGGGTGCAGCTGGACTCACAGGTGTCTAGCATGCAGGTCATGGTGGAAGAGCAGAGCTCTATGATACGGACCAGGGGACCACCAGGCTCCACGGGAGGCACAGTGACCAGGGAGATCTACAGTGCATATAGAGACAAGACAGGTACATTAGACAGACAGGTACGTTAGACAGACCGACAGAGTTGAACCACACAAAGTGCAATGCTTCCGTAAGGCACTCACACACACAGCCCTAATGAAGTGTGCAAGACAATCCTAAAGCCTATTACCAAACTGCAGTTCTAAGTAATGGGATCCCTGTAATCCTTTTATATGAATCCCCTGGATGTTATTATAATGTCCTTTCTGGCTGGAGCAGAAGTGAAATCACTCCTTTTTAATCAAGTGGACAAATTTAAGGAAGGAAAGTCAGTTTCTCCCATGAGGGGAAAAGCAGGGGACAGAGACAGCCAGGGCCAATCTCCCCCTTGTATCTGCCTCGGTCCACACTGTCATTCCACAGGACCATCCAACAGCTAATTACAAAAGAGACCATATTTAATTACGTTTTGTCACACAGTCATGTAATATTCCATTTCCACACTGTGTCAAGACACAGAAATTAATTTCATATTCTCCCCACTACCTAATGAGCAGAAATTACACACGGTTTTCCCTCTGTCCTTTGTGAGTGATATTCAAAGCCGGATTTCAGCCGGGGAGAGAGAAAAAAAAACTTGTGCCATGAAAGAAGGGATGAAAATTCAATGGATATATTCTCTTTATGCAGACACATTAGGGGAATTGGATTGATCAGATTTCATTCAACGTGTTCTATGCCATTATTCCATGTTTTTCATATCCATATCGAAGACTGGCACTCAAATTAGCGTACCTAATGCTAGCATGTCAATTCCCATTCTCCAGCCGGTAGGATTATTTTATCAAATTCCAAACCAGTCACAACAAACAGCATTAGGGGGGCTTTCATTGAACTGGTTACTTTTTCCACAATTTATTTGGAGATCTTAAAAACGGTAGACAGCCGCACGTCAGAACTATTGTAGTGATCTCCCAAATTAGCTTTGATGTTTTGCTGTTTCTGCGCTGAGAACTTGAACGCGGACCAAGAATCTATACAAATGTGATAGAGCATAAAATATAATGTAATGCAAAACAACAGGAGTAGCAAAAAGTGCAGGCTCGGCAGGAATACCGCTAAGCCACACTGGATATCTGAATAGCATTTAAATGTATTTTGTGCTTGTAAAGGGGGTGGGGGGGGGGGGGGTCCCTTTGAATATGTCAAAACATCTCTTTGTGTGGGACACAGGATAGGGGACGAGCCATATGGAGAACAGAACAACCTGCTGTTCAGAATCGGATGGCAGAATTGACCGGTCTGTGATGAGGACCGCTCTGGATATCTGCCTGTGAAAAGAGAGAGGATGGATGAAAGCGAGGAAGGGGCAGGGGGGGGGGGGCACAACAGTAGGAGAGAGAAAAAAAAAACAGCAGCACCAATATTATTAGATTATTACAGCACTGTTTTCCTTTCTTGTTTTTTGGGGGGGGGGTTTTTGCGGTAGATTTTGGCTGTGAGACAGTCCAGTCTGGGCCTTGCTACAACAGAACAGTGGCCGGGTTGGTTCTGGCCGGGCCCGGCCCAGTCATTCTGCGCTGCTGTCTTTAAGAGCATTAGTCATGCTTTAATTGGGGTCAGTGGTGTAAATGTCAAGGTCTCCATTGACGGAGGCAGGCAGCGGTGTGGCGAGCAGAGCAGAGCAGAGCAGAGCAGAGCAGAGCAGAGCAAAGCAGAGCAGAGCAAAGCAGAGCAAAGCAGAGCAAAGCAGAGCAGAGCAAAGCAGAGCAGAGCAAAGCAGAGCAGAGCAGAGCAGAGCAAAGCAGAGCAGAGCAGAGCAGAGCAAAGCAGAGCAGAGCAGAGCAAAGCAGAGCAAAGCAGAGCAAAGCAGAGCAAAGCAGAGCTAAGCAGAGCAAAGCAAAGCAGAGCAAAGCTAAGCAGAGCAAAGCTAAGCAGAGCAAAGCAGAGCAGAGCAAAGCAGAGCAGAGCAAAGCAGAGCAGAGCAAAGCAGAGCAGAGCAAAGCAGAGCAGAGCAAAGCAGAGCAGAGCAGAGCCCAGTCACCTGCAGCCAGGTCTGTGGTGTGTGTCTGGGATAATCAGCCCTTTCACCATGACACCACTGAAACTGTCCTACCACACAAAAGACCTGAGGAAAGATGCCCCCCTTATCGGCACAGAGACCCCTTCTCACAAGTTGACTTCAGGAGAAATGTCACCTCTATGGAGGCTTTGCACTGTTCTCACTAAATTCATGTGCTGCCTGAAACTGTAGGTGAGACCAGTATCAATGGCTAGGTAGAGAAGGTGCTGAGGAGCAGTATTGGGAGCCACTCTCACCTGGAATCCGTGTTCTTCCTCTGGTCTGCCCCGATGTAGCCATCCTCCACCACAAAGTGACTGCAGCTAATTCTCTGACCATGAGTGTCAATCACAGCTTTGCACCTGGAACAAGGGGAAGAAAAAAAATCATTAAAAAGTAACTGTCCCGTGTTTCAAGATGTTTATGAAATATGACCAAAAATGTATTACAATATGAGTGAAATAGTTTTATAATTATTTAAAATGAATTAATAACTTTTTAAATGATTTTATATTAAGTGTGTCACCCGCACCTGCTAATAACCCATCTGCAACTGCCCGACTAAACACGGTGTACAAACTCTTTCCATCACATGGACTGACAAGGTGAATCTAGTTGAAATCTGTGATCCCTTATTGATGTCACTTGTTAAATCCACTTCAATCAGTGTAGATGAAGGGGAGAAGACAGGTTAAAGAAGGATTTTTAAGCCTTGAGACAGTGATTGTGTATATGTGTGCCATTCAGCGGGTGAATGGGCAAGACAAAAGATTGAAGTGCCTTTGAACGGGGTAACAAGTGCCAGGCACACCGGTTTGAGAGTGTCAAGAACTGAAACGATGCTGGGTTTTTCGTGGTCCACCACCCAAAGGACATCCAGCCATCTAGACACAACTGCGGGAAGCATTGGAGTCAACATGGTTCCCAGTGGAACGCTTTCGACACCTTGTAGAGTCCATGCCCCGACAAATTGAGGCTGTTCTGAGTAGGAAGGCGTTCCTAATGTTTTGTACACTCAGTTGTATGCCAGTGAAAATCGGAGGCCTGCACCCGATTCTAACCCGCAAATAGAGAAAATGTACAGTTCCCAATTTGTCCGATTTGCCTCAGTGGGACGACGTTAACTTTTTCTGCCTAAGTCCCAAAAGCATTTGGTGATTGGCGTGTATTTGGCACTCATACAGTTAGGCCCTAAAGCTTAGGCTTACACACGAATGCCAGATACAAAATAATGAAAGAAAAACCTCAAAATGTAGCCTACAGATATGAATTGCACTAAAACCATACATTTCTGGATTTTCTTTTTATGCATCGTTTTATTTATTCAACCCGCCCACCACCTACCTACCAGCCGCCCTTCATCCACACAATATTTCATGACCCTAAAACCGCCCCACGGATTTAACAGCGGGGACTGTGGCTTATGAGTCCACCGTGAACAAAATGGCGTGGGCGTATTACAGGTCCTCAGGAGTATGCCAGAAATATGTTGCTTAAGTCTGCAGATGCGGTTTTGATTTGCATTTATTGAGTGGTGTCGGATACGACTTGTCCCTGACACCTCCCCCCGGATTAGAAAGGTCCCAAAGCTTCTGCGCATATTCGGATCAAGTTCTGTGCATGTGTTTCTTTACCTATACATTACGGACACATTTCTTTGGTCTCCTTCCCTTCACATTTCTCACAGTCAATCATGAATGATAATTCTTCTAAGTTTTACCAGTGAAACGGCCATGCAGCATCTACATACCATCCATTTGATCTCAAATCGGTTTCTGGGGATATGCATTTAGAGTTATACAGTGAAGTAGCGTACAGTGTTGTTTTGAATGATGTACAGTGAGCGCGTTATAGCATATTGTGTTAAAGGGACATTTCTCTAAATGTCTACTTCATATTCATCACCTCCAGCATCAACATATGTGAAAATGACGCGTTTCTATGTTTCGTTGGGGGGGGGGGGATAAACACTAATGATGTCATCAATGTGCGTCACGATTTTAACTAATTACGAGTAGAAATTGCCCGCTAATTGGTTGATGTAATTGGAAACACTTGTTTTCCTCTGTTGTTTTTTTTACTACAAAACATAGAAAAGCCATATTCACATATGTTGATGTTGGGGTGGTGCTGTTTGAAAAATGGTGAAATTTCACCTTGAACAAACTAACAGCCTCCCTGTGTATTTTGCCTAGTGGTGCGCGCTGTTGAGTTTTGGCCACATGAAAGAAAAAAATGTAGTGGTGTTTTTTTATTACAGTAACGTTATATTCTGTCATTGTGTGATCTTGCAGACATTGATTCAGCTTTGATCGAACTTCAATATTTATTATTCATTGACAGCCATTCCCCAGAGTAGCCGGTTTTCTGAGTATTTTTTTTTTATTTAAATTTAAATTGAACCTTTATTTAACTACCCAAGTCAGTTAAAGAACATATTCTTATTTACAGGGAACAGTGGGGTAACTGCCTTGTTCAGGGGCAAAACGACAGATTTTGTTAACCTTGTCAGCTCGGGGATTTGATCCAGCAACCTTTCGTTTACTGGCCCAGCGCTTTAACCACTAGGCTCCCTGCCGCCCCAGTAGAGCAGAGACGTGTGCGTAAAGTAGAGAATAAACAAATAAACACATGCGCAGAACATGATCAGAAGCGTCGGGACCTTTAGTCCGGGGGAAAAAAATGGCCAACACAAAAATAAACACTCCATTGTTATACCAAACACCTTTACCGACCTGAGCTGTATGCTTCATGAGATGGTATTAATTAATGACCTTTGTCAAGAAAGGGAAAACAGTTGGCATCTGTGCCTCAGAACATTACAGCCTATAGTCCAGCACAAATGAGAAGGATTGTTTTGGCAGCTTCTCAATGCACCACCGTCGAAACAAATACAAATGGCCTGGGCTGATTCATTAATCTTTGTAAGAAAAGCCAGAGTTGAATACGTTCTCTTTTTTTTTGTCCAAACAATGCAAGCACAAAACAGAACCCAAAACATTGGCCAGATTGGTGCAATCTGTGAGTTAGCCAGTGCGAGCGAGGTGAGGCTAGGAGAGGCAGGATGAGGGGAGGCGAGCCTCTGAGCCCCCAGTCCTGGGCAGCAGCAGTGTGACCTTCCTGCGTTGCTCCTCTCCGACAGAGGGGGAACGGTGGGGAATCTGTCTGCTTGTTATGTCAAGAGTTATAAATGTGCTTTATAGGGCTCATTATCCAAACTAATGGGCTTGGGGTGACATCCTTGAAATGGACTTTCACAACACAATAAAGGAGAAGGCAAGCGGCACTCCAAAACGCTCGCTCCCACCCCCCTCCAAACCGCACCCCTCCGAATAATCCTCACCTAGGAGAGATTGACTGCAGGATGGACTGTTTATGTAAATGAAGATTTATTTACTAGGAGGGGGCTTGGCAGTGGGAGCTGGCAGTTCAAATCAATCCTAAACCAATGGAGTGGGATATGGGATATAGGAGACGGGATACAGGCCACAACCTTCACATCCCTGAGAGAACACCCACGGTTTTTGAAGCAAAAAAAAAACGCATCCTGGAAAGTACCTTTCACGAGTGCAATATATCTAAATAAACATAACTAATATTTTCGATCTTAAATAGGATGATCAAGTAAATGTGCCTCAACACTAAATGTATATCCCCTGTTATCCGCACACCTGGAAGCATAGCCTGAGCCGAGACATTAAAAAAAAGGTCCAGCTTGGACCTAACATCTAATAGTATGATTACAGTCTCCCTACCCACAAGGCCACGGCAGGCTTTATTGATCAGAACTGTAGTTCATAAACAGTGTTCATACATAGCATTCACGGTCACAGCCTTATACACAGCCATGAACAGTTACGACTTTGATAAACATCTCAACTGGAAGGAACTCTTTACTTTGGCCAAGTGAAACAAACTAACCCCCCCGCATGACTTACCGGACATGACTGTCACAGGCAAGTTCTCCTCTGTTGAAAGTGACTAGGATCAAAGTGCATTAAGACTAAGGGATGGATAGTGACAGGAGTGAAGCGGCTGGTCAGTGGAGTCAGGAGAGACAGGCAGACAGGCAGTGCAGGTGTCTGCTGTAGTAGTGTGGAGGAGCAGGTCCAGGACAGGACAGACGAGTGGCAGCTGGGATGTTAGGTCACATCATCCACTGCTGGTGCTGCATTATTAATCTCCCTCTACCCTTTTCAGCTTTATGTATGTAATAAGAGGAGACATAAGGAGGTAATTTATGACGCCGGGGAAATTAAAATCATTGTTCAGCCTGGCAGACACCTTGCCAGTTTTTTCCACCTTCGCAAAACTTTTCCCCCCACTGATGATGTATTAGGCTTGCCTTGGAACAAGGAGCAGTGGACACCTGTGCGGCGCACGTGGAGAACAGCGCTGGCCCTCTCGGCCACGCCTCACCGCTCGTTTATGGACTTCTCTCTAGCGCTGACTGACATGGCATTGGATCAGCTCCAAACTGAAACGCCGTTCACACAGAAAACTAGGAGAGACTGGGACTGGTTCTGACTCGGGTCTGTGCCTTAGCACATATCAATGTGTTAAAAATGGCGCTTTGACTAGAGGGGACCAGTCAGTGTGTGGCGTGCATTAGGCGTCGCAGAGCGCTGGGTAGTAAGTAGATAAAAACCATGAACCACGAGCACTCTAGGAAATCCCAACCGGCTGCACGTGGATACGTCAAATGAAAAAGAAAGCCGTAACCAAAGACTTGAGTACCATTAGCATTTTGCACAAAGAGGAACACATTATCAAAGGAACTGCACTTTCCAGTCTGAGGTCCCAGAAGGCAGTATTTCCCCAATGGCCAACATCAGAGACCGGCTGTAGAGACAGGGGCTGGGAGTTTCAGTCTTTGGGCCGAGTATTAGAGCGAGAGAGAGAGAGAGCACATACAGTATTACTCCTCACGACACTGCTCCACCACAAGATTCCTGGCCCCCAGGGTCACCCACCACCAAGATGAAAGAATCTCAATATCGAGCCTTCCAAAAAAAAAAACTAATCTAACCTAGTTTATGACAACAATCTACCTTTGAAACTCATTAAAAGGGCTTTCTAGTAGGGCCTGACGCACATTATCAGCGCAGATTAATCAAGGGAGACTGGAGATGAACTCTCATTTTTTAAGAGGCAGTAACAGAGGGCTTTTTTGTCTTCAGATGAAAATCAATTAGTGGAGGTAAGGCCACGAGGAAAAACCAGCATCACTCATCGCCAGCCCAAGTGGCAGGGCCTGTGATTTGTCTTCCGAGCTTGGCTGCTTCAGGTGGGGGGTGGGGGGGTTTGGTTCTCCCGTCTCCCAGAGAATTAATTTCGTATCTATATTCCGGACCCCGTCTTCTTTCCTTGTTTTGGAGGACCACATACACAAATTACTTCTAATCGAGGTTGCTCCCTGATTGGAGGGCTGGAACAAAGGGGCTTGACGAGAACAGGGCAGCTTTTTTGTTATCTCAGCCCTGAACACAAATCCATCTCTCTTTTACTGCTTTGTTCTCACTTTTTTTTTGTTCTCACACTTCTTTATTGTGGAGGGGGAGGGGAGAGGACTGGTGTGTGTGTTGTGGTGAATTGGCCATGGAATACTCACTTGCCGGACTCCTTGTCCAGAACCAGACACTGAACTGAGTGGCGAAGACAATAGATCCCTCCAAAGACAGCACACATCCTGAGAAGAATACACAAAAGAGACAAGTCCTTTAAGACAGTGGCCAGTCAGTGAATAAACATATAGGATATTCACTGCAATGCATTATAAAATACTCCAAAATGTGTATTTGACAAATAATTGTAACTTTTTTCAAATCACCTCAAACAACTTAATGATGGTGACAATTACATATAAAAACTGTGGATGATCCTTGCTTTGGCAAAACTTTGCAAAAATCATGTGTACTTGGGTTGAATTACTTTGAAGTAAAACAGTGGCGAACGCAGTGCAGACTGTGCGCTTTGGCCAGGTTAATGTGCGCTCCCACCCACAGAGACGCAGCTGCATACAGACAGCACAGGTCTATGATCCTGGCACGGGCTCTTTCAACACAGTGGGAATAACGGAGAGAGATGGCTGGGGTTTAAGGGAGCTCTGCCAGCTGTGACGGACCGGGGAGAGCAGGTCGAGAGAAAACAGAGGGAGGAATGGAGAGGAGGGACCAAGACACGCCTACCTCACAGACAACCACCACCGTTGCTCCAAAAAAAGGTTTGTACCTGCCCCATAGATGAATTACCAGACATGGCATCTTAATAAAACATCAAGAGAATAAAACTCACAGGCAATCATCCAGGCCCATCGCATGGCCTCTACAGAACCCCATTCAGACGCCAGGGAACCCCTTTTGATGTCATTAACCCTAACTGACAGACGTTTAAGCTGATATTACTCTAATTAACTGGCCGCTGTCTGTCCCAATGATGCCATCCCCCGGCTGAAAAGGCGCCGTTGAAGCGCGGCCGGCCCTGACTCGCCCCCCCCCCTTTGGCATCTGCGACATCACTCTGCATCGCTGCTAAATTAACAGTTGTGAAAATCTGGGACCCCTCTGAGCCCCCGGTCTTTATAGCCTCTAAATGGCATTTCAGTTCCTATCAAGGCGGGAATCAGGGGACGTGATTTTTTAATACGGTGGCAAAACAATAGGGGCCATTAATAGCCGAACTCCGTGACAGTGCGCTCGGCGATGATTTATGAGTTTGTGTATAATTTGATTACGCTATTAATTCCACTGATTACAGCTGTAGCTAGTGTGGAGAAGGTCACATCCAAAATAAATCTTCGACAACCCTCCTCTCCCCTCTCATACAAAACAACTGCCTCCAACTAGTTATTTCTGTAATTAAAAGGTAATGTAACAAGAGCAGAAATAAGCTCGAGGCTCTAGCGGCAGTATCTCAAGCAAGGCAGAAATAAATAGAACAGCCTTAGAAAAAGGCTGGCAGTTCACATTTTCTTGACAACTCAATCCCATACCTTAGACGATGGCAGAGAACGCATTTACAAGTTTACACTGGACGTGTCCACCTCTAGGTCTTGAATCGCTGCAGTGTTCGCTAGACTTCTCATCTCATAGTCATGACATTGACGTCCGGGGGTGTTTCTCTCAACCTTTGACAAACCTGTAGGGCCAGCAAGTGCTGTGCATACCTCCTCCTCCGATGGAGAAATGCTTGAAAAAAATTATACATTCGGGTTCCTTTACAGTTCAGAGATAAATCTGTAAAGTGTACGAGAGAGTGGGTGTATTGAGGAGCACTGCTTAGCAATACAGTGTGCTTCAAGCTCACTTTGAGTCTCCTGTAGATGTTCCAGTGCTGAACTAAGCCCAGACTCAACCCTTAGAAGACCCGGTGGAAGAGAGGGTTCTGTAGATGCATACATTCTTCCACCACGGCCAAGCAGGAGAAAAGGGTGGGAGGTTTTAAAAGGGTCCTGGATTTCAGATGCTTTTCAGATGCTCTTCAGAGGGTTTTACCGGCAGTCACGGACGTGGACAATAAATCCTCACCATGTCCAGGACACGCTAAACAAACAAAATTACAGTGCGTACACAGAGCACTTACCTGTCAAAATCATTGCTGGAAGATTCTGCTGTAATCTGGGGAGCTGGGAGGCAGAGTGGGGGGCTAATGGTTGGCCAATAATTAAAAGAAAACAAAGCACCATGCCGCCTGGCGAGGCCTTCTGCACAAAATTAAATCCTGTTGGATCCGAATAAATTAGATGTTTATTGCTCCATGAGTGTGGAAAAAAAAGATGAGGAAATATGATCTGTGACTGAATGCTCAACAGACAATCATCTGCACTAATTAATGCATTTCCCCATCCTCTCAATCTGTTTCATTCTGACTCTGCTGTCTGATTGGAGCGTGGCAACACGGCATGCAAATCAAAGCGTGTCACGGCCAAATTCTTTTTCAGGGTAAATGAATGGAGGTCTAACTCCCCCGGTCACACGCCATAGAACGGTGCGAGGGACAGAGGCAGAAGACGGACTACTGCAGTCAAAGCGCCAAAGGTTATTTAGAAATTAAAAAGAGTCTTCCCTGTCAAAACTTGAGGAATAATCCAGGCAAGGACACAAAAGCATTTCATCACTTTATTAGCAGTGCTGCTCGCTGATCTGTGAATAACCTGAGAGAGTGAGCATTATTGAGTTTGCACGGCCATCTATCCATCCATCACCTGCAAGGCAGGTATCACATTGATGGATGATCCCGCCTCCCTTCCACCCCTCACTCACACCGCTCTCAAATACTTTTTCTACCTCGGACTCCCTACCCCGCTTCTTTTGTTCATCACTTTCAGACATTTTCTACTGCTTCTTCTTGTTCTCTCCATCCACCTCTTCACCGTTCTAACGTTCCAAAAACACAAAATGTTGGAACCTTCGCTACCTACACTGTTTGGGAGGAGACACTGAGAACAAAAATGACCTCGACTACAGACCAACAGAGTCAGGGTTTGTGCTCAAGGTGAGGCGCTACGTTTTTATTCCAAAAATAGTTTTAAAACTAGTGAGGTTAAAAGTAACAGCTCAATTCCAACTGTTACCACCTGTAGAACAAAAATAAAGACATGGCAATCCAGTATGCATGAACAACAGAGTCACTGCCACTAAGAGGGAGAGAGAGAGATTTGTGCGGCGACAGACAGGTGTGATCATGTGTCGGCTCTTTACCTTGCTTATCTGAACGTCGGAGGAGTAGATTAGGGGGAAGGAGTGGGAAAATCAAATATGCAAATGACTGAGCCTCGAGCAGAGGAACCTTTATTAAAATTCTAAAAGTCAGGTAGAAGATGAATCCAACCTCCATCTCTTACATGTTGGAGTTATGTCTCTACATGTACTCTGACAGGTAAAAGCAGATGAGCAAGACATGGCTCCATTCTGTTGCTCCAACTATGTATTCATAATTGTCTATGAATAACTAGAACAAAAAAAGTTTATTATAATAAAGCAACAATTCTGCAATAATTGCTTCAACCAAAACCAGTTTCTCAGGGAATAAATGCATTTCACAGCTCAAGCACATACTGCTCTCATTTCCAACATGATTCATTTAAGGTTAAAACCCGGTCTGTGTTATAACGCCTCTGTACCGCGAGGTGTGCAGCCAATCTCCATGGTGGATTTAGTCGGATGCAAATTGACGCAGATGCATGGCACTGACTATGACAGCACTGCAGCTGCAAAAGAACATTTACCTTCCATCTCCAGGGTCAAGGCTGCTCTGTCGTATGTGCAGCTCCGCTCGGGATGTTGGCACCCATGCATTCAGCTCAACACACCTCTGGTGTGGATATCTCCCATTCAGAGGATGGAAATGCAGGCAGGCAGGCAGAGTCATATGCATAACCCCGAGACAAGTGTTCAGGGCTATAGGCTATATCCAGCAGCATCCACGGCCTTTGGGGAGCTGTTCTCCCATTGCCTGGCTGTGAGCCGCCATGGCCCAGTATGAGCAGCAGCCGTGGGGGACACATCCTGAAGCTCACTCGGCTCTAAGTGCTACAGTTTCACAGGAGAGCTCCCTGAAGACCTGCAGTGCTAAAAGCTGCCATCCAGAGCCCAGCGGAGCAGAGAGCCTCGAAGTCAGAGCACAAACCCAGGTCTCATCGCCATCCCCCTAATCACAAAGATCACCTCCCATCCAAACACATAGTTGGAATTCAGTGACTTTATAGTCGTGTGGACATTTTAATATGTACAGTAGGATAGACTCGTCATCATGTACCAGTGGTGTGAGGTAAACCCAGACATGAGGAACCACTGACCTGCAGAAGCACTGAGGGATCTCCCCCAGGCCGTAGAGGGGGAACAGGAAAGGCGTGTTGCCGTAGCGCCCCAGACAACGCAGGAAGTGCTGCGTGGCTCTCAGGCCTTCCACCGTGCCCACCTCCGGGATCACCATGGCAATGGAGTGAAGGATGAAATGCTGCAGGTTCTCCGTCAGCTTCTTGGTCTGCAGGAAGTCCCAGAAGGAATGCTCCGAGAAGTCTGGAGAGGAGAGAAGGTAGGAGTGAGGGAGAGGCCTAAGATGGAGAGAGATCAATTCATCAAACCAAATGTTATTTGTCACATGCTTCATAAATGACAGGTTTAGAGTTACGTAAGTGAAATGCTTACTTACAGGCCCTTCTCAACATTGCAGAGAGAAAGAAAATAAAAAGTTTCTACACTGAACAAAAATATAAACGCAACATGTAACATCTTAGTCCCATGTTTCATGAGCTGAAATAAAAGATCCCAGAGGTTGTCCATATACAAAAAAAGCTTATTTCTCTCATATGTTGGGCAAAAATGTGATTACGTCGCTGTTCGTGAGCACTTCTCCCTCGCCAAGATAATACATGCACCTGAAGTGTGGCATATCAAGAAGCTGATTAAACAGCATGATCATCACATTGTGCTGCGGACAATACAAGGCTATTCTAAAATGTGCAGTTTTGTTACACAACACAATGCCACAGATGTCTCAAGTTGAGGGAGCGTGCAATTGGCATACTGACTGCAGGAATGTCCACCAGAGCTGTTGCCAGATAATTTAATATTCATTTCTCTAGCACAAGCCACCTCCAATGTCATTTTAAAGAATTTGGCAGTACGTCCAACCGACCATAGACCACGTGTAATCGCGGCAGCCCAGGACCTCCACATCCGGCTTTTTCACCTGCGGGATCGTCTGAGACCAGCCACCCAGACAGCTGATGGGTTTGCACAACCAAATAATTTCTGCACAAACGGTCAGAAACTGTTCCAGGGAAGTTCATCTGCATGCTCATTGTCCTCACCAGGGTCTTGACCTGACTGCAGTTCGGTGACGTAACCAACTTCAGCGGGAAAATGTTCACTTCCGATGGCCACTGGCACCATGGAGAAGTGTGTTCTTCACAGATTCATCCCAGTTTCGACTGTACCGGGCAGATGGCAGACAGCATGTATGGCGTTGTGTGGGCGAGCGGTTTGCTGATGTCAACGTTTTGAACAGAGTGCCCCATGGTGGTGGTGGGGTTATGGTATGGGCAGGCATAAGCTACGGACAACGAACACAATTGCATTGTATCGATGGCAATTTGAATGCACAGAGATACCCTGACAAGATACTGGAGGCCCATTGTTGTGCCATTCATCCGCCGCCATCACCTCATGTTTCAGCATAATAATGCACAGCCCCACGTCGCAAGGATACCTACATAATTCTTGGAATCACCAGACATGTCACTCATTGAGCATGTTTGGGATTCTCTGGATTGGATCGACATGTACGACAGCGTGTTCCAGTTCCCACCAATATCCTGAAACTTCGCACTGCTATTGAAGACGAGTGGGACAGCATTCCACAATCAACAGCCTGATCAACTATGAGAAGATGTGTCACGCTGCATGAGGCAAATGGTGGTCACACCTGATACTGACTGGTTTTCTGAATAATGCCCCCTACCTATTATTATTTTTAAGATATCGGTGAGCAACATCTTCATATTTCTGTTCGCAGTCATGTCGAATCCATAGATTAGGGCCTAATGAATATATTTCAATTGACTGATTTCCTCATATGAACTGTAACTCTGTAAAATCGTTAATTTTTGCGTTGATATTTTTGTTCAGTGTAGAAAACGAAAACACGTAATAATAAAAGTAACAAACACACAATGAGTAATGATAACTTGACGATACACACGGGGTACCAGTACAGAGTTGATTTGCAGGGGATACGAGGTAACTGAGGTCGATACAGCATGTACACATAACTAGGAATAAGGTGGCAGATAAACAGTAGCAGCAGTGTATGTGATGGGTAAAAGATGTTTGTGCAAAAAGGGTGAATGCAGATATTTAGCCAAATAGCTACCCGGACTAACTATTTAGCAGTCGTATGGCTTGGGGGTAGAAGCTGATCAGGGTCCTGTTGGTTCCAGACTTGGTGCATCGGCACGGCTTGATGTACGGTTGCAGAGAAAACCGTCTATGAATTGAGTGGCTGGAGTCTGACAATTTCCAAGGCCTTCATCTGACACCGCCTGGTATAGAGGTCCTGAATTGCAGGGAGCTTGGCCTCAGTGATGTACTGGGCCATACGCACTTCCCTCTGTAGTTTTTGCACTCGGATGACAAGCAGTTGCCATATACCAAGCAGTGATGCAAGCCTGTCAAGATGCTCTCAATGGTGCAGCTGTAGAACATTTTGAGGATCTGAAGACCCATGCCAAATCTTTTCAGCCTCCTGGAGAAGAGGCGTTGTTGTGCCCTCTTAACGACTTCGTTGGTGTGTGGACCATGATAGATCCTTAGTGATGTGGACACCGAGGAACTTGAAGCTCTCGACCCGCTCCACCACAGCCCCGAGGTGAATGTGGGCGTGCTCGCCCTCCGTTTCCTGTAGTCCACAATCATCTCCTTTGTCTTGTTGAGGGAGAGGTTGTTGTCCTGGCATCACACTGCCAGGTCTATTCATCACCGGTGGTCAGGCCTACCACCATTGTGTCGTCGGTAAACTTAATGATGTTGCTGGAGTCGTGTCATGGGTAAACAGGGATTACAGGAGGTGACTAAGCACGCACCCCTGAGGGGCCAACGTGTTGCGGGTCAGTGTGGCGGATGCGTTTGTCTACCCTCACGATCTGGGGGAGGCCATCAGAAAGTCCAGGATCCAGTTGCAGAGGGAGGTGTTCAGTCTCAGGGAAATTACCTTAGCTTTAGTCAATGAACAGCATTGTCACATAGGTGTTTCTCTTGTCCAGGTTGGAAAGGGCAGTTTGAAGTGAAATAGAGATTGCGTCATCTGTTGGGGTAGTATGAAAATTGGAGTGGGTCCTTGGTGTCTGGGATGATGGTGTTGAGACCAGCCTTTCAAAGCATTTCATGGCTACAGATGTGAGTGCCAAGGTGGCGATAGTCATTTAGACAGGTTACCTTGGCGTTCTTGGGCACAGGGACTATGGTAGTCTGCTTGAAACATGTTGGTATTACTGACTGGGTCAGGGAGAGGTTGAAAATGTCAGTGAAGACACTTGCCAGCTGGTCAGCTCATGCTCAAGAGTACGCATCCTGGTAATCCATCTGGCCCTGTGTGAATGTTAATGTGTTTAAAGATCTTACTCACGTCGGCTACGGAGAGCGTGATCACACAGTTTTCCGGAACAGCTGGTACTCTCATGCATGGTTCATTGTTTCTTGCCTAGAAGGGAGCATAGAAGGCATTTAGCTCCTCTGGTAGACTTGCGTCTCTGGGCAGCTTGCGGCTGGATTTCCCTTTATAATCTGTGATAGTTTGCAAGCCCTGCCACATCCAACGAGCGTCAGAGCCAGTGTGGTATGATTCGATCCTAGTTCTGTATTGACGCTTTGCCTGTTTGATGGGACGACATAACAGGATATTTTATAAGCGTCCAGATTAGTGTCCCGCTCCTTGAAAGCGGCAGCTCTCCCCTTTAGCGCAGTTCGGATGTTGCCTGTAGTCCATGGCTTCTGGTTGGGATATGTACATACGGTCACCGTGGGGATGACATCGTCGATGCACTTATTAATGAAGTCGATGACTGATGTGGTAAACTACTCAATGTTATCGGATTAATCCCAGAACATATTCCAGTCTGCGCTAGCGAAACAGTCCTGTAGCTGAGCATCAGATTCATCGGACCACTTCTGTATCGAGCGCGTCACTGGTACTTCCTGTTTGAATTGTTGCTTGTAAGCAGGAATGAGGAGGATAGCATTATGGTCAGATTTGTCAAATGGAGGGCGAGAGAGAGCTTTATATTCATTTCTATCCGTGGAGTAAAGGCAATCTAGAGGTTTTTTTTGCCTCAGCTGACATGCTGGTAGAAATTAGGTATGATGGATTGAAAACTTTTTTGGTAAATAATATCGTCTACAGCTTATCATGAGACTCAGAACCTTAAAACGTCCTCCAAAGAGAGACACACCTCTCCCCTTGAGTTTACCCGACGATGCCATTCTGTCCTCCAGACAAAAATAATAATCTGCTAGATGCATATTATTCATGTCCTTGTTCAGTCACCACTCCGAGAAACATAGGATATTATAATCTCGAACGGCGCATATCCAGTTTATTCTCCAGTGATTGTACATTCACCAATAGAACGGAGGGTGGAGGCGGTTTATGTACTCGCCGACTTAGTTTCGTCAGGGTGCCCGCACGTCAGCCTCTCTTACACCACCTTTTTAGAGTCTCGATGACTGTGGCCTGGTCCGGGGTGAGCAGTAAGTCCTGCGCCTCCAACTCTTTGAAGTAGTAATCTTCATCCAAATCGTGGTTAGTGACTGATGTTCTGATGTCCAGAAGCAATTTCCGGTCATAGGAAACAATGGCGGAAACATTATGTACAAAAAAACAGTTCAGATCAACGTAAAAGTAGATTTGGACCGGAGCCTATAAAACGGCTGCTATCCATTGTAGCGCCATTCTGAGAAAGTAGAGGAGTGAGGGATAGAGGACTGAGATAGGGAGAGAGCACTGAAAAGAGAGGACCAGGGGTAAAGGACTGCGATAGAGAGAGAACATTGGGGGTAGAGGACCGGAGAAAAATCCCCAGGGGTAGGGGAGAGGGGGGAGTTCCTACCCTGGTACTCCTCTGGGTGCTGCTCAAAGTCCAGGCAAAAGGTGAGGAACTTCATCAGCATCCTTTTCTCCACCACTGTCAGCTGCTTGCTGCCAAAAACATCAGCCCTGGAGCAGGGCACCTGCAGACAGCCAGGGAGGGAGGGGGAGAGAAAGAGAGGGAGAGAGAAAGTAATTGTGAGGTTGTGTGAGGGAGGCGTAAAAAATAAAAAAGGGGGGGGGTGAGTGTGTGTGGGGTCAAACATGGGACAGCTATCTTGAGCAGAGTGATTGAAGTACTCAAATTAAAAACCGATGGTCATAACCACCACTCAGTAAATCAAACGTAAATCACAGTAAATCACATTGAAGATAATGTAAAAATGTTGTTCAGCAGAGATTAAAAAGCTGTTTGTGCCACAGCATTAATCTGACATTAATCGGAAAGTCACTTAAATCTGACAGAATTTACAGTTCTGCATGTGTGTGTGTGTGTGTGTGTTCTCTACCTGTTCCACCTTCCCGTTACGGTAGGTAAGGATGCGGGTGACGTTTTTAAACTCTGCGTATCGGCTGACGTTGGACTTGATGAGGAGGTCCACCAGTGAGCCACGAGAGAACATAAGCTGGGGACGGTCACAATTGAACAAATAAGCAACAGAATGCATTTAGCTGCATCATTTAAAATGGTCTAGCCTTAAAGTCAATTAAACATTAGGTTACAGGGACAAATACACATACACAGAACAATGTGTTCATTTGGAGCAATGCCCCTCAAATGTTTTAACACCTCAATATACTGTACCAACCTTAGACACAAGGTCAATGTTGAACCTCCGTCCCTCCTTAACAATCTTGGTATAGGTGATCTTTTTCTTGGGCTCTGGTTGCCTCTCAGCTGGAGAGGGGCTGGCCTGCTGCGCCTCCCCCTGAGTCTCCTCTGCCTGGCTGGGCACCTCTCTCTCCTGCCCCTCCGGTTGGGTCTGCTCTGTCCCAGCATCAGGTCCAGAGGCTGGAGACACCTCATCACTGGCCACCACTGGCTCTTCCTCCTCCACAGAACTGCTCTCGAGCAGACACCTCTCTACCTCCCCCTCTGAGTCTGGTGTTTGAGGGACGGACCAGGCTGCAGCCGCAGCCTCAGCCACCTCCTCCTCCTCAGGTTCCTCACTGCCAACAACACAAAGCAGGTTAGGAGGACATTAAAACAGGTGTGTAGGTGTCGAAACAAAACTATAAACGGCCATTGGCAGTGCCGTGTAAGCTAATTCCTGTAGAGTTTTCTGTAGTGCTTTATTCTAAATGAAGCCCTCATCAAGGAGACTGTTTGAAAATTAGAAGAATGGAGAGGTGGGGCAGAGGTTTGTCCCCTGTGTGTGTGTGTGTGTGTGTGTGTGTGTGTGTGTGTGTGTGTGTGTGTGTGTGTGTGGGGACCGATTGTCTTCAGTGGTACCTGGCGTAGCAGAACACTTCCAGGTTGGAGATGGACGTGTCCATCGAGCTGAGCGCCAGGGCCTCCTCTCCCTCCTCCAGCTTCTCCTTCCAGTCCTCCCGTACAGCCTCCTCACTCTGGCCAGCCTGCTGACACAGGAGACAGGCCACAGCTACAGAAAATGTGTGACATCCAAATGGGCACACAATATATTGCACGCGCCCGGCCTGTAGGCCAACGTGAAGCCATTACCCAGGCCTCTCACAAGAACCCTCAGGACGATCACAGTTAACACATTATCTTCTTTAAAAAAAGGTCAGAGCAGGCGGACCATTTTATATTCACACCTCCAGTTAGTCACATTGGTTGAATCAGTTAATGTGATGCTTGTGATGATGTGCTACATTTCAAAAGATAATCGCAAACACAGCTAAACTCACTTTGTACTCCTCGATCCAGGACAGCAGTCCATTGAATGTGAAACTGGCCCAGTTTCCAGCATAGTAGTTTCTCCTGTAGGATGGAGCATACATTGCAAGTAAGAATTTAAGTCATGTCTTCATGACTTAATACACAATCATGCACCAGTAACTTTAAAATGAACCAATTTGACAAAATATTCACCCCAGAATGTACTTTTTTAAAAATAGGCTATTTTGGAATTTGTATCTAAAATAATCACAGAATGAATGCCTAACCAGAGCACCATCTCACCCCAGTGCAATCCAACATACCATTACCCACCCACCTCACCCCCCTCAGACTCACCTGTCAACATGCAAGACCCTCTGTCCAACACGGGAGCATGCGGCTGCAATAACAGACTCAGACAGGCCTGAAAAGGAACAGAGACAGGAGACACATTGTCAAGCCCAAGACGAAGCCATTCAACCCATTATTTCCACGTGGCTTTTGTCTGAATGGAATAGTTTAAATTTAATTTAAGATATATTTTTTTTCAACCTGAACCTATTTGCAAGCAATTCACTGCATTGGCGGTGCCTGCTGAATCGGGAAGTGATGAGTATTTCTTTTAGTGTATTGCTTATTCTATTGTCAAATGGGAAAGAAATGTCTAGAATGAGACTCTTACGGCATTTGGAGTCCTAGTGGTGTTGGCAGTTGAACAAGGTTCATGAACAATAGGCATCAAATAAAATGAAGAGTTCCATTTGAATAGCGCTACATTTTCCACAGCACAAATGGCTCCTGCCCCGAGGGGAAAGAAAGCGCTATCCTCTGTCGTGAAGAGCACATCAAGAAAATTTTAAAAAATCCACCTGGTATTCATTTAGCCAAGAGAAAGATCCTAATTCATTCCGGAGGTTTCCGTTTCCTGGAGAAGACAAAAAGGTAAAAAAAAGGGCCAGGGCAGAGGAGTCACACCACAGAGATAGGGGTTAGGGTAAGCGAGATTGAGAGGCAGTGCCACAGATAGAGCCCAGAAAACAACTCCATTAAGCCACCAAGGCATCCTGGTCTCTCCATCGCTCTTCTTTCTCATCTGGCCTTGCACTGTCCCATCTCGCACACACAATGGGAAAGTGATTTATTCTCATGTACATGCCGCCACTTCCAAACCTCTCCCGGTGTCATTTAACAGAGAGCATCTCTCAGTCACAACGGAAAGCCAGAGGCTTATGCCGTTTCACCTTGGCACTGTACGCTCTCATTCCACATATGCTACTCTGTCCATTTGTGTCCTCACCATTTCGACATTAGGCATGTAGGCTGCCAAAGATGTACACAGCTGCAAGCCTCACCAAGGATTATGCAAGAACATGAAGTATAGGTAGCCAGTGTCCAATCGTATCAATGGTGGGACAGCACAAAGAAAGATTTACGTGGACACTTAAGTATAAAATACTCTCTCTCTCAATGAACTACATCGCGTAAAAAAAAAAAAAAATGACATAGTTGTATCTCTAACCACCAGGCCATTCTTGAGATGTTTTTAGAAACTGTAAATAACCTCCGATGCCATCTTTTAATGCCATTTATCGGGTCCGGTATTGATTTTTCCACATCATGTTTGCTAAAGACAAACATTACCTGCCATAAAGCACTGATGCCACACAGACAGGCCTCACGATAAATAATAGATAGGGGGCCGGCAGGACTTTGATGACCGAGCAAAGCCAAAATGCTTTCAGCAGGAATTGTATGTAATCATAAATCACTCTTCATTTCAGAGAACATTCCAAAATGGATTCTCTCTCCACCTTGAAAGTCATTTGACGTGTTATTTATAGTCGGGCTGAGAGCGCTTGGGAAGGCAAAAAGAAACTAGCAAGCCCTCAGCAGACAGAGCAGGATGGGAAGGCACTTCAGTCAACACCACCCCGTCACATCCTCTTCTCTTGTCACTCGTATACGCACACACACATGCACGCACACACACACCGTTAAAATGGGATTCAAAATGAAATCCAGCCATTCTATTCAGTCTTAACTGTGAAGTCTTTATAGTTGATAGACTTTCTTACCCTGTGCGGTAGGCCCATCTTGTTTTAACATCCAGCTTACAATACAAGAAGATGATGACCCAGTGACTTGAAATCGCCATTGTGTTTTGTGTTTGGGACGTTCCGTGTAATTTCTGCAAACCATGACACTCACCATCTCAGATTGCTCTGAAAATAAGATAAGCATTCCGGGGAACATTATTTTGCTGAAACATCATTTGATCTCTGACAAATTAAGCTAATTGATTGCATCCCTTTTTTCTAACAATGAGTAAGACATGAGGAATCCAAAGAAGTGGTCAGAAGCTACCCACGGATCCCCCCACACACCATGCCAATCCCACCCCAATGACCAGTATATAGTTTCAGTTTTCTATGTCTGACAAGTAGTATGGTTCTGCGGCTCGGAAGTATTGTATCTTCATCCTATGCAATGTATACTCAGTGAATTTGTTATAGTCTCCCCCCCCCCCTGTTCAGATAAATGAGACAGAAGTTGTTGGGTTTATGTCCCATCCTATCATCCTGATATAACCAGGTTCTGACCACTAGATGGTGCTGTTCCTGCTATTAGGTTATTATTTTCTTAAGAACCCCCCAATTTGCCTGGTGGAACTGAGCTACAGTGGCAGTACAAGTGCAATGCTGAAAGGGAGGCACCGTGACACCCAACACGTTGCTGGCAGCAGTGCGATAAGGGACAGAGGGAGAAAAATCACAGCACCTATTACAGAAATGATTGCAGTTGATATGCAGCCATTGTCAATTGTAGAGGATGCCGGCTTCAATACCCTAATGGCATATCTGGAACCAGAAGAAAAAAACGTGATGGCCCCGATGGAGAAATTGTACAATGATTGCTCTGCAAGTACAAAGTACGAGCGCTCAAACACCACATGTGACGTTAACAACAGATTGTAGACGTCTATGAACACACTTGTGGTACATCACTGCAACGAGCCATCACATTGATGAGAAGTGGGACATGAAGTCCCATGTACTGACAACTGAAAACATAAAGGGAGAGGAACACAACAGAGAACCTAAAACTGCATTAATACCATCGTTGTTGAGTGGGTGGGGAAACAGCAATAAAGTGAGCGCTGTCTGGTAAGAAGCCAGGACTGCTGTAGATTGAACTACACTGACCCCTAGCGGTTGTACGCAGCACCATATCTGAATTGTGAATTCACGTCTTGTTTTTTTTGTCACAGCCCTAGTTTCAAATGCTAACTTTTTAGCATTTGTGGCACACATCCAATACCATCCAATGCTAGATGCTCTGGTGAAGGCATAACTGCCGAAACACATTAGCCTGCCAGGCCGAAAATAAAAAGGTGAAATCTTTTTGTAATTTTATTTCCATTTTGTGACACAAATGCTAAAAAGTTAGCATTAGACACAGTGCCCAACAAAACCAAAGCATGGATTGCTGTCATAACTCAAACTGGAAACCAATGTTATTTTGTATTTTGGGTGAACTATCCCTTTAACATTGATCATTCTTCAAACTTTTACCATCTAGTGGTCGGAACCTGGTACTATCAGGATGTAATGTCTATGAACGGGGAAAAAAAGTCACAAAATTCATTACATAGGATAAACAATAATTTGAGCCGCAGCTCCATACTACTTGTCAAGACATAGAGAACTGATACTACATACTCGTTGTTGGGGTGGAATTGTGGTAGGGGGTCCATGGTCAAAAGACAACCCTTTCTTTGGATTCCTCATGTCATACTCATAGTTAGAAAAAAGTTTGGTACAAATCAGATGTTAGGTACTATAATTATTAATTTTTTAATGAATCCTATTAAAAGAACAAGCAATTTGGGTGCATTCAATAAGCTTAATTTCTCAGAGATCATTTTTTTTTAAACAAAATAATGCTGCAGGAATGCTAAACTTATCGGTTTCTAACAACAAACGATTTCAGAACAATCGGAGATTGAAGGTGTCAAATCAACTCGTGCGTTATTTTACCAGACAATTTGTTGTCGTTTTAAACCTGACGACAAAGCAAGAAGTCTAAGTGCAAGTCAGAGATGTGTCAACTAGTAAAGCTGGAGATTGTTGGCTCAGTTCCATAATCACATGTCCTGCTAATGGAGGCCCTTCATGGCAGTGACTGGAGGTCCTACCAAGATGGATAGTTACATTAACACAACAGCAGGGAACGGCTCAGCAAGATGCCGGCTCCGTTTGCTTTATTGCCTCTCTATTAAGACTCTGCACAAGACCAGTTCCACTATGAGAACGGGAATAATTGTGAATCTCTGTCACTGCTGTCCCGGGAACACAATCGATTTGCCATGATACCATTCCACTTAGGCTAGCTTGTAGAACGTCCTTGTAGGTTTTACCTGTGCTGACTTGCTACCTCCCATCCAGCTCACTTGGCTGTTGTCGAACATTTCAAAATAAAGGTCCCGTGTGGCTCAGTTGGTAGAGAATGGCGCTTGCAACGCCACGCTTGTGGGTTCGATTCCCACGGAGGACCAGTGCAACAAACAAAAAAAGTCAGAAAACGTATGCACTCACTACTGTGGATACACTCACTAGTCTGGATATGGGTGTATGTTAAGTGAATAAAATGTCAAAACGTAGGCTATTTAAGGGATATTAATCTAATGACTGGACAAAAGATCTGCAATGGCCCAGGGGTGCTATGCTGATGAAAATTATTTCAAGGTCAAATTATTTAAATTTAAAAAACAAATTGACAAAATATTTGTAAAGCAGAGAATTAGGCCTACAATTGGCTAGACCCCCTTTAAGAGACTTTCATACATCAAACTCGCAGATGTCCAAAAGAGAACTAGCCACGTAGACCAGAGGTCCCCTGTGTCACCCCCTGGTGAGCGTCAGAGGTGTGTGAACAGGGGACTGACGGGGTGCAACCAACAGGAACACCCTGCCTCACACAGGTGAAGGGCCAGCAGATGGAAAACAGGTGTCATTAGGGGGCCACTATATTCATAAACAACTGTTCCTTGTCCACGGCCACCTATTGCACACAGACCCAACACAAAGACAGAGGCTGGGGAACCTGGGGGAAAAAATGCTTGTCTGACCAACCTTGACACAGAACACTGCCTGCACAGAAATAGACTGGGTCATCAGTGCAGTGTTGTCACCCACAGTATGGGGACCAGCTGGCTTGAAGTTTTGCACCAGCAAAACCAGAAGTGGGCCAGAGATATTCAATTTGCACACCATCAATCATAGTGCTGAATTATAGCAATAGGCATCTGAGCTGTCATTTTTAATATTTATTTTCCTCCTCCATTGCATAGCGAATCCCAGCACTGGTGAGCTCCTACAGTGGATCCCCTGCTGGCATCAGTTCTGTGCCTTGTACCAGGTCTGTGCATGGACTGATTTCTGAACATAATGAATTAGAGCACCTGTATCCTTTCCTGTGCTATTACTGGGGCTAGATTCTTATTGGTAAGCCCAGGTCATCATTCTGAATGAAGAAAAAACATTGCATTGTCTTACCAGAACATTTAATGAAACCAGTGCTGGGGATTCATCAAAGAGTAGGCCAGCTGGCCTATAGTGAATTACAGTGGAGGCTGCTGAGGGGAGGGCGGCTCATAATAATGGCTGGAATGGAGTGGTATCAAGTCAACCACATGGAAACCATGTATTTGATGTGTTTGACTCCATTCCAGCCATTATTATGAGCCTTCCTCCCCTCAGCAGTCTCCACTGGTGAATTAAAATGTAGCCTAAGATCAACCCAGTGACGTGAACGGAGTTCATATCATTACTAACACCGTTTGGGAGTAATTGATTACATGTAAATCGGTGGCATGTAATCTGATTACAAAAAAAACTAACTAATTAGTTACGTAACCAGCAAAACATATTGTTATTGGATTACAGATACTTTTGAAAAACTAGATGATTACTTTTCGGATTACTTTTAATTTTAGAAAGGATGTTTGAGAAAAATACACTATGACACCTTTCTGTTTACTCAATTACATGAAATTCAGCATTAAAAAGAAGCTGCAAGTATGTTCCACCAGAGTGAGTCTGTCCACAAGCCAGAGACCATGATGACACAACAAATGCGTTTGTTAGATAATTTGTCTTCTTTTAATGTCCTTTAAAGTCATCTGCACCAAAAGCTGTTTGCTCCTAACAGAACTCCGCTAGGTGAAGTGAAAGTCTGTGCCTGGCATACTCCCTTAAAAGACCTGCGCTTGAAAAACAAGAAAAAAGCGGCAATAGTGTCCCTCTTGAGATGCCGTAGCCAGTATACATTTCCTCAAAATAGTACAAATTAATCTTAGATAACTATGTGTGGGGTAGTATTTCCCAAGTGAAACAATTTGCATGAAAATGAATTTCAATGAGTCTCTCATTGAATGACAACAAACACTTAATTGAAGAATCCATACTGTTGACCAAGGGGTAAAGACTTCAGCTACCGAACTTTGGCTTGCCTCAAGAAATTTGTGTGTGAGGAAAAAACATAATATATATGATGGGAAGCATCAAAAAGTAACAAAGTAATGAGATTACGTTACCGAGTTTGGTCAAACAAAAAGTTACATTACTGATGACAATTTTGGACAGATAACTGTAACTGTAGGCCTAACAGATTACATTTAGAAAGTAAAATACCCAACCCTGAAACAGTCATGGGTGTGTTAGGGATTTGAGAAATACGCATGTAGACGTTTTAGTTTCAAAATAATTATGTAGAATTACAATTAGCTAGGTGCAGAATGTGTAAGATAGATAGCATCACATTAGACTCATCTGTGGCTGAACATTTGATCAAGCCATTTCTATTCTGAAGAACCTGATAATGACATGTTACATTTCATATCCTGTAGTCTAGTTAGCATTTATAAACAGGTAGATAGGAAAATATACTGTATGTGGTGGTTGGACACAAACAGTTCTACATTTCATTGGCTAAACATGGGTAGCGAACGCTAAACCTAACAGTAGCCCAGGCTAGTCACAATGACAGTGCATGCTTCTCTCAACTGCGAGCAAGCAGTAAGTTAAGTTAGAGAGATGCCTTTACTAATGCTAGCTGTTTGGCTGTATATTTTTACCTTTTGTACCATGTGCAAACGTTGGTTGTTGGGGTTAAATTCAGTTAACTAACTCTTCACATCAAACATGGACACGAAAGCAAGAATTCAGATAGCTGATAGCTAACATTCACACAGACGTTGCCATCAAGGAAGCTGATGACGTTGTCAAAGTTAGCTATCGATGTTGAAATGGTGAGTTTATAAACACACATTTTTTACGCGTTCAGAAAATGACACGAATTGCTAAGGCTATAGCTAGTTATCCGTTTTATATTCAAATGGTACAGGTATACATGTTAGATATTCCGTGCTCCTAATTAGCAAGGTAACTCCCTAGCTAGCTGCTAACGTCAACAACAAGCGGCTAGCGTTAGCAACAAACGCTATCAGCCGTTTCACAGTTTTGGATGAAACCTTTAGACAATATTCTTGCACCCTCCCCAATTTCAGAGGCACAGTTATCAAGAAACAGGTTGAAAGTACACACACTGGCAAACCAACAATAGTTTATTACCTGTCCCGAGTATGATAACATCAAATTCGGATGGTAGGTTGTCCGCCGCCATGGTGAGCACTGTATCATGTGACAGAATAGCTGTGACGTCACATGTACGTGCGCGCGTGTGTATACACACACACAATGATTAAATCAAAAAGTATCCCATGTATTTTCTCTTAAATAATAAACATGAGTAATATCATATTAGTAAAGATGTAACTATAAGTAAACTAAAATAGAGATTAAGGTGATAACATAAATAACAACAAGATACACTGCATCAGCACTGATGAACACCTCCAGTAGTCCTAAAACTTTCCATCAATCCCTAATATCTCAGGCATTCATATAGGGTAAGAGGTATCTTAGTTTTGGTCCATGTTTCCCAGGGGACCCTAATTGGTGGGGAACATGTACAACATATAAAAGCACTCCAGACCCACCTGGAGGAGCGCCCTTCTCAAATCGAACAGTAATCTATACCACTCGGTCATGTTGTCAACAATAATTCAGAAACATACAACATATGTTTTTCCATAAAATATACAGTATGTTGAAATTCTCTAACTAGTTTTCATTGTGAAGGCAGATTACATATTTTTTTTATCAAAAGCAATACATTTTGCATCTGAAAACACAGAATCCTATTACTCCACATGCTTAATCTATGTGACTTTGTTGTGAGCCGACTTCGCCGTCCGTGGCCGCTGGTTCACGCCCAGGAGGCAGCCTGGTTCCAAAGCGAATGCAATCACTTTTCCCCCGGTGCAAACTCCTCCCACCGGGGCAACCCGGGCCAGATAATCGCATCCCCTACCATTTTCCCTGAAGGTGGTCTGTGTGTTTTGTGCTGTTACTGTGCAAGTCTACTTATGAGCCAGGGTAACCATTTTGTGACTATGCTGTTTTGAAGAAATGTTTTTGGTGTGGTTGGAGTTTTCTGATAAGGTAGGCTATTTGTATCAGTGCTGATTGACACTGGTCGACACAATCCAAATGTGTATTGCTTTGTAGGTTAGGGCTATGACACTGCAATAAGGTCATTTTGTTTTTCAGTTGTTTTCATGTGTTTGGGGACACCTTTTTGTAGTTTAAGCAGTCTTAAGGTGATTGTCTTTTGAATGAAGTTGTAATTCTATTCACTGTTTATTTTTAAATGCAGTGGATAGCTGTTTTCTCTTTTTTCTTTCATCCTGAAATGATTTGTCACTGCTTTTGTTCAGTTGTAAATCAACCAGGAAAGCCTGTGAAAGCATGGTCTGTGAAAGCATGGTCTGTGAAAGCATGGTCTGTGAAAGCATGGTCACACTTTAGTCGCGAGTCTGTTTTATTGTCGGAGTTATAAGAACCTGTTTGTGTATCTTTTTTAGTGCTATCCTGTTTTTTAACAAACAAACCTGAACAATGCTTGTTTTGTTCAGGTTTATATATATACGATTTGCCTAACTAGAGTTATCCCTAAAACAAAATGATCAAACTGAGACAGGCTTCTGAGGGATTTGCAAAAGGGATGAGAATAAAAAGGCAACATTCTGAAATGGTCAGAATATGATAATGCATATGATCATCATTGTGCACTGGTGGTTGCTGCATACCCTTCTTCTCCTTCTTCTTCTTCTTCTCCTTCTTTTCCTTCTTCTTCTTCTTCTTCTTCTTCTTCTTCTTCTTCTTCTTCTTCTTCTTCTCCTTCTTTTCCTTCTTCTCCTTCTCCTTCTTTTCCTTCTTCTTCTTCTTCCTCCTCTCCTTCTTCTTCTTCTTCATGCAAAGAAATGTTAAAGGTGCATGCCGCCACCTACTGTGCTGGAGTATGTGGTCAATCACAGTTCACATTACATTAGGATAAAAAGAAAACTAACACAAACATCTAAATCCATCTCCCTTATTATTTACTACTAAGTTCAAATAAAAAAGAGTCATACTAACTTCCATCAAACACTCCCCCATTCCAAAAATCCCTTTCAAACCTCCCCAACCCCGTCCAACCTCAATTAACCCATACACATCAATCTTTCCCTCTCTTCACATACTTACAACAATACAACAACACATGCTCCACCATTTCATCAAGCATACACTCCGGTCACAAACCATTCACAGGACGGCCAACCAAATATAATGACGAACTCAGTAAAGAGTAACCTAGGCTCAACCGGGCATACTTCTCCTGGTCGACAACTGTAGATGGTATACCCCACTAGCCACATTGGCCAAGAGCTGGCATCACTACTGTCAATGGCAGAACATGGCAATGACCCGATTCTGCGTATAGGAACTGTTTCAGCCAACGGACAAATCAGGTAAAGTATATATTTGTAAAGATTTTCATCATTATCCTTTCTTTCCTTTCTCCATCTCAGCCAGAATGAGGTAATCTTCACAAACGTCCGGTGCTTGACTGCTGCTTAGCCTGCAATCCTGTTAATGTATGCTGTAAACTTCAGTGGGTTGGACTGATTGCTTGTTGAGTGATGTGCTGGTTGTAAAGGTAATGATGTATTGAGTGTTGTTTCGAAAACGAACATGCATTTAAAAGAGTTATTATGAGGGTTGTAATTTCCCTTTAAATGCCGTTTCAATGAATGTACACTGTGTCTATATCCTGGTTCAATACATTGAAAGAACAAGAGGTCAAACTAAGCTGATGATATAAGCTGCACCTGGCATACAGTTAGCTAGGAGCTGTAGACAGTAGTACACATTACCCACGGCACAGGCGTCAATTCAAGGTCTATTCCACGGTAATTCAATGTCATTTAATTGAAATGACATGGAACAAACATTGATTCAACCAGTGTGTAGTTTGACCATTTGGATTCATTATCATCGGTTGCCTTTTGTGGTTTTAAGTGCTTTCTAAAAGCCCTGCAGTTAAAAAAAAGAACCAGCCTTGAGAGTACTTCTAAAAACATTGTTTAATTCTACACAAGTAGAGGTCATCTCCATGTTCATTATTTCATTCAAGTGAGTCATGGTTTTAAATGGGTGACGTTTTTCATTACATTGATAGGACACTTGTTTTGTCACAATAGCATGAGATGCATCATGCATTCCATACCCAGACAACATACTTGTCTCAAGCACTGTTCAACATGATGGGCAGCAGCTGTCTGTTTGTGCTAACCAGGCATTGTGCTGTAGAAACTCCACTAACTTTTGTTCCCATCCCGTGTAAGGTTTTGGGCAGTAACCTACTATGTCACCAAGCAGAGAGGGTTCCTCGAGAATATTGAGACTTGCTCATTAGGTAGTGTTTGCAGCTATCCCTGTTGTTCGCTGGGCCAAGCTATGCAGACAGGTGTTTATTGGTTTAGAGGAATCATCAATTGATCATCACCGGTCTCCTTTTCAAAAATCTCATATAACTTAAAACAGCCCTGACAGATGGCTGAAAACAAGCATTTTCTCCCCCCCCCCTCTTTTCCCTATTAAATTTGAACCGCAGTGTTGAAGCTTTTAACAGGAGTGTTTGTCTCAAGTTTTGTGATGCAGGGGTGTCTTGGTGTCACTTGCTTACTCTCACGGGATATGCTTCTTTTTTTAATCCAAGTAAAATTAAAAAGAAAAAACCTGTGTGGTTTGAAATGGTTGGAACAGTTTCATCCTGTGCCATTTAGGGGTATGTTCAGAGGCGGTTTTCCTGGCTGTCTTACAAAAGACCATCAATGCAGCAAGCACTGCCTTGCTTTCTGAGAAAAATCAAGAACTCTTTATCTTCCAAGTGCCCACACCTTTCCCTGTTCACTTCTATGTGTTCCGCTTCCTTTGATTGTTGCTTCAGAGAACCGTTAGAGATGTAGCTAACTCTTTATCATGGCTCATGCATTTTAAAGAGTGTCTGATCGGCTCTGTTTCATTCTAGCTGTGGATTATTTGGGAGGGGGGTATGAAGGTTTCTTAGGCCATTCGTCCTCCTGTTCCTTCTACTTGAAGGGATATGATATGGAGAACCATGAAGTTAACCAGAGCAGTGCAACTTGACAGGTGTTGAGGGTGCTGTGAATAGTGGTATAGTCAATGAAAGAGACTTGGATTTCAAGTTCTCTCAGAACTGGACAGACAACCAAGTGGAATCATATGATTAAGGGCTGTGGTTATATGTAAATCCTGAAAATGCAACCAGTATTCGAAGGGCTTATTCAAAGATTTGGCTTGAATTCTATCAGCTCTAATAAAGCTGAACTTTTTGTTCTTCTTTCTTTTCAACTTGGGGGAAATATGTGGGGAACAACTTACAATTAATACATCAAATGAACACATAGAAAAATATAAATAAATGTAATTACAATGTGATTACAAATATAGCAAGATGACTTTCAAGATGCCAAAATGGTTGTGACAAGTAATTCAGGCTCAGTGATTCAGCTTTATAGACCAAACCACATCCCAAGGCAGAGAATAGATTGGCGGTCTTACTTCAGGGATCAGTCACCCTTCATTTGGCAGCAAGCATAGCGGAAGTGTCATTATATCATCAATGTGGGCCTTCTTGAAAAAATTAAGCATGGCACCCACACTCAAATAACAAGCTTGTCCTTTTAAGTAGAATTAAGGAGCGATATTTTATTTAAATTAAGAGTCCATCAGCTTTTTGGCACATGTCACAGCCCAAATGGATTACTTGACTCCTGTAACATTCAATCCAGCAAGAGACAAGAAAGTGTAATGAATTTGAAACGCTGTAATGGGCATGAGTATCTATCACAAGTGACAGTAAAATTAGGAAAACATTCAATTACAATCACCAGTAATATATTGTTGTTATTGATTTGTGTGATGCTTGCATTAATAAAAACATTTCATTATTCTGAAGGGAGATGGTGTTCTGTATCTGGCCCCACTGCAATATTTCACATTACAATAACTCTAAGGAAGGATGCAAAATTGAGATGAGGCAGTCATTCTCTCTCTCTCTCACTCTCTCTCTCTCTCTCTCACACTCTCTCTCTCTCTCTCTCTCTCTCTCTCTCTCTCTCTCACTCTCTCCTTTTCTACGTCTTCTGTCTTTCACACAACCGCTTTGTCTGCATGGTGCATAGACTATAATGGCAAGCATACAGGAATGGATGTATTCTTCCTACAGCAACCAAGTACAATTGTCATCCACTGAAGGAACTTTATAGGGATTTATGATTCGTCCACATTCATTACAGTGTATTCTAAGTGTAGTTACAGTACAGTTAGCAATATTAATTATTGTCATTTTTGTCACGTCAAAGAATGCATAACAACATATCTCTGAATGCAAAATGATTCTGAGAAAGAATGTCAGTGACAAATGATTTTGATCAATAATTGCAGAGCAACATGAAGGTTATGGGATTAAGATGGTGCCACTTTTTAAGCACAAAATTTCCAAACAAATTGTTATTGATATCCTAATGTCAACCCTCTTTTTTGTCGTTGTCACAAAAAATGCTAAACTATATATTTTGTATCATACAAATTCCAAAAATGGTCAAATGTTTAGGATTAAATGTGTTGGCAGAACGACAATTGATACGAGAAGAGATTTCCTCACAATTGATATCACCAGGCTGTTAAGTGTTAGAACAACTCAAAATCTGAAAAACTGGGAAATAAGTGCTCTTTAACCAGTTTGAGAGCCTGCCCTTAAAAGAGGAGATTACTCTGTACAATGTTCCAATGCAGCAGTCCATCACTGTATGCTGAGAGGGTGGGAGGGCATCATTATATACATTTACTCTATGAGGAATGAGTTGTCACTTTGCATAGAGGGGAAGACATTAAGCTGCTGCTTGGGGAGTGGTTTGAGGCTGGAGCTGGTAACTTTGCTAGCTGGCTGGCTATGCTAATCAGGCAATCATTAAGATTAAATAGAAGATGAAGGAGCAAGGTGCAATTGAAACCCAGGTAAAATATGTTTCTAATTTCCAGATTGCTACCTAGCTTTTTAATTTAACCAGGTACTTGCAAAAAAAAATTGCATGGCATTTAAGCACTCATTACAATATTAATCTTCCCTACTAGAATGGAAGAGCCCAAAGGTTAAGTATTATTCCTGTATTAATTTCTCAGACTCTTTTTTTAACCAACATGAAGATTTTCATTTGAAATACTGCCATCTGCCTGAGAATAGGCCCAGGTGTGCCAGTGCCTTAGTTATTTGTAACGTGTTCAGTATTAGTGAGGTCAAACTAAAGAAAAAATGTATTCAGTAGCCTAACATGAAAGCAACAAGTCTGTATGGTCCCTGGTGATGACTATTGAGGTGAGGTGTAGTGAAATACAATGTGTGGCATCAGACAACTGCTCTTAGAGTCAGACACCTAGTAGGTAGCCAAGTGTTGTCTCTGACTGTCCGCAAAAAATATCAAGTTAACTTTGACTCTTTTGGCTTTTGGTAGAAGATATTTAAACAACCCGTATTCTTTTAGCAAGAAAATATGTTTTATACCACATGGAGCCTGTTTTGGGTTAAAAAATATATATTTAAAAAATATAATGTACTGGTTGGTCAGTCTGGCTCTATTTAATTACTGTTTTGTTTTTTTAACAACAATCTGAACAATAGTTTTGACCAGGTTCATACCACTCACTGTAAACAAATAAGTTTTTACCTTATACAATGTAACCCCGTGGATAATCTGTGTAGTTAATTTGGCCCTGGAAGGACTGCAGTGAGGGCATCTGGCCTCTGGAGAGGCGCCTGTGTTACTGTATCTGAATGTATCCACCGAAACCAAACTGGGACTCAATAGGCAAAGGCACATGCATGGTTTAAAGTGACAGCATATTTTTTGGTATTTTTGGTATTTAGTATTTTGGTATTTTTATTAGGATCCCCATTAGCTGTTGCAAAAGCAGCAGCTACTCTTCCTGGGGTCCACACAAAACATGAAACATAATACAGAATGACATAATACAGAACATCATTATAAAAGAACAGCTCAGAGACAGAACTACATTCAACAAAATGAAAGGCACACGTAGCCTACATATCAATGCATAGACACAGACTATCTAGATAAAATAGGGGAGAGGCGTTGTGCCACGAGGTGTTGCTTTATCTGTTTTTCGAAACCAGGTTTGATGTTTATTTGAGCAATATGAGATGGAAGGGAGTTCCTTGCAATAAGGGCTCTATATATAATACTGCACGCGTTCTTGAATTTGTTCTGGATTTGGGGACTGTGATAATGCACTACTGGTGATAAACGTCCATGGGAATTGTGTGCCCATCAATGTCAATGATAATAACGCCAATGGAACTACTAACTAACTCTGCAGTAACTGGGAGTAACCAGAATAGGTCTTCAGCCAGAGCCACGTGTAAATATATGTCTCTTGTGTTCAACCAGTAGGCAATCCCACACATGCTACGTCCCACATTCCATTAAGGTTCAGGCCTCGTGGTGTTGGCCTTGACGTGGGTATTACTGTAGAAGGGCTAGCCTACAATAACAATAGCATTTACTTGTATTACAATAATCGTAATTACTATGACTATAAGTTTAATCCTAATATTAATCCTAATGATCATATTGTATTATTTACAATAGATCTACATGTAGGACATTATTATAGTATAATAACAATGTCATTCGTGATTATAACGTTTGCCTATCAAACATCACATATTTTAGGGTGTGTACCAATAAGAGTAAAACACTTGAATTCAGGTCTTAATTGTATAGAATGAACCCCAAAAGTCAGTAAGAAGTTATTCTCGAGTAACGGGGTGGCTGTCAACAGAAACCAGACCCTCCAACTAGGAGACCTGCCAATCATGCTCAAAGGACCAATAGGATGCTCGCGCGTAAGCTGGTGTGCTCCTCGTTGGTGGTTGGAGCTGCCACTCGAGCTCTCAGTGGGCTGGCTAATTGAAACAGTGAATCAGATGGTTCTCATTCTAGCCACCGCACTTGTGAGATAGGTAGTTAGTTGCCCATTGCCGACTATCCGACGGGAGAGAGAGTGCATGTGAAACAGCGAGAGAAAAGATTGAGCGAGAAGTAGAAACAAAACGTAAAGGGTGAGACAGAGAGTGAGGAAAATAAGAAACTTAAGAAACTATGGCCGTGTCAGCAACTCCGCCGGTGCTTTCCCCAACATCTAATCCGGGGTCTGGCAGTTTATTCCGCTCCGATCCGCTGTATACAAGCCCAGCCGAGTCCCCGAGACTGACAAGCAGCTTGATCAACTCTTTCATCAGCAGCGGAGGAGGCGGTGGAGGAGGAAATGGAAACGGCACAAGCGGTAATAACGAGTGCAAAATGGTTGAGGTGCACGGGGTCAAGGTAGCCTCGTTCAACGTGGACGGTCAAGAACTCATCTGCCTGCCGCAGGTCTTCGACCTCTTCTTGAAACATCTGGTCGGGGGTCTGCACACCGTCTACACCAAGCTGAAGCGGCTGGATATATGCCCCGTCGTGTGCACGGTTGAGCAGGTTCGGATTCTGCGGGGGCTTGGTGCTATTCAGCCCGGGGTGAATCGCTGCAAACTCATCACCCGCAAGGACTTCGAGGCGCTCTACAACGACTGCACTAATGCCAGGTTAGTTGCGTGTGTTTCGGTCACTTCATTTCTCAATTACCCGTTTCACTCCGATACCGCGAAAGCAGAGCATAAACATTTGAATGTCACCTGCGCTGAAATAAATAAATAAATCATACC